>NC_053450.1:18332889-18932889 GCF_015227805.2 Hirundo rustica
TGTTTGAGTATCCCTCTCCATAAATGACCTCTCTGCTTGAATTTTTTACACTGCTCATATTTTTTGGCTTGTACTATCTTGGATAACAAGTGAGGAAATAAATGTCTGTGATTCATTTGTGTAGTGCTTTTTGAAAAATTGGTTATTAAAGTTGTAGTTTCCAAACAAAAATGGACTGTTATTGCCATTGTTTGGGATACCTTTATGTGTGGAATAAAATAGATTTCCCAGCTCTTAAATCCAGAAATTATTTTATAGTATTACTACATGGGAACAAGTAATGCAGTTTTTCATTATTTCTTTTGATTACAGAATGTTGATAAAAATCACTTGTCCTTCACAATTTATGACAGATGAATAACAGGCATTAAATGCAACATAGTGGAGCAGGAACATGCCTTTTTTTAGCACAAATTAAATTCTATTGCAGTAAACACTCAAAGGATTTCTAGCTTAGAACAGAGTTTACAACATGATTAACAAACTTGTGAAGAAAATAATGTAATGATTATATTTCAAAATACTGGAAATGGTTTACTTACATTTTCTGATATAAATAAAGATTCTAGCTGTAGAAATACCAGCTGTAGTGATGTCAAAGGCAGAATTCAAGCAATTTCAGTGCCATCAAGACTGCATATCTAACTCTGCTGGTTAAATTTCTGGGCCTATGAAAGAAGAAGTGTTACTGCTGCAAGTTCCATGCATATATCTGTTATTGCTCTCTTCAACATTGACATAGCTGCTTTACAGTCTTGAATTCAGTTTTTAAAGAATGGCAGAAATTGATCACATTTCTACAACCTTTTGTGTTCCGGATCCCAACACATTTTAGAAATATCAGTGAATAAAGCTTCGTAATGCCCAGAAAGCTTAGGGAAGGAAGCAATTTTCTTATTATTACTCATTGGAAAACCCAAGGTACACAACCTACAAGCTGATGTGCCTTTAGGCACTCCAGAAACCTAAGTACACCCAACAATAAACCAAGACCTGAGACAGCTGCAGTTTTTATATGATAGCTATCAAAAAACTCCACACTAATACAGGTAGCTAAATATCCAACTTCTCTCAGGTTACTCCTCCCACTACTGTCCCAAAAATCTGGGTTTTGTGGGCTAATTTCATAGGTGGTGTAAATCTACACTGCTCAGCCGTGCTGAGTGGAATGGTGTTGATTTAAATCAGGTAGGCTTCTGGATGCTCATGCTTGCACTAGTACCTCATTTCAATGCATCTTGATGCCTCCTTGATAAATTTGACTGCTTTATTGGAATGAGAACTAAACTGGTCAGAGCTCCTGCATACATCCATGCTATTTCCTTTTCTCACTCAGTTTCTGAATTGGTGATTCTTTGTATTTCTGAAGAGCCCAGCCCTGGTCACACAACCTGATGTGCAAAGGAGCAGAGCTGTGGTGCAGCAACGAGTCCTCAGCAACACCCATGCGTGGAAATACCAAACTATTTAACATTTCTGTTTGTCAAATTATACCTGCAGAAATATGAGCCAGTGGGTTAGGCAGACATGGAATAAGGACCAGGCCACTCAGGAGTGCTACAATAATGTCATGAGGATCTATAGGGAGAAAATTAGAAGGGCCAAAGCACAGCTAGAACTTAATCTGGCTACTGCTGTAAAAGACAATAAAAACATTGCTATAATATTACTTTAGTAGTTAGAACAGTTTGTTTGGGGATGTGGTTGGATCACCATCCCTGGAGGTATTTAAAAACCGTAGATAGCTCTTAGGGACATGATTTAGTGGTGGACTTAGCAGTGCTGGGTTAATTGTTGGACTTGATGGACTTAAACTTTTTTTCAAGACTAAATGATTCTATGGTTCTGTTACTATGAATAAGATAGATGAGTTTGTTGCAAAATGTTTATAAAATATGAACATTTTTAAAGGGATTAGTCTCTACAGAAAGTTTTGGATCAAATTTTTCAACAGTTCTACTGTTTTATGATAAATGTTTTCTATCAAAGACAAAATATCATTCACTGCAGAACAAATAACTATGTAAATATGTATATTTAATTGATTTTTAAAGTGAGTGACTCCATGCTGCCACTTTTTTGCCTAAGCCCACATGGTGTGAGTTTTCAGACACACCAAGCAAAGCAGTGTGTTTTTATATATTCCTATTATGTGCATATATCCAAATTTATTATTCTGTGAGTAATTCTATACTAAATTCTAAATTCTATACTATTTTAGCTGATTCTTCATATATGTTCACATGTCTTCTACTGAAGGTCTTAGAAAAGCTGTGTTCATGTAAGTATTTAGAATAGTATACTTTGATTTGATTTACAGTTTTTCAAATGTCTTCCAGGTTAGAATTTTTAGCTTGTTAGGTCAGGCCACTATCATCTGTTGCGCAGCATGTAAGGGAACAATTTTTTATAATACATGTTATTGCATATGAACAAACAGGTTTGGTAAAAATGTAAGGAATATCAGCAGTGAAGACATTACTGAACTGTTGAGTAGAAAACACATCAAATTTTTAGTAGGAAGAAGGAACAATAAGGAAATGTCAAGGAACAATGTTATTATGTCTGAAAAATTGTAGACTCGATTCAACTAAAAAAAATTAGCAGGTCTACCATCATTACCTCAAATATTCCTTGCAAGAGAAAGAGCAGCTTTTATGTGGACTTAAGGGATTATCTATATTTTTATAACCTTTTTTATGTTACCTGGGCTATGGAATATTAATGTTAGTTTGGTTTTTATTAATTTCAGTCTTTCTAGTTCTGCATGCTGGAATATTCACCGCTCTTGTTCTGTTTCTGTTTCTGTTTACTGTAGATTAGTACAGCATTGCTGAGTTCAACAAAATATAACTAGAAGCAGAACAGGCATTGTTTTCTTTTGCATATGTACACATGATTTTGAGCACATGGTTCCAAGCATATTTTCGAATTAAATTGTCACTAACTTCAATAAATGTTTGTTTTTAATTTTTTTCCTACTTTTATGTTTTGCATTTGTTGCCCAAGAGGTTCATAGCCAGCTGCAAGACCCCTTCTTTGGACAACACCCTAAAGGAGGTAAAAGAGGCAGCTAGAAATGAGGGCATGCAAACATAATTAGGTTCCTTGGTACAAAGGGCTATGCTGAGAAATTAACCTGGGAGCAGTAAATACACTTCAAATTAGCGATTGCTACTGGCAAAGGAGATTTTGAGAGTTACTAAAGATCAGCTTTCATCTGGAGGTAATCTAACTTCTGGTGATGTCACTTTTTCTTTCAGATACTCACCATACTTGGGAGAGGCTGAAAAATTTACATTTACTCTTATTTCAACAAATGATCCAAAGAAAGTTTGGGATCATGAAGTATCCCTTTGGCACAAGATAAATCTTTAAATAATATTTTTCATCTTCTGGTTATGATCAAGAAATATCTATACTGTATTAGTTAAGCACATTGTCTTGAGGAATATGATGCAAAAAGGATTATGTCCCATCTAGGAATTCATATGTTCTGTAAAAGAAGGATATTGAATAAAACTGAAAACATCTGCAATTTTGACAGACTTAAAATATATTTTGGAAAAAACATTTTACCACATTTTGTTTGTTATTTATTGTCACAGAATCTCCTTATACTGACTTATGAAAGAACATTAGCTAACTGCATTTCAAATGTGAAAAGAAATCTGTCTTCAACAAGGCTGGCTTGGTTGAAAGTGGGTATGATGTTAAAGTAATTAAAAAGAATATATCAGACTGTGCTGTTCGACTATATTGTTAGAAAATATGCATCTTTATTTTCTACCTAGTGATAGTGAAAATTGAGATATAACAATAATTGTGATGAAAGCAGTGACAATTTACATGTATTCATCTTACTAATACTAACCTCTTTTGCTTTGAGGGCAAAGTATAGCTCTTACAAAACTTTAATTTAACAGGATTTTCTTTTGTCATTAAATACTAATCTCAATCTATCAGATTTGGTGGAATTAATAGAGTGATTTAAATCCTGAATTTCCTAATTTACATATCAAAAGATTTTATAGCAGTAAGAAATGAACACACACTGAGCCTAAACACCTCTGCTGAATATCCTGGAAATTGGTAGATGAAGAAGAAACTATATTTTAAAGATAGGAAGGGAAGTAATTTAATATTGAAAAATCTTGTCTTGAATTTTTTTTTTCCTATGTCTTTTTTCAAAGTAAAATAAGCTGGTCACTTTTAGTTTGTTGTCAGTTTAGTACTCTGTACTTTCAATCATCACAATAACACTTTCTGTACTTGCCTATATAGAATGAGAGAAGAATTATACAGTCCTGTCTCTAATTTTTTTTTTTTTTAAGTTTCAATTAATAAATATGATATTTTATGACATGAACTTCCATTTCTAGATGCTAAATAGCCATCTGCTTCCACAATCTTAATACAAAATATTTATTAAAAGTTCAAAAAATAGTTTATTCATTTTTTGGGCCATACATGGATTACCTTTGATTTTCAACATTTAAATCACTACCTAATTATCTTGTTTCTTTCTTTCTTTTACTCTTTTTATTTATTATAAATTGATATTCTATGATCTATCTATTCAAGTGCCTCAGTTATGGTATAAATTTATTTCCTTGTTAATATGTTTTTCCTTTGGTCATTCATTGTAGGTAATTTTCCAGCTATTGATAAATTATTCAGGTAGTTTCAGGAACTTTCCAAGATTTTAAAATCATGTCTCACTTTTATCAGGATCTATTATTCATAGTTAACTGTGAAAGGAGATGCAATCCTGGCTCAGAAACAGCCAGTCTGATGACATGGCTTTGTGCTGTAGGTCTTGGATTCCCTGAGATCCCAGGGTGTGGAGGAACTGAAGTGCCTAGGAATCAAAGCTGACCCAGAAACCTTGGCATCTGGATGTTATGGCCCCCATGAGCTTTGGAACTCCTGGCTTTATGGCTGTCCAGGATAAAAGTCAGCCAAGAGCTGAACCTTGAAGGACCTAGGAATCTGGGCCTTTGCAGCTGGCAATCCCAGAACTTTCTGTGTCACAGATCCATGCAAATCTGTTCAGTGGCTCTTTGCAGAGCTGGGAGTCTGGAAATCCCTTTGTGTTGGGCCACACGGGAGCCTGGCAGTGAAAGTGACAAATCCTGCCTAAAAAGCAGGTTTCCACTGAATTTTTGTATTTGAACTCCTTACATGAAATATTCTTACAACAATAATTTGGAATTCTTTAAAGGGGAAACCTCTGTTTCTTAATGTTTTGCTTTTGAAAACACTGATATGTGGAACAAGAACATCTGAGGTATCTTGCAATGGCTCCAGACTTGATTTCAAGTATTACTCCAGGTTTGCCATAGACAGGAAGACGTGTCCTACATTATTGATGACCTCACACAGGTTATTTCACATAAGGGTATTTGCATTTCACATAAGAGTGTGCATAGTATGTGTTTCTCTTGGAATTCTACAATGGTCATAATTCTACTTGCCCTAAAATTGTCTGAAATTTGGCAATGAATTTCAGTAAAAATAAATTAGATGTTCATTCAGAGATAAACAGACTCTTTTGGTATGTTGAATTTGTGTCTTTTCATAATAATTGTGAGACTTGTTGCTTTTAAAAATTGGACTGGGGTTTGTGGAATCTGTGGACGGAAACTGAAATGAAAAAGAATTCCACAGAATGTGACAAGGTTGTTCGGGTTCCAGTAATGTGGATACTTACTGGTTTTAGTTAATTATCTTTTTTCTAAAGGACATACATTTCCCAAAGGAAATACATCTTTAGTTTCTGGCTAGAGATGCAGAATATTACAATTCCCTAGTACTCTGGATTACCAGAACTTTGTGTGGGTGAGTCACTTTTAGTTACAACATCAGAATTCAAGATCACTTTGGATGAACTTCCAAAGATTCAGATGCTTATTGTATCTTAATATTTCAATACCTATGGGTTAGGAAGTGTATCAACTTCTTTATTATATAAAACCTGGGCTAATAATTCCCTAGGAAAATATTTTGTTTTTCAGATTTCCAGTACTTTTTGCTAAGGACTCACAAACTTTGTGAAACAGTCTTTATCTTAGACTTTGGTTTTGTTTTATCAGACTCTGAATTTTCTGAAATATCCAATGCATGACCTAAAATGAGGGGGCAAAAAGGCTGGGTATTTTCTTGCTTAGCCCAGTCTGTTTGGACTCTTGGATTTTCTGATCAGCAGTTGTTGTATGCCTAAACCCACGTATTTTCACTTTGTATGGCTGTCCTAGCACACAGAGGTCTCCCAGAAAGTTTTGGCACTGCCAGCCATTATTTGGGAAGAACTCACTCATCATTCTTCCGTTTGCTCTTGTGTTCCTGAGCTGGGAGAAAAGCTACAGTCTCGGTACCTCAAACCATCTTCTGTGAATTAGAAAAGCTCTTGGAGAGGAAGTCTCTGTGACCAGTGGGGCCTGCTCTCCAAAAACATCAACTGCTGCAGTTGGACTGGGCTCTGCTTTGTTTGACTATATCAGTTAACCCTTTTTAACTGAACTAATGCTTTTGGACAGGACAGTGCAGTGTAAATGAGCCTTTGAAACAAAGGTTTGAATCACAATATTTATTTTCAGGCATAAGTTTGGTTTAGGAATGGTATTCTCCAATTTAGTACTCCCACTAAAACTTGCTCTTCCTTCCCCTGTGGCAGGATTGAGGGGGGAATTGGAGTCAGGAAAGGCAAAGATCACACATTGAGATAAGAAAAATTTACTAGTAATACCAATGAGACCAGAAACTGAACAGTAACTGTTGACAGAGGGTACAAGAAAAGGAACAATTCGCACAGAACCTCACTCTCACCCAACCATCTCTCCTCAAGAACGGGTAATACTGGATGGCTCCCTCCAGACTAGAAACCTTTTTCCCTGGAAGAGGCTTCCTCCCCATTCCCCTGGCAATGACCTGTGGTTGTATGGAATAACCTCCAGGTCCCAGCCATGTTCCCTCCCAGCTACTGAAAAATGTAAGCCTGTCTTGGCAGGGACCAGGACAGCATATTATTAAAATTCAATAAGAAGAGAAGCAGTTAAAAATTGTGTGAACCACAGAAACCTATTCAAGGACACTACCTGATACTTTAATACAAAAGTAAAAGAATGCCTTGAGTTTCTATTGCAAACTTTTTTAGCTGTCATAAATCAATATAGTCCGTGTTTGGTATACCAAGGATAGAGGTATATTTACTGCTTAATATAGATCTCCAGAATTGAAAGTCACAGGATGCAATTACTAAGATGAATATGAGAAGAAAACATCAAAATAATAGTTTTTGCAAAAGAGAGGGTATTATAAATTGTCAAATGAAGTGTCTCAAAAAAAGCAGAAACTATTACATTTATAACAATATTTTCCTCAGTTAAGGTTCTGTTCAGCAACGTTAAAGTTTAATGCTAAAAATATGCTTGAAACTCATTGTAGTTACCTCTTCAACAAAAGTGTCTATGGGAGTTAGTTATTAGATTTAAAAACACTTGTGATTATAGGATGTCTTAAACTACAGATTAACATATAGGGCTTGTTACAGGAAACCAGGAACTATGTCTACGGTGATTGTAGTGGATTCAGGATTGCCTACAAGAGTAAAAGGAAGGACGAGTTATGGTATGAAGGTCATCGTCCTTTGAAACTGATTCTTAATGTTCTGACTGAGTTTCTCTTTAACAGGGAAATGCATTCGTCTAATTAACAGAAATACTGCTTAACGGAGGTAACATATTTCAGGATTTAGTAATCAAATACATCTACTACTTTGCAATCTTTCTAATTATTTAAAAATACCTATTCAAGAACTTTGCTCAGTCTGGCACTATGATGATACTGTGAGAGGCAGAAGCTGGGTAGCCAAATTCTCTCCTGCTGAGATGATGGTCATAGTGTGTTAGAGTGCTCTGTTCATTAGGCTAATTTCTACAGATTAGAAAGGTGTCAACCAGGCTTCGGTATATAACAGAATATATAAAGCCTAATTACAGCTTTTTAAGAATGATTCTATATGTCTTTGTGAAAAGAATATATTTGGTCTCCAAACACTGATAATATAAAGGTGCATCTTTTCAACTCATGATTCAGACTGTGTAAACACCTCAAAGGCGTTAAACACTGTATTGTACTATTTCCTGATAAACAATAAGTACCGTGTCTCAAGGGCTAGAACACAGGCTCAGACTCTGAGTTTAAACATTATTCACAAGATTATGTCTTTATTCCTTTGCTGCTTAGGATGTAGACGCCTAAATTAACAGCATGCTTCATGTTTACATACTAATCAGGAAGTTAGAGAAGCTGAAAGGCAGCATCAGGTAAAGACTTGGAAAAATTATTAATGTTACCAGTTTTTAAATATTTTTTAAACTCTGTTCATTTGTCCTCCCTTATAAAAGTGTTATTTTATTCAATTCAGATCTCATTTCTGCCTCCTATATAGACCATAAGCAAAATTTATACAAACAAAATAACAATTAAAATATTTCTAAAATTTTACATTGTGCTGAATGCCTGCATTAATAGATGTCAAACAATTCAACTATCATTAAATAGATTTTGGAAGTTTACAGTTTCAGAGGAGCTGGCTAGGAATTGTTCACAGTATTGACAAAGTTTGTATTCTGCTTTCTGTCAATTGAAATAAACAGCTAGAAAATCTGTTTCTGTGAAGCTATTTTCTATATTATGTTAAAGAAGATTAAAGGGTGATCATTAATTTGAGGTGATTCCTTTATAGACTTTGGTCACTGAAGTCACTGAGGTCAGACAGTTACATCTTTATTCTGATTATATTAGTAAAAAAGAATTCTTAAAAAAATTAATTTTTATATCATGCTGATACAAATGGGAATTGAGATTATTTGATATAGGTTACACCTAAGCAACTAAGTCAAATAAAGGCATGAGTAACCATGAACAAATATGATTGCTAAGGAGAATAAATGCAGGAAATTGGGTAAAGCTGTTTGTAGGGTTGTGTATAAATAAACAGCAACAACAAGCATCTATTTTTCAGAATGACTTAGATAAAAATATTCCATCAGTGGAAAATATTGTATTGCAAAGAACTAGACACCAGCTGAATCTTTCTTAGAAGCTAATAGATGTCCATGTTTTTATTAAATGGACTATTTTTAAACATAAAACAACATGTTCTTATAAAAAGCTTTGTCTTTTAAAATTTATTTTGTATCAATCTTGATGGATTTGACCACAGAAATCACATGTTAAATGATATAGTGGAAGAATATACCACTTTAGATCACACAGATTGGTTGATATTAATTTGCAGGGCACTAGTCATGACCTGTCACTTAGGGAGTCAAATATTTTCCATTATAACACTCCTTTGAAGTATCTCTTTCCTGTTTTGTAATTCACAAAATAATTCACATGTATCACAGATATTTATACATTTTTATGCACATTTTTTTAAAAAATATGTTTTATTTTAGATGACACTCAATCCCCAGTGGGGAGCACACTGGACATGGGGTGGCATCGTGAAAGGTGTTCACTGCGGGCAGGGCGACCTGTGCTTACAAGATACGTGCAGCTATTGTGTATCTTCTGGCTCCTCATTTGTTACTGCTGTGATATGACAAAAGTGACCGCACGAACAACGGATGATGAGTTAGTTCAAGAAGTAAAATGGTTCCAACAACTGACTTGCCCTGGCAGGCTAATTGAGTTAAAATTCTATAAAAGTCTTTTTCTGAAAAGACTTAAAGTCAATAAACCATTATATTGGCCCTTAAAGGATTGGCTTTGCTTGTTTCTATGAAAATAGGAAAATAAATGTAGAGAATATTATGATGCAGTTGCAAACTATTATGCTGTCACTTGTAAATTCAGAAATTAGATTCATTGACCAGGAATTCACCTTACGTTGCTAATGTAAAGATTTATAGAAGATGAAGAGTTTTGGAGATGTTTGTTCAACACTGACTTGGAGAAGATAATGGAAGAGGATAGTTTTGCCCTAAGAACAGAGATTTAAAAGTCAATATTCCTTGCTTTATAAATGTGTCATGAATGAGCACTCGTGGCTCATTCCCAGAAAATAAAGGAAAAAAGTTAAATGAATTTAATTATACCCTATGAAATTATAGATCTAAGTCTCAAAAATATCAAGGAAGTATGAAATACTAATTCCCTTCATGTCATAGTGTTGTATACACCACTTGAGTTGGGTCAGAACACACTTCCTCTTTGTGTAGCCAGAAAAAAAAAAAATTAAAAATTGTTAGTTTAGGCCAAAAAGTGGAAAATTCTAGCTACAAAATAACAAAAGCATGAAAACTTGAGAGACTAATGCTTATATTTCAGCAATGAAATTTTAACAATTGGACTGATTTTCCTTCTCACCTAAGGGAACCACAAGCTTTTACACAGGCTTTGGATGACACAAAAATCATACAAATTCTTCTCACTGCTACCTAAGATTCAAATTCATATGAATTTAATGAAACCTGGAAGTAACGATTCATTTTGTACCACTTATGCTACCTGTTTAGAATAGGAATTGAACATTTTATCAGCTAAAGAGAAGAAACTGTTTATATGTTAACATGTAACCAATGTCTGAATCACTTATCTCCTATTGTATTAAATGTGATATTAATTCCTTAGTTTTGGCCAGTAACCCAAAATCTATTGCCCATAAAAATATTAAGGGCAAACTTCCACAGGATGTCATCCATAGGATGTCATATTTAATTGTGCATTTCATATTTCAAAAAGTAGAAGTATAAATCAGTACATAAAATCGTTTTAGTTGAAATTACAAACTCTATTCATTATCTCAAATTATTTAATTATATGAATTTTCCAAAATATAGGAGTGCAAAAGTATAAAAAAAACTTCATGTACAGTTGCTGATCTGAATACAAGCAATAAATACCATTCATACTATAATCTTACCAAATGATCCACAGCAATTGTATGGGTTTTTTGAGGAATAAAACAAATCCAGTATATAAAAGACAATATGGAATATTTGTCATATAAAAGAAATACTCTTTTTATATGAGAAAACAAATTCTAATGTTTTTGAATTCTGAATAAAGGTAGAGAAAAATTTAATTATTATTCCTTATTTTCACAGATCAAGTTATCAAAAATATTATTTCCACAATCTCTGTCATAAGGATGAAAAAGTAGTAAGATTTGATAACAAGTATGTTCAGATTTTCAATCACACTTGTTAGAATAGTAAGCAGTAATTGAAATAATTCTGCCTATACAAATTTAAAGAATTTTACAAGAATTTAGGAGTCTTTGACAGCAGAGGGCATTCTAATTTTCTGTGACATTAGTAAAAGGGCATTTTAATTTATATAAATATTGTGAAAGTATATATACAGAATATAAAAAATACAAAGAACATTAAGAAATATATAAATACAAGGAAAAATCTCACAGTGAAATACTGAGACCTGCATACCTTTTAAGAAGATCATCTTGACTGTATTATGTATTTTGGAATTAAAGGATACCCACTAATTCTTCATTTTTTTAGAATCCAAGTACTTGCCCATATGGAATTGGTTCCAATACATGAATGAATGTAGACATTCATGCATGTGTTTATGTATATATGTTTATTCTATGCTCCAATCTGCTCGTTGTACAGATAAAAATTTGAAGCACTTGTTATGATAAATACAAATCTATTCACGTGACATTGAAAGAATATATATATATATATTTAATAAAAATATATTTCCTTTCAACTTCACAGTTATGAGATGCAAAAGTGGCTACACCATATTGAACTACCTCCCTGAATGACTTGTTAAATGTCTAAACTCTTTCTTCTATGGACATAGTCCTGCCATCCTCTTCCAGGCAAAGTTCCCACTGAAATGAGGAGTTTAGTCTGAGCAAGTGTTTTAGGCTTAAACTCTTTATTAAGAAATAGCTGACAATAAACCCCATTTCAAAGAACACCTGTGCTCTGACAGAATTTTATTCTGACTTTTTTTTTAAACATACATTAAAAAAAAAAAAAAAAACATTTATGAGCTCATGATTTAGAATTAACATCTGGAAGCTCAGAACAGACTCAGTTTGAGAATAAGGTAGCTGCAGAAATGCTTCCCATCTACTGGTGCTCAAAGTTTTATGGAATTTGCTTCCTGCAGCAGGAATGTGAGGCAGTGCAATGGCTTTCATATGTTTACAAACGGTGCATGACAAGCATCACCGTACAGCATTGTTTGGGTAACTTAGACCCACAGGTTGTATCCTCAGCATGGATTTTTCCTGTCACAAGAGAGGATAAGCTCATCAGGTCCATTAGGTCAGAGGTTGAATAGGAAAGGCAAGAGACCATGAAACAGTTCCCACCACTATGCCCGACTTGTAAATAAATAGAAGACTTCAGTCTCCACCACTATCAAGTCTTCTCTTTTCACAAACACTTAATTCAGCAGCACAAATAGACTTTTTCTTCTTTTTTTCCCCTTAAGAGATAAAAAGACACCTACAGATATTCTGTTTGCATGGTCCTGTCTGCCTTTCTTTACCATTTGTGTTGATTGATTGCTTCTGTGTTTCATCAATTAAAAATGTTTTAGAGTACAAAGTCTTCAGCATGTTTAATAGAGTCTGGTTAAGTAAACATCCTCCACCAAAGCAGCACAAGTAGAGCTTAAAATAAATATTGCTACTGTGCCAAGTTCATAATTGCTTGCACATTTAGCACTTTACCATATCCTAATCATAGCCATAAAAAAAGAAAAAAGCTTTTCAGTAACAGTAGTTACTGCAGTTGTCGTGAAACTGTAGCCATTTAAATACTGGAGGGTATTTACATTTTTTAAACCTTTGGTTTTCCAAATTATTTTATATACAGAACTTGTTTCAAAGAACAAAAAGCTGAGCCTGAAGTGAGAGGTGGCCAGGTTTTGTCAACCAACTAGCCATATAAGTGGTTTTGTACTAATTTTTTCTGTCAGCAGGATAAATTTTCAAGGATACAACGTGAAAGGATCCCATGCCTCTGTCGCTCCTACTGTTAATCACTTTATTATAAAGACAAACTTTCATTTGTTATTTTTACTTCAAGACAGATAAAACCTATTATAATTGGGCAACAGATACCTGTTAACAACCACGAAAACTGACCTTAACAACTGGATTATGCAGAATAATTTATACAATAAAATCAATATAAATTAAAAAAAAAAAAAGCAAACTAAGACAAAATATTTGTACTAGAAAAATATATAAACTGGTAATATTATGTAAATGTAACTTCTTCCAGATTTAAAATGCCTTAAACTGCTCAGGTGATACATAAAATCTTTATGGCATATTTTTACAAAATCATATATATAAGAAATATATTTTCTGTAAAAGAAGTTAATAAGCTTTGAAAAATAATAAGGGAACAGGATATAAAACTGATTCATTGTCATTAATGCAGTTCTAGAAAAAAATAATAGTATGTAAAATATTAAAAATTACAAGTCCTATTTTCTAATAACTGCTGACTCTAAGTAAATGCTGGTCAAGATTTTGAAAAGCCGTTAATGTTTTCTTTGTATCTACTGCTGATAATGATTAATTCAGGCACGTTGAAGAGAGCAGGTTTTCAGAGCAGAGATACTCAAGTTTCCCAGATAATCAAGCTTTAACAGGAAAGATATGCTCAGACAGACTTTGCATGAGCCTCTACAGGAATCCAAGGTAAACTTGCTGCTGATCATGAAGTGAATCTTACATATGTAGTCTTTAAATGTGGTCTCTAGATCATATTCTCAATAACTTAACTTTTCTAAGGTGTGTGTTTGACAAGTTGGATTATATTTTCTGCTTTCATGGTATCTAGTTAAGTTGCATTAGGTCCAAAACTCCAGGTTTGTCTACCTCTGAACCTCCAGGAAATTTGAAGTAGGAAATAAGCATATAGAAATGATATAACTCTGTTTACACATTGCTGGAATATCTGCCAGGATGGTGCAACATTTATCTTTCATCTGTCACTAACTTATTTTTCCTTAATTTTTTTTTTTTTTTTTCACGTACTGTCTTCTCTATCACTGCTGAAAACCTAATTTTCAATCTCATTGTCTAGAGTGAGGATGTATTTTTTTATACAATTGCTGGCAAATTTGGTAAAGAAAGTAAAAAGTTATGAAGAAAAGTGTTTCCTTCTAAATATAACTTGAGCTTAAAGTCCAATTTTTGTGCCTACAGCCTGTTCTACCTTCCATGTTTCTTTCATTTTCACTTCAGCACTCCTCTGGACCCATGAATTTTAACCATATTAATTTATTTAATAACTGCTTTACACTGGAATTCAAAACACAAGATAGCGCTACATGTATGATTGAGAAATCAACTATTTAAAATACAAATTATTTTTAGAATTTCTACTGATTATGTTCATGCCATGTTTGACCAAGCCACTAACAAGGAGTGCTCTTATTTGAATTCCAAACAAAAAGTTTGCTATATTAGGAGATGTTCTTTAATACACTTGAAATACTAAATTTTAGATTTGTTCAAGCATGCAATAACCTTAAAATTAGGTCAGGAAAAGTTTTCATATTCCCGGAGTCTTTATGCATTTGGTTGAAATGGTGTCACAACATTTCCAGGGAATTCTTTCAATTTGTTTTGCGTAAGTTAACGTATGTTTGTATTGCGAAGAAAAAACAGATCTTTTAATTGACTACTTCAATTAAGAAAACAAGTTAGATGTTGCAGTTCCATAGCTGTGCACTGATACAGTGTATTTGCTTGAGGACAGCACAGCACTACAACTATCCCAAACAAGAGTAATCCAACACTACGCTACTCATCCAATAGGAGAAACTGAAGCATTACAGAGAAAGAATACTAACAAACAGGCTTGCATCACTTAACAATTCAGGTAATCAACTTACTTTGATAGGAAATTGAAAAGTATATTAAATTACTTGCCATTTTTAGTTCAGGAACATGATAATGAAAATCTGATCAAGAAGGGGAGATTTTTGAAGAAAATGTTATCCTTCTGTGATATTGAAAAGCGTTTTGTTTTATTTTTAAGAAGGACTCTGGAAAAGAAAGATAGACTTATCCAAGTAAAGAAAGCAATCTCTTAGTGGATTTTTTCTCTCTGCTTGTGTTTTTTTCTTTTCAGTTTTGTTTGGTTGGTTGGTTGGTTGTTTTGGTTGTTGTTGTTGCTTTGTTTAGTATTCTTTTTATTTCTCATCTCCTTTCATTCCAAAACATATGTGAATTTATGTTGTAGAATATTCAATAGGCACCTAAAGTTGTTTTAGATATTATACCATAATGTATGGATCCCAAATGGAGTATGTGGCTAAATTATAGAAACAGGAAAAATTTAGATTACAATGTTGAAGACATCTTGAATTCAAAGGTAGATTATTATAAGAATTTCAATTACTTTGTGTAGATGCCCAGATTACATAGATTACATAGATTACATTCTTTCTGCTACTGTGGGTCTTCTGGAAGATAACTGCTCTAGTCTGCCTATGGCTTTCTTGTATTGGGGCACCTAAACAGGGATGGGGGTTCCAGGTATGGTCTTGTGAGTTTTAAATAGTTCAGGGCTGTTTTCAGCAAGGTGCCAAGCTGAGAGGGAGCCTCTCAGGCTGCAGACTGAGACCCTTTATTGTGTTTGTGACTGGCCTTCACTACTGCAAGGACGCTCTCATGTGGCTCCTCTGGGATCCCTCCTCTGCACGGGAGCCACTTGTCCCCAGCCTGCACTGAGGCCCTAGGCTGTCCCCTCAGGGTGAATCAGCTTGTGCCCACCCATGCTGCACTTTGTCAGGTTTCTGTCAGCCCATTTCTCTGACCTGCTGCAGTCACTCTGAGCAGGAGCCCTGCCCTCTGGCACACTAACTGCTCCCTGCAGTTTGGGATCAGCTGAATATTTGCTAATTGAAATGTTTGGACATTATCTGTTACACGCTTTGCCAATATTCAGCTTTGGGAAATAGCAGGGTGCACACCAACCATCTACAACATGCCACTGATATAATCTTGCTCGATTCAGACAGTTCCTTGCAATTTGACAAAGTTATTGGTCAAAATCTTCCAACTTCTAGATCACTTCAGTCTATAATTCTGTAAATCCAACAGCTCTTCTTGAAACCAAATCCTAAATCAATTGGCTTGTCTAAAGATCTGATCCATTAAAATCAGGGGACTGAGTAGAATTATTTATTTATTTATTTATTTATTTATTTATTTATTTATTTATTTAACTGAATTTGCCAATAATCAGCAGAATCTGGGGAGACAGGAATGTACATTTCAAAAGATGTCAGGCCAGGACTTGTATGTCCTGCCATCTGAGATCTTTCCTAGTGCCAGGATGTTTTTTTAGGTACAAAACATGACAGATTATGATGAAGCAGAGTGAGGCAAAACTGCCTTAAAATCACTTTCATGACTAAAGTAATTGAGTTAATGGCTGAAGTGTACTTACAGATTTGTTTTAACTTTCCGTAGATAATTGCACACATACAGTTGCAACTGTGATGTATTTTTTTAGGGATTTATTGTGTGTTGAAGGAAATATTCAGGACTTTTAATGACTTTTACCTAAAAAGCTAACCAGAAAAAAACCATAAAAATGAGTTTTATTATCATTTAATCTCCTCCATGAGCAGAAAAAATGGTCCATTCTGTCCTTTACAGATAACTTTATGTAACAATGAATGACCCAGCTTTATCAGTGAGTTTAAAAGGTTCCATTTTTCTGCCTATCTAAATGCCACAGTACCATACATTCTCCTCTGTGAGGGAGCAGAATTGTCCTCCCAGCGCCCTTGCCCAGGAAGAACAGCATCATTTTCTTTGTGGTATTGAGGGAATCGTAGATTAAGTGACTTTCTCAAGAACACAGGAAGTCTGTGGTAAAGCAGAAAAAGGAATCCCAGTATCATGAAACTCTAGACAGCAGTGTTAATCACCAGACCACCAAAGCTCAGGCCTGAGGCACACTCTGCTGAGGGAAAAAAAGAAGTCAAACTAAATGTTTCAAATTAAAACTGCACGGACTTCCAGTCCTTTCCCTTACCTTCCAGCAGAGCTGCATGAGACCTCATGAATTGATGAATCATCTGACTGCAAGAACAAAAGCTCCAAAAGACACAAGGGGTGTCACAGGAGACAGCAAGGAGAGGACTTGGTGGACAGCACTGCACAGTGTGCCAGCTTTCATGTGTGTTGTCAGCACAGTTCCTGTGTCAGTGAGGGAGCATGTGAAAAAACCAAAACAACTGCAACCCCCTCTATTTGGGCTCGCACTTCACATTGGCAGACCACACCAAGGGAAACAAAAAATGACCCTGAAAGTCTAAGATGGTTTTATTTAATATCCTGTGTGGTCTGTGGTTGTAGAGCAGGTGGCAAGGAGACACCTGGACTCTTGTGCAGTTTCCAGCAGTGACAAGAGAGGCAGTCATAGAGTCACCCCAGGACAGCCCCGACCAGGGGCTGTGCCTGCATGGCACACCTCTCATCCTCCCATCACACCTCAATGCCTGGGTAGGATGGACAAAGCCCAAGTTACCCTGGTTAGTACCCTGAACTCAAGATAAGGTGGAGACAAAAATGTAGAGGCTGTTCAGACCCACTAAGTTGACACAGGACAAGTGAGGAACAGCAGGAGGCTGTCCAAAGTTTCTTTGGTTGGACAAGATTAGTCCATTTTTTGACCAGTTATGTATTGAATGTGGATCTTGGGAAAAGTCATAATAGGAATTGGGAAAATATGTCCTCATTAGTGCTCCATTTTCTTCTTTCCTGGAAGACTTGTCCCCTATATATGCAGCATCATGCTGGAATTCATTTGTCTAACTGATATTTCAGTTCAAGACCATTTCCAGATGGACCCTGATTAGGATTTCACAACCCCATACACCACACACACATAAAACTCCAGCTCTGCCCCCATTCTGTTTTCTTTGAAAATAAACTTCTAAAGTGGAGACTCTGATTCAGCAGGACAATCAGTGGTTAAATTTGGCATATTCTTTGGAAAGAGAAGATTATACCCATGGGTGGTCAAGCTGATGTATTTTAGGATGAAATTCAACAGTCCTATTGGAAATATAGATAAAAGAGTAAGACAACACTGAAACACTTAAATTTCATTTTGACAGTGTTTTTACTCCCTTACAAGAAAACAAGTTAGAGACTAATCCAAATATCAACAAGATAAATAATACTATCCCTTTCTCACAAAAAAAATTTTGATGAAGTGACAGTGAGAGATATGGTCAAAAGGTTTACTGAAATTCATATCACTCCTGTAACACTGTTACCTGGAAAATTAAACAGCTTTTGTGAAGTGCAACTGCTAAAAAGGATAATAGAATAAAATCCCCAAATTACTAATTTGAATTTCAATCACAAGAAACAGTATGAAGTACTATACATTTACCTGTGCTTCAGTGTTAAGCTGTGGTAGGTGCCAAGGGAAAAAAACTGCTTTGGTCTCAACATGGTCAAATACCTTGAAGAAAGAGCTTAACATCTGATTCCAAATCAAATTTC
This sequence comes from Hirundo rustica, assembly GCF_015227805.2. Taxonomy (NCBI): domain Eukaryota; kingdom Metazoa; phylum Chordata; class Aves; order Passeriformes; family Hirundinidae; genus Hirundo; species Hirundo rustica. Next base: position 18,351,437 of record NC_053450.1, read on the forward strand.
ATAGTTAGATCTTTCCTTTGGTCCTTTTGGTCATAAACGTAGGAATAAAAAACCTCAAACTCCATGGTTTTATTTGAATTTCTAAGCTTGGCATGGTTTCTGACAGTCACCAGCACCAGATGTTCTTGAAGACAGTCTTATTTATTTTTAACTCTGTTGATAGGAGCCATCTGCTTCCCAAATATGTCATCTAAAGAATGACTGTAATGTATATTTAATAATTAACTGATAATGAGCTGATCTGAGCAACTTATAATTGAGTAAGCATCTATAAAACCTTTCTCTTTTTTTGCTTATCTAACGGGATTTTTAACTTCTGAGGTTTGCCAGCCTCAGTTTTCTGGTGTGATATGAGGGCCTTTTTGATATGAAGTAAGCTTACTTTTCTTTGGCACTTTTCACCAATCTTTAGGCAAAGGTTATGAACCAGAAAATACATTGAATATATCTTAAAAATACTGCCATAAATATATTCTGAATCAAAAGTATATTCAGTAGAGATAAAATGGCAGCTAAATCTTTTAAAAGACAAAAATGGAACAGAGAGAAAAAGAATCAAGTTATACTTTGGTAAATTTGCTTTCTAAGTTTTCCCTGTGCTCATTCACATGTTTTTGAGTTTCTCTTAATAACACTCCTAATAACAGATGTTCCTGTTCAAAAGAAAAATGGAAGTTTGTGAAATTTCTCGTACAAATCTTAAGCAGGCCTCTTGATCCAAATTTTCCCTCTGTTGTTTATAAAGATCCTTTGCCTTTGGTGCCTTTGATTCTTAGGGATTTTGGCCAGTCCATCTCACTGCTAAGAATCACTGATGATCTGTGATTTATAGTTGAATGTCAGCACCAGCTTCAAAAACATGAATGTTCTTTTCTTCAGAATTGCTCTGAAAATCCCTTGAGAGGAGAAGAATTGTCTGGCCCTTCCATTTCCAGTCTGAGCAGGAAGTTCATGGGAACAAGAAAGCTAGAATAATACCAGAATATTTTTGCAAAGTTGAGACAGAATCTGGAGTGAAATCAATTGTATGTTGTCTTCTTTTTCTTTTTTTAATTAGGCGTGTAATGCTCATGAGCAGATGATTTTATCCCTGTGCTTTGGTCAGATCCTAAGGTTTCCACAAAGACCTCCTCTGTAATGAGAATATGACTCTTAATCTTTCCTGTCTTGATGGTCCGAACAGAACAGAAATGTCATGTGGATTTATTGCACTCTGGGAAGACCACCGAGAAGCTGGGTTTGGGAGACACAGCCAACATCTGAACTCCCAAGTGTGCTGGATTAGCCACCCAAGCCATGGCAATACGCTGACCCATGTCAACTTCTCCTCCTTCTGCTCCCATCCTGGTCTCTTGTCCCCAGTCCTGCTGCTTTTAGTCACGTTGGGAGTATGGATTTTGCCAGCTATGAAATACAGAAAGGCACTTCGTACGTCACAATAATTTTTGAACACCATACTGCCCCATATTTAGCTACATATTACCAAGAAGTATCTAAAGAATAACATGAGCAGTGAAGCTACTAAGGTGCATAACATCCCTCTTTTGTCTGTAGTCAATGTCTAAGAGCACTGGTTTGCTGGTTTTTTTTAAATTAGTTTTACTCAGAAAGACCTTTCCATTTGGCTGACCTCAGATTTAATTTTCTAACTAAATATTTTGTGTTTTGTAATTTCAGTCTTAAGCAAGGACAAAACCAGTTAAACTCCAATGTTGTCTTTGAATTATGTAGGTTGAGAGATTTTTAAGTCTGTTTTCCTGCCTCAGCATGAAGGAGAACAGGGAGGGTGAGTGAGATTGAATAATGGTGAAGTTGAATTTTGAGGGGGTGGGGGGTGGTGATCAATTTACCAGCTCTATACTGTAAGAAGAAGGAAATGTATGGAGTGAAATCAAGGTAGATTTGTCCACAATACAATAAAACAGTGCCAAACAAGGACTTTCTCAGTGTGACATTTCTCTTTGCGAAGCTGGGTCTTAGAAGAGCTCTGCTTGTGGCTCATTAAAATTACAGTCCACAAACAGAGCAAGACCCACATTGAATAAAGTTCTCTACAAACATTTTCAGGGAAAAGCAAGTTGCATTGTTATAATCTGATAGTTCAATGTTAAAAAACATACTCTCGCTAGTATTCCTGTGAACTTCAATAGCACAATGGAGGTCTCAGGACTGTCTAAAGATGAATCAACTCTACAGACCTCTCATCAGAAACATCACCAGTCCAAATGTTCACTCCATCTCCACCCTGTTGCCTCAGTATGGCTAAGCATGCATATTGCTCTCTTCTTTTTGCACGTGAAAGAGCATGTGAGGCCAATTGCTCATGATATTATTTATGACTTTTCTGTAAAGAAACAGGAAGGATTTTTTTACTCATAACTTGGTAGTAGAACACTAAATTTTTCTAAGGCTAACAGATTTCAAGATTGGAGAGGAGCAGTTAGCCAGACCTCTTTCATAACATAAATAGGTCGTCTACAAACTCATAGTCTGCACTTGATCTGGACCATATTTTCTAGAAGGTAATCGAAAGTGAAATCTTGATTCTGCCTTCTCATAGACAGCTAGCAAGGAGGGAGAACTGACTTCCATAATTTTTTAGTTTGATTTTGTTTAATTCAGTGCAACATCTATCCTTAATTATAGTTTATTGACATGAATGTGCACAATAAAATATTAAATGCTCTGCAACACTGTCCTTTAAAAAATTAATATTTCCTTACTATTAACATAAAACAGTTGCTTCAGATAGTCCAGTGCTGTTCTCCCTTCTGCTGTCCTGCTGTCCTCCTTTCTTAGGCAGCAACCCCCTTCCTTAGCTTCATCTGGATTTTATCTGAGTAAAGAGCAGCACTATCTGCTCCTGTGGACTGTGGATGAAATAAACTTAACAGAATAACTCATTAAGAAAACAAGTCAAAAGGGATTTTTCTGTCTGTAGTGTGAGAGATGTTGACAGCAGCTAACCTTACAGGCAAGCTTGTTGCTTCTATGTAAACCTGTTCTCTTTCAGTTTTTTGGGACATGTTGCCAAAGAATTTTGGCAGAGTCTACATTTGCCACTGCTGATCCCTTTTAATGAGGTTTGTGGGTCATCTGAGAGCCGCAAAGCAAAGTGAGACTTTGCTTTTTGTGTTTTGCCAATTTCATTATATGTTGGGTGGTAGTTAAGGGTCATTTCTAAAAGCCCAATAGACATTTTTATTAGGTTTCTACAGGGGTACAGCTAATATTCTTTTCCTGGCATATTTCCATATTCTCTGTGACTAATGCAACCTCTATTGTTCTGTGACAAGACTAAAAATAGACAACTTTTTATTCTCCAAGGAGAGAAGCTGTCAGCTACCAGAAGAATAAAGACTTCCAGTGTTTACCTTTCCACTCAGCCCAATGACTACATAGAGGCAACCCAGACTTTTAATTGCTAGAATGAAAGAATATGCAAAATGGCATGCATGGACTGAAAAGTAAATAATTTGCATATTTATTCTTGTCAGTAAACCTTTTCTTCAATGACATTTCACCATGGAAGCAAGTAAAGATCACTTCAAGTTGGCTATTAGCGTGTTACCCAAACTGTCACCTTTTGGCTACTCTTGTAAGGTTGCTATGTCATCTGGATGCACCTAAAGTGAATGCTGAAGGGATTCAGAGAGCATTGAGTGCTTGGCTATTTATTGCTTTTAGGACTGACTTTATGTAGACAGAGTTGCCAGTGGAACCAAAAGGGCCTTTTGGATGAGCACAGAATGAGGGATGGTGTTGCTTGGAGCCAGTCATCTGCTCAATGCCTGGTCTTAGGAACTGGCTTCAATGTCAGACAGATGTATCTGAGCAGGGAAACCCCAGCTCCCAATTTCAAGATAGCCCTGCCAGGAGGATACTTTGTCCCTTTCACAGAAAGGGAGAGGTGGGATTTTCAAGATACTGTGATCCCTCCCAGTATCCTGAAAACACTTTTTTTTTTTTTTTTTTTTTTTTTTTTTTTTTTTTTTTTTTTTTTTTTTTTTTTTTTTTTTTTTTTTCCTGGAACTCTCCTTTCTTAGGAGAGGTGCAGAGAGGAAGAATTTCTTGTTTATCTCCATGCATCTCACACCCATCCTCAGACTGTCCCTCACTTTGACATCAGCACAGGCAATGATCCTACCCTGCAGGATAGGAAACTGACATACCATTCAACTGGACTAGCTGAGATATACATTCTGCTTTTTTGGAAATTAATTGTGGTTTTGCTATGTGTGTCTTTAGATACTTTATTCATGAGACGAAGCAGGGCAGGGGGAGTGTGATATTCTTTATTTACATTCCAGTGAGAGTACAATTATTGTAAGGATTTAACCCTAGCAATTGCTGAATATGCATGGAAAATGGATGGTCAGAAGTCTTTCCCTTCCCACTGTTTGCCTACCACAGTAGCACAAATGCAGCATTTATGGTCCCTTCAAGCATCTGTAATGTGGCCCAACTATTTTCTTCTCCTTTGGATGAATTGTTGCTTGAAAGAATTGTGTGGCACATGCCAACTCATGCCATTACAAAGACTTTCTCTGCATGTTCTGGACCTCCTGTGGGTTGTGGCCCCTGTTCCTTCTGCCACCACTCAAAGGTCAATTCCACAGGAAGCAGAACTTTTCATCAGTTATTTTCAACTCCAGAGAGGTTTTTCTCAGTGAAGATTTCTACAATTCTCAAAGACATTCTATGCTATCCTTCAACTGGAAGGAGGAGAACACACCTTGTGCTCCTTACACCTTCAACATATTTCTGAGGTGTGTTTTGTGTTCCAACATGGATGATTGATTGTACCCACTTTGTACCATTGTTCTTGTCTTGGTCTTGATCATTTTACATAGAGTCTTCTCCTTCTAGCCCCAGCATATCATATGTGTTCCTTAGGAGCACACTGGTAGCCAGGGGAGGTTCTTCCTTCTGCTCTGAGCAGAGAGAAGAGTCCCGTCCCCTTGTGAACCAGCCAGGCCTGTCAGCTCAGAGTTGGATGCTTAATGAACATCCATGTCTAAGGCCTTAGGGCGGGACTGTTGCTTCGCATCTGTCAGTGTGCAGTGCTATGCATCGGTCCCTGCTCAGATTCCTGGGCAGCACACTGATGAACTCTTCACTAGATTTCTATGTACCAACCTGCCTTCTGAAGTGGCCCCATGAGCACAAGCTGGGAAGTTTGTCTGAGCAAACTCTGTCATTCAGCCTGCCATGCATGAGCACTGCTGCCAGAACTGCTGCCCTGCACCACTGCCTACAGCACTGAGCCTCCACGCCTCCCTAGCAGACTGCGCTCCGTCTTCCTCAGGCACTGAAATAGTAAAGTTGGAGCACATTCAAAGTTCCCAAGGGTCCAAATACAGACTGTGTAGGTGGTTCTTATAAGTATTCACATCCCTATATGTCGCTGTGCCCCTCACGCCTGGCAGGCGTTGACCACAGGCTAGCTCAGTTCTGCACTGCGGCAACGTGGATCGGTCGGGGTGACAGGCAGGGCAAGTAACCTCCTCCCGGTGGGTTTTTGGTTCCCCACATTGGCGGGTGGAACTGATGGCGTCACGACTGCGGTGACGGAAAAAGTGTCGACTCTCTTTGAGCAGGGTAAAAGGTGTTTTATTAAAGGGGAGTCTGGCAAGGAGCTCCACCTCAGACCACTGCTGCCCAGAGAGAGCCCAGATCAAAGCCCTGTGGCTACTTATAAATGGGGGAGGATCCAGGGGTGGTGACAACGGGTCAGCCAACCAGGGAACACAGGGTTGTAACAGGGGGTGTCAACCTAAAAACAAAGAACGAATCACAAGCGGGGAGGAGGGGATTCCCCGGGCACCAGCCTGTCACTCGACACCTCTCCTGGATCTTTCCAGAAGCCAGGGAAGGGTCCTGAAGTGACAGACAGGGCGACCAAGAGGAGAGAGGGGGGATTGACAGGGACAGGTGCAGGGGAGGGTGATTGACACAAAACGTCTGGTTATATAACTAACTCATAGGGGGGAAACCATTACAGAACACAGGGGGGTACAGTGGAATAAACCATTACAAAAATAGCTTCTTATAAATCTTACAAAAATAATAACTTAATAAGACAACTCTTGCACCACCACACCTATATATATTCTCATATATGCTTCAGATTTCCTGAGCTTCAGAAATATTATAATCTAATAACAAATCCTTGTTATTCCATCTTTCATTTAAATGCCTTTGGAATATGTCTTGATTTTTCAGTTAATCATGGTTTTTTTTCCTCAATATCAGTGGCTAATATGTGCATTTTAAAATGATCAAATTAACTACTTTTTAAGAGATAAATATTATTGTATTATTATATTTATTATGTAAATAAATGTATTATTTTACCTCAATAGATCATGCAAAATAGGTCTGTAAAATAATTTATCTAATTTTTCATACAAATCTATCCAAAACTAGTGTGTAAATTATGAAACTATTATTGAATTTAAATGAAAGCTATTCTGTGTATCATCTTGATATTGCTACATCTAATGTGTTAAAGAAACATGGTTAAAACTTTCTTAAGTGGATTGACTTGCTAAGTTTAGGAGCTCTCTGTGTCTACCTCATGATGTTTCAACACTCTGGGAGTTCCAGTAGACTGTGGAAGTGAGAAATAAAACTCTCCCAAGCATAGTGGCCTCCTGTGGGCTTTAGTAATGTCTTGGTTTGTCACCTCTTTTTTACTTTTTACTACCCACCTCTCTGCAACATATTTATAGTATTAAGATATGACACTCCCTTGGGTACTGACTTTCTATGTGTCCATGTTTGTTTCTTATATTTTAAAGTGAATACTATTTTGGCAACATTTAGTTGTAGGTGTCAGGATAGCTTGAATCCTGTGGAAGAATATGAGATAATACTTGCCATCGGAGAGTCTGGAGTTCAGTGGTTTGAACCTCTGATAATTTGCTTTGTAAACAGAGCAAGCGATGCATCCAGAATATATTTTGTTTTATTATAACTGAAAAGTGGTGAAAGAATACATTTCATTAACTCAGTGCAACCGTCAGGTTTCCCTGTTGTGCTAATACTCCATTGTTTCTGTTGAGGAATCATGTTTGTATTGGCACATAATTTGTGGACTCTCATCACTACGGAGCCATTAACTTACTGCTGTCATCTCTGCAGGGTGGACTTGTCTTAGCTGCATGTGATGAGTCAGATAAGGTCCCATATGAGCTTCAGACCTCATGATTCAGTTTTTTCCTCTGCAAAATGAGAATAATTACATTTTTTGCTTCTAAATGGTATTGCATGGCTAAATACATTACAGAATGAGAGATAAGAAAACAATGCAGCCATAATTAGAAAGGGATTAGCTGATGGCATAGAAATAGGTCTAGGAGATCTATTTGGTGCTAAATAAATATAAACGAGTTTGAATATATTTTAATTTAAATAACACAGTAGAGTTTGACTGAGACTCTTTGACAGAATATTAAATAAAAGGTTTTTAAGGCAATTCAATTTGCTTGAACTTTCCAAAAAAGAACCACACGTATTTCAGAGTGGTTGGTTTCACAAAGACATTTCTGCACTCACCCTAATACCAGCACAGAGTCCTAGTGTCTTTCCAAGAATGCATAGATAATACCACTTACCTATGGAAGGTTTCTGTTAAAAAATCTGCTTTGTCTGCTTTGTCTGCATCAGTGAAGGATTTTATGCTACCTTCAAGTGTATATCTAAGAGGTATGGTCCAGCATTCAGAATATTGAGAGGCTAAACCCTCTAACTCTCTGCCACTGAAACAGACTTATTTCAGTTTTTTAACTGAAAAAAAAAAAAATTAAATTAAGGAATCTCCCAAATTTAAAAATCAGGTTTTTGCACCATTACCTGTGGAAGTGACTTTTTAGATGCAATACTGTAATACTGCTCTGGTAGTGAGTATATGCTAATGAGAATGAAAACCACATCCAGACCAAAGTTTTTTGCAGCATATAAGTCAGAGAAATAAAGAGTTCTTAGGATCATCACTGTAGATCTAATGACTTACTAATGTCAGGGGTTTAAGTGACTACATTATTAACTGTTTGCATGTGGGCCCTGCCTCTCAACTCTGTTGTGCTCAGTACACTAAAAGTGTGTCTTTTTACTTTTCTGAGTAGGAGAAATTTTACTGTGTTTCAGGCACTCTCACAGTTACAACTGGACTGTCAGCTCACAAGGTCTGTAATTTAGATAAGAAATTACTTCCCTCTGAGTAAGGAAATAAAATAATTTCTTGGTATAAAAAGTGGAGAGATATCTACTTTGAAAACCTCTGCTTCTTTCATGGCTGTAACACCTAAGTGTCTCTGGACCAACAGCACAATTTCTGATTGATTTTATTTGCTATTTTGTGCTCATTTAAATGTTTTAGGAAATACAGGAAGAAAGGCACTGAAAAATCTGAAATAAAAAAGTGGGTTAAAGTTGCTCTTGCCAGCCTTCACTGGTTAGAAAAATGTTATTGCTTTAAGCTGAAACACACCCCATTGGTCTTAGAACATTTTTATGAATGACCACAACTGTAGTTTAAAGCTTTTTATGAGAACTGATGACTCATGTATAAGTCTTTTTTGTTTTCTACATCTACTGAGTTTTTGAGAGCGTGTTCTGTAACAATGATTATTTTTACAGACTTGTTCTACTAGATGCTTACTTCATTGTTCTTGGTTGTTAGAAATGTTTCAATAAGAGAGCTAAATTAAAAAAAAACAAAAACCAAAACTACTGGGAACACTTAGAGCTCAGGATTTACTTTATTCACAAGTGAGATAATCCCTTTTCTTGCAAAGAAATCTAAGGCATTGCGATGGCAAATGAAGATAGTGGCACAGTAAGATCTAGACCACAGGAATTTCTAATTTGTACTCTGTTCAGCCTGGCACTATAAAATGAACTTTTCCATTATGCCTGTTTATCTCAGAAAATCACATGCTATTTTTCAGTTTCCTTTCAAGGATCTGTGTGTCATGCAGTGATTGCTATTGACATGGGCAGCCCCATGTCAAAGTTAACACCACAAGATCACATTTTCTAAAAGCTTCAATTAAAAGCTAGTTAAAATCACATCCATTTAAAATGAGAAAGGGGCTAACAAAGCAAGCCAAAAATAAGCTGCAACTACCTCAGCTCTGTTATTACTTGATGGGGCAGATAGAATAGGAAAGGGAACCATACTATATTTACTGTTCAGCATCAGGCACTTGAGCTGCTTGGGTATATGAGGAGTGTAGAAAATTTACATAAGCAGTGAAGAAAGGAGGGATCTGTGAAGAGTAAGGCAGATCAGCAATACTGCGAGTCACCTTGTACAGACATCAGGGTGTGCTGCCCTGGGCAGGTGGTCGGAATAATAGCTAGATTTGTGCTCTTTGAGCCTGTCACATATGCCGTGTGCCCCTTTAGCCTTAATGTTCACACTTATTTACCAATATCCTACTTCATGCTAATAACTTGAAACTGAAGCTGAGATGCCGTCTATCAATCTTCAAATAGAAGAAATACTGTAGAGACAGGGGAGTTAAGACGTGTCCCACTTCCTACACTTATACATACTACCTAAAGAGATTTCTGTTATACAGTTACCTTAAAATAATACTTAAAGTCTGCTTAAGGTGACAGTTAAATAAAATCATTATGTTCAAAATAATAACACATTTATAGGAACTTGTTGAATACATAAGTGAATTGAAAACAAAGGACAGTAAATTGTGTTTTGTGAGGCTGTATTGGTTGGTGCTTCTTCCCTGTGACTAGCTAACGTGCTTCCAGAAAGGTGGTAATCATGACACAAGTTTTTAAGCAGGAGGCATAACCTGGAGCAATGTCAGTTGGAGGCTTCTGTTGGAAAACCCTGAGAACTTCTCATTCAAGGGCCTTTCAGGAGCATGTCCTTTGAATATAGACTGTGCATTGGTGAGGGAAGTTAACTTTGCAGCATTGGCCTCTTGAAGTCTTCAAAGAAGTCCAAGTTTTGAAACCTCATCTTCAAACTAATTCCTTAACTTTCTAACTAAAAAATTACCCTCACTATGCTTCCAGCTGAAATAAGGATACCTTCACTTTGCTGAGGGTGTCCTTTTTGTTTGATTAATTGCTATCAATAGGCTAAATAATAAATATCTCCTTGCATGTGTTAGGAATTCTTCTTTTTTTTTATTTTTTTTTTTTTTTTTTTTACTTCACACCAGCGTATTGGCATTTTTTGGCATATCTTAGTTTGAAAGCTTTGTTTTTCATTGGACTTTGTATTTGCTTAGCCACACTAGTGAATTACCTTTTTGAATTAGGTGAGATGAAAATTTTCTCTTCACTTTCATGCATCATAATTCAGTAAGCATTGTCACCAAACAATTTTTTGTATCTATCTATACATAGATACATAGCATAATACTAGCTTATTTGAAGACTATATAGAATAATAGAATAAGGAGTAAAAAAAAAAATCAGTTAAGGAGCTTTTAAAATCCCTTACTTTCTTGGGGTATAATATGTTGAAATTTGGTGTACTTCAGTTTCTTCCATATATTTCTCTGGATTCCTTTCTACTGTCAAGAAGTCGTCACTCTGATTTGACAAGCAATTTATGTGAAATGTTGCTGTCATTATTATATTCTAGTTCATAAAACATTAATAAGCAAAGACAGATATGCTACTAACTCTATGTCAACACCTTTGTTTTCTACTTGAAGCAGAAGCCATTCATTGGAAACTTCCTTGCTCAATCAGTTAATTGCAGTACCCATACCTATTATTTACCGAAAGCTTGACATGCAGCCAAAAGCTGCAGAGTAAATATTTTTCACCTTGTACCACATATGGCAGTCCTCCTTCCCAAGCCTGAAAAAAGCCTCAAGAATCTCAGCCCCACTAGTTAATTTAACGAACACTATTTGCTTTTACAGAAAAAAAATGCTTATAAATTATAGCTTATATTTGAAAAGTGCTGCCCCTGCCTTCAGTCCTCAGTTGTGAAGTTCTCAGCTGTGAAGCCATACTTTCTGCTAAAAACACAGAATACTTTCCAGTTAAGCAATAACAACTTTCATACTCTGCAGTTAGCAGTTTTATAGTGTGGCATCTTAGTAATTTATGCATTGAAAAAGTAAGTACAATATATTTGCTTTGTATTTGATTAACAGAAGAAATGTGGGAATAAGCTGAGAAGAAGTGTTGGGGTTTTGCTTTCTGTCTCTAGAAAGGGATGGTGTAAGAGTGTCAGGCTGTAACTGTCCATTGAGCAAGTCACATTCTCCCAAGTGGAAATTCACTTCCAGCAGACTTAGATGCATGTTTACCATCTAAATGTGGATATTTTCAGCTCATTACAAGACCACTTCAAAAAGCACAAACCACAGCATATGAAAATGTGTAGTTTGTCACACCGCAGGCTGTTCTCTGGGCTGCCCTTAGGATCTATACAATTTCCTGTTCATGTATTTCTATGGCAGCCTGGGGCTCTTCAGTGAAGTGTACAGGAGATAAAACCTTATTTTCATTCACTCACATTTCTCACTGGATATGTGCAGATAAACATCTGGCATTGGTTTTTGGCACACAGATATTCAGGACTCAAAACAGTATTGACAAAATCAGAAACTCTAATGACACACTACGAGCAAGGACTTCTCTGTTTTCTCCTACTGCAAAAATTCAGCTCAGTATTTGGATTGTGCTGTGACTACCCCTTTGTCTCCTGCCTGCAGAGCCTTGGTAATAATCAGCACCCCCTTTTGCATCTATTTGCATCTCTGCAAATATCTGCAAACTTTACTGGTTACTGAGTAAATACAGCTCCTTTTCATTTGTCTCTGGTTCCCTTAGGGAAAAACAAAAAAAGGAAGAATACTTTTTCTCATGATGCATAATAAAATTATGGAACTCTGCCACAGGATGTTGTGGACACCAAAATTAGATTTTTTTTTTTATAATTATATTAGATAAATGCATGAGGATAGAGTCCAGCAGTGACCATAAAGTACAGTTGTCTACATAAGAATTTATCTCACAAAGTTCCTAAACTGAGGGAGGATAGACTGCTCTGGGCTTCTGGTATTGATCATTGTCAGAAGCAGGATTCTGAACAAGATAAAATTTTGGCATAATTCTGTATAGATATTTTATGTCTTTCTTCTTTTGTCATATTTAATTTCTTAAGAAAATGCTTTAATTAGTGCCAGTGTTAAAGTATGTACATTCTCTCAGTATGTTTATTTACCTTCTCCTTTAACCACAAACCTATTTCCCAAGGTAATGAAGCAATAGGAAATGTTACTGAAATGTCAACTTGTTTCATAAAATGATGAATTAGATCAGATTACCACAGTGGATTTTTTTAGTCTAACAGGAGATGGAAGCCATTTTGCTGAACCAGAGTAGTCTTACAGGATATGTAACAAGCACAGAGCTTGCAACACATTTAAACCAAAATAAATACTCCATTGCTCTTTAGGAAAAAACCTTGCTTTTAAAAAATTGCTAAATATTGAACTGGTTTATACTTACACCACATTCCATCAAGAATCTACAGGAACTGCTCTGGGATCTTTGTCAGTTTGCACATATTGCCCAGAGAAAGTTGTCCATCATGCAATTGGCTAAAGTCCTATGTATATGAACCGTTGTTAGAGGTGTAGATCCTTATTCAGCACTAATCAACTTCATTATCTCCAGCTGAGTCAGATAGTTGAAGATAAGATCTGAAATTTGAATGAAAACAGAAACATCGATATTATAGATTTTAAAAGTTTCTTCTTCGTCTTGCTTGATTTCAAAGGTCATATTTTTCCCTCTTAAATAAACTACCACTCTTGGTCCTTGTTATAAATGAGATAGACCAAATTCGATAAATCAAAATTTGGAATTTTATTGAGAGACAGAAAAACAGTCTCGGACAGCCACAATTAAAAGGACAGCGTCGAGCCCGGGGTCGGCGCCGGGTGAACAACGATAACACACTCTGCCAGTCTGTTATCCCCAAGTTCACATTTGTGGTTTGCAGCAGTCTCTTTTTATACACTGGATCGCGGAGAGAGGCTCGAGATGTCGAAAGTCCTCTCTCCGAGGCAGCTTCATTAAACATGCAGGTTTCAGTTCTAAGAGTCTGAATGGGTCAGCGGAGGAGGACAATGCTGTTAATGGTCGGTTCCAGGTGTGGTGTAGACATGTTAATTTTAGCCGGAGACCATCTAGATACGGATCTGAAACTATCATCGGGTTCTCCGGGCTATCATCTCTGTTTTCCATTGCTTTTTGTTTCCTTTCAGTGATTCCTGGCAGTGACAGTCTTCTGTCCTCCTTTCTGGTAATTCCAATCAAGCTCTCCTCGTGTCCCTCCCATGCCTTTTCAGGCTAGGGACATTCTTGCATTTTATTAAGTCTCCTTCTTCCCGAGTTAACCCACAAAATGCTATTTTAAAACAAAACTTAACTTCTAACATGCTAGTTTATACAGAACTCATATTTATACATTTGGTATTACATTTTATATTCTATTAACATGAAGTAACTTTCGAGCAGATGTTACAATCCTTATTAATGATTTGTAGCCAAGGCATGTTTGTGTTTCTCTCCTGGAGATTCTAATCATGTTGTGTCTCGTGCCTCCCCCCCCTTGTCTTTTCAGGCGAGAGAAATTCCTGCACTTTTACTGAGCTGCTTTTTTTCTGAGTTAACTCATAGCATATTGGATTAAAACAAAACTTATAGGGATGATATTACACTGTATATCTTTTAACACGAATTAACTTTAGGACATATATCACAATCCTGGAAATTCTTAGTAACATAACTGCTAGTGGAGTAAGCTGGAATGAAGTCATACAAATCCAAATGATTGTAATGAAAGCAGAATCAGGCCTGTAGCTTCTCATGTTATATTTGTTATATATGTTAACTCTCATGTTATATTTGAATATTTCATTTCTTCCCGCTCTCTCTAAGCACCATGCACTAACCTTTTTCCATACAAATATAGTGTTCCCTCTAACATCAGCAGAAATTGTGCATGTGACCTATGCATGTTAACTATGTAATTTCAGCGGGCAGTAATGGTATTTGCACAGTAGAGCTGTATACATAGATGGGAAAATAGTTCTTTTGTTAAGTACTTTATTCAGCTAGAAAACGCCTAATCCAAATCACCCCCAGGAGGCACATACAGTAAAGATTATCTACTCAGTGACTATACATTGCAATAAAGGCTTCTCAACCTAAAGTCATTCTTCCATTAAATACAATCTGTCTCAATTTCACAGTGTTAAACAGGTTTTGAATGAAATAAGTGAGGGTTTTGCTAAGACAGAGCTAAGAGATTTCTATGCAAAAAGATAATGATGTGATGAAAGATTGTGCTGAATTCTTTTGCTTAAACATGCAGACATAAGATACATAATCAGATGGCCACAAAGAAAAAGAAAGTTGTAAGCAAAGTGTGAGAAGGAAAGAAAATTCTGTGATGTAAATAAGGGAATGCAAAGTATGCAAGATAAGTTTTTTCAGAGAGATTGCAAAATAGAACTGGAATCAATGAGAGTGGATGTCTTTTTCGGGCAAATCACCATAATCCTATAAACTGTCATCATCTCTTGTTAACAAAATGTCTTGGCAGCCAACAGCAGAGGAGAAACAGTCTCCATCTTATCAATGCCTACCACCTCTTTCAAATAAATCGTTGTTGAAGATATCCTGAATGTCTTGAGTTGAACCACACTACCTCAAGCCAAAGTCTGCCAAGTGTTGCATTCATTAAAGTGTCTGAGCTCTCTAAATCCTCCTGCAGGTAGAACCAGGAAGGTATATTTGCAGTCACAGCCGGAGGGCAGGGTTGTAAATGCTCCTTAATCTCCTAAGAAGCTAAATACGAGCTAAGTACCACCTAAAAGGCTAAGTACCATCACGGTACAGCATCCCATGTCCTTTAAACTTCTGGAAAACCTGAATTATTTCAGAATTATTTCAGAAAACCTGCCTTATATTATGAAGGGAAGGAGAAAGGCAGAAAAGAATAAGAGGAGGGGAAGGGGAAAAGAGAAAATTAAAGCAAGTGGAAAGGGGAATGAAAATTTCCACAGTTGCTTTAATGACAGGTGATCCTCTGACATTTATAAATTTCCTCATCTATGAAAACTATGCATGTTTTAGAAGGAGGTGATTATATATTTATGGGTTCTTTTGAAACCTGAAGATCCCCAGCTTTTTCACTGAGCTTTGTGGTGCTGTATAACACTTGAGGATGTGGTCCTCTATCACCAAATCCTAACAGCCGTGCTCTAAACCCTAGACGAGCAGTAATCAAGCTGTCACTACTAAAAGTGAAGTATTTCATTGCATTCTTGAAATGTGATAGATTGATATTCCTATATCCCTTGTTCCTTATCTGAATCTCAGGAAACAAAAATCCTGTTATAAATGAACAGGAACCATTAGAAAGAACTAAATGGATTCTCTAGGAAAAAAAAAAAAAAAAAAAAAAAAAAAAAGTTTTGCATGGGAAATGTAAACTCTGGTCAGTTTTGCTTCCGCAATCGTAACCCATGTAGGTAGTCACAAACTGATAATAGCACTTTCAAGTGGATATAATATCAGAAACCACATTATTTGGGAAAAAAAGCCAGAAGCTCTATTTCATTTAAGTGATGACTGATAAAAAGCAGTTCATTTGAAACCTGTTTTTATTGGCTGTGTCATGGTATTTCTTTCAATGCCACTTTCATCTGAAACAATATTTTCTTAAAAATAGCCGCTGGCTGTCTTGTAAGTATTAAACATGTCCACAGCACAAAATTGAGTGGTTTTGATGAGCATTTTAGGGTTGTTGTGAGTAGATATCCATATAATAGGTAAACAGTTTCAAAGAAATCTTATGGGGGCCAAGTCCCATGAAATCCTTAATTTCTGTAACGATAATTATTCTGTCTCTTAAAACATCACAGGCTGGACATCCAGTGTGTGTGTATATCTGTCTCTTAATTTCTTTGGAAGAGTTCTGTCCAAGTTGAATGAAGTGAAACTTTTGTGCATGTGGGGTGTGACAACTCCTGGGATCAAAATATTTCAAGCCAAAGGTTTGTTTATGCAGAAAATTTTAGAGCAATTGTCTCTATATTTTTCTACTTTTCAAATATAAATTCTGTGGGAATTAGGTACAGACGTACGGTATGGGCATAAACCACAGATTAAAAAAAATCTGATGCCTACAGTGGAATTTTAATGATATGGAGGCACATAAATTTAAGCATTTTATTAATTTATAATGGATTTGGCTGGGATCACCCAACATGAGAACCTTCAAGCCAGTGTATTTTCACATCACTGTCTTCAGAAACTGTCCCAGTAGCAAGAATTTCAACATTCATCTCTAAAACCATTAATCATATAACAGCTCCTGCCATGGCCTATTGCACATCTGAAATCTTAAACTCACCATGAAGTACAGTGCCATCTTTTCTGTAAGTTAACAGTTTAATTATCAAGAGAAGATAAATTGTATATTTATTTAATATCTCCTGCAAAATTCATACACAATATTCAGAAAAAAGGAGAGTCCTTAGACTTGAGACATGTATTGATGGGCTGTCAGAGCACAGTCGTACTAGAGCACTTCATCTTTAGCATTATGAACCTTGTGCTCTTCATGGGATAATGGTCCTGCTTTAGCCATTATGGAGAACAGAGGAATAGAAAACACATTTGACCCATCCTAGCTAATATTTTTGTGGACTAAACTCTTTGAAGAGGATTTGCAGGCCTGTAATCCCGCAGACTGAGGAGGGAGTAGAAGTCCTGTTTTCTACTCATGTGATGGTGTCTCAAATACAATTAAACCCAGGCAAATTAGTTTTCTGTAACTAAGTAAGTGACAGCTAATTCATGAGGAAGTATCTGAGTGAGACACACATTAAACTGCTAACTGGATTTGTGCCCATGAATCATGTTCCTTAGAGTTTAATCTTTTGTAGTATGAGAAATTCAGGTATTGCTCTTTGTTCCAAACCTCTCTTTATAAATATAAACTCTGGCATCTTTGGGATTCTTGTCCTAAAAGACAATTCTTAAAAATGTTCCTGTACTTCTTCATTTATATAAGAGATACAATCTGGAGACATAATGAATAGCTTTTATGCTATAGAGGAATACCTTGTAGGAATAAGACAGTGAACCCTCTGTAGCTTGACAAATACGATCTATAGGAAGGCAAGGTGGATATTCTGTAGTCAATGCTATGTATACAGTTTAGTTTGGCACTGTTAGCTCTCTGTACAATTGGCAACATTTGGCTGAAAAAATGCATTTTTTTTGTTTTAGGCTAGCTGCTTTAACAGAAGTTAGGATTTCAACAATCATCTCTGAAACCATTAATCATATAACAGCTCCTGCCACTGCCTATTGGGAAATATTAGTGAAATGACAGTTTTAATGCCATTAATGCAGAATTGTTCTAGTGCCCAGGGTAAAGGAAACAGTAAACCACAGTAGTAAAGTTGTACCCTCAACTTGTAAGCCTAAAAGAATATCCTTATAAAAGAGGTGAACTGAGAGGGCTAATTCTGGCAAATTTATTTGAGTGACTCATAGTTTCCTTGTTAAGAAAAGAAAACAAAGAGAAAAAAAAAATCTGCCTTTTATAAATGCAGTAAAACAGAGTTTACAGCTGCTCCTCCATATCTGCCATGGCACTAAGGTATACAATGAACCATCTATGAGATATCTTAAACTCAGAAACTCCTTCAAGTTAGCAGTATTTTTCTGTTTTCCCAGAGTGTAAAAGAGATGAATTATGCCAAATTACACAGAGTGTCATTATTTTTAGCACTGATTCAACAGAAGATTTACAGACAGATTAGTGGTCACCAAAGAAGTATTTGCATCTGTTGTTTATGTTATGACATCTGAGATCAAAGTTAGGCTTTAAACTTAAATTTCTGTTTTGCAAGTGGATAATGAAACCAGAGAAAAAGCTGAAGATGTGAGGAAGGAAAAGCGATGGAGTATTAAAAACACTGAAGACAGTTTTGAAATGAAGGGGATGTGTGGGATGAAGCCCAGAGGTTGGATCCACCAGCCTTCTGAACACTGCACCTCATTCCCCAGATTAAGTACACATCGTGTGTGTGCTTGTGAATCATTCCAGGGATTGTGGAACGTCTCCGTGTTTAAACTGAGGCCTGGACTGGCCTCAGGCTTTGCTGAATGTCCAGTTTTTACAGTAACGTATCCAGTATGCTTAATTCTGTGTAGCCATGGTGACAAAACATTTCTGTGGCTGAACCTAACAAAGTTAGTACTGAGTTGCAGTGGCAGAAACAAGTCCAGTGAAAACCCAGCAGTGGAAACTAAGCCAAAATAAGAATTCTTTCTGAGGACATGCTAAGGTTTTTTAAGTAAATATAAACCTTTGAGTAGCTGATTTAAAGTGATTTGAGGGTCTCTTTGAAGAGATAATTGACATGCATTCCTACAGTCAAAGAAAGAACTACTAACTACATTGTAAAAGAGTGGATCACCAATAGGCAGAAAACCACCAGAGAACCCCTACTCAAGCCACTGTCTTTAATGAGATCATGAGTAGCCTTTTATGCAGATAGCTGAGAATGAAAAAGAAGGAGGACTCCTTTGGTTTAACTGCACAACTCAGAAAATTATTAATGGTCAGGACATCCTGTCATAGTCAGCTCTCTTGTAAAATACCACACAGGTCAGTGCAGTCAAAGGCATTTCCATTTATCAGATTTCAGAGAGTTTGATGAAATAATTTACTGGTTTCTCTTCAGTTCAGAGGGCCTGATTCTGTACTGAGGTCTCTGTGAGAGCAGACCATGTAATAACAAATGCACCAGTACAGTCATACACATGCTTGATAATATTGATCCCTACATTGTGCAAAGGCTGGGACTGACAAGTCCTTATTCTTTTTCAAACAACAGAACTCATAAATTATATTGATTTGTCTCTGTTTGAAGTTGCCTAGCTATGGTAAGAGTTGGGCTTATGTGTAGACTGACATTTTTGCCTTGACATTATTTATGGCTCTTCCTGGGCACAGTTAAATGAGTAGAAATTGAACAGAGACAAAATGCCATTAGCTATGAAAACCAAACAAACTTACCAGAAATACTTTCTTTCTCTCAGCCCTCATTTACATATTACTGTTGGTATTACTTGGAAAGAGCATAAATAAGATAAAAAAGTCTAAAGAGAACGTGGACTTTAAGTTGGCATTGTCTTATAAAAATATTTCTAGTAACTGTGTGGATTTAGATTATTATCTAATGTTCTGTTCTCTTAATTGAACATCACAGATTTGTCTGGATAAATATATTTGGATTATTTATTTATGTTGGAAAAACTGTATGAATTTAAATTTAATTTAATGAGCTAAATAACTTGTCCTTTATTGGTATTAAAGTTTCATTAAATCTGAGAAGCAAATGCAATTTAAACAAAATTAGGAAGACAGTTGAAATATCTAATTTAATCTGGTTTTGGAAGTGACCATAAATAAAATATAACTTTCATGTTGTGCCATCAGTTCTGATGTTCTGTTACAGGTTTTTATTTTTTAAGAGAAATGGCCTATTTCTAACAGAAATACTGGCCTGCACTTTGAAATTTAATTTATTTATCTCACGCAATTTTCTGAGAAAAAAACATACTATTTTATTTTTAAATAACCCATAACACCAAAATAATTTAAAATCATTCAAGAGACAATAAAACATCTTTTTGTGTTTATATCTTATTGTGCATAAAACTGTTCTGGAAGGATATTCATAGCAATTAAAATTCACTCAATTTCTTATTAAATGATTGTAATTAAATAAGAAATCCTTCCAGAAATTGATCTACAAGGAACGGTAGTGATAGGATGAAGAATGGCTTTAAATTGGAAAAAAGGATGAGTTAGATTGGATATTAGGAAGAACTTCTGTGTTGTGAGGGTGGTGAAGCAGTAGAACACGTTGCCCAGAGAAGATGTGAATGCCCCATCCGTCTAAGTATTCAAGGCCAAGGATGGATGGAGTTCTGGGCAACCTGGTCTAGTGGGAGGTGTCCCTGCTCATGGCAGCAGGGGTGGAACTGTATGGTCTTTAAGGTCCCTTCGAACCCAAAACGTTCTATGTTTCTGTGATTTGTTATTAAGCAATCATTTTGCTGAGTTACCAAAGGGCAACTATTCACAGCATTCCAGGAATTATAAATTGAATAAAACTATTTGGTCATCTATTTCCTTCCTTGAAAGCTCAGGATTATTTCCTAAAGTGTATCCCTCCAACTACTAAGTCTGCCATAGCTAATTATATACTGTATGTTGGATTTTTAGCATTCAGCTTGCTCTTCTCAATAAGAGCTTTACAGTTCATGCACAAGTAGAATAGGCTTTAAGCATAAAAGAAATAGAATTAAATACCAATCTGATTAACTTTTCAGGTCTCATAAAGCCAGTTTATATTAAAAATCCTTCTTACCACACTGGCTTTGTGAACCATGTGCTAAAAGATGAGGATTATGCAGATCCATTGCAGCAAAGGATTCAAACATTCTTCTGCTGGCTTGGCTGATGTGCAGTGCAGTCTGTGCCAAGACTCTCTGTCATTCTTAAACACATCAGTGAAACACATCCACCACTGAGCTGTTCTTCATATTTGTGATTGGTCAATTCAGTCTTTTACACGTCACTAATAATTTGCCTGGAGCATCTTGACAATAAAAGGGCAAAGGGGTTGGCATCATGTTTTAGTCAGGCGTGGAAGAGTTCCATTCACATTTATGAAAATATTTGTTTATTAGCCAATACAAAACAGCACTGAAGTAAAAAAAGCAACAGGTAGAAAATCTTTTTTCTATCAGCAGATAATAACTGCAGCTTTTTGGTTTTGATAGTTCACACAGTGCTACCTTCAGAAATGTGGTGTAAACATGTTATTTTGAAAATGAAATTAGGGCTGCCTTATGAAGCAAAATTACTGTGACGGTGCATGTTTTAGTTTATTATTTCACAGGTGAATCAGAGACTTCTTGTCAGACAAGTTAGCAGCCTTGCAGAAAGCACACAGAAGCCAGGAAACTGTAAGTTCAAACATTGCTTGTTTTTTAGCCACTCCTTGTATTTCAATGTGCTTTGTAGTTAGTTACTAAACAGGGACTCACACTCTTAATTTTAGCAGTGGATGAGTTATCAGTGTGAGCCTCCTTTTACCCGATAAATTCATGGACCCATCTATTGAACATAATCTTTTCTGGCAGGATGGAAACAGAAGCTACTTCTTTGCTATTACTGAGTTGACTGTCACATACAGGAGTACACTTTCACCACCAGGAAAGCGGGGAACAGATTAAACGCTTGTTTCGAGCTCTCTCAGGAATAATCAGCTCCAACCACCAGTAATCCAGAGTCCACATCCCTTCTACATAACGTAAATAGAAGCAGGATTATGAATGCATCACATTCACATATAACTAGGTGAATCCCTGATCTGCACTATCTGGGAGGTGATACAAGATTAAAGAACTAGAGTACTTTTCTCTTACATTTCTGTAATATTGAAAAATAAATCTTTTAGGAAATTTTGGTTGTCCAGTTAGATAGATTTATGCTTCCTGCAAAAATCTGCTTTCACTCACGAAGGCAGGTGATTCACCAATGAAAAGCTGTGCCCCCATGTGTAAAGGGAGATCTTGCAGTAACAGAGACTAACACAGATGTTAACAAGAGTGTGAAGGAGAGGAAATAGAATCACATTTTCTAAACACTCAGCTGCATATTTGGATAAGGAATTTTCATCTAGAGCAGAGTTTTATAGTACATTTGAGATTTTTTTTTTTTTTAATCTATTTCTTTTTGGCAAGTAGAGGAAGTCCTACCTAGAAAAGTCATTCAGACCAGTCA
This sequence comes from Hirundo rustica, assembly GCF_015227805.2. NCBI lineage: Eukaryota > Metazoa > Chordata > Aves > Passeriformes > Hirundinidae > Hirundo > Hirundo rustica. Next base: position 18,373,332 of record NC_053450.1, read on the forward strand.
AGCTATTGCAGTGTTCCAACTGAGCCTCTACTCACACATGCTATAGATTTGGGGATGACAATGAGGAAGATTTTTTTATGCCATGACCTTCTCTCATGTAGCAGCAGTGGACTGCAGGTCTGTTTGGAATATCACCTTTTTTTGGGATGCCATGAAAGCAGAGATCTTGCTTCTGTCCAGCTGTGAAAGATCTGCTCTTGAATGGCAAAGAGGCAAAAGATAAGCTTCAAACAAACCCCCAACACCTGACCTTTCAGGAAGTTCAGTTCTCAACTGGAACTCTGCAGCTCATTTTACATAATCCTTTCTGTATTCTTCCTTTTAAGGAAAACATCTTTATGGTGGCCTTGCAGCCCACTTGCAAGGAAAGAAATTGAGTCCTATTTTCCTACTTTTTGTCTTTACAATGACAAAAAGAACAGTGACACTCTTTTCAGCGTTATCACACAGAAATCCATTAAATATTCTACACATTGTGAAGAAATTTACACCTCCCTTTCCCTTTTCCTGCTGGGAATTTGTGGTAGCATGGTAATTTATTCCAAGTAGAACAGAAGCATTTCTGTTTTAGTTTTCTTTTCATGTCTAGAAGTTAGAAGTTTAGCCCAAATGTAATAATGGTTAATAATCCCTATGTCCACACTTACACTAAGGTCAGCAGCATACTTTTCACAAGAAAATAGTCTTGAATAGCATGTTAATAGGTTTACAGTAAGGAAAACCCCCAATGTTTGGTTTTAGAGCAGATTAGAATTGTAGCCAGCTAATAAAAAATAAAATAAAAGCATTCTTATTGGCTTTGGGAAGATATTTTTACCTGTTCTGGAGCTGAAAGTCAAAAAGGAAAACCTCAGGAATTAAATCCTGGCCAGATTGTGGGTACTTGCAAAACCTCCCTTGACTTTAATATGTCAGAATTCCAGACTTCCTGTGCCATCCCCACTCCCCCAAAAACTCTGTACCCTAACCCCATATTATTTCACATAATGGAAATCGAAAACACGTCATCACCTGAATGCAATGAATTGGATCCAGATGAGACAGGGATACATTGGGAAATCAGGAGTTTCCTGACCTGTTGCTCCCAGGTCTCTTGTACGGCTCAGCTGGCTTTAGCACTCTTGGCCCCCTTTATCGGATCAAACCTTCGGGCATGGCACAGAGTTAACCTGTTTCTATCAGCATCAATACCAGGCATGGAAAACCTTGTCACTGAAAAAGTGAATGTCTATTTCGGAACAATTATTTTTCAATGTTTTTATGGTTTATATTTAGATTTTCTGTGCTTTGGGCACAGGAGTTTGCAGGTGAAATTGGGGCTCAAATGTACCCTGCAGTAACCAATACAGTTTCCGTGGGTCCTCCAGGAGCAGCAGATATGACTTTGCCAGAGTCATAGTTACAGCATTTCTTTAGTACTTGACAGGATTTTTATTTCTTTCCAATACTGAAGAATTTGCTGTGCTGTAAAGTTTTGTCTACAGGGCACAGAAATCATTGTCAGCTATTGGGAAGGATGTATAACTATTAACATGACTGCAACCTACAGTTCAGTGTAACATCTGCCAAGCTTTCCTTGGGATTCATGAACACTTTGTTCTCTACTATTGCAATACAAAGTGTGATAGATGTGTGCATTATTGACGTCAATTCTTCTTTCGATCAAATAGTTGTAGTCATGGGAAATGTTATCCTAATTTTTATATATTCTGCACATGTGGTTAAACTAATGACTCGAAAGTCTGCATTTATATACAACAACTACAAAGTCAGTAGAACAGGTATTTTTCCTTACCCATGAGGGAGAAGAACAGTACCACATGGCTATCATTATGAAAATGAGACTGAGGTAAAATCCTGACTTAGAATACTTGAAAGTTTAAGAAAATCTATATTTGATTTTAAGCTCCAGTTATCTTTGATTCTGAAGAGTCACAGCATGCTTGAAAGGCCTAGGGTATTTTCCTTTTCTTTAATAGTCCTGTTATTCTGATATGCTGGTTTATTCAACGTATTTTTTATTACATTGTAAATGCTTCTGGGTTATTACTAAACCACCCTTCTGACTGTGGTTTTACTTGGCAAGAAAACATTGGTTTTATTGTTGTGCATTGGCCTACTTGGGATTTATTGTAAAATTAAAAGTATTGTAGAAGGAAGAACAAGAGAGCAAAATCAGTGATAAATGATAAGAATTCATGTAAGATCTGATTGAAATACAGACTTGTAATAACTGGTGTGTCCCATCTTTGACTCATGGCTCTGTATTTTCACTACATTAATCATGCTGGAGGGGCTGTCACTTCATATTTGTGAACTGTGAAGGTCCGTCAGGGCAAGGGCCTGTACATGTTTCTGGATTACAAATCGGAAATGACTGTGATCGCTATCACTTTGGGCACAGGGACACTGTGTAGAAATTTGCAAACAAAAGTAGCAACTTAATCAGTGACAGAGTGAGCCTGACAGCTACCCTGCCACTTCGCTGGGAATGCGGGAGCAGCACGGGTGCCAGGACTCCTGGATCACCAGAAATATATTCATGTTTAGATTATCCAAAGGACATATCAAAGACATGTGAACAGTTTCTTGCTATTAAAAAGTAATTAGAACCGTTCCTCTTTGCGATTACTATAATGATTTTAATTTGTACTGAACTAGCATGAGTCTTTAACAGTTAATGTCTAATTGTGGACATTAAGTATAACATTTGCAAATATATGCTTGGTGGCTTCTGTTTTCCCTTGTAAAACCAGATGTATTTTCAAATTTCTGCATCCAAACTGCCCATCTCTTTGTCTGCCAATCTGTTTTTAATTTATGTCACTGTTCCTCTATCATTTGTTATGTCTGTTCTGCATGAGTGCTCATGGACAGATTTAGTAAATCATCTACAAATTTATTTGTCTTATCTTTGTTAAGAACAATAGAAACTTTACATCAGCCATAAAAAGAGAAACTCCTCATGAGCAAGCAGACATGTAATTGAAGAGTGAAAGCTTCTCCACTTCAGCTCATGATTTCATGACTTACAAAAGAATGCATCACAATAACATCCTCTTCCAGGAAGAGCTGTGATTATGATAAACTGAAGTAGGAAAGAATATTCTTGCCAGGTCCTAAGAAAAAAAAAAATGCGGGAAAAATTCTTCTCCTAAAGTAAGGTTTTAGGACAGAGACTCTTCCATCATTCCTTTTCACTTATCTCCTCTTTACAGTGACTTAAGTGCAGGAATAGACCAAAAATATTTTAATTTTTAGATTTTCCCTAAATTTAAACATTTGAAATAGAAACGTATTTCATTCTTCAGAGTTACATTAAAATAGGGATTTTCAATCCAGTTTTCTTGTCATTACTGCTGAGTTTATGCTCAGCACAGAACAGCCCAATTCTGCTCCTCATTGTTGCAATTCCAGTATGGTTATTCCTTTAGCAGTTAATGGAAATAAAAATGCTTATTCCCACTACATGAGCTCTCTAGAGAAACTCACAGTTCTACATTTTTCATTTAAAGATTGTGACATTCAAGAAGTAAACTCAGGGCAAGGATTTGATCCCTGTAATCATATCCTGAATCTCACTCCAGCAACTGGGGATGAAGGAGATTATATTAGCACACGTTTGCTAAAAGGAAATGCAATTGCTCTCTTTCAAAATCTAAGAGGAATGTAATGAAAAGAGGGACCAGAACTGTCTTTGTATGCTTTGGCTGCTCTCATATTTCTTATTAGATATATCTGATCATTCTATACAATTATTAAAGCCATAAAAGGATATATATCTCGAATGCAATTTGAGATAAACCAAGGCACTTTTATCTTATTAGGTTTCCTAATCTTTTCTATAGGCTAATTTAAATACATTATATCTCATAATGTTATTTAGTGACTTTCAGTTATTTCCAATGCTACTTGTAAAAGAGTTTTTATAATCTATTTAGTGGAATTAACTAATCCTTATTTTATGTATACTACATGTATGTGCATATGTAAATATGCATGAATATGCAACAGTTTCACTCTGAGATTTTTATGCATTTTTCCGATTTTAATAATTATTGAAAGGAAGTATTTGGCAGGCTTTTTATTTATGTATTTTAATACACTCTTTGACATGTATGAAGGCAATCAGATCCATCAGCATGGGAAGAAATCAAATTTTTGAGGGCTGCACATATTTTGGCAGGACCATGTCCCTGGTATGCAGTTACACATTCATTACAGTGCTGAGAATTATAGGTATGTCTGGAGGCACTTAGAGATTAATCGGTGTATATATAGAATTTCAAAAATGGGAAGAAAAGGTGTTAGAGTTTGTACTAGCAGTTAATTTTTTTATAGTGCTGTGGGAAATTGAAGCTCTTAATTTACTACTACAGATATTTCTGAAAATTTAATTTATTTGTATTTCTTATATGTATTTCATAAAATTGTAAAGTGATTCCAGTGGAGATTTATCAATATTTTAATGTCTGTATTAAAACTAAGGTAAATATTGCCACATATCCAGAACATCTATCATTAAAGTGCTTTTGCTCAGATTATTGTCATAAAAGTTGAGAACCGTAAATATAGCCAAAATTTATAGGACACAAATGAACATTGCTGCCTACACAGATTAACTCCATAATTTAAGAGATATTATGTATACAATCATGTAAATCTATGCACATAAATACTGTGCGTGAGAATATTTAAACTCTTGTCTAGATATTAATTCCTTATTGACTGAAGAAGTTCAGCAGATTTCAGGTTTGTCTCTCCCTGGGCTCTGCGGGGGAATAGATTTTACAGCATGTAAATCTGTAAAGTTTTGCTCTTTGTTATATTAGGTAACAATGGACAAGACCATCTTTCTTCAATATTAACTAGAATCATGGTGTTGAAGAAAAGTGCTGAATGCAAGACATAAAACAAAACAAAATAATACTTGCCATTATTAGGCAAGGGAAAGGAGACAAAAAGGACAGGGTTCTTGATTAAAATATTAATATTGTTTGTAGTCTAGATAGGATTTTTATAAACATTTTTTTCTAAATAAGATATGTTGGGGTGAGGAATCTCATTTTCTTACAAATACCTTGTCCACTCAGCTGCTCTAACTTGTCAGAGGTCTCATCGAGTCAGAAGTTGGTAGCAGGATTCTTTGCTCTCAAGCAGACCATGAACCATTTTGTCCATGCAGATTTGTTCTGTTTCCATTTTCCCATGTGTTTTGAGGTAAAGTCAGCTGCATAAACACTTATTGTGGACACAGCATTCCTGCACTTTATCTGTTTTTTTGAACAAAGCAAAACCCTACCATGACTGAGTCCTTATCAGGTGTCAAAGACATATTACATGACAGGGAGTGCACAATAAGATTTACATTTCCCGTAACAATCAAACTTAAAGAAGCTTTCATTGTTCCTTTTCACCAAGGAAAAGATGTCAGATAGGGATCATTTCTATCAGTTTCAGTTCTCCTCACCAGTAGGTGGTTTATGATAGAAGCACACACATAGAGGATGTGAACATGCAGTGTGCAGAACATGAGTTCTGGTTAGTGTTATAAGATTGATGGGATGCCTAGAGTGGATGTTTTATTGATCACTTTGTGAGGAAGGCAAAAATAAGTATTTGCCTGGAAGAGTGAAGAAGTTGTTTTATGGACCAGGGGATGCCCTTGAATTCCTGTAGGCCCAAGTGTACTGAAATTGCAGTATTTTCAGTGGTTTCACTTCACCTAAACTTATGATTTATGCCATCTAAACTTCCAATTTAGGCTTTCAAAAAGGATTAAAAACTGAGACTTTGTTGGCCATTGATGTAATGTACTGGGTCTTCAGTTGACTTTGAGACTTCATATCAGAAAGGCAGAATGGTAATCTGCAATCTGCACAAGAGAGCAAAATGGTAAAAAAAAGAATTTGTGGTCTTTTCGTGAGGAAGATCGTAAGACAGAACTGAAGAGCTGAAGGCAGAGCATATGGCAATGAATAAAGGGATTCAGCTTCTGTGAGATTATCTATCTATCTATCTATCTATCTATCTATCTATCTATCTATCTATCTATCTATCTAATCTATCACCTATCTATCTCACGAAAAAATAACTTGTTGAAAGACCAGAGAATAAAACCATAGAGTCTTAATTTCACAACCTTTCTCAGAAAAGTGTGTTCATATGTCATAGTGATGAGTGTCAGAAATCAAGCAGAATTAAAAATAGATTAAGTAGTACAATGCTAAATCAATATACTATCTCCTATAACACATACAGATTTCAAACTATATTCCAGCTTCCCAGGTTCAATGAAAGTTTAGATATAAGCTGGCAGAGCAATATAGCAACCAGACTATTTATGCAGTTTAAGATTACATTTTTCAAGAACCATATGCAATGTAGTAAGGAGATATTTCAGTGGAACTAACTTTGATTATGTCATATGTGCATAAGCTAGGAATGAGCCAAAAGTTGTTTAAATATTCTTCTACACAGATGTTGTTCCAAAATTTGTGTTTCTGGAAAGTAGGCCTCACCAAAATATATTTGCTAAAGAAAATTAATTAATTCCACACTTCAGTAGAATTTTTTTTTTTTGAAATCCCCACAGATGTTAATAGTTTTAGGGTGACATGACATATGTTGCATTTTTCATAACTATGTCTTCTTTTTCAGTTTATATTGATGATGGTTCATATTTTCAGTCAACTGTAAAACCAAATGAATTTAGTTTATAAAACTAAGTGGTTTAGAAAATGATCAAGATAGAAAAATATCATTCACACAGTAACAAAATTTATAAATGTTAACATTCAACAAGATAATACTTTGAACCAGAGATATTACTAATCAGTAGAAAATGAGAACGTATTGTTATGATTAAATGTTATCAGAAGCTTCCTCGTGGGACCTATTTAATCATGTTTGATGTGATTCTCAGTTATGGTGCTTATTGACGTTATTAAACTTTAAGATTAAAAAATGGGTTGTATGAACTAATATTCATAAAACAGTAATTGGAATTTATTCCTAAATGTTTTGTATGCTTTTGTAGAAAAGCTAATTTCTGCCGCTTCAAATGACAAATTTCATTCATATAGATTTTTGGGGTTTATGTCTAGAAATGTCTAAGCTTTTAGAATGACATAGAACTTCAAAAACAAATTGGAAATATTTCTTGCTACATACTTAATAAGGAACTGACGTTCATATTTGAATATTATGCTGTTGCGTAAACCTAGCTGGGGATGCCTTTAAATATCTTGAAACAAAGCTGTGTGTTGCCCATATCTTGTATTTCTATTCATAATAAAAGTACAGTAATTAATTTTAAAAACCTTCCCTTTTTGGTTTTCTAAGATTTTAGTGGGATGTCACATAGCATATTCTTCCACCATCATCATCTGTTACTGACTGATACATTTTATGTACTTTACTGAATAACATAAAATGGTACAAAGGTGCCAAAACACCACTGACACAACCTTGGATATCAGCAAATCGACTGATTCTTTAGAGATTGCAGTTTTGAAAGCAGCCTAATAAAGGAAACTCGAGTTTAAGATATTTCTGCCAGTTTATAATTTCAGAGCTAGTTCATGGAATAATTTCTCAGATGGTTCTGCAGAGTGCCACCCTATGGAGGAATATTCATATATTCAGAAAATTCCTCAATGAATGTCCAAATTTGATTAATTCTGGTCTATCCAAAACAGTTCCTTTTATTTATATCATCATGTGTGGCTTGCTTTTCTTGGTTTGTTTTTTTGTTTGTTTGTTGCTTTTTAAATTTCTGTGGTTTTAATTCCAGAGACTCCTCTGTTTTCTTGACATCCTTCAAAAAGTCTCATTAGGACATGGGTCTTCCAAACCTCTTCCCAGTTCAGTGGAGATTTTACTATGGAGTTTGATTCCAAATATTGAGCTTGCAAGCTTAGGTCTGAAGCACAGTAATAAAAAAACAAAAACAAAAACAAACACCAAAATAAACAAACAAAACCCCCACAAACAAACAAACACCCCCCCCCCCCCCCAAAACTATGAATAATGAAATCAACATAACTAGAAAGAACTATAAAATTACATAATTTGTCAGATCTTTACCTGAAGTATTCTCCACAGGAATGGACTTTTCACAGTTTGCTCACAGAAGAACCCCTATCAGTATTTTATTACCTGTACTGTTAGAAAACTTTCACCTAAAAATTAAACTCCCAATACAGAAGCTTCATGAATGTGGGAAACAGGTTATTCACTTCCCCTTTGCATTTTTGTGTTAGTCAAGTAAATTATTTTCTTGTTAGCCTTCCTATCAAGCTAAACATTTCTAAGTCTTTCAGGTTTTTTAGATTTATGACAACTCTTGGTCTTCTGTTCACTTTTCTAAATAATGTATATCTTTCTTGAATTGCAGCACACAGAACAGAAAACAAAACTGTTGCGGACACTATACTAATGCTGAATGCAGCAGAAAGATTACTTCATGGGTTTTGGAATAATTTCATACATGGGTTGTACCTGATCTCTTCTGACAAAAAGATGTCTGGTCTTTATCTGAAGAGGAAAACCTGCTTGGATTTGGGGTTTTGGTTTCTTTGGTTTTTTAGCTAGCTGAAAGATTCTTCTACATTTATAACACACTTTTATTTCACTGAAGGTTGCTATAAACTCAAGCTCAACCTCCATGAGGACAAGTGTCAATAGTGTATTAGAAATCAACCAGACAAGAAATCACTCATCTGGGGCTGAATCAAGCAGTGTTTAGTCATTGTGTGAGAAGAACGCAGCTGTGGTTTCACCGTTCACAGTGGAATTACATCTATTGAATTATGCCTTATAGCCAGACAGTAAACATATGGTATGCTGAAGATTCAGACGTTCAAGGAATCAAGGATTTAAGGAAAAGTATCATTTATGTGTTTGGAACATTTGGTTTGGAAAACCAGTCCAATGTTGCAGTTCAGAACTGAACATACATTCCCTGCAAGTCATTGTTTGTTTCTCTGTCAGGAAAAGAATTTGGAAAACCACACTATTGTGATTGAGTGTTGAGATTTTTTTTATATCTAAGTAAGAAGTCAAAATGATGAGTTGCAATATTGCAGAAACTTACAAAAATGCAAAAATGAGTGCAGAATAATTGTGCAAGTATCATGCTAATATTTACTTTTATTAAGGTGTAAATGAAAAACTAACAGGCTTATTTTCTTGTTGCTTTTAGGATAAAAATCTGGATACATTGAATTTAAAAAAAAGGAAATACAGTTTTTACAGCCAGTTTTCCTCATAAATGTTTGACTACATATAGAGTTTGTGGGTTAGTTTTCTGTTTCGTCTTAGAATTGAAACCCACAAATATATTTCATAACCAATATATTTCATAACCAATGATTTTGTGAAAGCCCCACATACCACATATCCCAACATGCCTTTATGGAATCTAATTTGTGTAGCAGTCACTTGAAGCTTTCACTTCAGCTTGCAAGGTTGTTTTCATAAATTTACTGAAGTTATCAGTATGATCCTGTATCAACTTAATGTGGGTAATCAGGTAAGATTGTTTCAAAAGTGGTACAGAGTAGACTTTTAACATTTGTGCATTACTCATTGCCTTTATGTGCCATCCACGTTCATTGTCCTTGATTCCCAGTAATCGTATACCAACAGAAATTGTGCAAGAATTGTTCTCTGCTTATTGGTATTGCAATACATGAAGGTTGAATCATTGTAAATTTATCATTTTATCAATTTTTCCTCATTGAAAAATAGCCTATAGAATATATAGTATAAATAAATGCAATATTGGCTTTTTCAATACATGAATAAAATAACTTTTCTCAGTGATAAATTCTTTCCTAACCCCTTTCTGCTTCTTCAAAAATCAAAGAAATTTTAAAGTATTCTATATATTCTACTTCTTCCAGCTTATTCCCACTAAGGCTGTTTGTGTATTTATGAAACATAAATCACATCAAATGTCATTTTTATATCTCACTCCCAGAGGCAGTTTGTCACTGTGGGGAGGTATGACTTTCCCTCAAACAGAAAAATAAAGAAAGAAGAATTGATCTTTCATTGGTTGGCTTGTGGTGTAGTATTACTAGTATTTATTCATGTTTGCAAATCAAGACAATACAAAACCTCTCTTACAAAATAACACTGGACGTTGTCTTTCTATTTTTCCAAATGATGTGCAGTCTATGGTAGGAGAACAGTCTATTGTTACTTTAACTTGTAGTCTTGTTGTAAGGCACTGCATGAAAACATCTTCTGGTTATCATAACAATTCTTAACATATTGTTGTTACCTGAGACCAGCATTATTTGATCAAAGTAAAATCTCTTATTTTATTTATAAGCCCTCTGCCCCAAACACTTATCATTACATAGACCCTAAGCTACAGTTTCCATTTCAATAGTTCTATTAGTGTTTGGGTGGTTTCTATGAAGGTTATTCAATAGACATTGTCCAGAAAAGGCTAGATATTTTTAATAAATAATCCTCTGGAATGTTTATTAACCAGTAACACTGAACCTTCTGACAGTTTTATTTCTGAGAATGTTACAACGTTCTTATACATCCCACTGGTAATTCGGCATTACCCACAACTCCTCTGCAATGTAATGAGTCTTACTGAAAGCAGATGCAGCCAAATTAATAACAAGGACATCAATTTGCTGTGGAAACCTATAAAGTTAGAGGGGTGGGAGCAGAGGAAAAGAATGCAGAATATAATTCTGCTTAACTTTTGCAAAAAAAGTAGCTGAAATAAGTAGATACAGTGATTTAAGGACTTGTTTAATTCAGAGTCTCTGGAGGAATTGAATTTAAATTAATTATAAGATGAAGGAGTTCTAGAAAATTAAAACTAAACCCCTAAATGTTCTTTAATTTTTCTTCTGTAAATAAGTTTCCATGTGTCAAATCTTCTGTGAGGCCACCCTGCAAGGATCCTTTTATCACCTAGTAAATAGATGCTATTGCTCTTAACTAACCACAAAGAAAGCTCAGTTCATATGCTTAATACAAGGCCTCCAGAGAAGGGAAGGCTTCAGATGAAATTCCATGCTTGGTCATAATGCACCTGGTAAATTGTTGGCTTCCTGCAATAAAAATAATAGGTGAAATCTTGGCCTATTGAAACCAATGGGAATTTTGGCATTGATTTTAGCGGGGCCAGTACTGCAACAAATAAATCTACTGAGCAAACCAAAAGAAGTAGGTGAAGGGAGGAAGGAAGGAGAATTAATGTAACAAAACCCTTATATTATTTCAGTCCTTGTTCAACCTCTCTTTGCCTGAGTGAACAGCTCTTGATACTCCAGAGATGTGCTCACAGAAACTATTGTGGTATTCTGAACACCAAATATTTACAAAAGCACTTAATGAGTAATTCTGAAACAGGAAAGTCAGTTTTGTTGTTATAATGAGTCAGTCTCAGATTCAATCTGAGGCTGGTTTAGGGTGAGTAACCAAGGGCAATTGCCAAAGACTGGATACCATGGGGACAGTGTTGGACTGGAATAATTAAGAGTATGAGTTATACAATATGCCTCAATCTACAGTTGTGTTCTTGGTAGTCAAAACTGCTGTAGCTCCACTGAGATGCAATCACAATCCTCTCTGTAATGTGACTAAAGTAAAAAGCAAAGAAAATTATTTAAAAATATAAATTTCTTTTTATATTTATATCCCTATCTGTGGGTATTTTATTTGTATGTGAAAACATCTAATTTCTGATTTCTGATGTGTAATAAATTCATTACCACTTTTGCTGGAGTTTTCAGATGTATGCATTGCACATATACACCACATGTACAGAGGCAGTTTCAGAAAGCTTCAGGCTAGCAAATCAAGCACTGTACAGCTACAGCACAGACATGCTATGTTCCCATCTGCAAACAAAAGACATTGGATGTGAGGAAATGTGTGTGTTTGTAACCTCTCATGAACAGCACCAGGATTAGAGAATCCTGTGTTTCATTAGTAAATGAAATTCTTTAGAGAAATTGAACTTCTTGTTCAAATGTTCCAGAATCAGTCTCCATTTTCTGGACCTGAATATAGAAAAGGACAATCACCCAGTTTCATTCCCAAGGACTATTTGCAATCAAGAGATAGTCTGTGGGAAAAAACCAAAACTGTTTAGAAAAATGAGAAGTAAAGGGTAATTAAAAATATCTTATGAGAAATTTACATAGGCAAAATACTTCTGAAAATAAAATAATATTATAGAAATGCAATGGATCAAAAAGCTCTCCCTTGAACCAGCTTAATATCTGTAAAATGTCTCACAGCAATAAACTAAATCAAAACATTCAACTTACACTGAGAGTGGAAAATGGTTACATCTATTGTAGACATTACTTTGCAATACAGAGTTTTCTTTGGCTTTTAAATCTCATCTAAATACTTATCAAAGTATTCAAAAATAAATTTTACCAACCCCTTAAAACACTCACCAGGTTTTTAGTCCAGAGTGGTCACCTGGAAATTCAAGCAAACTTTTTGTTTTCTGAAACTGTAGGACATCCACTTTAGTTTTGACCATGATGATAGTTATTGTTTCTTCAGACTGGGATAAACAAAGAAACAACAAAAAAAAATCAACAGTTGTCTTATGCAGAAAATAATTTACATTGTGGCAGTCTCCTATTTTTGTAATAACATTCATAAAACTAGTAGATGCACATAAATGATCAAACTTATAATAAATATTTTGTGAGCTCCACTGAGGTGACTCATTAGAATATCCAACAGTGGTGGCCCCTAGGCATGGTATACGTATAGAAAAAATTAAAGCAGCCATTCTTATTAATCACACTCTATATCTGACTACTGTTCCTTTTTGCAGTATTTAAATCAACTCCATCTGGTTCTCTATTATTTAGTTGTACAACTTAGCTTTCGCAGTGAAATATGCTTACTGCTACAGAAGTAGATCCAATGTAATTAACAGTATCAGTTTAAAACAGTTGCTGCTTAAGTCTGAAATCAGCTAACCGTAAAGAACATCAGCTGCAAAACAAAACTAAGGACTAAGTCTTCACTGGGTCTAAACCAGCTGGACTCCAACTGGTTATTTCAGTAGAAGGTATTGAAAACCATGTTCTGGGCCACCCATCTTTTTGTTAAAGCTTTATGGAGGATATCAAACCAGAACAATACTCATAAAAGTAAGAAAAAATCTCATTATACTGTAGACTAGCCCTGGATTTATGGCTTGCTGTGGCAGGGCAAGGACATTGTCAGCTAGGAGAAAATGATTCTGCCTACCTAGACTAAAACAAACCATAACAAACAGCATCCTCTCTGGGGTACCAAATTTATTTAGAGGGTCCTAGTTCAGATTCTGTTCAACAATTTGCCAAGTCAAACCAAATATCAAGACCAGAAGGGCAAAGTAGCAAACCAGCCTATTATGCTTTTTGGCTAAAAATTTCCTTCTTTTATTGCCATGACAGTGTCACCAGTCCTTTACAAATTTTCAATTAAACAAAGCTGTGTTTGTTGCTGAGTTTATGAAAAATCTTTCCGGGGACTCAACCAAAATCATATTCCTGACTGGCTGAATGACAGACATAAGCCAGGAGATGTAGGGTAGGGTATGGTATGATAGGATCTCTTCCTTGAAAGACTCACATGTGTGTTATGGTGTACAAATAGGGTTTGATATTTTCCCCTGGTGTGCTTTGCTCTTTTCGGGTTTCATTTTGAAGCTGCTGTGATATCTTCATGACAAATGTTCTTTGCAACCTTGACACAAATAAAGGGAGGGCCTGCTCCAACCCATGCCAGCAGACCATGATACTTGGGAAGATCTTGGGACTCTGAAAGTGGAAGATAGTCAGATCCCAACCACAGTACTCATACGGCCAACTGAGACTTGGGATCCCCCTTAATTAAATTAAAATTTCTTCTTTTGACAAGAATGACAGCTATGCACCCTTTATGACACCAGAATAAAAATACTACAGATAAAAATACTACAGCTACAACCTTTTCTCTTTTTCAGCTTGAGAACTACATTGTGGAAAACATGAAATCAGAGATGGTGCAGCTGCAGCAGAATGCTGTGCAAAACCACACTGCTACCATGCTTGAGATAGGGACCAGCCTCCTCAGCCAGACAGCAGAGCAGACGAGAAAACTCACAGATGTTGAAACCCAGGTATGTTCTCAGCGTGGTTTTCAAAAAGCTGTTAATTGCAGAGAACCTTTCCCAAATTCTTTATTTTCTAATACATTACCACACAAAACATTTCATCACAGGAGTCCAGGAAACACACTTGGTTTCTTGGTAATAAGAACATTGATGATTGACCCTTGTTATATGTCTTTCTTCTCATTTCATTTGGTTCATACATTTAGCTCTATGTGTAACAAGGGCAAGACTGCCCAGGAAAGTAGATCAGCATTGGACTTTCTATAAACAGCTACCTATTGTCAGTGATACCAGTGTCAGGATAAGTAATGAGTTTTCATAAATCATAGCTTTTCATCTTCATTGCTGTATATCAATCATTTCCCAATTTTTTAAGCTCTGTAGGACAACAAAAAAAGGACAATTCAGGTTGCTCTGAGAATGCCAATGATTTCAAACAAAAATAAGACACTGGACTGCCAACATTAAAAAAGAGAGAATGCAGGGGAAAGCTGGTGTAGGTGCTCTATTTGCAAAATAGCAGATGCAACACTTTGACCTCATTCCAAGTACTCTTGCACTTTTCTGGTTTAAGAATTCTTTGTAGGAATGCATGTTTGAGGCATGTCTCTTGTTCTTTCCATTGAAATAAAGCTTATTTGGCAGCCTTTTTTTCTGCTGATCTACTACTATTCTACAGTAAACAGAGTGCCAGAATATCAGCTGGTACATATCAGTGTAGCATGATTGAGTTCATCTGCACCAGCTGAGCATCTGAGGTTAAAAAAGGATTTAGAAATATTTTTTGATGAATCATCAAATCAGAATGAAATTATGATATTATGCTGCTAAAACAAAATATCCAGGACAATATAAACATTAATTAAATGCTTTTAATTTATCCTTAAGGTGCTAAATCAAACATCCAGACTTGAAATTCAGCTACTGGAAAATTCCCTGTCAACATATAAGCTAGAAAAACAGCTGCTACAACAGACACATGAAATCCTAAAAATTCATGAGAAAAACAGGTAAGAGTGAGTAGTTGGTCTCTTTCTCTGTTCATTACAAAGTGGCCTGTGTATACCTTGTCAAAGGAGCAAATATGGTAAGTGGACAGCATAGGTGAGATTTATGAACTCACTAAAATACCTGGGGTGTCAACTTACACTATATTATATGTTGTATGATAAATGTAAACTGACTTTTACCACTCTTCATGTTCACAGTAAATTTACATCTTTCTCTCTTTCTTGACAATCATATGACCATAGTTCCTCCAATCTAAAAGCATAGGGATAACTTTTAAGAGCATTTTCAAGTAGAAAAATATTATTAAATTATGAGATTTTCAACTACTTTAAAGTGCATCAGAAAATCTTCATTGGTTCATGTTTCTAATTTTAATTGATTCAAAGATAAGACATATAGAAGGATCTCTCTCTCCTTTTGTACTCAATTATCTATAGCATACTTGTAGCCATGCTCCATTTTAAGAAGTCGGTGGTAAATATTTGGGGTTTATGTTTAAGTGGATGAAAAAAATATTTAGCAATGCAACCTTTTAGGCAGTATATTGATAGTTGGGGAGCAGTTCCAGTGTTCCTTTTTTGTGACACAGGGACTCAGCACTTGAAGTCACTGGGCTTAGCAATGCAGTCTGTCAGAGAGCATGTGTGGTGAGCTGACCTTGTCCGGGACGCCAGACGCCCACCCAGAAACTCTCTCACTCCCCCTCATCATCAGAACAGGGAAAAAATATGGTGAAAACCGCGTAGTTGAGATAAAGACAGGGAGATCACTCATCAGTTACTGTCATGAGCAAAACAGCCTTATTTACTACCAATTAATAACAGCGTAGGGTGGTGAGAAACAGAAACAAACCCAAAAAGGCCTTTCACCTTTACCTCCCCTTCTTCCCAGGGTCAACTTCACTTCTGATTCTTCTACATGCCCCCTCAGCAGTACAAGGGGATGAGGAATTGGGGTTGTAGACAGTGCACAACACTTTGCCTCGTCCTCTTCCTCATGTTTTTCCCTTCTCCAGCATGGTTCTTTCCTACAGGTTTGAGTACTTCAGGGTAAGAATGCTCCACATGGGTTCTCCACAGGTGTTGGTTTCCTTCTGGACAAATCCACTCCAGTATAGGATCCTCCACGGGAAACACCTGCTCAACCATGGGCTCTCTCACCGGCTGTAGGGTTGTGTCTGCTCCCGTGCCTCCTTCCTTCCCCTTCTCTCACTCTGGTGTCTGCAGCATTGTTTCTCTCCCTTTTTCCCTCCCTTCTCACACTGTACAGCTGAATGGAACCAGCTGTGCCTAGCTCTGGCTTTTCCTCACAGCAGCTGCCCCTGGGTGCTGGCACCAGGGCAGTAGGAAAAGCTGCTCCCCTTCCTGTGCTCCTTGAAATGTCCAATATACTGCTGTCTCTGTAATGGACAGGTGTGGGCAGGGAGGACACAGGGTGCCTTGACTCCTCAGCCTCACTCTCAGCTCCCTTCCAGAAAGAAGAGGTCAGCCTGACTAGGACTAAGGTTTCTATTTCCTCTGTCTGCATTTGATATTGAAATAAGGCAAACAGCTTTTAAGATGACGCAGACACTGAAGCATGTGATACAAGCTATAGAGGACTGTTCTAGTTGAGATCAGTCAGTCTTCCAAAGAGAGCACTGTGACCCCATGCTGCTGGACAGGAATTGGCAGCTGAGGCAGAAAAACCTTGCCCAGAATTATGCATCAGCAGAGCAGCACCATAGTGGGAAAGAGGCTACAGGGCAAAGAAGGCAATACAGAGGTAATGATGAAAAATAGAAAATATTGTTACAAAGAAATGTTTTTGTTAAATGTGTCTAGTTGCAAAGCTGGTTGAATAATATATTATTGCTACTGATTATGAAAACCAATTGAATGTGTTTAATCTAAAAACCGTTTGTCACCAGTAATTCCAGCCAATGTTATTCTGAAGAAATTGTATTGCTTTAAAAGTGCTTGAACTCCAGAAATGTCCCTTAACCAAACAGAAATGTGAATAAATTGCCGTGGGATTAACTTTGTCCTCAGCAATCTCAAAAGCAGGTAAACATTCACCTAAACTGCTTATGTGAGCTCTTCCTGTAATCCACAGACACACTGGGTATTGGCAGGGGGCAGTTAATTCTACATATTTTACAAATTTATTTAAAAATTGACTTTATTCAAGCATTAGTTAAGTATATAAGTATTTATACTTCTATCTGCTGCAATATGGTTAGCAACAAAATTTTGTTAGCTGTTTAAGAGACTGCATCTTGAATACTTAATCATTTGGATTTATTTATTTATTTACCTTAGGAATGAATCCGAGTAGAAAGCCTTCATGTCAGTAAACAAACAAGCCCTACTTGAATTGACCTTTGACTTGGCTGACATTGTGATAAAATATTTTTTGAAAAGTCAGAAGAAAAGGTCTATTTTTAAAAGCACATTTTTTGTTGTTTTTGTCAGAGGTATAGGTATTTGTGGATAGACAGAAAATCACACGGAATTTCATCTTGTAGCAAAGGAAAGACCTGACATGCATTGTGTGTGTTCTTTTAAGGTCTCCTCGGGACTCATAAAATTAGGGAGAAGGCAGTGTTATAATTATACTAAAATATGGATCATCCACTCTTGTATCATCATCTACTCCTCACAAAGAACTGTGTAGTCTTGGCCTTGCAAGTTCCAAACTTGAAATTAATTATGTGTGCTTCAGGTTGACTATGGGACAAATCTTTGTTATCTCAGCAGATACTAGGCTTCTGGAAATGCCAATGGTTTTAGCTTGCTTAAATTTAAACAATATTTGCAGATTACTCATCAGTCTGTGTTTAGTAACTATTTGCAGTTAGGTACTCATAATCCCTCTCTATATCATGTTCACACCAATAAATAGAGAAAGTTTCTTTTATCCACATTATGTACATGGACTGTAAGCTTTTTTGGAAAGGATCTTTCTTTTGTAGAAGGTTTACAGCACAGTGGGAACTAGTGTAGGAGCTATTGTCTTTGCAAAAACAATCAAAAGAGATAGTGTACTGTGGGCTGATAAATTCTTTCCCTGTGCTAAAATTTCCTCTATATAAAATAAAAATTAAGATGTTATTCACATTCAGAGAACTAAATTTTGGATGAAAGTAATGCAAAATCTTTTAGTAAGAATAACTGGCCACTGATGTTCTACAACAACCTGCATATTATCCTTGAATAAAACTAACACTGTTTATCAACAAGGGAACAGTGCATGTTCTTTGGACTAGAAATATATCTGTTCTTGGCCTTTCTCTTTACTGCCTGTCTCTGCTTGGAAGAGGGGCCAATTTTTTTCTTTATATTCCACTGAAATGGAAGATATTCCATGGCATAAGTAGAATCACATTTGCCTTACAATCACATGTCTATTGAGTGTTCTCATGCCATAAATAATTTGGTTTTGTGGGTTCCCACCCACTATAATGTAAATGATGGTTTCTTCCATTGCCATTTTTTTCCCACAAGAGCTTTCTAAATGCTACTTTGAATTATTCTTGAAAGATTTCTCTTCTTAAGTGCCTTATGAACCCTCTTTTCTTTTCCCCAGAGTGTACCAGCTGTATTTAATTTATAGTGTGCTGTTTGTTTCAATATGCAAGTGTAAAAAATTTTCTATTTGCTAAAATGAAACAAATGAGGAAAAATATAATAGAATCCTGGATCCTCCATCAACAAGTAGTGGAAGTGAAATTTAAATGTAAAATCTTGCTTGAATTTCCAGAAAATAACACTGGATTAACACGTTCAGTACAAGAATTGTTGTATGCTATAAAAAGCAAGGACTCAAGAATGGTTCTTGAATGTCTGTCTGATTGTGTGAAAGACGAGGAAACAGTATGTCTGACAAGTTTTATTTGAAGGTTGTGCATAAACTAAAAAAGATAAATCCCAATTTTACACTTCACTTGTGTGATTTCAATGGAATTATCTTGTCACTGGTATAAAAAGTAAGCTTAATGGTGCTAAGTGACTCTTTACTTTACTGGCCTTGAGAAATCTCGGACACATATTTTTGTATTTCCTCAACCTGATCAGACAGTATCAGACTTGCAGGGCAGTATGAGTGGTCAGAACCTAACAGCATCGGGAAAATTTCACTCACCTAAAAGGAAGTACAAAGTACAAAGCTGTCTCATGCTTTCTTTGGTAAAATAATGTTCTTGTATGCAAAAAAGAAACATTGAAATCCTCTACCTATGTCTTCCCATCCATATAATAAAAGAAACCTACATATATGTGGCTAAATAACTTTTTTTTTCTAGTGTGGCATTACTTGTCTTTAATTATTGGATAGCTCAACAAAGTATATGTTTTATAAGTATATTTAATAAATCATAATTTTTAAAAGATTATTTTAATGCAAAAAATGTCCATCTTCATGGTCTGGTCTATATCCTGTTCTCACATGTCTAAACTGAGGATTCTGATAACAAATATTATTAAAAAATCTCTTTAACTTCTGTGGTCTGGAATGGATTAGAGATTAAACTACTTTATAAGGCAGATTGTCTAAATCAGACTTTCCTTCCCCCTTGGACAGAGAGTTTTCTACATGTTCTGCTTCCTCACCTTTCAAAATGACAACAGCTTTCACTAGAAGTCATTCTTTGACTTCATTATGAGTATTCTACCCTCTCCAGCAGTAGTAGAGTTTTTTTTCTGAATCAACTGGATGTAGCACAATTGCACTGAGGTGTTGCACTGAGTCATTCCCCAGGCTTATATCTTAACAAAGAAAAGATGTCATTTGTACCATTGAAAACAGATTCCTAGCCCCATCAAAACCACTACATTAGACATTGGGACATAGCTAACCTTTAGAAAAATTAAATTTGTCTGGGTTTGGGATCTGCGTGTGTGTGTGTGTGTTTGGTTTTAAATTAATATTCTCCTAGATAATGACTCCAAAGTGTCATTGTTCAATGGGTAATGTTGGTATTTAATCATAATAAAACCACTTTATTAGCAACTTTGTTCCGTTCCCCAAATGCCTGATTTATTTCCCCGAATTGAAGGCTCCAATTATAGAAAACACATATATATGTGCTTATGTGTGCATCTTCATAAATAAACATATGTATAAATATATTATGATGCTTTTGGTGAATGGTGATTTATTTTTATTGCGTAACATATTCCTCTGAATGTTTTGTATGCGTAGATTAGTAGTATTTTCAAAAATTTAGAATTTTCAAACATATAGGAATTGTATAGGAATTTAATATGTATATGAAAATTAATACAGGAAACTTACTGCTAAAAAGAGCCATAACATTTTATTGGAAAGTGTTATAAAGGAATGCTTCAGTCAGCCTTTTGAGGATGTTGTCTTATTCTTGTAGAGACAGCCTTCTTTCTATTTTGATAATATTTTATGTTGGCAGTAGCCATTAATGAAAATTATTAAATATATTTTAATTTTAACTATGTTTTCACAATGGTTCTTTAAAAATTTGAGAAAATATATTTTTCAAGCACTCAGCAAAGTTATTTCTTAATGGTAATTGTCAGTTTTGTCTGATGTTACAAGAAAGAGGCAACCAAGTGGTCTTGGCACAGTTAAAGAAATCCTAAATATCTTTTTAATCACTTTCAATCTGTTTTAAGATTTTTTAAACTTCCTTGCATTTTTAAAATTATTTAAATGGTTTATAACAAATATTAATATAACAATACAAATGAATAATTCTGGCCATATTGGAGTCAAAAGCCTTAAGAGCAGCTTTTCTCACACTATTGAAGGATTTCTTCCTTATCGAACACACCAGTTCAGAAATCCCAAATCTGTGTGAAGATTTTGCTTTTGTTCTTTTGGAAATTTGACCAGAGTTTTCTCATTTTTTCATAGTAAAACAAGTATGAATGTTTTGGACTTCTCCCAGGAATACAGGGAGTTGTCCTGTCCTCAGGACTTTTATCTGATATAGATTTATGGATATAGAAACCTAATTGTGTAAATATATATGCATTCCTGACAATAGCATAGATTTGCAGTTTATAATTACAGGATTTTTAATCTATGTAGAAAAGTAAAGGAAGCAAGTGCTATGACACTTCCATCTTTCTACCACATGTTGACACACCACTCAGAAATATTAGGATGTATTATTATTAAAGCCATAAAACATCTGCTTCCTGTCTGTCTCTGTAGATGCCAGACTGTGGGGCTTTAAACATTGTTAGCTTCTCTTTTCTTGCTCGACATGGTCAGTGCTGCCACAAATTAGATTGTCATCCCCCTGGATTCATTTGCTACGGCCGTAGGAATGCCACGGTGGGAAACAAATAACGCAGTGCATAAATTGTGGCTATCAAAGGCTCATTCTTTGACATGAAATCATTCAGATATGGAAATTATTTAGTTGGTGGATATGCAGATAGGACACTGTGGAATTAAGGAAATACATTGTACTGTACTATATGGATAAAGGGAACTTTCTTGTCTTTACTTATTATAAAGTTATATTCTATCTTCCTGAATGACATCTTCTCTTGCACTGAAAATACACAATGTTTAGGGGGACTGTAAGATATCAGACAGGGATGTGGCCCTACCTAGCACCCATTCAATTACAGACTGTGATCAGGCCACCCTTTTCCTATCCCAAGTGCATTGATGTAACTAGTCTATCAGAAAAGTTAAGATCTAGAGTCACAATCAGTACTTCAATAATTTCTGTGAAAAATCATCAGTGAATAGAATTATTCTGTGAATAGAACTAATAAATTTCAAAAGGAAGTGGGTTTCTTTGACAATATTTTATGACTAGAACAAAATCTATTTGAAGATTTTTCAACAGCTTCTGCCAAACTAAACTGCATCTGACTTTCTGTGTAAGAAAGTTCAAAGGCTACCACGTACATATTCTCAAAAAAATCCATGTGAATCTAAATCATGATATTTAGTATTAGTATTTAAGTGATGAAAAATCAGCCACAGGTCCAATAATGTGCTAAAATAATTTATAGTCTTTGGCTTCAAAATCCATATTTTTTCAGGGTGTAACCTTCTACCATTGTATTTCATTCCACTAAGTATTGCTATTTTGTTTCTAATTAAGGAGATTTATAAAATGAGATATATTCTCCGTTGTTTTTTTTGGACTCTGCAAAAATGTATTTTCCCTCACATATTTTCTTTTTTGCTCCCTTTACCCAGATGCTTCTGGTTTTCACAGAACTAGACATATTAATATTACAAATTATGTTTTCTTCAGGATCTTTGTAATTTCCACATTTGTAATATTTCATTTAAAAAAATACTACTTTAAAAAATTAAATTTATCTCTAGCTTGAACAGCAAATTTTGGTGCCTGAATTTAATCTTTACATTGTTATCATCTCTAACAGCTCATATTAAAGCTCCATGATATAGAATAGAAGCAACTCCATATGGATTTTATTACATTCCTCTGTTAGGTTTAATGACCTAAAATTATGCAGGCATTTTGCCACTGATCTATTATCCAGAAGTGAAAAACAAAGGTAGAGGGAGAGTGCAAACAAATAAAACTGAAGACTGACTTGAGCAGGAAGCAGTTTGTGGGCATGAGAAATACAACTTTTGTGTATACAACAGAAAGCTCATAGAGAAAGTAGCAGTGAGATTGAATTAATTTATCTTTTCTGTTAAATTCCCACCACAGCACCAAAGCACTGTCCTGGAAAACTTCTTGTTCATGGTTGACAGATATTAGCTGTCCTTTAAGTCTACAACACCATTATTTTTCTAGATGTAATCTGATATGCCTTTGATCTTGGTAAATTGAACACTTCCATGAAGGGGCAGAAGGATACTAGAAAAGGAATATTAATCCAGAGAAAGTGTTTCTATACATGAGCAAAATTCTTTACAAAAATTGATGTAAGCAGGTCACATAGCATGATGTCAAACAGTTTTCTGCCTGAGAAGCCTTTTGTGGAAAAAACCCCAAACATGGCTAGGGAGTGTTAGTGGGATATGTATGTAAACTTGAGGGAAACAAGGGAGTCCTACATTAAAATGCAAGTTGCTGAATTACCTTTTGGGAAAACAGTACTATTCTTAATGCGAAAGCAGGTACTGCTCATCTGGTGTGAATTTTTCACCCAGCTTCACGCACCCCATTAAAAGGTGTATTTATTATGGGTTCCATGCACCTTGATGATCCTCCATAATTTATAATGCTTATCATCCTCTCAGTGACAAGGGCCTTCACAAGCTCTTCTGCATTTTGCCCTGGTTTTTGTTTCGTCATGTTGACCTATTCATGTTGCTAACCATGTCCTCTTCAATGCCCGGCTCTTCTCTTTCCTCTGCCTATCTCAGGCTTTTCTGCCTGAGCTTTTGCATTCAAATGTTTTTCTTCCCTTATGTTTGTGTGTAGGAATACTTGTAGATCAGAGTAATATCTACGTATGCAGTTCCATATCCTTTAAGCACTACAACATGCAAACATCATAAAATGCAGTCTTAGAGATCAGTTATGGTTGACTACTTGGCAGAAAAACTCAATGGGCTGAATTACTAGATGTGACATATTTTAGAATTATTGATTTAGATAGTGAATTATACACTGAAAAAAGTGTTCTGGTTTCTGTATATATCTAGTAATTGTTTTATTTCATTTTAGTTTACTTGAGCACAAAATTCTAGAAATGGAAGAAAGGCACAAAGAGGAGCTGGCCACTTTGAAGGAGGAAAAAGAGAACCTACAAAGCTTAGTCACACGACAAAGCTACATAATCCAGGAACTAGAGAAGCAGTTAAATAAGGCAACAAGCAATAACAGTGTCCTGCAGAAACAGCAGCTTGAATTGATGGATACAGTTCACACCCTGATCACCCTCTGCTCCAAGGAAGGAGGTAAGAAAGTGGCATTATAAAACATCAGAAGTACTAGGAAATTTCTCGTGACTTAAGCCCTGAATTATTGGAAAAGTGAAACTTAAGGGTCTTATTCCTAGAAAGAAAAAGACATTATAATTGAGGAGAAGAGAGCTCATGAGAACCCAAAAATCAAGTAAAATTCAGACAGTGCTGAGGCTGATCCTTGTACCAAGAGCCATATTTGATTCTTTGAATTTAATGTCATTGTTTTTATATCTTGACGATAGCAGATATATGCCAAAATTACATTGCCTTTGCACGAGCAATACTGATTTGTTTCCCTGAGTATCTGTCTCCTTCTCCTGGGAGCAAGCCAACCAACCATGGATTCTAACTTTACAAATGTCTGTACCTCATCTACTTTTGACTTCTTTTTCAGTCAATGGAGAGAACAGTCTGCTAACAAAAGGAAAGTAATTCAGGATTTTTTACATGTGTATGGGTTATAACATCGATGATTTTGGATATAGGCTCTTATGGTGCTTTAGGTAGACATCCAAAAGATGAATCTTGTCTTTTGAAATAGATTTTATTTTTAATAAGGGATAATTTTTCTTTGTACTGTCTTGCTGCATTTTGTTTGTTCCTGGGTGCTCTAAAAAACCAGGTAGAAATAATATACTTTGAAAGAAGAGCTCAGCAAAGACTCTGTAAGACAATTTTCCTCAAATATGTCTTTCTTATTAAACAGTTTTCTTACAGAAACAGAGACAGAAATTCAGATAGAATTTCAATTTTCAAATGCCAAAGACACTGCAGAACGTCTCAAAAAAGAAATTTCTTTCAACAGGTTGAGGGCGATGGGTGGAGACCACTGTGAAAAATAGAAATGGTACACTTGGAAGAGTATATTATGTAATAAAGAACAAGGCAAAGTCATACAGAAATGACATCATAAAAATCCTTCTGAGAAAGATACAGGTTAAACACAGAGAGCAACTGTAGATGTGTGAGTCGTGATCGTCCTTTAGCAATTGTGGAAGCATGGATCAAAATGTTCTCTGAGATATAGCAGAAGTCTGAAAATCCCAGCATAATAGATTATTGTCATTCTAGAGCTCCAAGTAGCATAAACTAAAAAATAAAAAACAAAACACCAAAATGAAACCAGCAAACAACTACCTCATTCCCCCAGCTGAAAACTTGCCACCTGCATTATTATTCAGTGCACTCTCTAAGAGGCAGATGACATACTAGATCAGTCAAAATTATTCAGCTCAAGGCAATGTGGGTTTTCTCTCTGCTATATATTCCCATGCAACTTGTGTGGCTTAAATATAAACTACTCCAGTCATGAGGATTACATCTCTCACTTTGGAAGTGATGCCTGCTTGGGCTAGTGTTGATAGACTACTTTAAAAAAAAAAAAAAAATTCCCCCTCTCATTTTCATTTTAAATGTTCCCTTCTGCTCATTCTGTTATATAGCTTCCTAGCATTTTGAATAAAATAACATGTTTCATGGTAGGCTGTTCTCATACCAACAGAGAAACATTGTGATGCAATGCAAATCCTTTACTATGTTTTATGGCCTTTTGGCAAAGAAACCTGGCAAAGCTGTGTCCAGAGTGTTCTAATAAAGCTCAGGAGTATTTTAAAATTGAGATAAAAATGAAAGATATATTATTCTCATACAGAGATATATAGCAAGTTCCTTTTAGCTTAAGATTTTCTAACAGTCCTGAATATGATTCAAAGAAAAAAACAACAAACAAACCAACATTTTCCCTAAACTTAGTTTCCTCAGCTGCTTCTTATAAAAACTTTGAATGAGGAATACAGAGGTAGGTGTTTCAAACTGGGCTCCTGGACACAAATTCAGGTGCCTGAAAACCTGAGTTTTCAACAGTCTTTCTAACTTCTGAGGAACTGTGGAAGTAAATGGTGCTTAGCACAGTTAAATGCCTAAATATAACTTCAATAGCCTAACTAAGCCCTTGATTTTGGACTCCATTACCTTTTGTGTATTGTCATGTTCAGAATTTTCCTTGGATGCATTTATTCTTTGAGGAGAATAACTTAAAAAGAAATGTTAAATTGAAGAAATGTTTCTTCCTTATTGTCTGATTAAGTCTAACTGACCAATATCTTTGGTGGATACATTCACAGCTGAAGAAGTTGCCAGATTGCTCAAGTTAATATTTTCCTGGAGCACCAGACCACTCTAATAAAGACTAAATACTAAATGTTGTTCCAAAAATTAATACCAACTTCAGTCTGTGCAAACATACGTTGAAGGTAGAAATGTATGCATGTTGGAAAATACTACTGTAGGTACTCCAAATTCACACCAAAATACAAAGTTTGGGTAGTCTTACACAAATCTTGATGTGTGCATTAATGATCAAAAAAAAAAAAAAAAAAAAAAATTGCTCTGTGAGAACTAGTGTTTCTTGGGAAATAGAGAATAACAAAAAGTGATACATAAATCAGTGGCACCTCCTCTGTCTTATACTTTGGTAAATCTCAGTCATCTAATTTCATAAGTGATATAGCAGAAATGGAAATGGTCCAGAAAAGAATAGGACAATGGAAACATTAGAGTCCTGAAACAATTTTCATATGAGGAGAGAAAGCTGTAACATACAGAACTATTAGGTGAGAAAGAAGACATGTGGAATGCTGTTATGGAAATGCACAAAATAATTAATGATAGGGAGAAAAGGAGCAGCCAGTAACACTGAGAAGTATTTTCCATTGATAAAAGAGAGGATGAGTAATTTAGGTAAATGTTACTAGATATCATTGAGATTGATAAATATTTTTTAATTATTAGAAAGCTGTAGAGATAGGAAAGGATGGGTCCTCTTAAGAACTTTGGGTCTCTAATAGGGACACTCATCTTTGACAGAAAGCACAACCTAAGTGAGGCATCAAGTCTTGAAAGCCAGATGGTCTAAGATGAGCAACTTTATATGCATGAACAGACTCGATAGGAATTACAATGTCTAAATCCTGTGGTATTTTGAGAATGGCTTTAAGTACCTTTGTCAAATTTTCCTAAATTAAAATGTAAGTCACTATATTTTACCTTAAATTTATGCCATAATATTTTTAAAAATGTCTTTCCATCCATCCAACCATCCGACCATGTGTAAATTCTTTCCCAGGATAAGTCACAGATAGGAAAATTATTTTCTTTTTCTCAAAAGTCATAGTACTGAGGACTTTCCAGTTAGTGAAAGTGAAAAATATAATATAGCCAAACCAATTAATTTGAAACCAATCTACTGATAATCATTGCTTTTTGATTGCAGAACATGAGATACATTTATTCCAGTAATGACATAATCATATCAGAAGACTTATTTTTAGATTAATTTAAATAAATTGGGACATTGTCTGAAGTTTTCCTTCTAGGAGCCTATGAATAATATAGTTGGGTAGTATAGAGCTACAGGGCTGAACAGAAACTGGTTTTGTTCAGTTAAACAGTCTAAGGAGCTAACAAAGTCCCCAAAACTAGATGAAAACCCTAAGAAATCTGCTTTGGTGCTTCTGCTGTGCCTAGGTTTATATTAGGAGAATTTCTGAAAATATTAAAAGCAAATGGGAAAGAGAAATAATAAACCAAACCAACCAGACCAAACCAACCAATGAAAAAAACCTCAAAAGAAAACCAACTGAAAAGGTAAGAGCAACACAATATTTAAAAAAATATATAGATGAACCTAAATAGAAAATCCAGATCCCATTTTCAGTGTCAGTTTTGGTACAGACCAGTTTTGGGATGAGGGCCACCTGTAAAACTTGGAATTATTTGTCAGTTCAGTTTCCAAAATACCACACACTTCTCTCCCAGTGTGAGTGATTCTAGAGTTTCAGTTGCAAACAGACACTCTAATAGGTCACAAAGCCTACAGAGAGTCAAATGCAGGGTACCATGGGGACTCACAAGTCTCTATTTTGGCCTATGTCTGTGGCTAAACACACTTGTCACGTTGTCTGTGTATATTTCTATACTTTAGACAGGGACAAAAACCTTGGCAACATCTGCCAGTAAATTTCTGCGGAAGATTTTCTAAAATAGAAACACCTTCACACTCTAGCTTTCCAAAGGAAATGGTTGTTCATTATGGTGAATATCAAAATAACTCTTTAAATATGAAGTAATCTCCAAATTAAAATGTAGATAAATGCATGAAGCTTTTACCTTTCCCCAACAAAATAGAGGAAATAAAAACATAGAAGTGAAGGCCTGATTAATCACAGAGATATTGCATGATTATCTCCAGAACGGTAAAAGTACTTCACCTGTAGCAGATAACAAATAGAGATGAAATTATAGATAGATAGAGATCAAATTATTCTTAGAAAAGGACATAAAAGGTTTTGTGTTTGTTGTTTTCTTTTAAGTGTTCATTCCTCATGCTGCTTAGAGTATTATTTGTTTTAGAGTATTATTTATAAAGCACATTGCTGTCACTGTCAAACAACACATTTGTAACACAGTGAATAGTATCATGAAGTACTTTCTAAGCTGCCAGGTCAGAAAAATTATTTATGGAGAAGATTTGTAGTGCTAAAGTAGATAGTCATATACTCAAAAACTCCTCAACCCCAAAACAACACATATATTACAAACTATATTAAGCAATAGATAA
Source organism: Hirundo rustica (assembly GCF_015227805.2). Taxonomy (NCBI): domain Eukaryota; kingdom Metazoa; phylum Chordata; class Aves; order Passeriformes; family Hirundinidae; genus Hirundo; species Hirundo rustica. Next base: position 18,401,984 of record NC_053450.1, read on the forward strand.
TGTAATCAAAGTAAGCAAGTTCAAATGAACTAATTCAGGAAGTATATTGGTCCACTGGAAAATTATGTTTCAAGCTAAATGTCACAAAAGGTGCCTAGTCAAAAAACATTGTCTTTTATTCCAATAGAAGAAAATTTATTGAATTTCTATTATGTTAAAAATAATTTAACTTGCATAACTTTGATAACTGCTTAGGTAGTCCTACCCACAGGATAAAGGAATGTAAAATTCAGTGTGAAAGCATATTTAACCATAAATTTGTTTTTGTTTTCCTATTAATTTTTTTTCTTTGGCTGTCTTCTAGACTGCATAATAATATACCTTACTAAAATATTTGGCCTAAACTTACTTACCTCAGAAAACTAATGGAACAGAAGAGAAAGTTTTGTCATGAATGTCTGGTTTTATGATCTCTTAGTAAAAGACAAATGAAGAATTATCATCCTTTTGAATGTTGACAAAGTGCTAAGCTTAATTCTCAAAATAATACATGTATATGCTAAGAATTTACTTCCCCAGAAGTGCCTATTGAATTCATAAAGTAAATAACATGGTTAGTGGGCTTGGCATTTCAGAAAAGGTACGAGTCTCCTAGATTATGAATAGGAAAAGTAAATGCGTCCGAAAGGTAATTTGAATGGAATTAATGTTTTTTAAAGGTATTGCAAGTAATTTATTAAAAAGAAACCAAAAAACAAACAAACAAACAAAAAAACAGTAATCAATCTATTCCACTTCTTAGTTGATGTGTAGTGAAAACTTATTCTGAAGTGAAAAGGGTGAGAATAGACTGAGAACTTCAAAGAAATTACCTAAATGTTACAAGCTGAAGGGAAACTCCATTGACAGAAGCAGAATTCCCTCAGCAGTGATGCTGGCCTTCTTCATTGGACAGACTTCAAAGGCACCTTTTATAATAAAGGCTAGTATTTAAAAAACAATAACAACCCAAAATTTAAAAAAAAACCCAAACAAACAAAAACCCCAACAACAACAACAAACCAAACAAAACCAAACAATAACAAAACAAAACAACAACAACATCAAGTCCAAAAAGCCAAAACCAAACCAAATCAAAAATCCTGATGGGAACACAGGACAGAAAAAGAGAACAGTAGTTTTAAATATTAGTATTTTTACTGTGTTCAGTAAGACACATTTTCTATGTTATACTGATTCAGCCATACATTGGAATACAATAATAAGGATATTTAAATCCACTGGATTTTAGCAGTATAGAAAAGCAAGGCTTTATGACACAAGTCGTGATTATTTATCTTCTGTTCATGGAAAGAATAACATCAGTACTCATCTGAGACATATTTTGAGGTGACAGCTTGTTTTTCCTGATACCATTTCCCTATAAATATTTCATTCCTTAAGCCCATGCCTCCTCTTAGTACCTCATCCTTGACATTATTAAGTTTTTTATCAACATGATGAGATATAAGTGGTGAAGCAGAAACTTAGAGTGTGTCACATTAATCACTATTTTTTTTTGAAACATAGAAGAATCTTTTGTGCCAGGTGCACAGATTTTGGCCAGCTTTGGCTTAAAGCTCTAGGTTTGAGGTGGATCAGGATTGTGCTTGAAACACATTAAAGAAACTAGTTTATGAATAAAGTGACAGACATTTTTTTCTTATACCAGAAATTGAATTTTAATTATCAATGTGTATTAATATACTGCAGTGTAATAGCAAAGCATGATGCTTTCTATATACTAATTATTTTCAAAATTTTTACTGGTTAAGAAAATACTAAAAACCCGAGACTTGACAAAGTTAGAATGCCTACACCAAAGTTTTAAACAAAATCCAGTTTAATGCACTGAAATCATCTGATGTTCCACAGTTTTTAACTTCCCCAAAGATGTCAAAGCAGATCACTTCCACTAAGGTTGACATAATGTGTTCAAGATTATGGAAAACATCAATTTTATAAGTTTCTCTCTACTTCCTCCATCTTCAGAGATTTTATGAGCATGAGGTTTTAATTCTCATTAAGATATCATAAGCATAACAGAAATACTTTTAGTTAAAAAAAAAGATCAGAAGATCATTATCAGGAAATGTTCACCGGCAATTCACAAAATTCACTATTGCAAAGATGCATTCCAATATGTGATCTGCTCTTATCTATATTTTGAAAGCTGGAGAAAAACTGAATCTTTCTCTTGCGCTGTGTCAGGGAAGAGGGGGTCCCCTTACTCTTTCTGTGGCTGGATCCCATTGAGCAGATGAACTGGAAAGTGCTGCAGGGCTGCAGTCAGAGGCTGCTCTGACTTTGTGCAGTCATGTAGATGTTCAGTTAAACATACCCATCAGCAGCAGCTTTTGTGTTTCTTGGTTTTTTTCTGTTCAGGTGCTATACAATTCCTGTTTTTGTTAAAGACTCTTTTTATTGACATGCAATTTTCAGAGATGCTCAAAAGGCTCTGTTGGAGAGCTTTTTGGGGCCAGTTCTTATCTGACTCTCCTAACATCTTCAGAGTTCAGGTCTGGACCTCTTTTAGATCAACAAAGTCACTTCTGTCTAAGTGAGTTGTTTCATGATGAGTTGATTTACAACTATAAGTGCCCTTTTCCTCCATATTATCTGATAAAAGGTAATGATGTCAGTGATGATATTTATATGACTCACTACCTTTGTTGTTTTTTTCTAAAACTAAAAAAATTATCAATTCCAAATCATCATGTTTTAAAAATAAAAATATTTTCATACCCTTCTTAGGCAAGAATACCTTAATTTCAAAGTTATGCTTCAAATAAAACACAACAAATTATATTAAGTAGTAGCAACTTAGGCTGTAGTTTAATAGAGATTCAGTTCTGAAGTAAGTAAATTTGATTGTGCAACATTTGACATTTATATCAGTGGAAAATATTTAAATTCTTTGAAGCAGAATTGTGGATTCTGATATTTTATCCCTATTAACATGCTGATGATCACAGCAGGAGGTCAATATTTATTTGTACTGAAAACTTTATACTGGAAGTGTATATAAATTCTTGACTGTTGATATTAAAATCAATTACCCATCCTCGTTCCTACAGTATAAGTCAGTGCCAAATCCCTCTTCATTCAGTTTTGTGAAACTGGCATTATTCACTCACACCAAAGATATTACAGAGACTATCAGCACATATAAACCAACTAACAGCACTCTCGGTGTCACACAAATGGCTTGCTAGGAAAAAATTTCTTTGTATGCATACCATTGCTCAGATGGAAACATCAAATGCACATTAGGGTGTCTGTGTGGAAAAACAGAAATCAATTAAAGAAATACGGACACTAGAAATATTAAACAATGCCAGCAACTTAATCTCCTTGTACAGTTAGTGAAAGACTTCTTTAGTTCTCCTCTCAGTGAATAGCTAGTTACTCACGAAATTGCTGTCTCAAGCAGAAACTCTTAAGGAACTATATTGCAGCTGGATAATTAAGTGTCTTTATCTCTTTGTAACTGGGCCATAAGGCATTCTATTGCAGCTCACTAATGAGGACCATTTTATGGTATTCTTAAGTGATTTCTTTCAAATGCGCAGTGATTTGAAGTATTATTGTTCTTGCCAGTCACTGAGACTAGATTTATTGGGAAACAAACTTGATAACTGTAGATAATATATTAGGTATTAAATAATTATTCCCTGGAGAGGGTGAAAGCTCTCTATGTTAATGTTTTTTCCAAGACCGAGTTAATTCCTGCAGCCCTACAGGAGGGAAATTCTGCTTGAAATGATTTATTTAATAACTACTTGGATAGCTTGAGTGCTCTCGCTATGCAATTTTTTGCCTTTCTTACTGCACACACTTAGAGGCTGTGTGGGAGGGCAAACTAATGTTCTATTAGCTGCTAAAACATTTCTATAAACGTTAACCTGAGACATCTAATTGACTACAACTTTTCTCTTTCCTCCCCATGTTAAAAGTATTGATTCAAATCCTTCTATACAATGAACCTTACGGCTCCTAACAAATCTGGTACTGGACTACAGCCAAGGCTGGTAGAATCATTCTAGCCCTACTAATTGCACTTCAGCAGGGCCTGGTAGTTACTCTGGGTTGTACTTAAGTGACGTTCACACACCTCTTTGGGCCTCCCACATGCAGTGAGGATGATGCATGTAGCCATTAAGGGCTAGAGGTTGAGAGTGAAGGAACTATTTTTGCTTTGGTCATTTTTCCTTGGGAACAAAATCCTTCCATTTGTCCATCCAGTCCAGGGACTGTAGGGTCAAGGGGTGAATCAAGATCATTGAACTGCTCCAGCAGAATAAACAACTCATATAACCAACAAAGAAACAAAACGACAAAACAACCGAGCAACCAAGCAAAATCCCTAACCTTGCCCCCCCCGCCTTTTGCCCCTACAACAAATCCAAACACTTTCTGCAAGATCTCCTATTAGCTGATTCATTCTGTGGCTATGGAACCAGTCCACAGCCAACAGATATAGCCAGAGCAGCACTGCTCCTGTAAGTGACATTTTGTAATTGCACTGTGTTTGGGGTAGGACTAAGTGCTCCCTTAGACATTCAAAATGTGCATGTGTATGTGCATTATACACACGCTTATACTGTCATAGAGTCTGAACATTTTAATGAAAGTCAGCATTTTCTGTTGTCATTATCCAGCAAATTATTGTGCCTAAGGAAGAAATTCTAGAGTTTTATTTTCTCTCACCTTTTAAAACACTCATATGAATTCAAGGTAAGCTCCCAGGGAGATCTTGAAAGATGCAGGAGGTGTTACTTACCAGTTAATGGCCCAAATGAAAATATTATTTTTAAATTTGTTACAAAGGAATAGAGAGAAATTCAGAAAAAAATATTGTACCACATAATCCATGGTGTGTTCAAATGCCGTATAATGTACTGGAACCCACATTGAACCAAAAAAAAAAAAAAAAATAAAAAAAAGGACAGATGACTGAGTATGTGAAATATCATTAATTAAACCTATGAAAAATACTTCAGGCAGTGCAAAAGATAATAGAAGGAGATTGCAGCAGAAATTGCAGGTGACTTGTAGAGTGTGGGTGCAGGCTTACTGACGCTTTCTGCTAAGAATATAGTGTCACCAGCTGGAACACTCTTGTTAAAAGCTAACAGTGGGAAGTTGTCCTTCACGTGGTATGTGTATGGAGTTCCTTGGCATGGGACGCTGAATGACAAAAATTAACATGGTTTCAAAAACGTTAACTTGAGAAATCAATGGAAGAGAATTCTTTCAAAACCTATTAAAGATGCAGATATTACATCCGGTAGAGGAAGAACTTAAACTGTAAGTTCCTGGATATGCTTTCCTGCACTTATGCTGTTCTCCAGGCATTTGCTTTGAACATCTGTTCATATTGAAGAGCTTTTTCTGGCCAGGTGTCAGCCAAGCTCCTGCAAAATCTTAGGGCCCTCCTGAGGTGAAAAGCCCTAAAGGAAAAGAAAATAAGAAGAAAATAAGTAATTATGGGAGTATAAGAAGAAAAAACCAGAAGATGATGGTTGAAATATCAAGTCTAGTGAGGAAGCCCCATGACTTCTAGGGCCCTGATACTGGAGATGAGGCACTGGAGAGGCTGGAGCAGCAATGTAACCAGGGATATCTAGTCTTGTAACTTCATTTGGAAATAATGGGGGCCTTGACAATACAGTTTTTTTACACTAGATTCTGCAAATTTATAATCTGTAAACTTGATTATGGAGCCATAGTTCCCAGAACAGAAATATTTTATTCCAATATGTCAAAATGAACTTTCTAAGTTGCAAATGGCCTGCTCTTTTTGTCAGATTCAGAGCAATGTCACAAAGAAATATTAGCTTTAAAAGCATTTTGGTGTATGCATATTTTGTTGAAAGGAAAATGCATGTCCAAACTCCAGTCTTAAACTTTCTTTCACCTCCCTAGTAAACAAAATTGAGTATACAAGAAATGACGTATCTGAGAAGACTGCTGGGCTCCAAGAGAAGTAGCTGTCATACTAATATCCCCCATTTTGTTTTGGTTTTTTGAGATTTTCAGACTCTATGGAGTTGAAAATAAAACACTGAATTAATAAAGTAGGAAATAAAGTTGACATTGGAGAAATTTTTGAAGCATAAAAACTCCTGATACTTTATAAAGAATGAGTAACTGCAAATTTTTTTTATTTCATACATCTCAAAAGATTGTAATTTTCTAATTGTTTTCTTGCATTGGTTATATTGAGTGACAGTGATAGCTTTAATAATTCAGAAACTTGTTTTTTTGGAAGAAAAACCAATAGTGTGTAATATGAACTTGAATTAAAATGTGCTTTCAAATCCATTTTAAGAGGGAGCCAAGTGAGCTGTTGCATAGCTGACATTTCAGTTCTTAGGCATCACTGTAGTTATCTGGAGAGCAGACCTGAACTGAAATCAGCCTTCAGATTTGTGTTTTTTCCTTTGGTTTGTGTAACATTTGCAACACAATGGTGTTGTCACAGGGTCATCTTATTGCAGGCAATATCGGGTGTCAGTCAGCTATTAGGTTGCTGTTTAATGTTTGTTTTCAAGTGGAGGTTGGTGTATGCAAGATGAGGACACACATATAGCAGACTATAACTCTGGCTGTAAGTCAGCAAAAACTGTCAGTCTTTGCATATTTTTTCCTCCTCAAAACAAAAACAAAATCTTCACCTTATTCTGTCAGATCTGTTTGTGGTTGCTGCTGCTGAGTTGGGGAACATATATATCTGTGTGGGCAGTGTTCCAGGCCTCCTCACTGGGTAACAGTTTGAGCAACATCCTTTGGATAACATTAACAAACTGTTCTGGATTTGATTCTTCACAAGCCAGTCATTATTTGCCATCGTAACTGGAATTTTGTTGGTGCACAGCAGCTGCATCCAAATGGCTGGGAAAGAGGTCAGAGACACAGGGTCACCTACAGAAATGCAAGATTCCCCACAATATGTCTGGAACAATGACAACATCAAGGCAAAATTTATTTGCAGTCGGGATCTAGACAGAAACTGTCATTGGCAGTCCTTGTATGACCCTGTCCTGGAATGTGGCAGCTTTAGGTAAAACCCATCAATTTACAACCTTCTTTTGATTTTTTAGGAGTTGCCCAACAGGGGACATAATTTTTCACCTCATATGCTTTTAATAGCGCAGGTAAAAATTATGTGAATTATATATGCCAATAAGATAGGGAGAAAGACTTTTCCTTTCTGACTTCAAAAGCATGAATGATTTTTTAAAGTACGTTTTTGGTACTTCTATTCTATTAGAAAATTAGATATATGTAAATAGAACATTAAAACAATGAAAATACAATAATTCACTCAGACACTAAAGAAATCACTGCGTATCTGTCCGAGTAAGTCACTATCATGCAGAAAAACAAACAGCTGTTTTTCATTTGTTGTCAGTATCACTAAAGGACATAAGAATCTAGTGATTAACCCAGTCTCAACTGATTTCACAAACATAGCAGTTCAGATCTCAAATAATTTAGGAAGTATGATTGTAATTTCTTGATTCAGTCAACTTAATGAGCTGCATTTTAACATTATTGCTTATAGACAAGCTCACCAGACATCTGATGGAGACCTGAAAAGCAATGAGACAAATTAATTTTCTCAAAAACAACCAGAAATCTCAGTTAAAAAAAATCAAGTAGATTATTTTATTTTTTTTCCTATCTGTGATTAAATTAGATACTTTTCATACAGATAGGAAAACCAGATATAGTATGCTTTCAATTTCCCAGAGGAGAATACTAGATTACTAAATATTTCAGAAGATACTTATTCTTAGCAGTCAGTTTGTATTTCTTTAAACCTGGGCAGAAGAGCAAACATCCTCCATTGGTGATACCTGTTAGGAAATAAACTAATTAACTATTGATTTAATTTTACAACTGAAAGCAGAAAAATAGTCTCAATCTACACAGGGCTCACATAAATATCAATCAGTTAAAGCTCCTTGACTATTGATTTATGAAAAAGCCCTATATATTTGAGCTCTCTCACTTGCAAGCACAGGTAAGCCATTCTAATAAAACTGGAGGGGCTACAGCCTGGGGTGCTGACCCCGGCTTTCTGCTGAGGATTAATATCCTGGGATCAGGTGCAGCAGAAGAGCTGCTCAGCCCTGGTGCTGCACAGCCTATGGACTGACAGAGAACACGTTGATTTGGGTTCCTGCTCATCCACAGGGCCCGGGCAGTTATGGATGGCACTCCCTGTACTGTTTGGACTCCAGTCATCGTCCAGGGCACGGAGGAAAAGGAACAGCTGAAGGACTGATAACTGAAGGAAAGATTTCCCATCAAGTCGGGATAAACAGATAGCATAGCCCAAGGAGAGAGTTACTGGGCTAAAAATTACCCAGAAGACTTTTGGAAGTGTGGTGAAAAAATTATTGTAGGTTCTTCTTCTCTTCAGAAAAACAGGACTTTCCACCCAGGCATCACTGCTTTAAAGGAACATGACTTCCTAACCATTCATAGTTTATTCATCCAAAGAAGGCAATCAAGAAAACCTCCAGGGTTCCAAATCTTGGCTAAGCGTTCAGGTTTAAAAAATGATAATATTATTTTGCTTGACATAGACTTATCTTTTTTCTTCTGGTACATAAAACTCTGTCATAAGCATTATATTTGAAAAGAACTAAGATAACATTAGATGTTTGTGTATAGTCAATATCTTGAAGGTGACAAAGGAATTTAATGGTTATATAATTGCTTTTAAAACTAATTTATTTGAACTTTCTTACTTAAAAAAAAATTACTTACACATCTACCATATGTGAGCCAATACATCATTCAGGGATTTTACTTAATGTATGAAGGATTCAAGGTCTATGTAATATTGTAGAAAAAAACAGTCCAGAGCTATAATACGTAGAAGTAGTTTGGAAACTCTATGGAATATTAAGTTAGAAAAACAACAGCAAACCTTAGAGAAAACATATTTTATGCTAAAAGCACATTACCAGTAACATTCCTGAGTATTAATTTTCTGTCAAGTTTGGGCTGTTCTTGCAAATTACAGTGTGATGTATTAAGAAAACCTAAACTTTAGCTAGTCATGCTTAATATACTGTGCTGCAATCTGTAATAGTACAGATCCTTGTGAAGGAGCTGGGCTTTTCTTCCAGGGGGAGCACCAGCTCCTGAGGGAAGGGTGAGAGACACCCAAGGAAAGCCATCTTCTCCTGGCTACAGTGGAATAAAACCACTGGTGCAAAAAGCCCCAAATGGGTATTAGATTGCTTAATTTTTAGGAAATTAGACATTTGCTCTCTGTGTGATTTTAGCTACTTCAGCTGTCTGATTCTAAGAGGAAAGATGGCCATATCTATGACCTTTATCTGTCTTTTTCAACTTCACCTCTCACGCAAATATCCCTTTTATTGTGTTTCTTTTAGTTTTTAAGCATGAGAAGCTAATTTATTTCCAAGGATGATTACTAGAGATCCCTTTCTTCATAAAATTACCAAAGCTATTTGCTCTGATATTAAAATCTTACCTTGTTTAAAATTTTAATGATATAAACTTTAGAACATATTCATTATTTCTTTTGTCTAAGTATCAGTTACAAGGGACCCAAATTCAAATTTCCTTTATTGCTTTTTCGTAGTTATTTCCAAGTGGTTTTCAATGTGTGTATAACAGTCATCTAAGAGGTAAGATAGTCTCGCTGCATACAGCTAATAAAATATAAGTGTTTTAAGACTGAAGTAAATGAGCAGTGCCTCTGCACCACTAAATATAACTTTTAGACAGGAGAGACTGATGTCTCCAGTTGAAACAACAGCATTAAAGAAAGTCAGGCCAGAAAGAATGGATCTATTCTAAAGCCCTCTGAAATCGATGAGAGGCTTTGCTTTAACTCCTCTAGGCTTTGGCTCCAGCCCCAAGTAATTATTCGGGTTGGACTTTGGCCACAGTTACTAACACCATCTGATTACAGAAAGTACCATGAAGTTTTTAATTAGCACAAATCATGAGGACCTCAGTTCTATTACTTATCTAAAAAATGTCACTTTTAAGAGAGTGCACATTTGATGTGCATCTTGCTAAGGACCTCACTCTCTGCCACCTCACAGGAAAGTGTGTAATCCACAACATTGCCAACATTACCTTTTCCAAATATGGCTGAGTTTCAAAGCCATTGATTTTCTAATCAAATTTCATATGAAAATATATAAATTAGGTTTTATTTCTGTTGATGGTGTTGAATAAAAATAATAAGCATGAAGCAAATACATAGAAGGGGAGAAGTAAGGGATTTTTTTGTTTCTTAAAATAAAAAAATTAAATAATAATATAAAACACATAAAAGGGAGAGAATAATATATTTTTTGTTCAAAATGCCTACCTAGAGAGCAGTATAGTCTTACAGTCAGGATAGGATTTCTCACTATTTTCCTATTTTCACCTTTTCATGGAATGACTGAGGTAAAATATTTAACATTTTTTTACTTCAATTTCCCCATTTGTGAAATGGTATTAATACCAAGTGCTCTGGCAGGAATTTGCCACCCTAAAATATTGCTCTGAGATGTTCATAGGGAAGATAGTACTTCCAGCTGCACACCCTTGGCATTATCCTCACCATCTATGGCCCGTGCAACCCCGCATGCCATGCCAGACCATTGCCTTGCTGCACATCAGTGTCAGTTTTGCAGCAGAGCCCACTTCACTCAGAGTGAATAAGACTCTGTAGTCCCTTTTGTATCTATAGTCATGCTTTCAAGCCAAAAATGAAAAAGAAGTATCTGTCACTAGAGGATGAGTGTGTCTGGAAGACTTAAATATTGTATCCTTATTGTAGGGATTAATGAAGTGCTGGCCCGAACCCTGCACATCACTTAAGGACATGTTTAAGAATCTGAGTAGATGGATGGATTTCCTTGGGAATACTGATGTACTTAAAATATGTGTTGTTGGAATGAAATCATATCCTTCACTATTGTGTGGGGTCATACTACTTTTGTTTGTGAAAGTGAATAACACTCTCAGATGTCACTCCTTCTACAGGGAATTTCCTGGTTGTTCAAGACTGGGATTCTCAGCATCTTGTACTCCTGATTTCTCAGCCCAAACTCACATAAAAATGGTCTGTCTGTAATATACAGGATCAAGATCTGGTGTTATAACATTAACGGTTTCCCTGTGCTGAGCCAAATTAATTCTACAAATCTTGCCTCTAGACACCTGACTTTAGTAGCACTGTTTTCCCTTTTATTGTATTCAACAACCTTTATGAAAGTAGATATGAAAATAATTAAATTATACTCTTCCAAAAAACAAATTTAAGCAAGCAGCTGCCTTGCCCCAAGCTCCTATGCTGCTCAAAAGTCATTACTTCATGAACAGCGTAAACTCTGTTCTTCCAACATTGCTGTCTTAGGTGAGCATCTGTGTCAGGTCACAACACTGAACATGTTTTCCACCCTCATGTGCCATCTCTGGGGCATTCTTTGGCAACCTTCCAGGTAGAGCTTTAGTTGGTGGCAGCACCTGCAGCAGCACAGACCTCTGCACTCAGAAGGAACCTGCTGTGTTACCTCTCAGCAGACAGGATGTTCTGTTTAGCTATTTGTATCATGACTTCTTCTGGCGCCTACTCTGCCATCTGTCTGAAAGCTTTGTACTAGTTCTTTACTAGAATTTGCTAAATGCATGAGCAGCGTAAGAAACACAGTACAATTATTTCTGTGTATTTTTAAAAGGGATGCAGGGTGCAAAAGTGGACTTCCTAGATACAGAAATGCTTAAGGCTGTTGTTGTAACATATTACCATATTTTTTTGTTTTGCAGTTTTACTAAAGAATGCAAAAAAGGAAGAAGAAAAGCCATTCAGAGACTGTGCAGATGTGTACCAATCTGGTTTTAACAAAAGTGGGGTCTACACTATTTATATTAACAATGTGTCAGATCCTAAAAAGGTAAAGAATGGATTTATTTTCTTGTTTGTTAATATGATATTGCTCTGAATTGAAAGAAGTGTTCTGAGCCTTTATTGAAGTTATCATTCCGCAAAATATCTTACTGGTATAAAAAAGCTTGTCTTATATTTAGTCTTGAAATGAGAGTCTTGAGAAAATGATTAACTGTATTATTCCAGACATTCTTCTTTCCTGCTGACAGAAAATCCTTCCTAAGTTCCAGCGTCCACTCAATAGTTGACTCACTTCCTCCCACTTGGCAAGCTCAGTTGAATCAGACTATGGCCGCAAATAAATCTGCGATAAAATTTAGAAGGGAATTTGTAAAGTGTGATAATGAGGAAGCTGATCTAGGGGATTATCTGGTAGCACAAGGAAAGAAGTAGCAGAATTAGTAGTTTTTAAAGATAAGGATTTTAAAAAATTCTGCTTCTCTTGTCAGGGACAGGGAAAAGTGGTTTTGGCTGTAAAGAGCACAACATGCTGAGAGCTAGCACTGCTTGAAATTATGAAGCATGTATAATCCCATCCTTCTCAAAAAAGAGTCTTGTGAGGGTTTTTTTATGCAAATGAAACACTAGTCTGTATAAAAGACTATTTTTCTCCAAGGCTTTTGTTGCTAAGGTACCTGAGTCAGCTGAGACTAGGAACATGAGAGGATAACCTAAACCCAACATATCCATGGAGGAATGTTGGCTGTCCCTCTGACAGGGCACTGTTGGGAGCAGCCACCAAGACTAAGGACGGATTACCTGGGAAATACAGTGGTGGCCATAAAGTGAGCCAGACAGGAGGGAGGGAATCCCTTCTGTCTGGTGGATTTATTCTTACTACAGTAAAATAGTGACTCTGCAAACAGAAAAAGACTGTAAAAAATATTACCAGTATTATAGTTTATAGCAATATTATGACCATATTAAGATATGCCAATCTTATTTGTAAGTGAAGTTTGGTATTATTACAAAAAGGCTTTGGAAGCCTGTAAACATGAATATGTTACAGCATAGCATTAAGCCATGAGTAGAATTAGGGTGGGAGAGCTTTATGGGCCAAGATCAACATAATTCTGCTGAATGTGAATGGGAAAATAATTGGCATGACATAAAAGGCAGATATCCCTGAAAGCATTACTGAGCAGGACAAGAATAATAAAAGAAATCCTGTAGATGCTGCTCCACTCAAAAAGAGATGTAACATCTATGCCCAAATCGCATGCACCAATTGGCAGTAGTTTTCTTAGCTTTGCTGAAGTTCATAAACCATGATCAGAAGCTGGGCTGCAATTAAAAACAGTGGTTACTTGAAAACACTGTGACACAGATGCTTCTGATATATTTACCTCAAACCCACTTCACTGGCAGTATAAGGACAGTGACACAATGGAAGTCATCCTGTATTTCCACTGTATGCCTGATTAAGGACGCTGCTATCAATCAACACAGATATCACAACTCAGCTGATCTCATTGCATTATGTTTTCCTGGAGGGTTCCTGTTTTAGCAAGAAAAGGCAGGAGTGTGTTTCTGTGTGTTGAGGGCATTTCTGATACACCTGTTTTTGTCTCACCCTCACAATAACACAGCAAGAGCTGATCCAAACATGTTCATGTTAGCCAAGTGAGGAGTGTAATTGCTTTAACAGGTGTGTTTTTAGACATTAGGGTCATTTAAACAAGTTGTAAGGTAGTGCTGTGCAGATAGCTGAACTAACTCCAGCTGAGATAGCTTCAAAATCACGTCAGTGCAGCCCTGTGCCAGCACTAATTAGCCCAGAGGCAGCACCATGCAGACACAGCCAAATCGCTCTAATGTCCTCATAGGTACTCCATGGAGACAGACTTGCTTGTTTAAAGCCAGCTGAGTTATCTGGATTACAGCAATGCAATGCACAATTCTGAAATGTCTTAGGAGCCCTAATATATTATTATCTTCTGTATTACTCAGAGTCACAGGCAACTATCTCATTTATAATAATTTTATACATCAGGTTACAAAATATACCTTCATTTAATTTTCTGTTTTCTAAGGGATACGCTAGAATCCTGATATTCAATGGAAAATACCTTTGTCATATACACAAATTTTACTCTCATTTTTAGTGTTTTGTTAGTTTCACATTCATATATTCATTAAAAAGTTAACTTTCGTGCTTACAGCTCCATAGCATATATGTCTCATTTTTCTATGCTCACATACGCTTTAGCCCGCAATTTTTGTTTCTTGTCCCTAGCTTCAACAGTTCATTAATATAGTTCATTAGTCTTCAAGCTCTTCATGAAAAATTAGTGTTTAATACCCAGTATTTAAAAGGATATTAATAATATTTTTTACATAGAAAGAGAAAAAGGATGAAACTATTAAGCTAATTAATTGGCTTACTCTGATGTGTATATGTGCAGTGCCTGATAATGTGGACAAATGATTATCCCCAGCTAAAGAAAAGGCAGGAAGGATCCTCTCAGTCCCCAGCAAACGCAGGGTGAGCTACAGGGGAAGCAAGGCTTCTGATGAGCAAGGGAGTAACAAAAATGTTGTTGTTCCCATTTTTGGAGTTGAAAGAGCCAAGTCACCTCTGGGAGCCAAAGTAGGCTGGGTGTGACTGGTCTGAGTGCAAGCAAGAACTCTGCATGTCCCGTGGGTCAATGTATTGACTCTCCCACTGTCTCCTCGAATGCCTTCGCAAACGTGACTGTTACCAGCCTCTGGGTCACTACACTGAAAATGTAACGTTACCACTGCTGCTGGGCAGGGTCCGTGTCTTTACAGCTCTGAAAAAGCAATTGCTATGGCTGTGGTCTTCACTCCTCCCCCTTTACTTTCTTCTTGTGGACTTCCCACTAAATTGGTGCTGATGTTTTCTCTGAGGATATCTGGCAGAATTTTAACCCATTAAATGTAGGCTATCCTGCTGTGCTGTGCACACTGTCCTCCAACATGGTAGTCATCAGACTCTGCATGGCAGAGAGCACCTTCTCTGAACCTCGAAGGTCTGGTTGCTCCACTAGACTCGTGGGATCTCTCTGTGCATGTGCTTTAAATGTAATTTGTAGAAATTTCATATCTTCTATTTACTTTAAAATTGAGCTTCTCTCTGAAGGCTAATTATGAAAGTTTTAATACCTTAGTCCGTAAAGCTAAAATAAGTAGAAATAATCCCGTATTTTCCTTTTAAAAGCTTGAGAATTTGTACCCATGCATTTAAGGAAGAGCAAGAATGCAATATTTTGGATGGTCTTTTATTCTCGGTTATTTTATTAATTATAAAATCAGAATCTATAATGCATACAAATTCAGTCACTTTTTTCATCCTTTTCTAATTGAGGGTTAAGTATCAGAATGCATTAATTGGTGTTAAATGGCTGAATGTCTTGATCTTTCCTGGGAAAGACAAGGGTAGAGCTATGCACAGTAAGATCTACAATCACCTTGAGCTCCTGTTAATATGGTAAATATGGTTAATACGTTAATAGGTGTTTGTATCTACCACTGTGGAAAGTACCAGACCACAAAATGATGGCAAGTGAAAATGACAGCAAATTTGCTGCTGGCAAATCTTTTTTTCAGTGTGCAGTTTTCTCTTTCAATTTGATATATTATTCAGAAAACTTCAGTCTTTCAGGTACTTCATTATATTGTAGTATGAAAATCCCAAAATTTGTGTGCGTCTTTAAAATGGGTAGTCTTAATATAGTCTAGGATTTAATGCTTTAAAAATTGGCCGTGGATGCATGGGAGCTTGAAATGACTTATAAGGAAAGTAAGTCCATCTTTCAGAAATTCTCACCGTAAATCAAACTAAAGACATTAAATCCTGTAGATAAATGTTTTGACTCACAGTGGCTTCCCCAAAGAAGGAAAAGGGCCAAAATATCTGTCTAGAAAATTGCAGGTTTTCTTGTGGTTACCCAGAATTAAGTTTATATTTGTTCTGGTATTCTATTTCCTTCCTCCACTTTCACAGGAACTTCATTTGGCATGTCTGGTGCAAATTAAAACAAAAACACTTGCATATTGTTACCATGACAGCTCTGATGAGTAGAATAAATTTAGAATGGCTTTGTCTGAGGGTAGAAGACGGTCCTCTAGTCAACTGCAGTACAATTTTTTATTTAACTGTGTTGGATAGTAACCTCCAATCATTCAACCAACATAAAGCTTTAAATTGCCAACCAGTGCTTAATGGATTGACTCTTGCTGGTGTGAGTGCCAAAAGCTAAACCTCTTCAGCATTCTTACATACTGGCTTTTTACTTAAAGGGCAGAATACAGCTTTTAAAAGCACAAACAAATGAAATTTAGGATAGTTGCAGTGTCAATATGGCATGGATGAGTACAGGAGAATGAAATCAGAAAAATTTGCTTGAATAAGTAGCCCTAAGAAACTTAGGTCTTAAAGTGTCTTACAAAAACAGGAACAACAATTATTACTGTTTGTTGCATACCAAGAAAAGCTAATGCACAAGTTGTATTTTAATTTTTTAATAGTTTATCTTCTATATTTTTGGAAGGATAATAAAAAGAGTGAAGTGAATAAAAGTTAATATAAATTTTTATTATGATATGGATTATTTAAGATTTGTAACAGATTTCAGTTTACACAATATTCTAATATCAAGGGTCAACAAAATTGTCAAATTGTTTCATTATCCTCTATACACAGAGTCTTTAGTATCTAGGATACAATTTTCTTAGTGCAGTTGTGACAGGGTATGATCTTATGTATTCAGTGTAGATCTTAACTTCCGAACTTATCTCACAGACCTCATCTCTTGAGCCTGTTTCTATCTACGTTCTCCATCAGTATAAGGCAGCTTACTCTGACATCAACTGTCCCATTTTGGGACGCTGCCTGAAACACTACAGGAAATATTACAATTCAAAGGAAAACAGAATATCCTCATCTGTGCTACATTTCAGACTCCTAGGATGAGTATTTTCTGCAAGAATACTTCACAAGATTCTCTCTGAGACCAAATTACACTGCTAAAAGCTATATGAAGCATTATTATCACTGAAGGGATTACTCTTGTTTATTAAGAGGAATGGAGTGGTTTCACAGGCACTGCAGAGAAAATAGAAAAGAGCATGGACAGAATGTGAAGGGGAAAGCTGAAGAAGCAGAGGGGGATGATGGGGAGAGGTTCTTCAGTGTTGTACTGAAAGGAGACATTTCTGGGACAATAACACTAAACATAACCAGAGAACTGGTTGTCGTCAAATGACTGAAGAGGTCATTGAAGGAATAGGGCATGAGTACATAGAAAAACACACTTCCTTAATACTCTTATTCACAAATACTTCCCTGCCTAAGATGCCAGAATTCCAATGCAAACTTGTTTTATTTTTTTTTGTTTGGGTTTTTAAGTTTTTCTTTTTTATTTACTGCCTAGGTCTTTTGCAATATGGAAATTGCTGGAGGAGGATGGACAGTTATACAACACCGGGAAGATGGAAGTCTGGATTTTCAGAAAAGCTGGAAAGAATACAAAATGGTAAGGTGAAAAATGTGGAGTAACTGTACATTTCATGCAAGTGTCAGATTTCAAATACTACTTCCTATTGTCCTAAATAGAAAATTCTTCCTGTAGTAATGTGGCATGGTCCTGCAGTCTTTTATGATGTACCTTTCATCATGTCTGTTACATTTGAAAATACTTTTTACTCAGTTAGTCGAGTATTATTCCCCCTGATTTAGAGTTCCTTTCAGATCAGATACTGAGATTAAAATGAGATGAGGCCAGTATGCTGCTCTCTATCTCTCTGAAGTTCTGACTTGATGTGATGTTAGGAGGTAATACGCATGTGATAATGTTTCTAAGGCATGAGTGTTTTCAGCTGAGAGGAGCTCATTCAGAATTTGGAGCACCTCAGACAGGAATAAAAATACTGGCATTTATCCCAAGTCATACAGCACCTCTGCCAATCAAGTTAATGTACTGGAAATGTTGATACTTCAAATAGGATTACAATAAAATAAATAACTTACCAAATTAAAGATGACATGACTTCAAGCAGGGTATTTTCCCTTTGCCAACTTAAAAAAAAATTACTCCAATTTAATTAACTTCTCTTATTTTATTTTATTTTATTTTTTTTATTATCTGCCTGATCAAACTTTCTGATGGAGCTCCTTTCTCCAAGTCCCTGAGGACTAGCTTGGATTTCAATGACATTCCTAGTGAAGTTTTCAGCATTGTATAATCAGCCTGGCAGAGAAAAGGTTTTTTTACAGTTTTCAAAAAACACTAATGAAAAGAGAATTTTAAATGTTTAAAAATAAAAGCAAGGTCAGTTCAGTAAAAATTTCTATGGGAAAAAGTTCTGTTGTAGAACTTACAATTTCAGAAATAAACATAATTGAACCAAAATCTAATTTTGGATTCTAGTGATGCTTTATTTTCAATATTTTTATATTGCTTGAAAATATAAATAATCTTTTGGGTCAGCTCTTATGGATAACTAGAGGACATTATCTATTTCATTACATATATTAACTAAAGTGATATTAAAATGGCAAAATATTTTTAATAGAGTTACGAAATTGGAAATTTCTTTTAGAATTCATATTGTTATAATTTAGCAGAAAACAAAAACTTTTACTTGATTTTGGTTCAGAATCAAATATAAAACATCAAATTATTTTAGGGGAATCAAAATTTGAAGACTGTACCAGTTGTACTAGTGAGGAAATTAGAGTTTGTGTGTGCAACTTATATGTGGACTTTTTAAAACTTATACATATCACATTAATGATTTTGTCAGTTTTTATCTCCTGATATTTCTTAGGCAGTGTAATAAATACAGCCCTTTGTAAAGTTTTCCCATGCGGCCTTTTTTTATATATATCCCTTCTCTTAGTTATTTTCCTCCACTTTTCATTCACAATAGTGTGGATTTTTACAGGATTAGATTCTGTTGGTTTTGTCTAGTTCAAGCACTCTGAATTAATTTTTCTTTTGTTTAGGAATGATATAGTATTCTAAGAGATCATTTACTTCTACCAAATAAAAGGGATCTCTTTTGGATTTTATTACCAATTTATCCTATATGTCATAAAACAAGATGGGGCTCAGGCTTGCTCTGCTTCTATGAACCATTTCACCAAAGTAACAATTTTAGGCTCCCTTCTGTGGTTGTCATATAATGCCAGCTGTTAAATGTAGAACGGTAGAGACTGGTGGACTCTCTATGTGTTACTGGGGTATCTGAAAGCATCTGAGCTTCGAGCCAACAGCACCACTAACTTAATTCTTTGGTTGCTGACAGAGGGTGTGTGGTAGCTGTTGGAACACCGCCCCCGCCCCCCCCCCCCCTTCCTGGTGTTTCTTCCAATGGAAGCTGAGTGGTGTGGTGGGGGAACACAATGGCACTTAGGCTTACTTGGAGCAGGCGAACTTAATGTGTGTTTTCTCAGCCTACAGTTCAAATTGACATTCATGTACTTATATCTCATTGGGGTCCTAAAGCTAACAGAAATAGTATCACAATATAATAACAGCAACCATAAGTCTCTAGGGCTTCATTTATTTTCAGTACATTTAGTTCTTATTGCAAAGAAATCTGGAAAACAGTCAAAGTTTTTAAGCTATAAGCAAATACTTGCCAGCTTCTGAGCTGCACAGGAATTCAGGCCACCAGCCTGCACTACTGCTAAAGCCCTCACAAGTTATTGGCTGTTACAGTGTTAGGAGGCCACTGCGCATATGCTCTGACTAAGATCCTTACAGCAGCTTACCTGGGAAGGATGTGCATGGAGCAGTCTCTGCACGGGTGACAGCACTGCTGGCTTACAGGAGCCACTTGACAGCAACGAGACACATCTTTGATGCAGCTTCACACTGGTGCTTTCAGCTTGCATGGAAACACTTCTGTTCTAGACACCAATACAGTAAACAGGTTAAATGAGAGGTAAGGCAGCCATAAATCTTTTCAGTAGGAAGTATTTTACTCCATTAATATGTAAATTCCCACACAGTCACTGATAGCACAATAGTGATACTAAAATTTCCTCCTGTTTTTTTTTCCCTCAATTTCCACTTGCATTGAGCCCCTACTCAGTAAAATATAGTAACACTTTCTTTGGTATCTAACACAACAGCTAATGAAAGCAAAACCTTTTCTGCAGACTCACTGTTACGCAAGATTGGTTATGTATCTTCTTGCTTAGGGACATATGTTTCCAGTATCTTTCAATTTTCTTCTTAGTCTTATGGCATACAGTGTGATTTGTACATTTGCTTCTAGGAACTCATTTCTGACTAACTGTCCTGGTTTAGGGCAAATTTGTGAGAGAAGCCCTGAATGGGGTCCTTCTGGGGAGCAAACCTGAACAGCCCTTTCCCCAAGTGATCTGGGAAAGGAGCTTCCTCAGAGAAAAGTGGAAAGAACTATTTATTTAACAAAGTGCCCACAACCACAAAGAATGAATAATATGAAACAATAAAACCTCTCATTGCTCTGAAGTGGGATGGTAAATTCAGAAAGTCCTTGCTGTGGGTGTAGCTCAGCTCACTCAGTCTCTTATCAGTTCCTCCGGTGCTGGAAAAATACTATCCTGGACCCCAGGGGATGCAGGCATAAGATCTGGGTGTCTCTCTGGGTTTTTCAGGATACATTTAACCAGTCCCAAGGAAAAGGAAAAAACAGTCCAGGGAACTTCTCTGCCTTACCTAGCTAAAACTAACTAAGAGCAAAACAGGTCTCTGTGCCTCAGACAAGCATAGTCCAAGAGCAGGAATGCAGAGGAGTGAATGCTGTTTTCAAAACAAATTCCATGCATCTTTTCTCTCCCCCTTCCCTCTCAGAACTAGTCTCACAGCAGTGATTCTCTCTCTCCAGGATCCTGCTTCATGAGTCTCTGCTCCATGCTCCTCAAGGTTGCTCCTCCATGATGATCCTCCCCTTACCAGCTAACCTCTTCTTTTATCTCACTCATCCTTATTGGATATAGCTATTACTCATCAGGGGCAAGGCTGTATTAGTTAATTAACACAGCTGTTACTTATCAGGGGTTACCTAGTCTTAAAGGTACAGAACTTAGCATAAAGCATGAACAGAAGAGATGACTGGGGATACAAGTATCAAAAGTCACCCTAGGACACTAACAAATCTTTCGGAGCATTTGTGTTTGGTACATTCAATAGTAATTGGAATAAATTCAGAGAAAACCGCATCCTAAGTTCATCCTTCCATCCTTTCCTTGTCAGTATCTAATACACCTGTTGTTTGCATTTTGCAATGGATTCTCTGTTATACTGTTTGTTGCTTATAAAAAAAAAAAAAATGAAGTGGAATAACAAATAATTTCTTTAACAGTAGGTGAGATCACCCCGAAGCAAGCAAGTTTCAAGCATTTTTCGTATTTTCTTGCCTGAGTAAATGTAAATGTAAAACACTATTAAGAGTTTTGATCTCTAGAGAGGAATATCACTTAAAAAACTATTGCTTGCCATCTGCAAACCGAAGACCCTTTAGAAGGGGGTTTTCCATACTCTTCAAGACAGTTTCTGGCATTTATTAGGCAGTTATTAGCAAAAATCAAATCAGAGTAAATGGTTAGCTGATGTGCTAACTTGGCTGTTGAGGCTTCTTGATAATTTTCCAGTTTTCAGTTCTTGGATGAATGCACCTTTTGCAGTGACTGTCTCCAGTTTTGCCAAATTAGGTGATGGAGTATTGGATTCCCTATTCTCTAGCCTTTTAGCATGTCTAGTTTAATAATTCCCATGAAATTCTCTGAATTTATTCTACATTTGATAGCCTAACATTCATTGCGAGTTTCCTAGGGGGCTTTCTTTGGGGTCACGTCTGTTGGGAGTTTCCTCAGACATTTAAAATGATTTTCCTGCTTTCTCTCATTCGAGAAAAACTCTCAATAGGTATTTGAAATTGTATGCCTTAGCCAGCTCACAGCAATCTTTTTCCTAGCCAGTTTTTCTTGCATGTCAGTATTTAATTGTACTCTATGCCTTAATTGCTACTTTCCTCTCTCTGATGACAAAAAACCTATCACTTTTTTTAATCATCCATAACGTCATGAGCTAGATTAGGATCACTTGTACATTTTACACTCAAAGTTGAATTTCTAAGCTTTACAGCAACCACTTCCTAACTGCCTACCTTCCTGACCAGCAGCTTTTTTTCTTTTGGTTTCTTTGAGGCAAGAATGACATTCAGTGCTAAGTTCCACATTCCTTCAATTTCATGTTCCTGATTAATATCTAAGAGTCCAACAACAGTTCAATGCTTAAAACAAGTCTGCTGCCAATTGTTTCAGAAGTTATCAGTAGCGTTTGTGTGTGCTTGAAAGGCACATCTACAAAACCTCTTCCATTTCTTTCGCAGTTTCTTCTTTTTCTTTTCTCTTAAAGCTGTTGTGTCAAATTGATGGCTATCTCCATAGTGCTGATGTGGTATGACACCAGAGCAGTATAATTTATGTTCTTTTGTGGCTTAAATTTTTCACATGCTGAGAGCCAGACCACGGAGGTAGTCACCAGAACTTTCTCAGGAAATATTTTTGGACGCAATTCTAACAGGAATTTACATTGTGTTATCTGGAATAGCCTGAGTCTCAGTAAAGTTAAGCTATTATAACAAATCATGTGATCTGAGTCTTCTGCCTACTTAGAAGACAGCCAAACACATCTTTGTACTTCATGTCACTGATTTGCTTCTAGACATGATGGGTTTTACACATTTTTGTATACTTCCTACACTTCACTTCTGTGCTTAAGCTCTAGTTTGGGCAGAGGTCCTACCTGTTTCCTGGAAAACCTTCTTGTTTATGACAGTAAGATTGCTGGTCCTCCCATGTTTTGATCTTGCTAGTCTTTGCAAGTCCTACATAAGAACTAACATTCCAATACAGACTTTATTTTTCAATGCCTTTGTTCAGTTCATTCTGAAAACTTCCAGATGATACTTGCATTCAATTTTTATTTGCAAACTGTTCAGCTCCTGTTTTAGAATATGGCCTCCTAATTCCTTTTATGGTCTCCACCTGTTGTGAGGCTTCCAGCTTGAAAATTTTAATTTCTCTTGTGAAACTTTCAGTTCAAGTTTCAAGTTCAATTATAATTCTCCCTGCCCACCTTTCTTGTCTTTGAACTCTCATATTTATTTTTTTCTATATTGCTTCAGTAGCAATGTTAACTTGCACATTTTTCTCATTCAGAATAGGCATTCACCACAATTTATATTACATTTGTCTTGAACAAAGAGACAAAAACTCAAGCTGATGTAGTTTACTCTTAGAGCATGACAGATCACAGATAATTCCCTGTTGTAGTTGCATCCATTTACAAATAGAATTCAGGTTATATTTTACCCCCAAATACTTGGAGAATCAAACAACTGCAGACAGAGCTCCAACGCCTTTCAATAATTAGAACATTATGTTCAAAATTTTCTTTTTCAAGTGAGAATGACTACATAAAAATGCATAAAGCACCTTTTAGAATTGTTTTTGTAAGGTTATTGATTCTGGTTCCACTATCTTAATGCAAAATAACATCAGATGTGGGTGGGACTTCAAACAAAAATTACATAAACCATATGGCTTGGCTGAGGAGAATGTTCTTGACAGAAAAAAAAAAAAAAAAGTTCATAATTTGAAAGCCCATACTGTGGGAACCATATCTTTCATAATTCTCAGATTTTTTTTTAATCTAGATATTCTGAATGAATTTTCATTCATTCTCTAGGATTATAACTATTTAAGGTATGTTATGCATTGTTAAGGTCATGAAAACTTCACATTTTTTTCATTGATAGATGTACGCCTGTGTTCTTTAAATGGAAGGACTCAAATATGTCTTGTGACAAAAGATCTTCATCACTACATTTTAGAGTAGTTTTAGTTTGACTCAAATAACATGCACAGATAATGCCCAAGCAGTGACAGGTGTTGGGCCATTCCCAAATTCCAGCTGGCAAAGGGCTGCTTTGGTGTCAGATTTGAGGCAATTTCACTGTTAGCATGGGAAATTTTTAGAGAACTTTTCACAGATTCTTCTTCCCCCCATGTCTTAGTGAAACACTTGTGAAAGAAAGAATTACTGGTTCAAAGAACCTGGGCAAGCATTTTGAAGATAACCTTGGAACAGGAAAGGAATACAAAAATTTTTCTGGAAGGAAGAGAGACTTCATAAAGCTATCTGTACAACATCTATCTATCTAGCTATTAGATGGAGATAAATCCCATAATTTCTTCAGCAGAGATGGCTTTGGGTTTTTTCCCCTGTCAGTAGCATGGAGCAGTTTATGAAGTGCCTTCTAACACCAGCATGGTTCCTTCTGCAAAATGAAGGATTTGAGAACAGGGTGGACCTGTGAGAAAAGCAAAAACAAGGGGATGCATCACTCTGGAAAAGACAGAAATAATGTTTCTGTAGCCTAAAAAAACAAGACAGGTTGGAGTAGTGGTGGTCTTGAATTAATATGTTGAATGAATGACTTATAAGAGTGTGTTATGATTACAAGGGGATAAAAAAGGCACACTCAAGACATAAATAATTTGGTACCATATAGCGACAAATTCATTATTTATGATAGTATGCTTCAAAGTCGTAAGTTTCTTACATCTGAAAATAAACAATTTTTTTCAAGGGACTGGGATAGATGACATGGAAGTAATTTGTTTCCTTCACACATTTACCAAGTAAGTTGGATAAAAGGAAATGATTTTTGGTGACTGGAATGTGTATTGAGATATTATGTGAGTAACGCCTTTCACAGAGACCCACCCTTCCGTGATAAAGAACAGCGTGTCATGCTGGTCTAATAAAAAGTCCATTCTGACTGCAACAGTTGCTCATATAATTGTTACTTTCATCAGTGCTATAAAAAGGTCTCTGCTTCTCCTGAGATCTAAATCCAGTATGTCCAGTAGAGATAGACATGATGCTGGAGTGGTGAGAGACCATATTTTGTTTTACAAAAACAAGCTCATGAAACTCTTCTGGTCCTGACCAAGGCTTAATCTACAGTGTAAGCTTCAACAAAATTATGTAAGGGAGCAAGAATGAAACAATATTTGTCTCAGAGAGGGTTGGATCACTATATTGGGCACGAGAGATGTTACTACAAAAGGAAGCATCCTCTTTATTTTGGAGAATATTTTTGGATGTGAAATTAAACACAGTTTTGAGTTGGAGCTCAGTTGTGTTTTAAATGTCTTATACTCAACACTGTCTTTCCTAAGCAAACATTGCTGGATAGCATCCATTTCAAGAACTGTGTTGACACATACATATTTGTGCCTGTTTTGCCACCAGTGCTTCAATATAACAGCATTAATTTATACTGAAATGATTCATGCGGTATTCCAAAGACTGTTATTTAATACATTTTATATAATGATATCAAGATTTAGCTTAATCATGCTTACAGCCTCTAGTAGAGCAACATGAGAAAGGTTAAAGTCATTAAAGAACTGTTCTAACCACAAGACGAAAGTGGTATATTAGAAGATCCAGGTAAGATTCTATGAGGTTGCTTTTAAAATCTGTGACTTGAAAATATAGTAGAATGGCAGCATATGCCTTCACAAATAGCAGTTGCATGCTCTCCTCATGGAACAGTGTTTGTCTTCAGGGAGGAGCATCTTCTGTGTGATCTGATCTGTTTGGAACTTACTGGAGCAGCTCTTTGCTTTGGGGATTGTGACAAATTAGAAGTGTAACTTTTTGACTCTGATGTCAGTCAACTTCTATTCTTGTTCAGCTGTTTAGACTACCAGCTGAGCCAAGCATGAAATTCAAAAACAATCCATAAATTTGATGCTTGCTCTATTTAGACAAATTATGGGGCTGAAACTCAAGCCCCTTTTCAAACTCACAAACTTTTGGTCTTGTTGTAGCATCTATGCTCCTAGTCATGCTCATTTTTGCTACTTGGGATTAATCAGTGTATTTGGAGAAGAGAATTAAGTCCTACATCCCCAAAGTTTTTATTTTTACCTGAAATCACAAAAATTATTTTTTTAATTTTTTTCTTATATTTTGCATATTTAGCCTTAAAACTTACCATTTATTTCTTTGCAAATAATGAATCAGAAAGGTATCTGAAGCTCAAAATTCATTTTTCTCAGAGCTCAAAAAAAAAAAGAGTTTTCTTTTCTTTAATACATACCCATATCCCTGGGATGCTCTTACTAGGAGCCACACTAAGTGTCTGTTCATTCCTAGGATCCACTTGTCCTGGAGTGAAAAATGTAGCTTGGGATAAAGGTTCTCAATGTAATTTGTCTCAGTAAGAAATACTCTCCCATTTTCAGTTACATGGTAAGGAAGTAGATTGAAATCCAGGCCTGAGGAAGATGTACTGGTTATTTTATTTTTAGGTCATGTATGTAGGCAACTGAGCTGTTTTGGGTCCCTTGCCCAGCCAGAGGGAACCTCTGTGTAAGATTTACACTTCAATCTGTCCCTGTGATTTTTATTCATTGGCAATTTTGCTGCTACTGATATTGTGTGTGTTTGAGAAGGAAAAAGTAAAAAGTGAACCGAATTTCTATACGTCTACTAATATATTTAGTCTAGAAAGAAGTGCAACAGGCTGAATTGCTGCAGATTACAAACAATATTTTCCGGCAGATTATACAGATATTTAGTTCTTTATTTAAACTGACAATAGCTTCGTTTTCTTTTTAGTCTTTTGAGAAGGTATCTCTGCCTTCAACCTAAATATATTTTTAAAACTTGCCAACAAATATATGTTAGTATTTCCTAGGAAAAAATCTGAATATTTAGAAATATTTTCCAATATTCTTTTAACTTAACATTAATTAACACATATGTTATCTGAGGAAATTGAAATAATTTCTATAAACTAAATCTTTATTTCTAATAACAGAATGAATAATATAATATGATGGGAATGAAAATATACAAGTGTACAAAAAAGTATACAAACATATTTTAGAAATTATCTTCTTAAAAAATATTCATTCTGCATTTTCAGCTAAGGCAAAAGGAGCTGAATATCCTTTATGGCTTCTGGGAAGTCGTTGCTGCTGTAAAACACTGAATTATTATCTGCTTTATTCACTGAATTGTCTGACAGAAGATGAACCCATAGGATATATTGGCTGTGTCTGGTTTCAATTTGTTTTGTCTATAAAAAGTCAAAGCTTCCTGTGAGCATTATCAGACAAAATAAATAAAGTAAGAGAGATAATTGTTTAATGAACTTGGAGCAACTTGATTCAGGCAGAATACCCTCAAAGATTTTGCCAAAGCTAATAAAATTCTTTTGCACCCTACTTATTATTTTTGAATAAGTATCAACTTTGCAAATTCTTAAGGGCGTTTTTAAAACCAGTACTGAATTCTGTTTCTTTGTACTTATGACTTCTTTAGTAGTTTGGGCTCTGTTAATAACCAAATTGAAATTGAAAATGAGCTGATGTAGAAGTCAGATGTCATCTAGAATAAATATAATACAATCATGTGGGTTTGGTTTTGATTCCTAGTTCTAAGTACTTTAATCCATACAAAAGAACAATAATTTTTTTTTTTTTTTTGCATAACAGTTGAACATTATTTCAGAATTTACAGAGCTTATGATAAAGTTATATAGAAACAGAAAACAGCTTTGCTTCAACTGACTACAAAAATGGATTCACAGTTGTCAGTACAGTTATGTATTGTGGTTTTTTTTTCTCTGAAAACAAATTCTCTCATGTAGGAAGAACAATCTGCTCTAATGTAGTATAAAACATTACTTTATTGTTCCTCAATGACAAAACCTGGATAAAAGAATTTACTCGTTTGTGATTTTTATGTCTTATTTCAGATCAGCCTTTGCCAAAATATGATCTGAATGAAATTTTCAGTAGCAAAAATATTTTTTTTTCTGTTTGTGCAGAATAAAATGAAACATTATAATAATCTATGCTGGATCAGTGCAAACATTTGTGCATTTTTTTTGTGACTAATAGTGGAGAGATAAGAAAGCATATTATGAAAATATAAGCATATTTCCCTGCTATATTTTCCCAGCTTCCATAGAGTGCTAGTGAGAACTCTGAGAACTTTTGGAAATTACTGATTTTCCTATTACATTAAGCACTATTTTTGGAATTTAAAGCCTCTGGTTTGCCAGCCATCTCAAAATATTATGTAAATTTCTAGGGAAAAGCAAATTTGAGCATTTTTGGAATAAAATGTAGAGCTTAAAGAATTAATCTCTTTATTTGAAAAGAAATAACAAACAAAATATAAAAAGATAATGACAAAATAGTGTCTCTTAGTAGCTTTAAATGCAATTTTGGAACCGTGTCTAAGACCCACTGGGTTTCAGGGAGTCTTAAAATGTAGTTAACTGCAAATACATTCATGAAATACAGATGTTCCTTCTCCTAGTGGATTGATAGCTGAGGATGACTTGGATCACCTCATGTAATTCCTTGAGTTCAGCCACAAAACTTTAACACAAATAATTATGGAAGCATTTGCTATAACAGTTGAATGCAAAACCCGAAGTGTTTGTTGACAGTGTATATATGTACTGGGAAACAAATATATCTAATAACAGCTATGCATCTGAAAAAGGTCACTCCTAACATTAACTTTTAACACTGCCCTAAGGCATTCTCAAAACAAAATCTCTTGTCCTAAATCTGAGGCATCAGTCCACAAATGACAAGCATGGTCTTAGGCAAGGCTTTAGGCATCTTATCACTTGGGGCCCTACAGATTTGAGCAGCAGTATAAACCCAAATGGACTGCTAACTAAAATGCTTATTTTTCATTACTGAAGTTTAATTATTGAACAATTGCTGAATTCTCTCATGAACATCAAAATTAATGAGGTCTGCTTTTCTGTGGACTTTTGTCCTGAGTCTCACATAGAAGTCCCATTTTTATTATGAATAATCTTCTGAAACCCTATTATTTTCTAGGATTCTCTGTGGTGAAAGCTTGAGTTCCCCTTTTATGTCCCTCAATCTCTCCCAGATGTCTAAGAACCTCTGAGGCAATATTTACTCAGCATCTGCACTTGGCTGCCTGCTCTGTGTCTGCTTGTAGCAATTGGAATAGGCAACAGCTGAGCCTCTCCTTCAGCATTTCTCCTAGCAGCAACTCAACACCAGTTCTCTGAAACCATGTTGAACATCAAGTTTCTGTGATTTTTAACCAAACCTCAAAAATGTTCAAAAAGTATTTCACAAGTATAAAGGACAGGTGGGCATAACATTTATGCGAATTTGTTTTCCTAATTTTTCTGAGACAAAAAAAAAAAAAAAAGGTGTTTGAAGATAAAATTCTGAAGTGTTCTTTGAAAGCTAAGGATTCTGAAGGTAAATCAAAAGAACAAGGCACAACCATTTTCTTTGCCAGCCTCAGGGTTGGGAATGGAAACACAAAATTAAATCATGTTTTTCAGGGGTTTTTTGGCTAATAATATGCTATTTTCTTCTGCTCACAGAAGTTTACATAACCCATCAAAGTAGTGGTGTTGTTGTTATAGAGACAGTCTAAGTAGGATATAAACAAGGAGAGCTGTATAGTTATTAAGTCAGCCAAAGTATCTGGGGAAAACAGTATGCACGCAACTCTTTCTTCAGCTTTGAAATATAGGCAGTAAACTGCAGACTAAATACAGGTTGGAAACAGTTGAGTTTGGCATAATAAAATTATACTTGTAGAAATTGCTGCCAACTCTGTGCTTAACAGAAGCGTGCTGCTCCTCTCTGGTTTACATCTATGAAAGCTTTGAGTGCCTGTTTGTTTGTTTATATCTTTTTAGCCATATTAGGTGTTTAATAAAGTACACTGCTTCTCCTTTGGAGCATTCCTTGCTTCAGAAAGATGTTTTATATCCCACTTACTTCCTTGGTTTTCTTTTTGTAAAAGCAAGTAGTTTGAAAAGAATTTACTTCTGTCAAGGGGAAAAAAAAAAAAAAATCTTATTCTAGGCATTTCTAATCTGAGTTTCAGTATTGTAGCCCCTGATAATGGGATTCCATTTTTCATAACTAATGTGGTGGATTTCCTAATGATATTCAATACTTCTTTTTATATTTCTTTTGTTCCCTGTTGCTGCAGCTTCATTTCCTCTGGTCAAGAGAGCAAAGCACTTAAGTGATAGGTTTTCATCTTTGTGCAATAACACAGGTGAAAAGGGAGAAGGAGGTGAAAATTTGAAGAAAAAAATCATTACTTCAGAATACTTATATATGATGTCTGGAGTTTCTATAAAACACATAAGGGATCATATAATGTTAAAACACTACATATATTACATCCTGAATAGGCTGTAATCTAAATGAGATAAGATATATATAATTCAATACACAACAGTTCAAAAGGGAGTCCCCTCAGCTTTCCTGCACTGGGAAAAAGAAAGAAAGAACTTCCTGATAATATTTCCTTAAAGACAGACAGATAATAATAATAATATTTCTGTGAATAAGAAACCATGTAAACTCCAGGATAACTAGTTTGACTGATATCTGAACAACTATGCTCCACTTCTTCTTTCTGGATTTTAGCAAGACAAACTTCCTGGTAGGTAGTCTATGCAGAGCATGTTTTGCCTTACTCTGAGATGAGTGATGGTGACCAGTGGTGAAAGATGTCACAGACAAACCACTAACTGCCCTGGTATGACACTGCCAAAGCTACTAGAACAGGAGGTACCAGGTGGGACAGTCAAGGGTAGAAAGACAAGGCAAGGTGATGGGAAGAATCAAAAGCACAGAAAGAAAACAGTGATAGCTACAGAAGGGTGTGCCAGCTGTAGACAGGGTTCATACAGGTGAGAAACAAGTACTTTCATGTTTTAGGAGGAATGTACAAAGCCAAATATGAATGCGAATGCCATCAAAGCAGCAAGTGAGAAATAACAGCATCATGATGGGAAAACTTGAGGAGCAGCAGCTCGCACTGGAAGACAGATGGGTTCAAAGCAGGGTAATACCTACAGCCAGTATTTACAGATAGTTCTATAAGTAGGAAGTAGTCTGTTGCAGAAAGAGGATATAATGAAATAACATGCATGGAAGGAAAAGCCAACTAATAGTATGTATGGTCCCACATTTCAGTCTGAGACTTCTTAGAGACTTGCCACAGACTACTGAATTTCAGATCTTGCAGATGAAACACTTTGTCCATGGGTACCTCTTGACAGTCTCTGAGCCAAAAGGCAGACGTGTTTATTCAAAATACAAGTTAGTGTACTCAGATCAGCATACCCAAACATCTCAGCCTCTACTACCAGTGAGTCACCAAATATATGCTCAAGTGGGGTCATGTAAACAAAAATGAGTCCGGAGTAAAGTACTTTCTACTGTAATTCTCTCTAGGAACAGCAACAACAACAACAACAAAAATAATCCATTTTTATTTTTTGGACCAGTCAAACCTTTAAATTTCTAAATTTTTTAAATTAATTTTCTTCAGCAATTTTCAGCTGATTTACCTAATACGTTGCCTGAGCGAGTATTACCTGTGCTACCACATGGCATCTGGGCAGGCAGGATTTCATCCTCCAGAGACCCAACTAATCAGGGCTGGAGCCACAGCAATAAAATAAAAGAAAAAAGAGAGAGATCTCTGCTTTCGATGTCTTCATCTCATGTTAGGAGTGACTGAAACATATATAGAGAAGATCGATGTCTTGCCAATGTGTCTCAGAGACACATTTCTCATGATCTAACCTTTAGTCCCAAGGAAATCTCTTGATTTTAACCCCTTTAAAAAATACGTGCTTTCTGGAAATAATCCAATCTTTCATTTAATTAGACTTCGAAATTTTCACAGGACCTTCTAAAACACCCCCAGCCCCACTGTAAGTGAATCAGGAGATTTCTGGTTCCCATTCTTCCTATCTTAAGAAATATGAATAAGCAAGCACATTCATGTTTACTTCACAAATAAGTATTCTAGTTGAAAATAATTTCTACTGTCTAAAGAATAAAAAAAATTTAAATGGATTAAAGAGTTCCCAGGTATGAAATAATAGTTTAAAAAGAACAATTATTCTAATATAGATTAAATAAGTTAATGACTGAATAAAACCTTAAATTTAATATAGTAAAATATTAGCTGCAATGTAAACAACTTTAAAACCTGGAGATGCATAAAAACATATGCCTGGGAATTGGTTTTGAAAATTAATTATACTTTTTCTTTCATTATTATTTTTCCATGTTTGAAAATGATACTGTTTGCTTAACCAGAAATAAGATCATCTGATTGCAACGTATGAAATGTGAGGAGAGCAAGGTGACTAGAAGAGCTAGATAACAAGGTTTGACATCATATTAAATGCATCATAGGATATTACTATGTCAAGTATTCCCATTGAACAACATGCAAATACATCATCATGCTATTAATATCATGGACCTGTAAAATGATTTCCAGCTGATAACCTCAGCTACCATTTCAAACACCAGGTGAACTGCATGATATTCCTACATCATACATATTAGTAGAATCATTTTAGAGACAGTCAAACCAGAGCAAAGAAAGTTGTGACTGGTAATTAGAATGTACAGGTAAAATATAATGATGGTTTTATTATTGTATAAAGGCTCTACCAATTACAATGATTACATCTAGTTATTTTGCCAATTTTTTCTAGGGTTTTGGTAGCCCATCAGGTGAACATTGGCTGGGAAATGAATTTATCTTTGCAATAACAAGTCAGAGGCAATATTCTCTAAGAATTGAATTAATGGACTGGGAAGGAAACCGGGCATATTCACAATATGACAGATTTCACATAGGAAATGAAAAACAGAATTACAGGTAAGAATCTATTGAAATTCTTTTGACTCTGCTGAGTGATAAATATTGTTCATTGTTCACTTGTCAAATATGAGAAAGGACAATAATATGATTCTGATTTTCATCAAAAGTGGATAAAGATTGTAAAAATAAAACAGAAATCAGGTTTCTCAGTGATAGAAGGATAGAGTAAACCTAACATATCTGAGTACAAAGGATCTATTAATCGTCTTGTCTGGTAGAACTGCTAAAAACTGTATAACTTTTATATTCAGAACCCAAAACTGATTGAATAGAAAAAAGATTTGGATTCTTCATTAAAACCTGAAGGATATCTACCTCAGAAGCAGAAGACTGAAACAATGGACATGGGAATAAAAGACCAAAAATGCTGTTAAACCATCTAATATTTCCAAACTAAAAATTTAGTGTAAATGAAGAGGAAAAACAGAATGCTGGATCTTATTTTGAGGAAATTGAACACAAAAACTTTTCTTAATAATATTTTTCTCCCGTACTTTGTTTTAAGATAAAAGATTATTTAAAACAAAACAAAACAAAACAAACAAACAAACAAAAAACACCCCCCTGAAAAAAACCCAGAAGAAACAACTTGAAGACACAAGAAATGCAGATAACCTAAGTAGTAATTTATACAATTTTTAATCATTGCTTCATCTGAGCAGACAGTATAATCATAGAAAATGAAAATGAAGGCCATAAAAATATCCAGTTATTATTTACAGCACATCTAATTAGCATAAGACTCAGTAGAGAAGCAGATATATTGTAAACGCAAACATTCAAGGCATGTGAGACTAGGCTGGTATTCAGATCTTTACATTCAAGTAACATGATTCTCAAAAATGCTGACTGCCTCCCTCCCCCGGGTCCCCAGTGAAATGGAGTGAGAGCAATTTGCTCTTTCTGCTGACAGGGTTGTGCCCAGGTGGGACACAGAGCAGTACCCCTGCCCTCTGGGTTTGGCAGGGGCAGCAGCCAGTGCCGTGCAAGTGCAGAGGATCCCTTTACAAGCAATCAGTACGAGTTTAGCTCCTGCATAAAGCAAGGATTGTCCCTCTGCACACAAAGGATAACTTCTCCAGCAGTGCTGAGCCTGGCACTGCCCATGGAAAGCCATTTCCCCAAATCCGGAAAGGTGGAGAACCTATTCCAAGGTAGTTTAAGGCAAAGAATAAATATAAGTAATTTCTCAAAAAAGAGGCAGGAAATACTTATACAAAACATAAAAAAAGCAGTGTAAAAGTAGGCTCTTAAACATCAGTAGAAGTTCAAAAGGAAAAGATGAGAAAAATCCTTTTCAAATGGAGAAAAATGTTGAAGGGCAGTTATACACAGCTCAAAAATTGATGATGAATCAGAGGAAAGGAGTATTACTCAGGGGACGAACTAAAATGACTGATTTTGCTAACAAAAACGGGATTTTTTTTGCTCATCTTTATTCTGGACTAAGGACAATATGTATTGTTAGGGAATTGGAAGGCTGTTGAAAATATAGCATGTTAAAGCTCACATTTAGAGAGGATTTCTTTTTCAGGACTCCTCTGTGTTCATTCATGGCAAAATAGCCAAGAGAATGTCTTATGTTTCAAAAAGGGAAGGGAAGGGAAGGGAAGGGAAGGGAAGGGAAGGGAAGGGAAGGGAAGGGAAGGGAAGGGAAGGGAAGGGAAGGGAAGGGAAGGGCAGGGAAGGGAAGGCCAGGGAAGGGAAGGGAAGGGAAGGGAAGGGAAGGGAACCCACTTTCATTATAAAAAAGGGAGATCTTTTGCAATATAAATAATTTTTCTGAATATGGAACAAAAAATTTAAAAATGATGCATATAATTCTTCTTGCTGATCAAGAAAACCAAAAGAGATATAAATTAAACCTCTAGAAATTAAATCAGAGAGGTCATACAGGCCTCAAAGAGTCTAATGTTGGGTAACAGGCATAAATTCTGCTACCCATGTCAAAATTACTTTTCCACAAAAATCAAAGGGAATTTGACTGGGGGCTATTGACTGCACTTTTGGTTCCTGTCCTATTCCATAGTATAAATGAAGGCCAGAATGAGATCTGCTCACACTCTGGTCTTATGGTGCAACTGAAGCTCTTCTGTCGAGGAAATGGGGAATCAGTTTAATTCATATTTTTCTGGAATAAGCAAAATTAAAAACATAAAAAAGTATAACAGTCCATCTCTGTTGGCCCTTTCAGTTTCAAATTAATTCCTCTATTATTTTTACTCAAGTATATTTGAATAGTTAAAGAAAATATCTGAGTAACATGGTGACCGTCCTGGAAATAATTATGTGTAAGTCATATGCAAGTCAAGACTGTTTCTCATGGTTGACAAATGCACTAGTGCCTAGTCCAGACAAATATATGCCAAAAATGGATTTTGCAAACCAAAATTATGTTGGGCTATTTTATAAATTTTACAGGAATGCATCCTATGACATTAAAACTCTTTATTTTGCTTGCCAGCATTACTATTTGTGATAGCAGCAATTCCAGAAGGCTGACTGAATAAAACCTTATTATTAAGTACTAAATAGCTGGCCACCCTTCAGAGAATGCTGTTTTCCCTTTATCTGAGGACCTGCCATTAAGGATTTAAATGATTCTTCTGAAGCTGAAAAGCACAATTCCCAAACTCCTGCTCCCAGTGTCTTTCCTTCACAACTTTCCATCATTTGCCATGTTTCCTTTCAATACCTCAAAAACAGAACAGCACACCTTTTCAAAATTTAATTACTGTTACTTGGAGTTATTTTGCCAAACAAAACAGATGCTGTCTTATTTTGGAAGCTTGTTTCTTATAATGACCCACATTAAATGTTGTTTCTGTTAGCAAAAATATGTAATTGTACACTGGCTAGATTCACATTAGTTTCAAATAGCATAAGTTCACTAAGTAATAGTAACCAGTAAAGAGACAAGTTTCTAAGCTGATCTGGGAAGAGGATCAAGAATTTCTGAAATAGAAAAGAGCATTGAAATGAAAAGAAAACTCAGGAAGTGGAACATCTTTAATTTTGCAATGGCAGTGCCTTCCTTGTATATTTGGAAGATTTAAAAAAAAAAAAAAAAAAAAAAAAAAAAAAAAAAAAAAAAGAGAGAGAGAGAGAGAGAAAAGAAGGAATGGAAAGGAAAGGAAAGGAAAGGAAAGGAAAGGAAAGGAAAGGAAAGGAAAGGAAAGGAAAGGAAAGGAAAGGAAAGGAAAGGAAAGGAAAGGAAAGGAAAGGAAAGGAAAGGAACGGAAAGGAAAGGAATTAAGTGATAAAATCTGCTTGAGAAAATATCAAAAATAATTTTCATGTTTATCTTCTGAAATCTAGCCTCAACGTTACGCAAAGTTCAGTTCGGTTTGGATAACTCCCAGTTGGTGATTTCAGAAGGGTTCTGTTTTTTCTCTGGGCTTTTTGTATTCTCTTTACTACTTTTTATTAGTCTAAAGAATCTGTTATTAAAAAGAGTAATGCTGAACACATGTAAGTTCAAATATACTTGTTTCTCTTTCAAAATGAGACAGCTCCAAGAGGTTTTCTGGGAAATCAGAATAAAATCTATTTATCCCAGATGATGACTAGGAAGAAGGTTGAGATGAGAAGGTGGGTACTGAATCAGTAAATGTAGAATGATAAATGATAACTGAAAGAAAAAATCAAATGTTGCACCACATGTGAAAACTTTAATAACAGTATCCAAGTGATTTATGTCTTTTAGGACATCTTTAGGTTTCTTATCTACAAGGTGACTACACAGAGACTATCTTTAAATATGATGAAAATATCTCTGTCAGACTCTTTGTGACTTACACTGTGGCAAGTAAAATCTCCATGCAGTAAGAAGAGCCAGAACTCGGAGATCTCCCATTTAGTGCAGTGTTTCTTAATATAGTCAGGAATTGTTTATAGAACTATAAAAACATGAGTTGAAAGAGAATCCTAAAAGACACATGACATCTCCCCTTTTCCTGTGTAGACTCTGCCTAGCCCACTTGACGTTGTTTGATGTTCTTAGGAGCTGTACAGCTGTGATACACTGCTGCTCTCGCCCATGTCCTCAGATACTCCTCAGCCGTAACAGGAAAAGTAAACATGTGTTGGGATTTCAGGCACCACAATTCATAACCCTACATATTAGCTTGTGAAAACAGATATATTAATGTTGAATTGAACAGTAGTGATTTCCACCTGCAGATACATCTGTTTTTTGCTATTCATGACACAGGAGAAGCACTTCCAAGCAAAGCTAGGGGTGAATAATGGGGAGATTACACTTTTTAATTGGTTGAGCTATTTTTACTTCAGAACTGTTAGGTTTAATAGACATCTCCTGTGACAATATACTCTGGTATTTAATCATTCTTTTAGTTAGAAAATTTGCTATTGCTGCAATGATTCACTAACTTTGGTCCTACCCATGGAGAAATATGATTAAATGATTAGACAACGC
The DNA here is from genome assembly GCF_015227805.2 of Hirundo rustica. Lineage (NCBI taxonomy): Eukaryota > Metazoa > Chordata > Aves > Passeriformes > Hirundinidae > Hirundo > Hirundo rustica. The sequence goes on from NC_053450.1 coordinate 18,439,110, forward strand.
TGCTCAGGTGAGGAAGGTTTTGGGATTGGTGTAGGCATAGGTGAAAACTGGTGATGGACAGAGAACATCCTAACTTCCCTGAGTCAGTTTGGATGTAAGGTGGTGGCTGACCTTTGGTAGTTAAAATTAAGAAGAAATTTTAGATTGGAACAAGCCTGAGAAAATGATTAGAAAACTCATGAAAAAGAGAGCATAGATCCATTAGGAGCACAAGACACTCATTGACAGGGCAGTAATAATCATGTAGGGAAGAGTCAAGTGTGTGGGTCCTCAGGTGCAATAAGTTGATGAAATTTGTTGAAAACAGGAGAGGTAGTCATTAAAATTTTTCAAATCACTTCAAACTGCTAACATGATTTTCCAAGGCCTGCAAATTTAGGTGACAGTTTCCAAGCTCTCCAATTTCCTGCGTCTCTCCGGGCTTTGCTTTAGGAAACAAGATCAAAGCAAGGTTGATGAAAGTAAACCAAGAATTGGTAAACCTTATGGGACTTGGTAGCAGAGAGTTTCAATTCATTGAGTAGAATATTGGACTTTTAACTTTTGTTTGTGTATTTGATTTCAGAAATAATATTTTTTTCTCTCTGTATTCACAGACAAATCAGGTGGGTAGTCTGCTGCTAGAAGCCTTATAATGTTCATCTTTAATTTTTTTTGAAGTTGATGCTACTTATCACCATTATTGAACTAATGATGGAATTTCTTGCAAAAATCCTCACTTATCTCTCTGTAAAATAGAGAAAAATATATTTATCTGTACAGTCTTTTAAATTTTACTGCTGAAAATTTTCTAATAGGTAGTAAAATAAGTATTATTTGAGATACAAATTTTATGGGGACAGATGGTTTTATGTATCCTTAATTAAAAACATATTCCATGTAATATTGCTGTTTCATAAACAGGACACAGGTCATTATCACTTTCTTGGTGTACAAATTCTCATTTTTAAATATCAGTATGGTTCTTGTTATTACCCAGGCTTTTCAGACATGCAGTTTTATAAGTAAAATCTTCTTGTGTCACTTGAGTTTTTCTGTAAAACAGGGGATCAATCTGACTTGTAAGTTTTTTGAGCCAACTGCTTAGCTTCTTCAGCATGATTTGTATCACAGTAAACCTTCAAAGGATCTATTCAGTCTTGTCTCAAATGGGGAAGGAAAAGTACAGTGGAAGATATATCGGAAATCTGTAGCAAAGTGAGAAAATAAACATAGATCCTCTTGGGAGGAGTTCTGTGCCGAGACCCCAGTACTTTTCTTGCCAAATATAAAAAATACAGAATATCTTAAAAAATAGTCATGGTGCAAAAATGCAAAAAGCCTGTAGTAATTTACTTTTCTTGAAAGCTGAAATTCAATTTGCAAGTCTACTTCAGAGGAAATATCCATGCAAAATTCTATTAACAAACAGAATGATATCTGTGGTATGCATAATTTACACAATTTGAAAATATTTTCACTAAACAGTGGTATAAAATCAAAAATATGGGAAAATATTTAACATCTTTATGTATATATAAATATCTGGCTTAAATTATTTTGTTTTATTTAACAATACTGTCAGTCCAATAATATTCCATGAGGCTTAAATACTGGAAGTTCAAGGATTCAATCCCATGCCATTAACCAGAGGTCTTTCTGGAAACATGCCAGTGTTGCTACATCATATCTGTGACTAAAACTCACTGGCAGTTCATGCAGTATCTCCAAATGTAAGCGGATATTAAATATAACAATTTCTCTGACTGAAAGCTGATGTAAATATGCTCATGGAATTTATGAATTTAAAAAAACCCTTAATCCACATAAATCCCAATATACACTATCCATCCACAGATAATAATTTCCCACTTCCAACTTCATTAAAGTCATTTATAGTTCAATATGCAATAGCTGTGACTACTGTGGAGCAGGAAGAGAGGTTTCATTCTGGAATCTAATGAGAATGCATTGAGATATGCTGGCAGTGCCGCGGCGCAGTTGAAATCTTCAGAAGATGAGCTGGGGCCTCCTGAGGTAACAGAAGCCAAGAGAGAAACATCACTGAAATATCTCAGAAGAATCAAGGGTTATTCCTCTAAGAAGGTGACACAGCTGACAGCCCAGTGGGGCAACAGACAGGGGTTGGAAGCCACTGTGCCACGAGAAAATGAAGACCAACTTGCCATTAGTGAAACTTGGTGGGATGAATCGCCTGACTAAAGTGTGGCTATCAGTGACCACAGGCTGTTCAGAAGGGACAGGCAAGGAATGAGGGCTGGAGGCATTGCCCTCTACATCAATAAATGGTTGCACTGCAAAGAGTTGTTTCTGAAGAGCAGTCTAAAACTGGTTGAAAGCTTACAGGTAAGAACTGGAGACTGAGTCAGCAAAGGGAGCCTGGTTGTCGATGTCTGCTTCAGGCCACTTGCTCAAAGACAGCCTGGTGACAAAACTTTCTTGCTCTAGCTAAAGGAAGCATTGCACTTACAGGCCCTTTTCCTGCTTCAGTCACTCCAACATCTGCTGAAAAATTATAATAACGAGCTGTAGGCGATCCAGGAGATTCCTGAAGTGCATGGAGGATAACTTCTTAAGCCAGGTAATAGGCTGCCCTTAAAGAGAGGGTGGAATACTGGATCTGATGGTCACCAACAAAAGTGAGCTAGCTAATTACTGACATCAAGACGGGAAGCAGCCTATACTTCAGTGGTCACAGAATCATAGAATGGATTGGGTTGAAAGAAACCTTAAAGGTCATCTAGTTCCAGCCCCTGTCAAAGACAGGAAAACTTCCCACTAGACCAGTTTGCTCATGCATTGGTGGAATTTGCAGGCCTGAGGGATATGGGTCAGGCAAAGAGTAAAGTCAGGACCCTGAATTCTAGGAAAACAACCTCGGTCAAGGAATTTATTAATCAGAGCCCCTGGGAATGTGTCCTTTGGAACAAGGGAACAGAACAGACTGATAGGTCTTTCAGGACACTTCCCATAATATTCAAGATCTAGCAATCCACAGGTGCAAGAAATCAGTAAAGAAAGTCAAGAGTTGGCTGAGTTGAGATCTTCTGGTCAAACTAAAGGGCAAGAAGGAAGTGTGCAGACAGTGGAAGCAGAGCCAGGTTTCCTGGAAAAAGTGTAGGTACACTGCCTGGTTATGTAGGGATGAAATCAGGAAAACGAAGATGCAACTGGAGCTGAACTTGGCAAGGGATGCAAAGAATCATAAGAAAGGCTTCTACAGGTGTGTCAGCAAGAGAAAGAAAGTCAAATAAAATGTACTCTCCTCCATGAGCAAGACTGATAAAACTGGTAATAACAGATGAGAAGAAGGCTGAAATACTCCACAATTTTTTTTGGCCTCAGTCTTCACTGGCAATGTCTGTTCCCACAGCTTTTGGGCACATGGACTACACAATGGGGGAAGCAAAGTCCTGCCCGCTGTAGGAGAAAATCAGTTGTGTGACCACCTGAAGAAACTGAACATACATAAGTCTATGGGACCTCACAAGATGTATCCCAGAGTCCAGAGGGAATGGAGTCCCAGGGTCCAGAGACTGATGGAGTTGCCAAGCCACGCTGCAATATTTGAAAAGTCATGGCAGTCAGGTGAAGATCCTGGTCTGGAAGCAAGGTGCTGGACCTGGATCAGAGCAACACCCAGTACCAACACAGGCTGGGGGATGAACAGCCCATGAGAGCTGGGGGATGAACAGCCCAAGAGCAGCCCATGAGAGAAGGCCTTGGTGGTTCTGGGGGATGAGAAGCTGGACATGGCCCAGCAGTGTGCACTTCCAGTATTTAGGCTGCCCAGAAAGCCAAAAGTGTCCTGGTCTGCATTAAAAGCAATATGGCCAGCAGGGCAAGGGAAGGGTTTTGTTTCTCTGCTCTGCTCTGGTGAGACCTGATCTGGTATGCTACTTTTGTCTCTGGATCCCTCAGAGCACAACACATGGACCTGTTGAAGTTGGTCTAGAGGTGAGCCCTGAAAAACTTCACAGGGCTGAAACCTCTGCTGTGAAGAAAGTCTGAGACAGTTGGGGCTGTTCAGCCTGGAGAAGAGAAGGCTCCAGGGAAATCTTAGAGAAGTTTTTCAGTACTTAGCAGGGGTTTCATAAGAAAGGTTGGGACAGTGTGTTTATAGGGCCTATTGCCATTAGACAAGGAATAATGATTTTAAATTGAAAGAAGATAAATTTAGACTAGGCATAAGGAAGAAATATTTTGCAATGAGGTGGTGAAATACCAGAACAAGTTTCTCAAATTAGTGGTAGATGACCCCTCTCTAGAAAAATTCAGTGTCAGGTGGGACAGAGCTCTGAGCAGCTTGATTTAGTTGAAGATGTTCCTGCTCACTGGGGTGGAAATTTTGATTAGATCATCTTCAAAGTTCCTTCCAACCCAGACTGTTCTATCACTCTATGTTTTTATTGTATTTTTTACTAAATACTGATATGCAAAGGCAGCTCCGAAATAGTATAATTTATCAGACATAATCTGTTTAAAAATGAGGGGGTTTGGTCAAAACTGATGTTAGAACTCCTTAATGAACCAGTATCTAGGACACAGAGGGAAATCAACTTTGATGTTCCATAAACACAAGCAAATTATTTCCTTAAGATTTTACAAAAGTACTGGTAATACAAGTTTTACTAGGTATATACTCTTGGTGGTACAGCAGCCTTGTTTTCAAGGAGGAAGGCATAGCATCCAGTGTAAGTTGCATTCAGAATTTGATGTAACAATGGCCTAACCATGGCCTAACCATTTTGGTGTATCCATCTATTTATCAATAATAGGTAGATATTTATTATCTAATTTCATTATTAGATCTTCCAAGCTATCTTTAAATTGATGAGGTCTTCGGTTTTGATTTTCTCTATCCTTTTCCCTTAACAGGTTAATTTTCAATTATCTTCTCCAAATGGATATATATCCTTCATCAATACTGAATTATATTCAGTATATTCATATATTCAACTTCACATGCCTGCAGAACCCACATTCCAATAGTTTTTTATAGGGTATTAGTAAGAGACTTTCAGTAATTAAGTGTGATTTTGCTGTTATGACTATAGAAGCTTTTCTCTCCTTTGGCATTTTAGGGCTTTTAAGCCACTTAACTGGAGAGAAGCTCATTTTCCAATATGTTCCACCACAGCTATCACAATGTAATGTAGTGGGCATGACCTTATCTCCTCCTCCAGACTCCTAAACTAGTTTTTTAAGAAACGGAAAATATATGAGCAAGAACAAAAGTATCTTATTTTTCCAAAAAGCTTATCTACAATAAAATAAACATCAATTCAAATGTGAGCCAATGAAAAAAAATAATATCTTGTAACAATTTTTTAGTCTTAGACATCATCCTAGATTTAATGAATTTAACTGGTTATTCACATTTTTTACTGCAGGTATATGTGATAAAGATTATTCTGTGCTAATATTAAATTTGTTGAGCCCTAGGAACAGTCTGCAGGACCCTGAGACACTCGATTCTCTGTGCATGCCTGGGGAGAGATAAACTCCTTAGACAGAAGCCAAATCAGGCAACATGCAGAGCAGAGAACTGCCTAGCTTTAACCATTAGGAAATTCTGAAAATAGCAAGGCATCCATTTATATCCCCTGACAGTCCACAGCTTGAAGGTACGAGACAATGTCTTGTCTTGCTCACAAAAGAAATGAAAGGCCTTGGGTTAATGCATTCATTTGCCAGAGGGTATCCAGACCATAGTTATTGCTTCCCAAGAGAAAGCAGCAATCTGTGCTGCCCGGGAATGGGCTCGTCCATGAACCTCTGACACTGTGCAGGGATGAATTCACTGCTCAGTGAATGTACAGGCCCCAGGTCCCTTGTCAATGAAGTGGGAAAGTGATTTCTAAGATTATGCTCCCTGTTCCATGTGTTATTTTGAATTAAATGGGTTTATATTAAATTATGTAATTATGTTTTGAAGCAGTGGGTACTATTCTGCTACACACTTACATTTGCACTCCCTTGGAAGTTCAGTGATTCTTGAGTAATTTATTTGCAGCAGGACACGTTGCTGGTCATGGCATGCTGAGGGAAGGTTTGTGGTTTTAAGCCTTTCTCTTGCTGAGTCCATAAAAACTTAACTCCTACATGGTGGTTAGTAGTCATTCAGGTCAGTAAGTTTTTACATAAAATGTTAAGAGTAACAATGACTAGTGGCTCAACCACTTACTACCTAATGAAGAAAAAGCAGATTTATGTGAGACTAATGTAATTCTAGACAGAACAATATTATGAAATCCTTGCTGAGGGCTACTGCACACGTACACGAGCCTGAGGTCTGAGAGAACTCTTTAATGAATGTAAGTATTGGCAGAAAAATTATTAATGGGAACTCAGTAGTGATCTCCTCTTTAAATTTTGTAGTTCAGTGGAGATTTCACAAGGTCTCTTCCAGCTAACGGGTAGACTGATCATGTTGTGGCATCTAAAAAGCTGCACGGACTTTAATATAATATTGACCATGTTTTTTTGCTACTCCACCTTAAAATGACTACTTTCCTTTTGTTTTTATTATCTTCCCTATCTACACTGTCAGTCTTTTTGCACAGTGTTGCTCTCTTTTAAGCATTTATTGCTTTATGCCACCTCTACATTTACATTATGAAAGAATTTCAAACAAGTATTTTAAAAAAATTTACCAAATCCTGTTTTGAATGAAATTCACTGTCCCCAAGGTAAGAGATCCTACTTCTACCAGTAATAACACCAAAAAGAGCTACATTTCTTTAAGCTACTTCCATCAAAGCCTCTACAAAGAGCTAAAAAGTACTGGTTTTATTAGTTTAGATTTTGATATAGAAGTCAGTAACAGTGTTTCCTTATCTCCACTGGGCTTTGACATGAAACAGCTCCTGAATAAAAGGATTTTGTGTAGCTGAGACACTTCTGGATATTTGCCACCCATGAGGAATTTTTAATGTCAAAACTGCTCTTTGTAGAATATTCAGGCATCTTCAAGGTCACGTGGTTTTTAAATTCAGACTATCCATCACAAGGACATAAGTGATGTGATATTTTCCTCAATTTCTATAGTAAAATGAATAATATAATAATTAATTTTTATCATTACAATTATTTTCTTAATTAAAAGTGGTGTGTGCTCTTAAAACTTTTTCACTGTTTGAATTCACTTAATTCTTGTATAATGTAAGAGTTACAACCCTCTTATAATACTTATTATAAACTTATAATTATTTTCAGAATGTAGATTAGCATAGTGAAAATTTGTGTACAGGGTGTAATGGATATATGTAAGGACATGTCAAATGTTGTAGATATATAAGAATCACAATGTGAAAATTTAGAGTTTCATTGAAGTTTGTTAATCACTGATATGCAGAAAATTTAGTATTGCAGCATAATGCATCTATTATAAGACTGCAAGCAGAAAAACTAATTCAAAGGTAAAATGCAGAATGAGGGAAAAAAGAACTCACATTAAAATTTATAACTAGAAAACATTTCTCTATTGGCAAATTTTCTTTAATTAAGATTCCCTGGTTGCATCATTCTCTTCGCTATTATTTGTGCAAGAGTAAGGTACAGTACATTTTCGAGATCAAATTCAAGTCCAGCTCAAAATATTTAACTTGGACATTATTCTTCCCATAACTTTGATCAAAACTGGAAAAAATGACACTTCCAAATGCCAGTCCTGAAAAGGTAGAAAATCTGATTACAAAAAATGGGATATGTCTCTGATCTCACTGAGAAAAAATATGCTCTTCCTGTGGATGACCAAGATCCCTATCAAAGTGAAGTTGACCGTAAGTGCTTACAAGATTATGATGAATTTATTTAGTATTAGTGACAATATCTCCATATTAAAAAAAAAAAAAAAAAGCTGCTTGCAAAGTTTTCTGCAATGTCCATGATTTTCACCATGAGCCAAACATTCAAACTTAGATCTCCACAATGCAGAAGCAAAGAATGGGACCTGGAGGCCCCCTCAGAGTGTGTATGCCCCCATAGCTGCTGACTCTCTGCCCACCCTCTGAGCTCAGCAGAAGCTTGGTAGACCTGTCAATGTGGCTTTGGGCCCAAGCTGAAATATCCTGCCTGTCAGTAGGTTCAGTGTCGCGCTTGCTGCGACAGTTCAGCTTCCAGCCAGGACAGAGTGTGGGCAGAATGAGCTCATGTCTGCCCAGAGAACTGACAGAGCAAGCTTTCATCTGCTTGAAAAACACAAGCAGAAATTCTTAGAGTGACCCCTATTTAATCTAGAATGTACGTAGTTAAAGTCTCTGAAATCTGTTACCAGCTTCCCAGCCAACAAATGCCAGTGGTTCTTCCCTGTCCTTTTATCATTAACAGCTCCACTGGCAAGGTTTCTAAGGCCTGATCCTGAGAACACTTTCTGCACTGATTCAGTGCATTTTCAGCAAATACCAGCAACGTAATGTGGTATTTTTTTGTGAGTTTGTTTCTTTCATGAGTGAAAAAGTGTACCTGTGGTGCCTGAAGAGAATCTGGCAAAGGAATCATCCCAGATTTTTCAGTAGTCATTTATTGCACCAATCTTTAAGAGTTTCTTGTTCTCTTGAATTTGAGTTTTGGGATTTTTTTTTTTCCTACTTGATTTAGCTGTCTCTATCTCTAAGGTAATGGTAATAAAAAGTGATATTATTCATTATGTCTGCAGCAGCAAAGCAGCAGATGAGTTAGACCACAAAGCAGAGGTATACACCATGTCTAAAGAGCTGCTAATTTACATAAGCCTTCAAACAGATAACAACTTTGAATGTCAGAGCACAAACTTATTGTGATATCCAATACAGTGGAGTTTTTTATTGTTAGGATGGTTTGCAAAGATCTGCAAGAAGGAGGTTCTCAATAACAATGAAAGCCTATTAGAAAAAGAAAGAAAACTGCCTGGTACCATAGAGAGTCTGGTCTCCAGTCTTCTGTTTCATCAGATCCTAGAGGCTGAAGTGTTTTCAATTTTAATTCAGTGCTGGAACAGCTCAACACACTTGACCCAAGTGCATGCGAACTGTTCATATGTTGTTTTCTTTTATATAGAATAATTCAGTTGCACTGCAGTAAAACCCCTTGGACCTACCTCAATGCCATTTGAACCAAAGGAGTCATTATTGTGTCACAGCTCTCATTAGGTCATGACCTGGGTTTTTAGGGGGAAAAAGGCATGCAAAACATGCTGATCTGTGTTAGCCTGGTCAGTGTGGCACCAGGAAAGGACTTGGATCATAAATGGGTGACAGTCAGTTAACCTTTCGCTCATAGATGACCATTTGTTGGCTACAAACGACGCCAAGGGAGTTGAAATATGTTTTAATAGCCTGTTTATATTTTTCTACCAAGGTCTTAGTGCCACATTACTCATTTTGGCATTTTTTTAAACTTAATTTTGCACTAAGAATGCCAAGGAAACATTAAAGCCAATATTTATTTTTCAAATAGCTATAAACATTTCACAGAAGCTCTCTTTGCATCAGTCACTTATAAAATTTGTTACCTTTTCCTAGATACTTATAATGAAAGCCTAACCTTAGTATGATAATGGAGATAAAAGCCAGAGGGTAAGTGTAGCATGTTGAACAATACAGACACTAATGAGTGAAGGGATCAAGCCAGACCTACTGCACACTATTCAGACTGAAGGTGGGACATTCTTGTGTATATAAGCGCCTTTATTTTACATCCTGTTTCCAATTTAATAAATCTTAAATCAAAAAATGAATAATGTTAGTGTGAATGATACTATATGAATGAGACAAGCCTTGGCTTTCTCATCCCCACCTTTTTTCTTCTTCTCCTTGCCCTCTTCCTTTTTTTTTTTTTTTTTTTTTTTTTTTTTTTAACAGATTTAGGCCCTCATTCTGCAATGTACACAAGTAATTTTTTTTTTCTTTTATGCACACAGGAAGTATTTTTGAGGCAGAACCACCAGAGCTCTCTCTGCAAGTCAAGTCACTCTTGTTTCATTATGATTGCACACTCTTTAAGATGACATAAAACCATAAAAAAATTTTAAAATATAAGGGTCACAAAAAGATCATGACAATTATGTTGTCATTAATATTACCTTATATAATTTCCATATTTGGAAATTATTGTTTTTCCTGTTGTGTCCACAAAATAGTTCTTCAATATCTCTTGCGGTTTACTGATGTTATGAGTCTGAGTACATAGCCACTGGGTAAAGCCCTTTAATTTGATTAGAGGAAATTCATAAACTGTGAACTGGCTTATCCATCAGGACTGATCAAGTTCAAACACAGGTAAGAGAAAAAAAATTCTGATGAACATTTTGCTTTGAAAATAATATCCCCCAAAACATACTTGCATTTTCCTCTGGGATTCATGCAGTGGGAAGCACACATATCTTGACATGAATCACAGCATAAATCTCAAAAATCTCATGCAAACCCCAAAATATTTCTTTTAATGTGTTATTCATTAGGTTATTTCCTTACATTGTAGTTTGTTGGCAGCTACAAACTCATTCCATTCCATCCATATTAAAACAATGCTGTAGTAAGATTTGATAGGGTTATTTGGTCATTAACAACTGGAAAAAATTCTGAAACAGAATCTGCAAATGCCCAAAGATGCACAATCATAAAGGAAGAATGCACTGCTAGCACAGAAGAAAGAATAAATAATCAAATCAAATTTATGAAAAATTAATTGCAGACTACTTCCACCTTTATTAATAATGATTAATTCCCTTATATCCAAGCTCTTCACAAGGGGAAAAAAAAAAAAAAAAAAAAAAAAAAAAAAAAAAAAAACCAAAAAAAAAAACACACACACCCAAAAAAAAAACCCCCCAAAAAAAAAAAAAAAAAAAAAAAAAAAACAAACCCCCAAATGATTTCTAAAGCATGTCCTGACAAAGGCAACGGAGCTGAGGAAGTGCCTTCAGCACAAGTCTCATGGAGAGTAGCTGAGGGAGCTGGGGGTGCTCAGTCTGGAGAAAAGGAGGCTCAGGTGGGGACCTTATCACTCTCAACAACTCTCTGAGAACAGGCTGTGGCCAGGTGGGGGTCAGCCTCTTCAAGGTAAGAAGTGACAAGAGGAAACGTCCTCAAGCTGCATGAGGGGACTTTTAGATTGGATATTAAGAATTTTTTTTTTTCTCAGAAGGAATTGCCAACCATTAGAAGAGGCTGCCCAGGGAGGTGATTGAGTCAGCATCCCTGGAGGTATTATAACCTGTGGAGATGTGTTGCTTAACAACATGGTTTAGTGTGTTCTTGGCAGTGCTGGATTAATGACTGAACTCAATGATCCTAAGTTCCGTTTCCAACATAAATTTTTCTATCATATTTGAAAGATACCTTTCACAGTTTCAATTAACTGTTGTGCTAGTAAAGAGATGAGGAAAAAAATGTTACTCAGCCTAGATATTTTGTCAAATTCAGTATTTAAATATTTTCTTAATGGTGATTACATGTTGCATCTTATTCCACATCCAATTTGATTTTAAAAGAGTAGGTTCGGTAGTCATATTTCTGTCCAGAATTCTGTTAGCTAGCATGTCTCTCATTGCTGTTTTAGCCAAGAGCTTGGATTCTATACACAACTTCAAGAAATATAAGCCTGTCTTGAAGGGGGCATGATTCTTAAGCAGAATGACAGCATCCTACTTTCACTGCATAGAAGAGTAAATATGCCCCTTAAGTGAATCACAGCAGCTGACTCATTACAGAAGATACTCTGATATGAGATACCTCTGACATTTTTGGAACAGTTTTTTTCAGGAAACATTTCCTCATTTTGGTTTATGCAAAATATTTGGAATCCAAAGACATAGTCTATGTGCCTGCCAGTCCTTAGGTGTGCTCTTATTTTTCTGCTCCTCCCTTACCTGATTCTTACCACTTGCTCTCATAGAAAACCCAATATTTTTTTGCACTAGATGCAGGTCTTGATCTGTTTCTCCTGCAGGGCAGGGGTGCTTAAGGCTCAGTTTTCTCACTGCCTGGTTTGTGGCCTATTATCATAACCATGGAACTTCAGGGAAACAATCTAATATTAAGGAGGGGCCAATATCAATTAAACTAACACTTCAATTTCTTCCCTGAAATGTACTCTGAATCCTTAGGACAGTGGCTTGTTGTGGGTTCTGCAACAAGTCTCTGCTCAGCAGAGACTGCAGTTCTCTGCTGAGCTGTATAAACATTTAATAGAACCTCTGCAATAATGAAAAGGATGAGGATCCAGTATCCAGGTTAAAAAAAAAAAAAAAAAAAATTCTATCCAGAAAGTTACTTTCTTTTTTTTTTTTTTTTTTTTTTTTTAATAAAATAAAAGAAATACAAAACCTATGGAACTTCAAGAGCTAGGCATGTATATATGAACATATTCTTTTGTATCTCTGTAAATAGAAATGACACATTTAAATGTCATCTTCATAGACTTTTTCTTCTAATTGCATAGCAAAGTTTTAATTAACATTAAGTTAATTAATTAACATTTAATTAACTGATCAGTAAAGATGGATTTAGGGTGGATTTAATGTTCTTAGACCACAAGTGTAGATAATTTCAGGCATAATTCCAGCAGACTCTTTACAAAAAAAAAAGAAGAAAAAAAAAAAAGGTAACCAAAAACCCCACAAGAAACCCAAATCAAAGCCCTAGCACCCCTCCCACCAACCTACACTGACTGTATACTTCTTAGACAAATTAATTTCCAAACATCAACTTATCTCAGAAAGATTAATATAATTTTTTAACATGTCTATCTATGATATTAGTAACTTTTGTAGTTACTTATGATTAATGACTTTCAATTAAGTGAGCTGTGTGATAAATATTTTACTGTGGCCTGTAAATGATAATTCTCAATGACACTGCATGGTAAGAAGAACCCAGTATCTCTACAGTAGCTATCAGGGTAAAAGTAAGCATAGACAGCATGCTGATACATTAAGTTTTCCTCTTCCATTTTATCTAAAACAGTTAATTAGGATAATGTATAACCTATGTGGATGACAGTGTTTAATTAATGTCACCCTCAGTACAACTAAAGCATAGATTTATGAAATCCACTATTACAATACATCTGCATGGATTTCAACAAACTATATTTATGAGACTTTTGGAACTTCCAAGCATATTTTGGAAGAAGTATTAAGTTTAAATTTTATTGTAGTTGTGTGGGTCTCTTTTACTGGATTTTCAAATATGATTAATCAATTTAAAGATAAATCAAATTTCTAATAAATGTTCACTGAACTTTTCCACTAACTTCAATGTCTGTAAAACAGATCCTTAAATAAAGATATACAAACACCACAAGCTTCAGCAATTCGGTAAAGATAAGCATCAGAAGGCCTGGTTACTTAAATAAACCTTAAAAACTTTTAAAATATTACTTTCTCTGTAGAGTTCCTGTATTTCCGTGCTGAAAAAATCCCTTAAGAATCAGTTTTGGTGTTTCTGCTGTTGGCTTCAGCCAAACCCAGAAAGTATGTTTGAGTAAGGAGAAATATATTTTTGTATTTTAGGTTACATTTTGAATTAAGCAAATTTCTCTAACCTTGGATTTGTCCATGTGCTGGGAAAAAAGTTCCGATAACTTTTAATTTTGTATTTTATTTTTTAAGAAGTTCATCAATCTTCAATGATATTAAAAAAAATCATTATAATTTAGTACAGTTCGATGTTTACATGTCCATTTAAAACATCAATCATCTCTAGTTATTTCAAGCTTGAAACTAATTCAGCCCCTACATTTTATAAATTAACGTTATGTTTTATAAAGCCATGAATCAGGAAAAAAGTGGTCATTTCTGCAGCAATCGGAAATCTTAGTATTTATATAGCTGGTGAGAGAGTGAAACCTTTTTCTGTAGCAAGAATTTAACTTCTATTTAATAAAAAATGTAATAAATCTAATAACCAAAAAGTTTCATTTCAGATTTCCATGAGAAAAAACATTGCTGGGTGATTTTGTTTTAATAACTATTGTGTTGAAAAATAGTTTTAACAGAAAATGGTAGTAGCAGATTAATGTATCTCTTCTGTGCTGTGTTTGGTGAGAGATTAGAGTAGAGGGAATTATTTCTGTTCAACACATCATTGTGAGAGTAGCCGTAAATATGTTTCTGTTTCTGTTAGCAGTAAAACCCAGTGTTACTGTATGTTTCCTCTCCATCACCACCATGCTACTGACATCATCTGCAAACCTAGCAGCTCACACAGCCTCAGTGACTTTCTGTGGCTTCTGTAGCATGTATTTCAAGTAACAGAAGCATATGTTTGCCTGCTCACTGTCCAGAATAAACATATTTTTAAACACTTGTTGTAAACCATGGCAAAGCACCATTTGTTTGCACACAGCAGTGTGACAGGCTGTGGGCTGTATGTTAGGAAAAAATTCTCTGATGATAGATCCTGATATGTTTTAATTATCCCTACCCTGTGTATTTTTTATTCAATAAGTACAGTGCTTTACTCAATTATTAATCAAACTTAATATAGAAAAAGGAAATTTGTTGCATTATATGTAAAAACTCACAATCAGTACAGCATCCAGGCTTACTAGACTGTATTTTGCTGTAATGTGTAGATGTGTTTTTTATTCACAGCTGGGTTGTTTGCTTGTTCATAGTCCAGAATAAATGTATTTTTCTCCTTTGACCTGTCAGGTCTGAAGCTCAAACACAAGCTAAAATTACCGTGGACTCTTAGAGAGAAAACAAGTTTTTCTGTAAACAGTGTGCAATTCCAGGGAAGGATCCCTCTACTGTAAAGGATTTGTTGTGCCTTAGATAGATTGTACTGAAATAATTCCAAAGGAAAACTGATCATATTCATTTATAGTTGTATTTTATAGTAACATTTTATCTTTAAAATTGGCACAGAAATGTTCTTACTCTGGATATATTGAATTAATATTTTGTTGGCTGGCACATTTCACTTGTCTAAACAGGAGAATGGGCAAGGAGATGCAGTAATGTCAGATAATAATTACAGTAGTGAGTCATTACTACAGAGCAACCAAGGAGAAATACAGAGGTTATTTCGTCTTACACTTTTCTAAAAGAAATATAGAAGGAAATTGTTTTCATGTCCAGGCAGCAAGAATATTGAGAGCCAAGTTAAAAATCTGTTCAAGTTGTCACTTACTGCATTATTCAGGTTTTCAACATTTTGCAGAGACATCATGCCTCCTGTTTGCAGTTACAACTCTATTAGGAATATAACAAAGTTAAATTTAAAAAATCCATGAATTTACCACGTATACTGTTTTGCAAGTTAGTACTGAAGATAGGAGTGGGGAAAATTTAGTGTTCTTATTGTTGATATTTTGGTTTTCTGCAGCCAGACACCAACTGTGATATTCCTTTCTGGTTGTCTTTGGTATTTTTACATCAGTTATTCATTCAAAGACAGGCAGTGATCCAGGTGGTGAATTGTTCTTGCAACTCAATTAAATGAGTTAGCAAGAGTTCAAAATTTTGAGAGTAGTGGTGACTCAGTTTTT
The DNA here is from genome assembly GCF_015227805.2 of Hirundo rustica. Lineage (NCBI taxonomy): Eukaryota > Metazoa > Chordata > Aves > Passeriformes > Hirundinidae > Hirundo > Hirundo rustica. The sequence continues at coordinate 18,454,587 of NC_053450.1, forward strand.
GTCATCTTCCACCCTGTCTTCTTTCTTCAATTTCTCCAAAGTATTTTCCTTTCTTTTAGGATAGCTTTTTGTTTACTTCTAATAATTATTTACCTCATCTGGTGTTACATTCTTGCTAACTAGTTAATCTTGATTCATGATTTAAAAAATCGTGAGTCTATTTGATTTTGTTTGTTTTTAAAAAGAGAGTATGTGCTGCCCTAATGAAATCTAAATATTTCCTCCTCTCCTTTTCAAAGAAAAAAATAAAGGCTACGTTTAAGAAAAAGCTTTATATCCTAAAAGAGAAAAAGGATCCAAATGGGTGCCCAGGCAATCTATCTGTAATCTGGACAAGGGCACTGACTATGCCTTTTACTCTACAGTCCATCAGAGTTCAAACTTACAGGGATCTCCCTGGTCACCACAGATGGCTCATGATCTATCTCCTGTGAGGAGATCATCTTTCCACTGATTTAAAAACGAGCAGACACAAGGGATATTTCCCTTTAGTGGGAGTACAAAAGGATGGAAAAGTTAGGGTATATAGGTAAAACACTAGGGTTAGGATTCACAGATTGTTACCACATTATATTTAGTTCCATGTTTAGCTGGTTTTTGGCAGACATTTTAGTTTCAACCTCAGCAACAGCAGTATTCCTCTAGAGTGATTATTTAGATTTTTTTTCTCCTGTTCATAACATGTTTTCTATCATTGAATATTTGTAATATGTATTTTTTACAGAGGTGGTTTTGTTATTTAGGAACAACTGTTACTATTGGGAAACTTGGCGAGATTTTGCAATATGTTCAGTAAAAGGTGCATTGGCAAGAATTCTAAGAAACTAACAATATCTAATGTCGACATTATGTCTTATTAATTGATAACAAAGGGGGTTTGATTCCCAAATAATTGATCAAAGCATTTTTGAGGGAAAACAACCTCAAAACCTGAAGTCAAGATGAAGTTGCTCTCTGGTTTGGTTTTCTTTTTTTTTTCTTACTTAGTATTATTATAATTAATGCCTAAGAGTATCCTAAGTGTAATCTTATACTGGGTCCACCGAAGTGATTGCAGTCCAGTGCGCTTTGGTTCACAAAAGGGACTTAATCACCTAAATTCCATTATGAATGGGATTATTTGACTAACACTGCATTTCATGAAACTACCAACTTCAGCATCTTTACAAGTGTGTTTCCTTTCAGAAACTGAAGGTGTCTAAAATTTAGATGCAGCTGTTAACCAGATGGAAGATGCAAGTTAAATCCTTCTTCAGCCTCAAACATTTCTAAACTAGAGGGCAAAGTAATGTCAGTCAGGGGTTCTAAAAAGAAAGATGTCTTTCACATTCCTAACATGCAGGACATACCTAAGTGGTGACCAGTAGAGGGACTGAGATGTAGGTGCCCTCTGTTGCTGTCAAAGTTAGGAAGAACTAAAATGGAAACTCTGGGTACAGGATTCTGATCCCCACACAACTAATATTTTTCCATGACCATTTCCATCAAAATTAACAACCCTTCCTTTGAGAAGGGATCAGAATCTGATATTCCCTCCTGCCATGTGGAATGAGCAGACTGGAGAAAAGACATTTTAGGCTGCAGAGACAAACAGAAGGCATGGAGGCATCCCTTTAATGTATTTCCCAAAGGCAAGCGGCAGTGTATTCGTTTCCATTCATCATGCTGAATCATTTAAATCCTACTTCATTACTCCTGGTTCTCTCTATTTAGTTGTTAAGGATATTCGGCCAATACTCATGTTTATGAATTCCAGTCATGGAGATCTCTGCTCAGATTTTTAGTACTATGGCAAAGATGAAATTTGCTCTTACCCCAGGATACTCAAGAGATGCACACCGAGGTAGCTGAAATGGTTCTCTACATCGCTTAATGATGGCTGTTTATATTTGCAGTAAGCTATCATCTTGTTTGTTTACAAAGTAACTATTACTCACCAACAAAGCCAGATATGACTTCTTAGCTGTTTCATTGAGACTGCTATAAATGAAGGAGTGACCTCAAGCAACTCTAACAGAAAAACAATAGAGAAAAACTAGCTCATATTTAATTCTGGGAGTTCTAGTGAACTCTCACTAACTGTAGTAAAAATAAATAAATACAAAATCTAAAATTAGATGCTTGATATGTAAAATGCTGCATCAGAAACTATTTCCTACACCTTTAGTGATATTTAGCACACAACTTTCCCACATGGATTTATTATGACTGCATTTATTTTTTAGAATTCTGTATATCTCATTCTGTGTGTTGCAATTTTCACAGCTGTATATTGCAGAACTATATAATTTTAATTTTTTTTGTTATTTATGTAGAATTATCCCAAGTTTATCTGTTAAGCTTTTTTAATGTGGTATGAAGACAGTTAAGCTGTATATATTTGAAAGAATTTTAGGTCATCTAATCGCTGCAAAAGCAAAAATTTCTGATGTAAATTTAAAATGTCATTTCAGGCTGCCCTGTTTTTGTTTATGTAATGTTTTTAGATCTACTCTTTGCACACAATACACCTTACTTTTGTTTCAAGCTACTGCAGATAGTCAAGTTGTGTCACACAATAAGAATGTTGAAAAGTAAAACATTCTCAAGAGTTCTCCCTCACCATCTGAGAAGTGAGATCCCAAGCTGCCATTGCTCTAATATCACCTGAAAAAAATGCAGGATGTTTCTAACACCCATGCTAGATAAGACATAACAGTAGGAATATTTTTCAAAATATGTTGTTTCTTCTTTAGTATATCAACTATGAAAGTTGCTAGTTTTTAAATGAGTGCTGCTCTGCTCCTCATAGTGAATTTAGAATTTCATTAAAAAATCATCAGAAGTCCTCAAAATTTAATATACAAATGCAGTATTCTCTTACTCCTATTTACTCATTATTTAATTGCTGTTGCTCATTTGTTGTTTTTTCAGTTTCATTGTATGCAGATAAAGTAGATTTGTTCTTGCTTTTATGACCACGAATTTACTTTTCCTGCCTAAGCAGTGCTTCCACTTCTTTCCTTGATCAGAAGTTCCTGGCTGTGAGGAAGTGGAAAGACTGGAGATGTACTCCTAAAAATGTTCTTTGACTTTTAATCAGTAATAAGTTGCTTTTTATTGTTAACTTTATTTCCTTTTCCCCCATGAGCAACCAAGAAGAATTATACCCTGAATTGCCATTTTTTTTTTTTTTTTCTAAGGGAGGGAAATTGTGTCCTAGCAGTTATTTGAAGTTTGTTTCAAAGGTTTAATCCTACCAATATGAATCAGAAAATACTGAATAACTAATTAAGTCCAAGTAGTAAGATGTCTATTGCTCCTGGGAGCTAACAAGCTCATCAGTTGGCCCACTGCTGTGCGGACTTGCTGTCTCAAGCCAGACTAGTTTGGACCTGTATGGCTTGAACTGGAGCCCCTGATTGATTCAGGACCAATTCTGGGTTTTCATTGAGATCTGATTCTGTTGTAAAGCAGTGCCAACTTTGCAGTGTCGTTTTTCCCTAAATGGGCAATGCCAATTCAGGGAGAAAAGCCCAAAGAAACAGAATTAGTGTTTCACCCTGTGGTTCATCTGCACATGGCTGCAGTATGATAAGTACACTTGAGTTCAGAGCCAAGTTAAGCTTTATTCTTTTAAAGTCACTGGGGACATACTAGACAAATTGTGTTGAGGAATAGTCAAACATAACTGGCAAGATCTACATCTGTGATGAGTGGAATGTTTGTAAAATATCAGGGAAAGTAAAGAGCTTGTAAATAATCCTAATGCCCTCACCCTTTGGGGAAAACATTGAATACCAAGTAATATTTCTTTCTTTCTTTTTTTTTTTTTTTTCTTAGATTGTATTTTTTTTTTTTTTAATTGGACTAAATGGGTTTTATAGTGTTGATTGCTAATAAAAAGGTCTGGCTAACCTTGTCTTTCTTATTTAAGTAAACAACATTTTCTTTTTATGCTGACATTATGAGACTTCTCTGAGCTTTGGTGTGGCTGATGTAATGTGGATGTACAGCCATTTAAACTCAAATCTTAGATATCATGTGAAAAACTAATTTTTCAATCAACACAACCTCAGGGAAGTTTATTTTGTTCTGCAAAATATTAGGCACAGCCCGAAAAACAAGGCAAAAGTCCAATGAATGAAGATGGGATCAATTCCAGCCCTTCATTTGTATGAAACAAAGAAATGGACATGTGCAAAGACAGATCTTAGATTAATCTTGTCTAAAACAAACATCCTTTGATAGATTAACGTGGTCATTACAGGATAATTTCCACCATGATTGGGCAATAGCATAATGTAATGACCTTCCTAAATTCCTGTTCCTAGGTTGTTTCTTGTTAAATTACAAAGGATTTTCACAGTCTTTTACTGAGGATTACACTTGGCCTTATCTACTTTTGTTCTACCAGAAGCTATTTGACTATGCATGATATTTATTTTTAATCCAATAAGTTTTGTATGTTTATATGTGTGCAGTTGTCTATCTATATATACAAAATTTGCTCGAATGTTTGAGTCCAAAGGTTTTTAATCATCAGCCTCAGCCATGCAACTTTCAAAATTAAAATCAAATTAAGGAAAGCAGTGTAGCTACTTTAAAAGGATAAACGTGACAATTCCTTTTTAATTTTTTTTTTTTTATTTTAAAATATTCATGCTTAGCATCTACTGTATTCATTTTTAGAGTTAACAAAGGACACATAGGAAGATATTCACTGAAAATTAGGTGAAGTTCACATCAGTCTACAAGTATGAAACTATGTAGGTTGCTAAGTTCTGGTTCTATGCCTTCACATTTTGAGTAACTTAATTGGATAGCCTGACAAAGCTTTTCCATAGTGAGTTTTTGGGACAAGTGTAATCTAATTGGCTTTGTTTGGACCTGATACCCACCCCCAGATGCATGCAAAACAAACAAACAAACAACAAAAAAAACCCCCACCAAAACTAAACCAACAGCCTTGATTAACAAACAAGCCAATCAACAACTTGATTAAGGAAAGCTGTCATATGGCGCCCTTGCTCTCATAAGCAAAATTCAGCTCCAGAGTTCTCTTGGGACAGACTGTCCTCATCTCAGAAGAAATGCCAATGGCTTAACTACTGCTACTACTGTAGGCTCGAAAGGTTAGGGATGTTCTCTACTCCTGCGGTTAATACCGTGAACACTGCAGCAAAGTATGTCTTCCACCTAAACAAATGGATGAATGACTCTCAGGTAAAGTAATTTACTCTTTTATTCATACAAAATAACTAGATAAAAATACAACAACAGAGAGGCAGTGACAGTCAGTGGTTCCCATCTATTCTCCTTGTTCACTCTGTCTGAAGGAGAAGTTGGGAAAACTTTTTCTAGGATAGCTCTCCCAGGTAAATCACAGAGAGAGGCAGCCATGTCTCCTGCTTATGTCCTGCCTCTGTTCTTCTAACTCCTTGATATTGAAAACCTATATTTGCCCCTCTTCAATAACCCTAGAAGACAGAACAGATGTCTCTCACTTCAGTGGAGAAGTCTATCCCACTATTTACAAAATCATATTTTTGGTTAGCCCTGTGACTGATTTGTTCCTAACCTGTAGATTCAGTGAGACAGGGGTGGGATGTGTCTTTCCCTCTTATTTGCTCCAGTGGCTAGGGCTTGCTCTTGAGTGTAAGGATTGTGGCTTCAAACTTCTCCACTGACACTGAGATCCTGTCTTTTCCTTCTTGCATATGAAGCTATTATGACAAAGGATACCTTCTTCTTCCTGCAGTCCTCTCCTCTCCTCTCCTCTCCTCTCCTCTCCTCTCCTCTCCTCTCCTCTCCTCTCCTCTCCTCTCCTCTCCTCTCCTCTCCTCTCCTCTCCTCTCCTCTCCTCTCCTCTCCTCTCCTCTCCTCTCCTCTCCTCTCCTCTCCTCTCCTCTCCTCTCCTCTCCTCTCCTCTCCTCTCCTCTCCTCTCCTCTCCTCTCCTCTCCTCTCCTCTCCTCTCCTCTCCTCTCCTGTACTCAGTGTGATCCCAGGTCAGATGTACTCAGTGTTTCCTTGGTGGAACAGAGGAACTCCATTCCACATTCCTGCAGGTGGTACATTTGGCTGCTGGAGCTGAGCTCCAGCTCCTAGCTCATGGTTGTGGTTTCAACTAGTTAAAAGACTCCTTTGAAAAAGAGATGCTTTGCATTGCAAATTAGGAAGACTTTTAGGCCTGTACTCTAAGTTATTCTCTATTCATCACTCAGCTTTGGCAGAACTGGGTTGTTGGCTTGTGCTGTAAGTGGTGGAATTAAAAATCCTAAGGCTGCTAAAAATCCTCTTCCAAGCCCAGGCATTAATAACATGACTCCTGTTAACTGAGGTTGCTGTTTCTGTGCCACAGTAAAGAAACAGTAACGAAACCAGCTACTCAAGTACTCAGTTATTCTGTCAATGTATTCCAGATATCTGGACAGCTCTTCTCACTCCTCCTCTCTCACTCCCTCTACTTTGTTGTATTTTCAGTTCCAATTCCTTCAGCTCAATTCTGTTCTGGAGAAAGGACTATGTGCTACTACAGATACAATGAAAAACCTTAAATGTCCCCTTTTCACACCTGAAACAACAGAGAGATTGAGCCAAAGCACAAGAGATTAATGAATTTTCTGTGTGCACTTCATACAATGCCAACCTGATGTGGATAAAATCTGAATCTCTTATCTTTCTTTTCTATTTTGGTGACCCTGATTGTTTTCTCTTGTTGTTTCAGGCTTCATTTAAAAGGTCACAGTGGAACTGCTGGAAAACAGAGTAGCCTGATCTTGCATGGTGCTGAATTCAGTACAAAAGATGCTGACAATGACAACTGTATGTGTAAATGTGCTCTCATGTTGACTGGAGGTGAGTAAAACTGACTCTGAAAATATGGTAAGTTAATAGGAATCTACTGTGTTTTCCTAAAGCAATCATGGATGAAGTTGTATCATGGATGTACAAGTCCTGAGTGAAAACTTTTATTATTATTACTGCTACTTTTTTCTGTACATATTCTTTCATAGTGCCAATACCTCTAGATTTCTATCAGCAGAGAAAGGATTATTCAGAGATGCACTGAAGCTGTTGCAACAATATCAAAGAGGAAAGCATAAGTTAGTGTAATCGTTTAGGCAAGAAAGGCAAAATAACAAAGAAAATTATAAAAGTTTAAAAAGGTGGGAAGAAGTTTGTGAGAAGCTGGACAATTAACCTGCAAAAGAAGAGAGAAATGGCCAGGTATTAGATATTAGATGATGAAGTTTAGAAACAATCAAAGTCTAGTCTTGTAATACATTATCTATTTCACTTAGGGATGTGGTTGTGTTATTAAGATATTTATAATGGTTAAGCTTTCTCTGTATAAAGACACTAAATGACTGATTCACTCACCTGTGAAAGACTAGACCAGTAACCACGTTTTCAAATCTGGAGGGTTTAAGCTGATATTTTTGTGAGCTGAGTCAAACTACAGAAGGAAATAAGGGTTGAGGTGGGGAGGAGCACAGACAGGTTACACTGGGACAGTTTTAAGTCCCAAGTGAATCTGACTGCCAGCAAGGATAGTGTATACGATTGGTATTTGTTCCCTGCAGAGCAGAGAATGAATATCTAAGATTATCTCTCCATTACGACTCCTAATGCTCCTAAGAGAGAGAATTTTCTCTGGCAACTGATACTTATTCCTAGTCCCTATATGGGCAAGCTCATTTTTTATCTCTAGAATACCACATAATAGCAGAGAGCTTAAATTGGGATTCTTTGGTTTGCTGACTATGACCAAGAAAGGCCCTTTCTTATCTTCACATCTGATCTTGTTTGGAGACTCTCTCAGTGATTTCTAACTTTCCTGGGGAAAAAAAAACCCCAAACCTATAGCATGTAAAATTGTCAGTATTTTGGATCAGACTGTTAAACCTGTATTATTTGTGGTTACTGGCACTCTGATTGAATTCAGCTAATTTCACATCCAGGCACATATGAGCCTCTGAAGCAATCATCTGCTAACTGAAGATGGTTTTCCATCACTGAAAATTTATATCAGATGCACAACCCAACTGCTCATTCTTTTTTGCCAGTTGGAAGTGACCCATTTGGGAACGTAAGGAGCCAAATTTTCAAGCTCCCCTAACTTCCTCTAGGGATATCATATTAAATGTTATCATGGGAAACTTCTTCCAGTGGACAGGTGATCAGACACTACTTTTTCATTTCTATAAAAAATAGAAGCTTACCAGATAGATCTGGAGAGAGATAGTGGATAAGAAGTCAGTTGTTTATTTTAATTAAAGCTGTTGACCTTTCCCTTTAGAGAACATGCTGTGTTAAAGTAATGTTTCTTACAGGGCAGGCCAGAGTCTAGTGAGAAGCTCCTGGGTGTGAATTGTGTTTGTGCTAAATGCAGACTCATTCATGTGTCTGAGCTGCCTGGAAACACCTCTACTCCCAGGCAGCTAGTTCTGGGAGCTGAGGGCTTTGTTTATTTTCCTGCTCTGAGTTCTATGACAGGTCAACACCCTGCTAAGGTCAGTCTGCTCTTGAACAACCATTCCGCAAGGTTCACATATATTGCTGCAGCATTCCTGTAAATCAACAGCATAACCACAGATTGGAATTTACTGGTACCAAATGAATTTAATAGGGTGGAAGGGGGAGAATTCCCAAAGGCTGAGGAAGTCACAAGTTTAGCAAATCACCACACAGTAAAAGGAGGTGCAATTAGCCTTTGGAGATAGATGAGTCTACTTTTGGACTAGACTCTGAGGACTGCTTCTTTGGAGACAGGTTGTACAGCACTGTAACTTGTAGCTCCTCAAGAAAGTCTTTAATCTTGCTAGAGCTCTCCTCAAACATTCTACTATGCTTTTCTCCTTGAAGCAGCTTTCTCATTCCTTGAGAAAGATCAGAATTGAATTAAATACCAAAACATCTTTTTGGGGAGTATATTTTAGTTTTGTACAAGACAAAGACTAATTTAGAAAAGTAGCAAGGATAATAGGTTTTGGAAAAACACTTTTTTTTTTTTTTTCTTTTTCTTTTCTTTTCCCAAAAAGATATTAGACTGTTAGTATTGGCAACATCACAGAGAGCTCTTCAATGATGAATGGTATGAAATCTGCAGGCAATCTAGCAGTTCTAGCTATCTTGACAGTTTGGGTGAGTCTGTTATCTCTATGAGGTGAACTGAATATATTTATGTCAAAAATAAAGGCTGAGATAAGCCAAATCTCAAGACTGTGATATGGTTATAATCAAGGTTGAAAATAAAAGTGTAAGGAAAACACACATTTCTCTCTGTGATCTTTCTAGTTGTCAGTTTTATTTGGTCTATAGCATACCTATTATTCTCTCTCTGCCTATATCTCATCCCTCTTTCCTAGAATGAGAAAATATATACCGGAGAATAATACAGAAGCACCAACAATGCATTGTGTGTGTGTTTCTTGTCTTTTCAAGAGCCATGCTGTGCTACTTGGCTCTATCTTTACACGGATTTTAGGGAATGCCTTCAAAATTATGTGTATGAGCTGGATTCTTAACCCCTCTAAACTGTCATCCTATTTAAACGTTTTAGCTGCTTTTTTGTGACTTGGAAAATTTAAACTAAACATGCTTGTTTTACTTTAAAGGGAGACAAATCACATTCACTCAAATAATTTATTAATTGTTTCAATATCTCAGGCCAGTAAACTAAAAACTAAAGGGTTATTTCAAGCCTTAGTCTGAGTACCCCAATGAGTTATGTATACAAGATTTTTTGCAAGAAACAGCACTGAAAATTCAACAAACTGTCACCAGAATGAGCCTATGAGTAAAAGTTTAAAATGCTTGGATTTCCAATACAGCCCTTAGCATTTAACATCTCTGGATCAGATTCCTGGGCCAAATTCCCATCTGTTCAGCCAGATACCACCTGCCAACTGAGCCCCAAATTGTTTGCGAAATTGTTTTCAATCACTGGAAAGTGACTTATGGTATCTTAGCTCACCAAGAAAGAGTTTTAAGGCAATTTTCTTTGTCTGGCATTGGCTGCAGCCTGAGGTGTTTACAAAGGCATTTACCTTGCTTCAAGTGAGAAGTGCTAAATTGCTAAATTTCTGATCCCTAAAATAATTTGACAAAGACAGGGTGACTTTCTCGATGTCTTGCCAGGTTTGAAGCAGCATAGATGACTGAAATAAATTGTTTGTTTGTTTTATTTTACTGGAAGCAGAGGTCCATCCAGCTGGAGTCTCCTGTCTCTGACCGCAGTCAATACAGGCATAAGAAAAATGCAATTAAATTATACCTCCCTTGAGTATTTTCTCGGTATCTTTTGAATCTCAGGGGCTTCCTGAGTCAGAAAAATATGTATTTATTAAACACATATTTACTGAGCCTCAATAGGTTTCTCATCTGTTAAGTCAGGGACTGCTCAATGACTCCAAAATCGTGCTGCATTCATTGCCTGTTGTTTCACTGCCTTTTTCTCCAAGTGGTGAATTTTATGAATCTCGGGCAAGAAGGGTATGGAGGTTTCATGCAATGACTTGGACAGAAGTTCTTGGCCAAAAATAGAAAACTCCTATCAGAAAAGCCACAGTTTTTCTTATATTCTCCTTGAAACAAAATATTTGAAAGAAATTGTGTGTGGCAGGACACTTAAGATTATCTGACCTGAACCCCCAGATAAACACCTAATTACATAAGAAAGCACCAGTTTTTAATTTTTATGCATATTCCTGCTCTCATAAAGAAATTGCACAGAAAGCAGCATTATTGAAGTACCACATATATTGTAAAATATTTTTATAAAAAATATAATCAAGTATTTAGAATATTATTTGGGTTTTTGCTTGAAATATTAAAAATATTTAATTAGACATATGACTATGCAGCATTTTAACAAAAACATCACTACATTGTTATGTTTATCAGGCTTAAATATGGGCAACTGTAATACAGTGTTAGGAGACCTTCAGGAAGTGACTAACTTTTGATGTATTAGAACATAGCCACCAGTCTGCAAGTTTAATGTTATTTTTACCTCATAAAAAATGTCCCTATGAAAGGGACTGAATTATCCAGTTGATATGAAAACTAATGCCTTTTCATCTTATATCCTGACAGCTAAAATCTAATTTAATCTTCAGATTGTCAAGCAGTAGTCTGGTCAATCCAATACTCTAAGGAATAAAAGAACATAAAAATTTCTTCCAGAGGTCATTTAGTTCCTTTCCAATACAGATTCTTCTCGATCTATTTGTCTTTCTATTCATCTTCAAGATTTCTATCGATGTTCATTCTCATGCTAAAATCTGTTGCTGTGTTTGTCTACACTTAATAAAAGAAAGCTCAGCATGTTGACTAACTAATTCTGTGATAATTTAAATGTATTTCATCCTGTCATATCCTCCATCACTGGAAAGAATAGACACCATTCCTTTCCATTTCTTTGAAAGGTTTTTAGTCAGAATTTGAAATTGTTGGCAATTTATCTTTCAAATTCTGACTAAACAATCCTAAGTCATTCCTGTTAAATACACTCTTTTGGACTCTGTCCCGTGGCTCCACTGATAGTTTGAGGTGTTATCCAAAACTTCATCCAAGAGAAATTACCAATGCAAAATCAAGCAGATCTTATGTATTACCATCTAACTTCTTTAAAGTACAGAATGTCAGAAACATTGAAATCTTTCCTACAATAAATTTCTATTTCTTTTGGACATTGAGGACTATTTCAATATTTTTTGGATTTTCTTATTGGCTTTGTTGCCAAATGCACTAAATTTTATGGACAAACACAGAGGGCTAGAAATAAATATTGGATTTCCATAGGATCCATTTGTTCCATAAATTCATACAAACATACCATTTAGACATACTTTGGATCTTATTGAATGGCCTGCACTGATCTTGCTGCATTTGGAGACATCCAGTGTGCTCAGGAGGGAAGACAGAGGCATTTGAGGAAAGTGTCTGCCCTTTTTGCAGTGTTTAAATACCTATTATTTTAGAATGTCAAAGTCAAATAAGGAGCTCCCATCAAACCTAAGTGATCATTACTGCTCCCATTGCACACCAGTAATTACAGTGCACTCACGAATTGATGAGTATCAGGTCACTGTAAAAGAATTTTACATGCATACTTGCTTAATTGCAATTTATACGAGCAAAAAAAGTAAATCTGTTAGCTTGGGCATGCAAAAGACCTTTTTTAACATTGCTTATTAGAAGAAGATCCTATCATGCAAAAATTATACTTGTCACTTTAGAAAACCACTATAAAAGATGCTCGTGGCGTTTTTTTTCTTTTAATTATTGCTACACATTTGAGCAACGCCTCTTTATTAGGTATTTTTTGTAAGAATTTGTGGAAAATATTTCAATATACATTCATATTCTGTCAAAGATGGTATATATATCAGGGATAGGTAGCTTAAACATTAAAAAAATATATTTATTAATGAAACAAGCTAACAGACATGAAATTTAAAAACTTCCCATTGGTTATAGCAACATAAATTGAAGACCAAAGCACAACCATACACGATATGCAAACTTACTTTAACTGTTCCAGAACAGCCATCTACATTGAGGATTCATTTCTATTTGTATAGCTGAACTTTCAAACAATTTATCTATACATTATTTAATTTAGGTTCTGTTTGGAAAATAAATTTTATGACCTAGGGATTTTTATTACAAACAGAGATGGTAGCTCTGCTTGTACTATACAAAATATTAGAGGTAGGCTAACCTAAAAAAAATTGAATCACAGAATCACAGAATGTCTAGGTTGGAAGAGACCTTCAAGATCATCAAGTCCAACTCATGCCCTAACACCTCAACTAGACCATGGCATTGAGTGCCACATCCAGTCTTTTTTTAAACACATCCAGGGATGGTGACTCCACCACCTCCCCAGGCAGACTCTTCCAGTACTTTATCACTCTTTCAGTGAAAAACTTTTTCCTAATATTCAACCTATATTTCCCTTGACACAGCCTGGGACTGTGTCCTCTTGTTCTGTCAGTTACTGCCTGGAGAAAGAGACCAACCTCCAGCTGTCTACAGCCACCCTTCAGGAAGTTGTAGAGAGTGATAAGGTCACCTCTGAGTCTCCTTTTCTCCAGGCTAAACACCCTCATCTCCCTCAGTTGTTCTTCATATGGCTTGTGCTCCAAGCCCCTCACCAGCCTCGTTGCCTCCTCTGGACACACTCAAGCATCTCAACGTCCTTCCTAAACTGAGGGGCCAGAACTGGACACAGCACTCAAGGTGTGGCCTCACCAGTGCTGAGTACAGGGGAAGAATGACCTCCCTGCTCCTGCTGGCCACACCATTCCTGATCCAGGCCAGGATGCCATTGGCCCTCTTGGCCACCAGGGCACACTGCTGGCTCATGTTCAGCTGCTGTCACCAGTGCCCCCAGGTCCCTTTCCTCCTGGGCACTGTCCAGCCACACCGTCCCCAGCCTATAATGTTGCAGGGGGTTATTGTGGCCAAAGTGCAGGACTCGGCACTTGGACTTAAACTGGCCCTCAACTCAAGTACATAATTAGTGACTTTGTGATCACCATATCATGAAGAAACTACCTTTCTTTCTGAATAAAAACGCTCTTAAACTCCTCATGAAAGCCTTCTTTTTACCACTTCACTTTAAAATCTTACTTCTCTTATTATTTCTTACAATGCCCACTCTTCATCATTCTCATGCCTAATTCAAACATTCCATGGAAATTGTTGCAAAAGTTCTCTCCAAAGTGAAAATCTTACTGTGTTTCAAAGATTACTTTTTACTTATTTGGGAAAGCCATTACCTTGGAGAGAAAAATAAACAAGATTATTCATAAGAACTCCAGGTAATAAACCAACATCTAGCTACTGAGTGTCCTTCCTTGGGTCAGACTGTCTCACAGCTCTGGAGATGGTTTATTTGGTGTTTTCTGCAATAGCAGCGCTGCAGGTATCTTACAGAAACCTCTGGTCTATGTTCCTCCACTTCCTCATACCTACCAAGAAAGTCGCTGCTTGCATTCCTCTTTCCCTCAACATACAAAACATCTGTAAAAACTTTGCATTCTTTCAAAGATATGAGTTTCAGTGTTGAGACATGCAATAGGAAGCCTTGTGGTAATCTGAGGCTCTATGGGGAGTGGAGGAGACCTTTCAGAGATCTGCGAGGCAGCATGGAGAGAAATAATCATATGGACAAAAAAAAAAAAAAGTCACCATGACACAAAGGAAAAAACAAACAAACAAACAAACAATAAAAAAACCCCACAAAAAAAACCAAACAAAAACAAACAAACAAACAAAAAAAACCCACACCAAATTAACACCCCACACCTCACTTAAAAACAAAAAACCAGTGAGAAAGCAAACCCAAAGTTTTACGCAATATTAGGAAACGTATTTCAAGCATTCATTTATTCATTCATTCATCCTCACTAAGAAGAACACTACAATAGGAAAAAAGTTCATTAAAACAAAATTTGAAAGAATTGTTTATTTGGAAGAAACCTATAATGAGAGGATGGAGCAAGTCCTAACAAATGTTTTATAAAATTATGTGTTTCTTTGGCTTATTCCAGCTTTTACATGGATTTTTTTATCACTGAAAACCTTCACCCCCAAAAAAGACCATTCATGCATCTATTCCTGTTCCTTTAAGGTGAAATGGTAACTAGGTCAGCTTGCCATATCTTCATCCCAACACCAGAAACAGAACCCAGCTGCATCTGAGTTCCAGCTGTGAAAAATGAGGATTAGGATTTCTGTGTTTAACTCCATCTTAAATTTCTACAAGATTATACTCTGGTTACAATAAAGCACCAGCTGTACAGCTTTCCCTTTCTTCGATTATTGCCCCCTTAGGCATAACATTGAAATCAAAGGGAGGTCAGCTGTACCAAAATAGAAGATTGTCAGAATTTATCTGGCATAAATTCATCCCTCAAGATTTCATTATGAAGTGTTACTTCTAAAAAAAAAAAAAAAAAAACCAAGGAAAAAAACACCCACAGACCACTAAGTACTTTCCAAAATCTTAGGAATTACAAGACTAGAATCATAAATTGTGTGGAATACAAAGGGCAGAGTAAGCTCTAATCAGAGTGGAAAAAAACACTGACAATTTTAAATTCAGCATTCCAGTCCACAGTGACACCTGCATAATTCAGTGTGCACTCACTGGATGATCAGTTTATCACTACCAGTACTATTAGAAAATGCTTTATAAGGGGTCCTGGGAAGATTGCAATGTTGTGATGTGCAGGCTGAAATAATTTTTTAAAATAATAAAGTAGCGTTTAACTATCAAAAGCAAAAGTCACTACCTGATCTTTATGATCTTATTTTCTTCATGACACAAATGTTCAGTACAACCATATTCCATGGAAAGATGCATAAAAACTGTGATAAAGATTTATGAAATTATAGGTCTCGCTATGAAAAAAAGCCTCAACAGAAATCTTTCTGACAAATAGAACTCCTAGCAACAGAAGTTAAAATACACTTTGACATTGGGGATATTTGGTTTTTGCAGTCTGAGAATTCATTCTGCCTTTCTCAGTCTTGACTAAGCATCTTTCTGTTACTATACATAGATACTGTGCAAGGTGTTGGAGAGAAAATTCTATTCCCATCAAGGTATCCAGAAAAACTGCCACTACTTTCAGTACAGTCAGCATGTCACCTAGTTTATCTTTGTCATTTTGTTTTCTGTAGTCTTGGTGTTGCCAAGTTTCATGTTATTTGGAATTTTTCTTAAAACTCTAGCTCCCATGGCAATCTAAAATTCACCTTAAAAAGAAAAGATCTTGGAGAGATAAACAAGAGAACTCACTGATTAATTTCATCTTAAAGCAACAAGTTAAAATAGGGCAATGCAGCACCACAATTCTCATAATCCTTCTGACAAAAATGTCTCTTTTGGAAACAAAAGTAACTGAGCAGTTGACCAATCACAGTTAAAACAACAGAAAAGGGCTGGCAAATAAAAGAAAATCATGCTTATAATCAAAATAACAATTGAAATGATGCAAAATACTTTTGAACTACAGTCCTTTTCTGAAGTTTAAACATAAAATGTAATACTGTCTAAATATGAAAACCAGTTCATTTGTCTTTCATGTTCTTGCTTTTATATCATATACTGCATATAAAACTAGAATGGGTTGGGACGTAATTACTTTCACAATGTTGTAAATGCACGTGTGTTCTCCAGCACCGCTGACTACAGAATAGCACAAAAGAGCAAAAAAGGAAAATATGAAAATACCACACTGGTGCTATTTATGAGATATTTACCAGAATTTCTTAATCATCTAAACTTAATACAACAAAATAAAATACTTAGTGAGCTTGCAGTTTAAGATTTTGTCTTAATGGTTTCAGGGTGGTGGTTTGATGCCTGCGGCCCCTCCAATCTCAATGGGATGTTCTACACAGCTGGACAAAACCACGGAAAGCTCAATGGAATCAAGTGGCATTACTTCAAAGGCCCCAGCTACTCCTTGCGCTCCACCACCATGATGATCCGGCCTTTGGACTTTTAAAGGAATTCTGCAGTGGATCCCAGGAGAAGCCAGGCTGGCACTGCCCTCAGCAGCAATGCTATCACAGTCTGAAGGTAAAAGGCAAAGGGCTCCTTGGAAGCAACATGTAGGGATGGTGCAAAGTTGCTTTGCTATCACTCCATAACCTGCAAACACTTCCCACCCCATATTTTGATTACTGTGGGGAGCTTGGTTTAGAAGAAGGTGGCTGAAATGATTTTCCAGAGAACTGGATCTGGCTATTCCACCCAAACTTGGGGCTTGGCAGTGGACGTCTTTTTTTTTTTTTTTTTTTTCCTATTTCAGGAATAGGATGGGAATTTAAAGAACTGAAACATATCAGCCATGGTCTATTGAGTAGAGTTATTCAGCACTGAAATGCAAACATTTTACCCATGAAAAAGGATTACAGAGACCCTTTTATTAAAATTTGTCTTAAAGCATCCGAGGTGACCACTCCAAATATTGTTTTCCTTAAATGAACTGAATTTGAATAGTGGATGGATTTATGTTAACCCCAGAGTCAAATTGTTTGTGCAAATATTATTTTTCATTAAGTACTTTAAGGACAGATTTCTAATAAATAAACTGAGTCAAACATATGAATAATGATAGGTATAATAAGCATAAATTCCTCAGTTGCTCTTTAGAGGTAAATCATGTAATTGGCATAATCCCTGAGCTAGGATTTATAGTGTGATAACAAAAGTAGCTGTGTTTTAGGTTTTTCCTTTCTTTCATTACAGGCAGTCTGAATGTCATGTAGATAATTAATGGAAGGTTTAAAGAATGTGAAATATTATCCAAGAAAAAATACAATATTTTGCATGGAATTTTTCCATCAAAAAAACACAGGAAGGCAAACTGTTAGGGTATAAAAAAATTACATACATGCATAGCTTATGGCAATGGATTAATTTTACAGTACCCTTGCATGTGCACAATTTAGCCTTAATTATTTTACTTCTTTATTACATTTTTGTGAATATCAGAAGCATGCCCATTCTACACAGTGCTTAGGCTACGACTATAAAAAATACTCATCAGAATTGTATATAAAATAAAGAATTGTGAACTTGTAAATATCATGTTTATATTTCCTGCAACAGTCATTTATTTTGTACAGGCAACCCTGAACCCACACAAAGGGTAAAAAGCCTCAAAAAGATAGAAATATTGAAGAACTTTAGATGACTGCTTACAGGTTGCTAACAAGTTGTTTTGTTCTATTAAAATGCTCAAGTGTGGGACTATTGGAAAAGATAAAAGTCTTCTAATAACAAGGAATATAGCTGTGGGTGCCCCAGGAGGGTAGAGAAAACTCTTTCCATTTACAGCCCTTTTGATTAAGTCATATGAATAAAGTCCATTAGGGAAAGCAGTTTGCAGTCATTCTAATTCTGCTAGAAATGAAATGAAAAAGTTTACCCTGCTCCCACTGAAATCAAAAGTAATACTCGCATCAATTAAATTTGGACCAACATGGCACACAGAATCTGCAGGTGGTGAGGTGTTTGCTCATCTCTTTGTTGCCTTGTTATATTTATTAAACTGCTCCTGAGATGAGGCACAACAATGACCTGATTTTTTAAAAAGGGTAATGATAAATTTTTCCCCCTTACTTTTTCAACTTTTTTTTTCTTTCTTTTTTTTCTTTTTTCCTTTTTTCTTTTTCCCCACTTAGCAGTTTATTTCTATGGAATAGAGGAAAAAATACTTGGAGATTCTTAAACACCTCTTCCTAAAGATCACAAGGTTATAGTACCACTATTCTCTAATTTTGTTACAATTTGATGTTTGTTTCATTTTCAGTGGGAAGATTTGTGTGTGTGTGTGTGTGTGTAGTTGTATATATTTATATATATATTTGAAATAATCTTGACTAAGGGTTAATTTGAAGTTTTCTGCTGAATAAGTTACCAAACTACTCTTTATACAGCACTTTCTTTGCAGCATGTTTTGTCCCATTTTCCAGCAGGTTTTTTTTAATGGTCTTCATTAATGTGCAAAATATGCAGTCTGTCTTCCACCATATTCTCAAAAGATAGAGTTTTGCAGGTCCTATTGCAAAAGGCATAACACATTTAAAATTAAAAGCATGATATTTACTGTCTATTTATCTGGGTTTGAAAAAAAATGTGGATTTGGTTTCCTATCCTTTATAATAAAATGTATTTAAAAATCGTGGAGTCTGTGATTTGCTTTGCTTTAAATATAACTTTCTGTGACAGACTGATAACATTTCAAAAGCCACTCCATGTAAGAAATAGTAATAAGCTTAGAGGGTATGAAGCAAAGAACACTAATTAAATTTTATCCAGTAATTACCATTTCTAACCATTCATATCCATACTTCAGTATTTTTTATTGAATTCCCTTGATTAAAATCATGGGACGATATTTCTTATTTTTGGTTCAGATCATACAACTCTCTATCAATCTTTAAAATACAAGATTTCTTTAATTCAACAGGCAAAGATACAAACTGAAATATGATGTTTTCCTTGCTTTATGATGTGTTGTTCTATCATCCCTTCAATCATGTTGTGGCAGTGACAAATCTCCACTGATCTCTTACTCAGAAATTCCTTATTCTCTATTCATATGCCTTTAAAGACTACAGTGATCAGTTTTAACATCTCTTTGTAGTCATTTTTACCTCATTTTCTCAGGTTTTTTTTCTTAATTGACTTGTTTTGTTCCTTTGGGGAATCACAGCATTTCAAATAAAGACTAAAGCTGCAAGGAACAACATACATAAAAGCACATTTTGCTCCTAAAGTTGAATCAATATGTACTGCATAAATTGAAGTGTTGCGATTCATAAAACTGCTGGGTTTGGAGTTGATTTATATTAAAATCCTACTTGGCCTGACAGATAACAAAAAAAAGTCATAGGTCAGTGGTAACAGTAACTTTACTACTTACCCTTCACAGATAATTTCTTCCGGATTTATAAAACAGGAATACACAAAATTTTTACAAAGTAATAGATATGTTTTCCAAAGCATATTGTTCCTTAATTTTTAATAAATTTTGAGGCTGGAGATGTTATTTAAATGCACACTTTGCTAAGTGCCCTAGCATCCAGTACTGACCTATTAAGTAGGTAAATCATCCTCATTTACAGTCATTTGTACAACTGTATCCCAAGACAAAATTCCTTTAAAAATCCTTCCAGCTATAAAAACAACTTTCTTCTCTGCAGACTTGAAGCTAAAACCACAGCTCTGACCATGCTTCAAATAATCTCGTTTGGGATTGGCACAGTTTCCCCTTCTCCTCTGGGAAGAGCAAAACTGAAATAGCAATCACAACAAGAGCTTAATTCTCCAGGTAGGATCAAGAGTAATTTACAACCAGACTGTGCTGCAGTTGTGCCAAAAAGCATTCCGACCTACCAGCTTTTACATGAGCTGGACAGATTGAGGAGAGAGGCAGCAACCCTGAATAGAGCTGCTGCTGTTGTCTGACTCAGCTGTGGTGTGGACAGACACTTACACATGCAAATCCATATGTCTAGAGAAAACTTGACACAGCCAATCAAAACGATCTTGCCTAAATTTTAGCTAAAGAAGTTGTAATCTCAGGTTAAAAAAACAAAACAAAACAAAACAAAACAAAACAAAACAAAACAAACAAACAAAAAAAAACCACCACCACCACAATGTTAAGCAGCAAGAGCAGGAAGGAGAAAGACAGGGCTATGGGGCTGTAATGAAGAGAGAGAACAGACAGAAAAACGTTGAAAGTATTACCTGTGAGATACAGCAGCTTCTTATTTACCGTGCCATGACTATCACACTTTGTGGGAACTCCCTTGCCTTCTAGGAGTGTCCAAACCCTCTCTGCCTGGCCCTTGCTCTTACGAGTAGAAATCTATGGATATTATTTCTTTTTATATTCTCTGTTTTGGTTTGTTTTCTGTTTGTTTTTAAAATCTTTGCACAGGGACCAATTTAGTATGGATTTTTGAGAAGACATGCTGCTTATGGTTATGTCAAATTAGCTGTGCAGCAGTCCTGTAAAAATGAAGAAGTTCCTCTGGAAAATATGGCATTCTGCTTCGTTACTTTTAAGTAGTAATGGTGAAATAGAACCTATGCTCATCCAAAATCTTGTGAAATTAGAGACTTTGTTCTTCCACTAGATAAAATTTCTTGTGCCCAGTGAAGTATTCTGAGCCAGTGAGTTCAATTAAAGAACATTAAAGAATGGATATATACTGTAAATATGACCTCCACACAATATATTGAAGTACATCAAGGCCGAAACACCATTCTTGTTTTTGATAAAAAGAATCTCGAGCCCTGAAGTGTTACCATAAATTTTCTTTGTCTTCTTGCACTTCTCACCTTTCTCCCACTTTAATAGTGCCCCTATGACTCCTTTTAAACTACTGGCAGTGTTTGCCTTCTGCTGCCTGGAAGTAGTCACAGGAGGCAAGCACCACATTTAGCAGAAGATCTGCAGATGGATGTGCTTACAACCACACCACCTGTTGTGAGAACAAAGTCACTCTCCACCAAACCACG
The DNA here is from genome assembly GCF_015227805.2 of Hirundo rustica. Classification (NCBI taxonomy): domain Eukaryota; kingdom Metazoa; phylum Chordata; class Aves; order Passeriformes; family Hirundinidae; genus Hirundo; species Hirundo rustica. The sequence continues at coordinate 18,475,634 of NC_053450.1, forward strand.
GATAAGGAACATTTCTTGACACTTGTCATTTGCTCTGCCAGGTTGTGAAGTGAAAAATAAGGTGCATGGAGGTCCTTTTTTCAACTTAAACAGGAACTGGATGCTTTGCCAGCTTCTCTGCTGCAGTAGGAAAGGGAGGGGGGAATAAGTCTCAAGCAAGGGAAAGGAAAAATGGAGAATCTTGATACACTAACTTGGGAAAGAAAGAGTTGAGTGAGAAAACTGTATTATAGAATAAGAAAACTAAGGATGCAAAGGAATCAGATTAGGAAGCTGAAGGCAAGGTCAGCAAAAGAAGGAAGTCGGGCTGACAAAAAGAATATGGAGAAATGGCAGAGATTAAAGCACTGGATGAGAAACAAATTAAGAAGAATCCAGCAGAAAAATCTGTTAGCATATTTATTAGAGCATAATTATCATCCAATTAATTTTCCAAAGTCTAAAAAGAATTGTATCACCCTTTTACTTTCTGCTTTTATTTATTATTTACAATATAGGGGTAGTACACTTATAAAATCTAAAGCAATACTTAAAAAGCAGTTCCTTCTTAGATGAATTTTTGCTGACATGCTGCCTTGAGAAACAGTTCATGCTTTTTGCATGAGACACAAATCCAGCAGCAGAACAAACAGCTTTGGATAATATTTACCATTCCACTAAAAGATGTGAATCTCTACCCTTTTGTAACCCAATAATAATTTTATTTAGGATTATTGTCTACTATAAAGGAAACTACACATCTCTGACCTGATCTCATTCAGCTGCACTGTCAAACCACTGCCTTATTTTATTTTGAATAATGGAGCAGAACTCCTTCATATGTTTTACTCCTCTTCCTTTGAAGGATTTTTCTTTCTTTCCTTTTTTCTTCTTTTTTCTTCTTTTTGCCTTTTTTTTTTTTCTTTTTTAATTTTAACACTTCTAGTTTGGTGTCCATATTTCATCCAACAGAGAATATTTAATCTCTTTGATAGCTTTACTTAGTGCTGTTTCTTCTGTAAAACCCCCAGCCAAAGTACTCCTGAATTAATGCAGTGGTTCTTGCCATCCTCTTCTGCTCTACCTTCACGTGGAGAATCACACAGCCAGGAGCCAACACTGTGCTTTTTAAGGGGTTTCATTCAGTCCTTCCAGGAAATCTGGAACTCCTGGAAACAACATCAGTGCAGATCCTGCTCCTGGGTCCCACAAATCCCTGTGACCAGCAGCTGCCCACTGGCCGGTGACGCCAGGGCTATCTGTACCTCCATCCAGGTAATGGGGGTGTCATCAAGTCCCCCCTCGTACGTGTTCCTCTTGGAATACCTTCCTGTCCCAGACCAGAGAGAAGCACAGCCCAGCAGCCACCGTGACAGCTGTTCCCATGGGATGGTATCTCTGCACGCCTACCTGCAGGCTGCTCACACTAGAGCAGCGCTTCTGGAGAGACTTTAGAATGCCTGGTTACAAGACAAAGGTGATGCAAATACATGTCAATATCTTTTGAAAAGTACAAATGCATTAACCAAAGGCTTTTCCACCAGTTTATTCTATTTATTAGATTAAGGTGCTAGTTTTGCTACAGGAGCAGACAGTTTTCTAAACACATAAGTGGAGATGTGTCTAATGTCTCCTAGTTTTAGCATGTTACAAAAGCTTTGGCATTAGTTTGGAGTTTTCAAGGCTTTGGGAAAAGACAGTAATAAATACACTGGACTTTGTCTGACAAAAAATAAGTTTCTAAGCAAGAGCAATTTTACCCACAACAATGTGAAACACAGAGAAAGAGAATTTTTTATATGTGTCTGTGAATACAGGTTTATGAACGGAGTTTTAGGCAGGACCCAACAGGTCTCTCACAGCCTCTTTTTGACTGAGTAACTTGTGCAAATTCTCTTGACACCAGCATCTCCTGAATCTCCTTTCCAGACTGTGTGAGCTACCCCAAAGCTCAGAGAAAAAAATCAGAAAACCTGCCTTGGTTTGATATAATCTAAAATAGATTAAGTGCAAGTATATATAAAATGTTGGAAATTGAAGATTTATAGGATGACTAACCTGTTCAAGTACTCAGAGAGTAAAAATCAAAAATGCTTATATTTTCAGAGCACTTATATAATATAAATATATAAAACATATATTTTAAGTAGCCACTGGATGTGTGGAGAAAATTAAAAAGAACATTCACTGTGGAACAAGAAAATCTATCTTGTCATCTCAGCTGACTCAGAGGCGCAGAGAAGGCCTTATTCCTGAAGCTTCTACTGTCTGCTGCCACCTGTGGTTGGAAAAGAAGCTTTTCCAAAGAGAAATTCACCACCAAAATCAACTAAACATGCAACAGGAAGGCTAAGAAGAGGAAACATTAGGGATGAATAAAATTGTCAGGATGTCCAGCACAGATGTCAAAATGAAGTCTATATTTAGGTACATGTTTTCAGTTTTAAAAGTACTGAACTCACACTGGTTTCAGTTTATTCCAAGTGGATTAAAAATACATTGGTTTCATAGCAGTGTAGACCCTCCCTAAAGAAAATAACAATATGTACAGAGTAAAAAGTTGCTCAAAAAACCACAAGTGATGGAGAAAGGGAAAAACATAAAACCATTCTAAAAATGCATGTTGCAGTTACTACATTTTCACTAGACCAGAGTAATTAATACAGAGCACACTCATCAAGAGGCCTAAGGAAGAAGCAAAAAACAGAAAGACATAGTTCAATATGGAAACTGAACTATATTTGGGAAAAAAAAAAAAAAACCAAACCCACGTCAAAATAATCTTCAAGACATTTCTCAGACGCTGTAAAGGCAAAAAATCCAATTTCTTCTTTGAATCTAAAGTTAACCAATTTATGCACGAGTTACCCTGAATGTTTTAATGTTCTCCCATAGGTTTTACATCATACTTCAAGAATCACATTTCAATAGGGTTTTTGATTAATGAAGACTAATTAATTGGAAAATGAAAATATATACTTGCAATTTTGTATTTTTTAACTCCCCAACAAATCAGCTCATTTAATTTACTTTATTTACTCTGGAGTCATATTCAGCAATGCAAAAGATCCTTTGACTCTTTAAGAGTTCAAAAATTCCTTTTTTCCCCTTAAGTGCACCTGAGTGATATTTGCCATGGGATGGTCCAAATTAATATCTTCAGAGCAGACCAAACTGCTAATCCTGTTGCCATACATAAGCTATCTCATTTCGCTGACCTTTCGCTTTCCAGTGTTCAAACTAGAGTCGCACTGAGGTTAGGATTCACAGGTCACAAGGCTGCAGATAACCTTAGATATTAGCAGGATTTCATGTCATTTCTTACAGAAACCAGAAGTAAGCCAATATTTAGAAAGCTGGAGAAACCCATTTGTTTGTGCGCTCTTGTCCACTTTGAGTTTGCAAGGCAGCCAACTCAGCATCTCTGAACAAATAAAAACAGATGCTGATGAGAGAAAAGCAGAAGCAATTTGGTTACCCACTGGTCACAAGCATGATGGACAAACAATCATTCCATGGCTGCCTCAGTGGTGCTCCAGCTCCACAGGCAGGTTTGATTGTGCTTGGGGAACAGTATGGAGAAAGAAGCTGGCACTGTGTTACACAGACAGAGAATTTCAATCTCAGACTCTTAAGACATGTAGGATTACAGAACAGGTATCCTTAGAAAAGCAGCCTTTTGAATGGTGGTTTAGTCGCTGAAAGGCCATTTTTCACAGCAGGTGGGCCCTGGGCCTGTGGTTCAGTTCTCATCTGCTCTGCAGATGACCTGGAAGTCTGGAGACCCATGGAAATGAGACCAATATCCTTCCTGCCATCTTCTTTGGGTCAGGTGGAACTCTAGCCATGAGAAAGCTCAGATACCAGATTCCATGCTAACAAAAACAACCCTTCTCAGGGCTATCACTATTATACAGCCTGAAGGGGCCCAAATCAGCACCATTATTTAGTATGTTTCTAAACAGACATTTCCACTTAGGAGTTAGACATCGAAATGTTTTGCAGATGGCTCTAACAGATCAGTTTTTTGAATCATAATAAGCCCCACTGCTACCCAGTTGTGGAGAACCTTTGTACTTAATGCCACAGATTTCTTAAATGGTATATTTTCCAGTTGACTACTTTATCAGGAGCACATCCAGGAACCAGCACTTTCAGGGCATGTCACACCTAGTGAATAAGAGAAAATGAATGTCCTCATGACAAACAGTCCTACTCCTACTAAACAAAAGTCAAACTTGAAAATAAAGTCAACGCACTTTTCAAAGCACTAACACTTGTGGACAGCCAAACTACTTCAATGGGGACAGAACTGCTTCCTGGCCATACCTTTTCTTCAGATTTTACCACTGTGTCTCTTGATGTCTTTAGCTCCTAGAACTTTGGCACAGGTTCAGGACCTATGAAAATGGTTCCTGAATTGGTGGTCTTTAATCTGGAACCTAATGCAAATAAAACCAAACCAAAACATTCTTCTTTCTTTACAAAATGAAGTCAGGGAATGCTAGTTGGCAGTATTTCTTCCTGTATTCACTTTTTTTAGAAATAACACTCAACAAGGATTTGCAAAGAATAGCAAGGCAGAGAAAACAGAGGTTTTGCAGCCCGTGAGATTTCTGCATTGTCAGTGGGAACATGGAGAAATTTCATTTATCCATGCACCTGTCTGAGCCTCCTGCTGGCATCACAAATCACCATATTAAACTGCTATCCAGGAAAGAATATGAGAAGCAACATACCAAGCATGTCAAAACACTGAATGGATTATCAAACAGATCTAATTTGTAAGAGAAATTTTTATTGCTCAGTGAGTGAATTATGAGATTAGCGTCACGGAAGTGATAAGCTTGGTATTCCACCAGGAAATACCAGGTTACTCTGTGCATCCCAAAGTATTTGTCTCCAGACAGCGCTCTGCAATTTTTATCAGAAACAACAATTGCAAAATAAGCAGCTCTAATAAGCTGCCAACAGGACCCTGCCAAAATGAAATGTCCTCTTTGGTACTGTAAAATGAGCTTCTCTGACAAGGGTAAGATTTCACCTACCTTCTTCCATAAAGGCCACATCCATGAGGGAGTCTTTTCTACTCTGGTCATCTTTGCTTTGTTGCACTGTTCAGCTTTAAACTGAAGTTTCTCCAGGTTGTCCATATTTTTTCTTTTTTTTTTTTTTTTTTTTTCCTTTCTTCTATACAGTGCAAATGAAATGTTTTTATATTTTAATATAGGCATGTTTCTAAAATGTCTCCACTCATACAGAACCTTTCAACAGCCCTGTTGCACTTAATAATTTTGAAGCCTTTTTACTGTTCCCTCATATGACACCTATGAAGAGGAACCAGAAATTCAGTGAGATACATGAAAACTGCAGCTGCACTACGGGGACAGTTAAGTAGGTGCCACTCAGAGGCTTTTCAAGGACTGAGTTGTCCTTTTCAGGCTTCATGCCTATACATCATGGAGCTAAGAGAAAACAACACAAAGCCTCTTTCTTTTGCTCAGTTTGCTGTGAGTGGTTGGGCTCTAGGAAACTCCTATGTACACTAGCAAGAGGGTACAGGCTGACAAGGCAGATTGAAAAGCTTCTTCTGGGGAAAAAGAAAAAAATTAACATTCTCTCTCTCTAAAAGTCATGAAACTGTTTGTCAGTGACTTGGAAAGACTGGTGGACACCAGCATCCAGAGGCATCTAGGTGCCTTGAAGATGGCTGAGGAGGGCACTGTCACCTCTGCAGTCTGACCAGGATTCTTGCTTAGTTTCAAGAGAAGTCTTCTGTTGTCAGCCAGTTTTTGCTCTGCTCAAGTTGGACTATTGCCATAATTCCAAGATCAGGCCCTTTGTTGGGTGGTGTCCTGTCACCAACAGCATTGCTGGTGATGAGGTGTGTAAGAACTGTCTTTGCAGAACAGTCAGTGCCTGGTCGGCTCTCAGCCAGGACCTTGCTTATTCCATACTGACTGCAGTACACAACCTATCCAAAAAACTGATGGGCAATTTCTCGAAAACTGTATAAATCCAAAGACTTTCTCATATTTCACAGCCTATGAACTTTGGAACACCATACATTATTTTCCAGTGGAAATTTTCTGCTGAGTTGTGCTCCATCTTAATTTTATTTTAGACTTCCTTATTTTACTTTGTGTATCCAGGTGAGACACAAACACTGAAAAATGAGAACCTGACACTTCTTGCCTGCATTTAATGTTGGACAAAAGAAAAAAAACCCAGCAGGCTGAGGAAATATTGGGAGATTCCCACTGAGATATTCTTAGAGATTTAGATAAACAGAGTTGAGGAAGAGGAGAAAACATAGCAATTAAAAAGGCATAAAAGTATGTCTGAAGTGCAGGCCTCTCAGATCATCACAGAGCTTCCATCACTCAACCAGCTAGAAACAGTGGGAAAAGACGGAACACAGTCACACCAGAGACAGTTAAAATTACTGGCATAGTGTTGGTGGTTCTCAGTCAAAGCAAATATTAAAAAATAACAAACATGTTTGTCTTGGGGTGATTATCTCACTGAGGTGTGAAAAAGTGAAAGAAGAATGAGGCATGATCAGACTCTGAAGTCCTGGTCAGTTTTGTGGTCCACTGATTACTACAACCCGGACCGTCACTTCATTTGCTGGTGATGGAGCTGCCCAGTTTGTGTTCACCAGCCCCTGTGCTCCCTTTAAAGCTCCTTCACAAACACAGAGGCTTGAAAGGAGAACCAGTAATTCAGGAAATCTCTTAACACAGCAGGGTTACATTTGCAATATGGAAAGGTTAAGAGTGAAAACCAAAGTCGTTCAATTCTATTTTCAAAAATCAGTACCTAACACAGGATTATCTTTAATGACAGACATGGAGGTGTCAAAGGACTGTGTCAGGTTTCAGACCTTTCCATAGTTTAAATTCCTGTCTTTAATCAAAGGTTAACTGAATCATTGCTGGTAGAAGAGTTACTTCAATGCAAGTCGTGTTGTGGGTGGCCTACAATAAGTAATCCCATATTCAGGCTGCAGTCTCTTACATGCAAAAATATTTCCCGTTCACGTCTCTGTGTACAGAAAATACATATGACAGAATATACAGACTCTCAGGGCAGTGCAAAATATTTCTAACTCAAATAATTTCTTAACTGCTTCGTCCCTTAGCTGAATAATTTTTTTTGGTTGTAACTCCTCTAAAATTATTTCTATCAAACTGCATAAAATGAAGTAATAGCACTTAGTTTGCTTTAATTCTTGAGCATCAGAACTCATATCAGCAGAATTTCAATCATTTTGTAAGGCTGTCTTTTCTTATTTTTTTCCTGCACAGAATGTTACCTATAGAAAAATATAGAAATTAAACTTCTAAGACTGATAGTTTATTGGTTTGGCACTGCTCAGCATACATACATAAAGTAGAGCATAAAATAGAAACTAATTCATATCCTAGAGCTGAAACTTCTATGTTATTTTTTTTTCCATCTCTAGTAACTAGTAGTGCTTATAATTTCTGTGAAAAGAATAGCATAGCTGCAGAATCCATGGCTATTCTTTGTGCTCATATGGAGCTTTGTATGAAGTTTTGAAAAATATTCCTTCATCTCCTTTATTCCTTGCTATGGTAGCTTTATTCTTGCTCAGTTTGGTTTATGTTAACACCTGGAATGTTACTGACTTATATTGATAAGCTTTATCCAAAATATTTCTTTTGATTAAATTTATACTTTCATATTTCACAGAGATTGGTTAATTATGTATAAAATTTCTAAGATATAATGAAGTATATTAACCTATAAAGGCTTGATGTATCTGACACTTAGTCTAGATTTTTTTTTAATAAGATTTCCAAGTCTTAAAAGGGGAACGATGTCATTAACTGAGCTGGTTTAAGAAAATTTAAACCCAAAAACCTTCCCACTACTACCAAATATCAAAAATATGCTGATCTATTTCTACAAAATGTGTTTTTTTCGCAGAGGGATTGCTATTAAAAAGAAATATTCAGGGAAGGGGAATTTCTCCTTAGAAATATTTGTGGCTACACTGAAAACCTCAGAATGAAGTGTGTGGGTTTTCAATGAAAGATCCACATATTTTGGTACTATAGTGGAAAAGTTCTACTTTTTTAATAGACTCATCTCTTTCCACCCCCAAATTTCTCTAAGGAAATCAGCAATTAAATACAAATAAGAAACAATAATTATTGGTTTTCTGAAAAGAAAATTGTGGGAAAATTTGAAATTCCTGTCCTCTCTATTTTAGGTAGTATAAAAGCAGGATTATATGCCTGAAAGTATTTTCCTAATTAATACCTCTGTAATACAGCCATAACTATTCCAGCACTTCTAGAAACACAATAATATAAGGAAAGAAGTGATAAGCTGAAAATAGGAAGCATCCTTTACTTCAAGTCTGATCAAGTGTCTTGTTCAGAATTCAATGGAAAAATTGAGTATTTTTTGATTATGTATCTTTTTCAGTAATATCCAAAGGAAAAACACTGTTTGTCTCAAGCACCTCCAAAGATAACATAGGACTTGAAGACCATCCAAATTTATGTAAGCCAAAAACTGACAGTTAACTTCCTACTCATCATCCTGAAACTCTCAAAATGACATGGCAAATTATAAGAAGTAGCAGGAATTCTTCTCCACTTCCAGGTGGTGCAAGAAATCCTTCTTTCTATATGTCTCCTCTTTTTTTTTCTTTTTTTTTTTTTTTTTCCTTTTTTTTTTTTTTTCTCTTTTTTTTTTTTTTTTCCCTTTGGCTTGATTCCAAACTCACCTTCAATCAAGCAGCCCACATGGAAATTAAATTTTTCATAGTAAGGAAAGCACAAGTTTCATGATAGTCTCACAAAAATCTGCTCCTTCATTCAATGAAAAAAAGGAGATCCATTCCACAAAACAGAGTTGTGGTATTCTGTGTGGTCTAGATAGTTCACTGAATTTCTCACCAGTTTTGGTCAAACATAAGATCAGACTTGGATGGGTGAATGGAGAGCAGTGAAATCTGCTGGGCATCCAGAGTTATGTAAATGGACTGCGCAGCTCAGCCAGCCTCTCCCCGTGCTGGATACATGAGGACATTAAGAGAAGGGGAAACCTGCATCTGCTCTGTGTTTATAGACAGACATAAAATGATTATTGCAGGACTTGTAGATAATATGATCCAATGTGAATACAAACCTCTGGAGTGTCCAAGGAATTCATTTTAGTTTTGAGAAGGCTTTGATCTGTCAACGTTGACATTTTCTGCCCTAAATAACAATTAAGCCATTAGAGCAGTATGACTGAAGCCAAGTTTTCTGTAGATTCCCAACCCACAGCAATAGATGCAAGATTGTAACACAGAATAATTCATATAACAAAAGAAATAATCCAAATTTTGTTCATAAAAAAAAAAACAAAAAACCTAATATAAAATCTAATCCAAAAATGACATCTGCAGTTTTAAGAAAAGTGCTGTTACTTGAGTGATTAAATATCACGTGTGACTATGAAGAATTCATGGCCTGCCTTTATTCCAAAAGCTATCTAAACTGTGAATTTGTATTAGTGATTTGTCCAACATTTTAGACTGCTGTAGAAGTAATGAAATGTGTCAATAATTTGTTGCTTTAGACTTATTGCCTCAGAAATCTGGTTTCAATGCCATCTGGACTAACATCTACTTCTAATAAGCTTAGATATTTCAACATATCCAATGCCAAATAAACCAAGTCTAGTGTTAAATCAAAAATCTGGGAACATTTCAATGACTCAAATGGAAATAAGAATGATTAGCAGAGACAATGTCAATGCTAAAACGTAAAAACCAGCTATTGAACATAGGAATGCACCCCTTGATTTTTTATCTTCAGTGCAAGTGAGATTTCACGATCACCAAGACTAAGGTTGGTGCTGAGTGGGACAGCCTCCACAGCAGCTGCAGGGTTCATCTGAAAGCCACAGCAAAGCCTTGAGGGTAGAGCTGCTCCCATTCTGCCCTGGCACACACCAAACCCAGTCTGCACTGTCAGGGAGAAAAAATGCTCCTTGCTTGGCACTTTTCTCTCCTCGTAAGACTTGTACTCATTTGACAGAGATATGTGGGAGATACTTTATTCAAAGAAGCCCATAAGTCAGTGAGACAGAGCTAGGATTAATTTTTGTGGTGATGTCTTAACAGCAGATAGAGAAGGAGAAAAAAAGTCACCATCTTTTTCTTAAATCTCTGTTATTTTATGCTGTAACACAAATTTCAAATTCCATTTTTTAGTAAAGGCAAGGGAGATTTTGTGATGCATTGCCCTATTTTCTTTAGGTGAGAATAACAGGATTAATTTTCTTTTATGAGTAGAGGTTTGACTGCAGAAATTTAAAAAATACTTAAAAGGCAATCACTATTTGTAGATATCCTTTTGTATTTTTTCCATTTCAAACCTGAAATTGTTAAAGTGTAGTGGTCCCATTATATATATTTGTCACTCCTACAGTAACAATCTCTGGTACTTTCAATACTTATGGGGCTCTTGAACTTTTAAAAATAACTCGGGATATATTTATTTTGAGAATTTAGCTATTACTTTGACTTATTGTAATCCCATGTCACTCAAAATAATTTACCCTTGATCTACTTTGATTGTTAAAGCCCTTTCCTTAAGATCTGTTGGAAAGCTTTCATTTGACATCTGTTCATTTTGTTAACTGACTCTTCTGTCTAATCCATGCAATCTGGGAATTTTATGCTGATCATGAAATCTCAACAGTCATCCAAGTTGCAAAGTTTACAATTCCTGAAGAAATTCTTCTTGGAACAGTAAATTCAGTAGTCTCTCAAGATGGCTTCTCTCTGTGTGCTCATCTAATACTCTTTCCTGAATATATATTTCACCACTGGCACTCAAAAAGAAATCAGTCGATCCCTGTAGATCTGCTGTAATTTGGTGCACTAAACCAAAACCATTAATTTTAAAGTGATTCTAACTTTAAATATACTTATACAAGAACTTTGCAAAGAATTACTAAGCCTGTACTAAGCATTGCCCATGACCACAAACTAACCAAACCAAAATAAATTCCATTTCTGTAGTGGACTAGAGACACACCAGGCTCTGCTAAGTCTCACTGGTGGCAGAATACAGTTTAGAGAAACTCTAAAATATTTCCAAGTTCCTTTTGGTTCCTGTTTCTTTTGCATTTCTCTTAGTCTTAATACTGCAGAAATTGAAGTATTAAGGAGTATTTTTTTTTTCATTGTGTCCAATCCTACAGTATCTGAGAAATTCTAAATGCAAAGTTTAAATCTGACAATGGTTTAAAAACATTAATCTAAATGAGTTTAAGAAACAGCCTGAATTTCATTAATCGGTTTCACTTATCCTTAAGCCCATTAATCCTCATCAGTTTTAAGTTCTAGGATGTTTACATGATCAAAATACCTGAACAACCACAGGGCAAATTCTGGTTGTTTTGTTTGCTACTTTAGCAAATCAACCTGCACCTCTGTAGTAATAATATCCACCAGGAATTCCAACCAGCTGAAGCATGATCTCTACTTCCTGAGAACATGTGGCTGTTCTCAGGCTGTCAATTTTTTCCAAGGGTATCTTTATTTGATCTCATGAAACACTCTGTCTCATATGAGGCTGAATTCATTGATATACATTTTCTAAGTAAATCTCTAGAACACTTTTTTAATAATAGGGTTATGCTAACCATGGCCCAGTCCTTGGAGATCATGTTTGTACTAAGCAAAATTTTATAAATATCTGCTTAAGCTTCTCCAATTTCTAACCCTCTTCCCTTATCAGCTTTGGATAAATGTTTTTTGGCTTTATGCCTTGTCAACAATATCATCCCTTGACTTCTTAATAATCTTTCCTAGTGTGTTTAATACAGTCTTTAACTTTTTGTCTGATTTCCAGAAAAGCTGCACTGCTATTTTAGCCTTCTCAGACTTTGCAGTTGAAGGAGAATTTACAGCACAATCATTCTACACCTTTTCTATTCCCTATGGTTTGCTTTTAAACTTCAACATGTCCACACCACAAGAGACAGCCATGTAACTGTAGTTTGCAAAAGAAACTTGGTAAATTGAGAATTCTCAAAGAAAATTCATTCCAGCAGTGAGTTCACAATGACATGTGTTGCAATGAAACAAATTTTGGTTTGATGAAAAAGATATACATTTTTTGGCTTGATGGCTATTCCTATAGAGAATGAATTTTTGATTGGAAATATCTGCACAAGCTTAACAATTTATTTTCTCACTGAATCATTTACTGATGATATCACTGTCATGAAATTCATTTTATGTCTAAGCAGGTTCCCTCTTTACTTTCTCCCACTTGGAGCTGTTTGGGACCTGCCAGTTTTCTGAGTCCAACACTGTCTGTCATTGCTCCAGTCTAAAGTGCTTGTTTTCTTTTTACTGTGACTCAGCCAGGACAGAAATAAGTGTGTTTAGGGTAGATCAAAAAGCTATCCATAGATCACTACTGTGTAGCTTTTACACAATGGAAGAACCTAAACACCAATTAGAGCAGGAAACCCTACCCACAGAGCTCTTTTCTCTGCATAAAAGATATACACAAAGCAGCATGTGTCCTAATAATTTACAACCTGCCAGAAGAGAACAGATGGATGAAACAAACATATTGAGTTGTAAATATGTCATCTGTTCCCAAGAAATCTCAAAGCCCTAATTGGAGTCAAAAGGCTAAATTTAAACTGAGTTTATAACCAGTGAAGGGATGAGAAAAATTCACTAACTACTGTTTTTTAATCAAAGTTGAGAAAATATTTTTTTTCCTGGTAGATATCACAGTGACATAAAAACTGTTATGCTGGAATATGAAAGGACTGATTTAACTTGGAAACTTAAGGAATAATCTAAAAACAATTGTTAGTTATTGGTTATCGCAAAAATCATACTTTAGTTTTTCTCATTGTACTTTGAATCTCTATAGTTGGAAAAACTGAATAAGTATTTTTGCAAATGTATCTCAACTAAAGCTTTTCAATGTTATTTGCTGAGGTTTGTGGGCAACCAGGTATTAGAAAGGGTCAGACCTGACAGGTTGGCAGCCATTCTTCTTCAGGTAGGTGCATTGCTCACACATATTGCCCCAGATGATGCACAGCACTACTTCACACTACTTCTGCTGGAGCTGAAGCAATCTCCAGCAAGGGATAGAAACTTAGAGCCTCAGCTGGGAAAACCCATGGCTATCTAAATCCCACATGAATTTCCACTCAAGTGCTGGTAGCTGTCCTGCTCAGGGCACTGAGGTCTCAGTCAAAGGCTTACAGACCATGAGGCTTGCTACAAAGCATTTTTAAGTATATGGGTGGTGCCTTGTTTGTGGTTCATATGCTCTCAGCACAGAAGGCATCCAGTCACACTAACCAAAACATTGAGCAGACAGTCTTTAAAATAAGTAATCTTTCCTGAAATCAGCAAGCATTGCAAACTTGTGACACAGCATTATTGCTTCATGAATTATGAGTAAAACATGCAATAATCCCACATGTACTGTTTAGTCCTGTTCCAGAGACTGAAAAATGAGGAGCAGCATGATAACATTTCATCCTTTAGAATGCTAGTTTTTAAATAAAGATTTGTATGTCTGTCTTATCAAGCCTTCTGGGCTATTTTATTCTTGTCTTTCTTTTGTGCTTTTAACTTTTCATTTTAAACTAAACCAACACTGCAGTGGTGGTCTAGCACTTTTTCATTTCTCCACAGGCTTTTTCTCTCCTCTGGAAAATGGATATTTGCAGGCTTGCAACATCCAGACTTCAACTGGATATCAGTTTCCAAATTAGAACATAGGAAATCTTCTATCAGGCAAAATAAAATCTTTTCCTGTATTCTGCTTTTCTATAGAAGAATCCCTATGCAACATTTAGGTCTGAGAAAAGGGATAAAAGCAGGTTCAGAATGTAGGGAGGATTTTCCATAAATATAGATCAGGAACCTCTTTGTTCAGATACAATGTTATTATCTAACGACTGTAGATTTTTCCCAATATTTTTTCAGATTATGTATTTCAAACCTTTTGAATTTGTAATATTTCTAGAGCTCCAGGCTAAAGATAACATCAGCTTGTGCAGGAAAGACAAAGACAGGAACAATCATTCTCTGCTCTACACACCTATTATTTAATGAACTATATCTTCCTTCCTTTATGTCTTGCTTAGTAGAGGTTCTTTCTTCATTTCTTTCACAGAAGCCGTTCCAAACCTTTATTTACTCTTCTTGCCTTCCTATTTTTGACCTCCTTCTCCTTCTCTTTCCACTGCTATTGTATTCTCTTTTTTTATGGAGGCAACATAAATGCAGTCATAATTCAAGCTATAAGAGCTCCATAGCACTGTACAGTGGCAGAAGTTTTATAATTCCTTTTGTTTTTTCTTTTCTGTTTCTTTCCAACATATGAGCTGTTTTCTGACTACTGCTGAGTAATGAGCTGATTAGATAACAAGGTAAACTCCAAGATTCTCTAATACATCTCTCTCCCACTCTTGCATATGCACTAAAAAAAATAGCACATCCAGTTACAGAGCAGATGTTTTCAAATGCTGCTTGTCAGAAAATTAAGAACATGTTTGCAAAGCCAGAAAAAAAAAAAAATCCATAACAATATTTTTGATTCTATTAGAAACAAAATTTATAACCTCTTCTTGTAGTTATTTTAGGTAGATTATGGAATACTTTTTAATAAAAATTTTACTGAAAGCTATTCACTTTTTAAAGTCAAAATTTCAATTCCATGTCTAAAGAAAAGAGAAAACTTCCACTCCTTTTACCCATGTGAATAGGCTTTTTAAGGTGTAATGTGCACTCACTAACACTGACAGAATTCTAGCATAACACCATTGGCTTAATAAGAGTGGATATAGCTTTGGAGTTATGTAGCACTTTGTCAAAGTCCTTTCAGGAAAACTTTTTTATGTGACAAAAGATAAATAATATTAACTGCTTTTGACAAAAAAGCTTATAAGAACAGTGGATGAATTCTCCATTACACAGTCATTACTAAGTACATGTCATTTACTCCTGAAATTATTTTATAGTGTGAAGCAAAGCCCAGAAAAATCAGTGGGAAATCTTCAATCTGGCCCTGTATTCACAAATTCATTCCTCTCTTCAGATATACATGAGAAATCTTTCTGACACTGTTGTGCTAAAGCCTGCTGTCTTTTCTCTTAATTAGTTTTGACTAATTCAGTTGATGAAATATGAGTTTTTCCACACTTATCTAAGATCAGAATTTGGCAAACTGTTGACAATATATATTAAAATACAAGATATTGCATAACTTTCTTTGTATGGTGTAGTGCTGCATAAATATTTTCTCTGAAACCAAGATCAAGTTGCCTTAACATCCCTTTCAAATAGCTGTGGAGGAATATTTGACTGCAGTATCCAGCTTTCCCTTAACAAATTCTGTGTGAAAGACTGTATTGGGTTGCAATTCAAGATGTAACCAAAAGCACGTATTCTATTGCGATCTGTTGAAACCAGTTGGGGAGGTGTCTTTCTTTATCTCTTCAATGACCCATCCTCCCTCCAGGGGGATATCTGCTGTTAATGGGCCATTAAAGCTCACTGCATGACTGATAAAATTACATCATCCCATTGTGAGATGCTCCACCCAGTGGGAGAAGCCAAGCATTCCTATCTGGATAAAATCTGGCATTCAGAACAGCTGTTCTGGATGGCCTGTTTCCCCTGGATTCCCAGAGGAAGACTGGACCCGTCTTACCACCACTGGATCTTCAGAGGAAAACTACACCCTTCTACAGGATCATCTCTGCTCCAAAAGAATCACATCTGTCACTCCAGGAAGACTTAATGGGGCTGCTCCCAACACCCTGGCCAATGAAGTGTCAGGTTGTATTCTCGCTCTGTCATTGTTTTCTTTTGTATTTGTTTGCTCTTTTGTACTACTACATTTTTATTTTTAATATTTCCAGTAAAGAACTGTTATTTGTGTTTCCATATCTTTGCCTGAAAGCCACTTAATTTCAAAATTATAATAATGCAGAAGGACGGAATTTACATTTTCCATTCCAAGGGAGGCTCTGGCTTTCCCTGGCAGACACTTGTCTTTCCAAACCAAGACAAGGACACATGTTTGTGTCAAGAATAGCATGTCAGAGCAATCACCTTATAAACTGTCATGCAAAGTTAATTTTAATTTGCCATAGTTGGCACCTTCAAGTCAGTAGGGAAGTTGTACTTACTGTCACTGGTGCTGGTGGCTGCTGTACAGCCATCACCCTTGGGAGAAATTCCTCATTCTTGAGAAGGAATCATTCATAATCATCCAGCAGAACTATAATTTGATAACCAACATCAACAGTGTTAGCCTTTCCAAATAAAGGTCATCAGAACTGGACTATGGCATGAAAATTATTAGCAATTTACTCATAAAATATACAACTTAGCATTGGCACAGGAGATCTGTACCAAATTCAGTCTCGCTTGGAATGATCTAATATAGGGTATGTGGCAATCTGATGAAATTTTAATCCTGTTGCAAACATGTGCCCCCAGGCCTGGAGATGACTGGCAAAAAAAGCAAGGCTTGCAAAGACTACACTTCTTTATCTCAGTGCAGCAGTATTTCCTGAAACATGAAGGTAAATTCCCATGCAGGCAGTTAAAAATAAATAACAGTGGCATTTCATGTATGACCATCTGTTTGCATAATAAAAGTTGATATCTTCACAGTCCTATGAAATACCAATGCCAATGGCTGGTTATTTTTTCTTTTTGAGATTTTAAATCATTCATCTATGCATATCTTGAACCTGGAGCACTAGTTTTCGCACCTGTAGTGTTGAACACACTTATGTGCACACACACTGTTCCCTTAAATAACTCACCATTGGGCAGAAAATTAGAACATTCAAACATCCAGTATAAGGCAGTAGGCTGACAATATGGACATCTGGATTTTATATTAACATCGACAGAGTGTGATTCCCAAATGTTAGGCTTTATTTATATGAAATAGAAAACCAAATACAGAATCAGAGAATCACAGAATGAGCCGAGTTGGAAGGGACCCACAAGGATAATCAAGTCCAACATGATCAATCATTAGAATATATTTACATTACACTGTAGCCATGGAGGCATGGTCTAATTCAAGGGTTATGCTGTGATCTATGTGAACAAGGTGCAGAGTTTAGCTCCCCTGGGAGACCTGTGGGAAAATGAGCTTGAGATGGCACAAGGAGCTTCCTTGCAACAGTGAGGCAACAGGAACTGCTGGTGCTGAAAGGAGGTGGATACCATGAAGTAAGAAAACCGGGAATGATTATCTTGGCGAAAGATTGTGTTTATTCAGCATTTGCCATCAACAAGACTACTGTGTTTCTCCCTGTAGAACACATGGTAGACAGCAATGCTGAGGACATGGAAGCCCAGGGATGGTTTTTGATGGGAGAATTCAGGTTGCAATTGCCATTTTAGGCTTCTCAGTGATTCAGGCTTGAGCATGGAAAAGGTCTGTTGGCAAAATAACCCACAGCTCAAATAGGTTCCTCTCCAACTTTCATACCCTCTATCTTGACCAAACGGGACACAAGATTCAGAGGCAAAAAGAGACAAAGGAGTAAAAGAGTGGCTCTCTCTAAATTATTAATTGAGAACCAAACACCCTCAAAAAGGCCTGCCAGATACTGCAGTATATCTTGGATTTACATTCACAAGAGAAGGCTGTGCTTTGGAGATATTTGAGAGTGATCAGGCAAGTGTCTAAGAATCTAAGTAAGAGGTGAAAATCCAACCTTATCCAACCTCCTACACAGAGGATGCACTTTTGAAATTATGGAATTTGATTGCTTAAATTCAGATGGAAATTATTCAATTAAAGATCTATGGACCATGCATTTGATGAATGATTTTTAAAAAGAATACTTAAAATTGATTTTTATCTGTGACTATTCAATTTCTGCTAAAATCATCAAAATCCACAAATTACATCTAAAAAAAAAAAAAAGTTTCCTATATGTCAGTTCAGACAAAGCTGATCTACTGAAATATGTTTTGATTCAGAATTTTAACTAATTTTAGAAGTTTTAATCTGTTGCCAATGTATGTCATGTTTCATTCCATGTGTATCCTAATGTTTTGGGATAAAGAAAAGAACATCTCTCCTTCATCCATTGCTCTCATTCCTTACAGGATCTCTGATCATTTTATTCACTTGACTACCTGCACCATCACTTGCCCTGGACTCACTAGGACAATTTACCATAACTATGAGACAAATTATTATGACAACTTAGGGGGTGAATCCACAAAGGATAAGGCTGAGGACTGCAACATTTATCTTATAGGCATTGAACTGACATATTCACAGGGAGAAATAATCAACCAGCATTTTGAAAAACTCTTATTTCGGACACTGGATGTGTCTGTGGTACTGCAGTAATACAGCAGACACTTGGAGGTGAGCAGGACTAAATAATTAATGCAGCCATTTTCAATATCCAGCTGATTTGCTCAGTGTCAGCTCTGCAGCTATATCCTGTTGGAGACATGGAGGTACAGCTCTTTCTCAAACTGTCAGCTCACTAAAGATTTCAATAATGAATTTATTATAAATATGAATATTAATTTCATACTCATAGTTTGCCCACATTTATTCTTTGAGAGTAAAAAAACCCACTCTGCTATTCATTCAGTGGATTAACATTAACAATGCTGACATTTAATATTTTCTTCAGCACAAAGTTGCTTCTTATAAAGATAAAATTTGAAAGATGGAAATGATTCCTTAATTTGAAGTTAATTCTGGGAGAAGAAATTCAGACAGAGAAGGGGAAAATTTGGAAAACTTCAGGTTGATATTTGGGAAGGCATTTCAGTCTTTAATTTTTAAGAATCTGCATTTTGAAAATTGCAGTACTTTAAAAATTTTATCCTAAAGATAAAGCAAATGTGTTTAAGTTTGGCTCAAACAGTTTATTTTTCCTGTTCTATACAAATGCATACACACACACACACACACACACACACATATATATATATACACACATACACACACAATATATTGCAGGGTCTGAGAGTTTTTTGTTTTTCATGGAAGAAATAAATAAAAATTAATTGCTCTAAATGTTAAAGTTATTAAAGTTATGTCCTCTATCTCTTTACCTTACATAGACAAAAAAGAAAAAAAATTCTAATATTTGACTTCCAGATAGATATATAGCAATTGTAAATACTCATGTTTATATGTATGCTCTTGCAGTGTCTCAAACAAATTCTTGTTAAGTTGCCAGTGCTACTGTTCTTGACACAGAAATTTGCTCCCTAGGATTGACCTAGTTCCACAAGGCAGGGAGCAACCTTCATAATGTGATGACAGCATTGATTCACCTCAAAAATCTTTGCATAGACACCAGACAGTGTCCCTGAGTGTGGTAAATTGATGAATAAGAAGCAAAAATGTGGGGGTGTAGATCTCAAATTCAGTCTTCTGTTTCCCAGTGAATATTTAGTAGGGAAAGAGTGCATCCAATTGCTCGTCTTGCAAGGCTTTAGAAAAGAATTTTCAGCCAATGTATTCTGGCTTACAGAAGTAACCCTCTCCAAGAATAATCTCTGAGGGCTCTATTAAACAACAAACAGTTCCTAAGCTCTCTGACCAGAAGCCAAGGAGAGGCCACAAGTGACACAGAGATTGGCACTGCACACAGACAGCTGATTTGGCAAGGCAAGAACCAACACACTGAAGAAGGCCTCTTGGTTTTTCTTTCCTTTAAAACTTGCTCAGTACTGAAACTGCAAGAGTTGTAAACAGGTTGAT
This sequence comes from Hirundo rustica, assembly GCF_015227805.2. NCBI lineage: Eukaryota > Metazoa > Chordata > Aves > Passeriformes > Hirundinidae > Hirundo > Hirundo rustica. Next base: position 18,495,406 of record NC_053450.1, read on the forward strand.
GTAAGTAAAAGTATTTCAAATGATCTCTTTCTTGTCTTGGAGCCACTGGCTAAACTGGGATAATTGCCTGACCTTTTTTACTTTGGTAAAAAAGTATTTTAATGCAATGTCACAATAGCTCTTTGTTACATTTGTTGCTATGAAAGTGGTCTCAAAAGAGACAGTATGATTATTTTTGTACTTAAAATTTTTTATTTTTCCCCATAGGGAAATATTCCTTTAACTGAAAGACATATGACCCATGGTGTCCTTTGTGTTCATTTTTTTCCTCATTTTTTGCTTTTTTTCTCTGTAGACCCCCAAACAGCCTTCTGGCTGACCTATGTGCCTATTGGCTGAAATCAGCTGGGACAGTGGAACAGTCCTGAGAATATTCTCATCGTTAGGACCAAGACGTTCAACTGATACAAGAGCCAAATAATTTTTGGACTCTCAAGAGCAGATTGATTAAATTATATGATTAAATTTCAGTAACTTATTTCTATCTTTACCAAAAATGCAGACAAAATATAGAAATAATAATTTAGTCAATAATTTAGAAAACAAATACATCTATTTTTTTATTAAATTATATCACCATCATTACTATGTTAAATTATAGCATCATCTCCAGATTTTTCATGTACTGATCTCCTTTTTAAAAAAGGCTGTAATGGAGTAAATAGGGAATCAGTAAGACACCTGCAACATCAAATTCAAAACAACCAAAGAACTGACGCTGGCTAGGCAGCCAGTCTAAGCTTCTCGAAATCTGTACAGTTTTGAAGGGATTTTTAAGATTTATGAAATTACATTAATTTTAAAAGCCCTAAAATAATAATATATATATATATATATATATATTTAGAAACAACGTAATGCAGTAACTAGAAATTATCTGGAATGTACAGACAATCACCAAGAACCACATTTGGGGGAAGTGGGTGCATGATGCAGGTGCCTCCATTGGCATCACTGGAATTACATTAACCTGAAAGGATAGCTTACATCGGGGATCTACTTTAAAGACTTTACATTCTTTTAAATAATAGGAAAACAACTGGAGTCAGTCCCAATACCAACATGTTTCAATACTTGTGGTATATAAAACCGCATGCAGATTACTTGAGACAGAGTGAATCTCATGATCTGCCAATTTCAAACTAGTCATATGTTGGTAAGTTGAAGACAAATTCTAAAAAATGTCACTGAAAGACTGTCCTAGTCCTTAGTGCTTTGCAAATCAGATCATTGTCTCAACAAGAAAATATATCCCCAGGTCTTCAGGGGAACCCTGCCCCCTACCCATACCTTCTCCCTTGCTGTTATGTCTGATAGGCAATATGATTTGTCCAAAGATCAGAATACCAGGCAGGAATTTCAGGAGGAAGTGTCTGGATTTCTCTCATAATGAATGCATTACACAGTTGGGGGAGTTGTGCTGATTGGATTGTCTGATATGAACAGGCTTGAAAAGGTATAAAATTCTGCTGGAGACTGGGACAACTGGGAAAACTGGTTGCAGGCAGCTTTTGGGTTGATTGTCCCCTGGCAGGTCAGTATGCAGGGTACATCCAGCCCAAAGACAAGGAACACTCACCTTTGGAGAGGTGAGTGAAAATGCTAAGATATGGTCACACACAGAGATAAAATCCTAAAATAGCTACATAGGTGCTTTTTCGCTTCCCAGTTGTTCATTATGTAAAGCCAGACTTTAAACCTCTAGGTTTCTAGCTGAACCTGCTTATCAAAACACTTTAGACCTGCTTATATTTTATAGTGCAATGATAATATTTAGATACCACTTTAGCAATAAATAAAATCATAGTCATCCACAAAAGTGGCATTTCTCCTGCCTGCCTGAGAGACTTCTCTTTACTGCTTTGCTACAGCCATTATTAAAAACAAGCAATTTTCTTCTTGCTCTGAAGTTTCGTAGAAAGTGGATTCTCATCGAGGCTGTGATTCTCAAAGGTTGCGTGGCCTTACAAGAGGACACATCACCATAGAAAAATGAAATCTCATCTACAAAGGCTAATTCTCAGTTCTTTTAAGATCAATCAGAAAAGGTTCCTAGAAGAAACATCTTACTTTCTGATAAACTATGAGACTATGAGTGTACCAGGAAGGACTCAATGCAGTTGCCCAAACAAAGGCTTCTGATGCCAGTTGAAATGTCCAAAGGTAGGTGACAAGGTGTCACTGGTGAAGGGGAAAGAGGTCCTACCAGAGAACTGCTTTGCTGTGGAGCAGCAGTTGGAAGCTAGGTTGTCTGTGTGATTTACCTCCTCCTTTTAAGCAGCTGAAAGGAAGATTAATGCTAACACATATATAATTTGTAAGGCATCAGAGTATAGGAAATCTCTAAAAAATGAACATATATTTTGATATCTCTAGCTCTGAAATGAAGACCCTAACTCATCCTAGCAGTAGTACTTTATATTCAGTTGAAGTTAAAAATAACTTTGGGGGACTAAGGAAATTTTACCATGAAAAAGATGGAAGTCAAAAGTTCTGGGAAATTCTTTTATTAAATTGAAAAAAAAAATAATATAAGCATCTCAGTTTCAGAAAACTCTTGGGAACAAGTTTTAGAAGCAAATCAATAAGATAGTTGCTAGATAATTGATGAATTTGAATTTTCTTTGGATTTGCGTGACCTGTTTTGGAGATATTTAGCTGACAAAGTGCTAAGAAATATTGTAAATGATTTATGACTGATAATGTTCTTGTGTTTTAGAGTTTGCAAGAAATGCTCCCTACTATCTCCCACTGGCTTTAGGATAGCATCCAGTCCTCTCTGATTCACTGCCAATGATGATAACTCATTTCTTCACCATGTTCCATTTTGGTTACAGCAATGCAATTTACTGAAACAGGAAAGCATAAGCCCTGGGAAAGTTGCAGCTGGTACAGATGCAGGAGAAGTTCTCTTCCTCAGTCTCATCAGTCACAAACCCTTTGATTTGCACTTGCAGCCCACACACCATCTAGATTGGTCTCTAGAGATGAGCTCCATCTTCTCTTAAGTCCAGTAAAATCCTGTGGGTCTCTGTGATGCCTGTTTGGGACACTGGGTCAAGGCCATGCAGTTGATGAGATGAACTAAGGCCTAAGGGAGGCTGTGGTGTCTGTGCCATTTTGCTTCATATGAGGCACACCTCAGTCCCTTTCCTGGGCTTTATTCCTTCTCTAGAAAATTACTCTATTAAAAGTAATTTTACTATTTGGGAAGCCAAAAGAAAAGAAGTGGATTTTTATCAAAATGAAGTATAGTAAGATTTGTTTCCCTGCTCATGGAAGGGAGGGAGTCCCTGGGTGTGGAAGCAAGTACAGATACTGAATTTATTGGTTTATATAAATATTTAGGTGTCCATATTTAATGCACACAAAAAAATATTGTAACATTTCTTATTGCTAATTCTCCAGGGTTTCTTTTAGATACTGCTAAGCCTTTGAGTAACACTATGAGTTAGAACTGCATCTAAAGGTAGTTTGATAGAATTTTACTTGAAAGCCTTCAGGAATATATTGATGGATTGTCACATATACTTATAAAATAAAGATCAGAGGTCAGATGTAGACTTTCTCTTTTTCTAAAATGTCCTGTGTTTATGTACCCACATAAGCATAGAATAATATACCCTAGAATAATGAATTTTTTGGGATGGAAGGAACATTGAAGATCAGATAATTCCATTCCTCCTGCCATGGGCAGGGACACCTTCCACTAAAAGAAGTTGCTCTCTTAGAGAGACTTCTTCCCTGTATACACATAATCATTGCTATCAGTTTGCCCTTCTTGCTAACAGGAAGATATCCTACACCTGAATGAAAACTGATTTTGTTGGTTTGATCTTCAGGAATCTTTTTTGGACTATTTTGTGTATATTTTGCAATAATTTGAAGTGGATCATGTGCAGAAGACTTTAAGGGTTTTTTTTTTTTTTCTTTTGTCTACCACTTAATGTCTCCTTTGAAAATGCCTTATTCTAAAGAAAAATTGAAAAATAAACTTTTTTCTAAAGGGTGGGAACTGTACATTGTAAATTGACCAACAGCAAATTGCATCCAATTTACCCCAGAATATATACATTAAAAAAAAGGAATGACACTTTAAAAAGCACAAAAAAAAAAAAAAAATCTGCTATGAAAGGTATGTGAATAAAGAAGTTCTATAGAAGAACAAGAAGAAAAAAGAGAGGCGATAGAGACAGAGAATGTCACCACAAGCCATACCAGCTAAAATCTTGATAACAAAATATGCAAAATATTTCTAAAGTATACTGCAGCCTATCCGCTAGCCACAGAGTAATAAAGACCTCACATAAGCAAAGACATTACTTAACATCTAATCTTCATAGACAGATCAGTTCCATATAGTCTCAAAGTTCAGAGAGGAGCAGTCAATTACATTTATTGTGAATATTTTGCCAAGTAAAGATAGAGTTCAATTGTACTGAATGGTTCCTAATGTCATCGAATATCATTTTGCTGAGGTTTCCAGCTGGCAACTTCATTCTTCCACTGTCTCCTTTAGCCTCTTGTGTTTATTTTACAATTATATTTATGACAGCAGAATTACTGAACCAGCCTGTGCAGCCACAAGATGGTTGTTTTCAACAAAAAGTGTGTGAAAAGAGTCCTGTAAGCGATTCAGATTACAGTGTTCAGTCCTGATCTCACATTTATAATTCATGTCCAATCTCTAATTTGATTTTTTCAGGGAATTTTCAGCTTCTGAAAGTCATTGTCCAAGAAAAGGAGGTGAACTACTTTACCAAATTTTATTAGTAAGTAATAAAATTAGAGACTCCATTTGTAAATTGTGGTTCTGTATTCTGGAAAACCATGCTGGAATTAGTGTGAGCATTTATTGCACACAGACCAAAAAACTAGCTGTATGTTGAGAACCAGCTCTTTGCCCTCATTAGCTGATCCGCTGTCTACAGCATGATAGCAGCAGGGCCCTTTAACAATAGGTACAATAGGAGAGTTTTACTACGAGCAGTCAGATCCTTTTTCCTCCAAATATAGCAATGTTATGCTTGTTCTGTCTTGGCAAATGTAAAGTTGGAAGCAGCCCATTGTTGAGAATCCCACCTACAGCTACACGACTGTACACAAATCTTGGAAGTTTGCATGAAAGACAAGAATAGAGGAATCCAGTGGGGTCTGAACAGAAGTGTAGTTCCTGTACAAAATTGAAGGATGTCATCTTCAGGTGTTTACATACAATACAGGCAGTTCCACAAGAGACAGGGGGATCAACAAGCAGAGTCCTGAGCAAGTCAAGGCACTGTGAATCAGAAAGCCCTGGCTGATCAGCTGAGTATCTCTCACTGCTGACCTATTGACTTGATGTCCACAGATTTAAATCTGAGTGCACAGCAGACATATAGATACCCAAGGTTATTCATCTAGATCTGCTTCCCTATAAAGTTTAGTTGCCTAAACAGAGAGACAGAATGACATCTGATGTGTCTGTATCTGAATGGCCTCTGTTCTCTCCTTCAGGTAGGTGAGGTTTTTTAGCTCCTGTGTCTTACATGTCTGTGATGCATGGATGACAACCTGAGTAACAGAACCACACCCTAAAAGAGCAAGAGAACCTCCCCACACCACACACACCTTGGGGATGGGGGGAGACATTTATTTTAGGCTTTTATTTCTATAAAGGTTTCTACATTGCACCAGCAGAGGATGTCTATAGAAGCAGGTGGACCTGGTTTTTGCAGGACAGTGGAGAAACTTACACTATACCTTTCCTCTTATGATTTTATTATTATTTTTTTAATTCTATGCCTCTAAAAAAACTTCAGCATTTGCTTCTGCTATTTTTTTGTTTTGCTTTCAATTCCTAAATATCGACTGTGGGTTTTTGTACAGCAAAAAAGCCAGGTTGGAATTGTCCCATGTTCCTGCAACACAGAACACTGGATTTCATTCATACATTTATCTTCCCATTTGCCCAGGCCCAGCCACTTTGTGTTTAATGAATATATATATTGTTCAGAAATGGATGGCTAAAATTTCCTGGGTTTTTTACAAATTTGGTATTAAAAATAGTTGGATAAAATCCCGAAATATTCCAGAGAGAAGATAAGACCCTTATAGCTGTGTGCCCCAGCCTGCAGAGAGCATGTCCTAGTGGGCCCAGGTCCAGGACCAGACACTAAACATTCAGTAGACAGAGATTTTATTGCATTTTTCTTTTAATTACTTCTTTCCCTTAGCATTTGCTAAATTCATACAGATTTACTTAGGCAAAGGAATTCTCGTTTTTCTTTTGAATTTATACCCACCTGTTCCTACTCCAACAACTTCTGCTTACAATCCATGACATCCTTACATTGTGAGATCTGCAAAAAATATATAATATTATAGAGGAAAACAAGTGTTCCAAACCTGTATTCAATCATGTTTTCCCACTTGTTTTGATGTGGTCTACAAACCAACATTTCTGTGTCTGGAAATTAGGACTCTCAGACAGAGATCTCATGCTCATAGTACTGTAATTTTTGACTTTTTTCTTTCCCTAATTGTAAAGCCTTTACCCTCCTGAAAGTAACATTTTCCAGAAGTGGAAATTTACTCATCCTAGTACTTAACAAACAAAAGACTCCCCAGATACTACTGTCATGCAAAGGAATAAGTTAATTATGCACTAAGTATATTTTTAAAAAGTGTCAAAACTGAGCCAATACTTCACTATAAACTGCTTTTTCCTACTGTGAACTCCAACATGAAAAAGCAACCACTGAACTGCTAGGGGGGTGATAGGTTCTAAGTGATAGTCTTCTTACTGTTGCTAAACTGACAACAGATAATTTTCATTTGAAATACACATGGAGTCAATTTATGCCAGGTGTTTTTTCTGATATATAGAAAGAGAAGGAAGACAGAGATGTGGACATAAGAGAATTTATTTGTAGAGTTATATCTATTTTAAGACCATCAGAATCTGGGAGGATTCTGGCTGTGAAGATGACTGGAGTGTACTTGACTTGCTCTAAATTCTTGCAATTACAATTGAGGACATTTCTGTGTGAAAATATATTGGAAAAGGAATATATAAATTCCACTGGATTATGAAGGAAGAAATTTAAAATCTGCTTTTGCCTCCACTTTGAAGGCTGAAGTTGTTAGTATACCCTAAGCTGCTTTAATCTGTTGGACTCCTGTGCCTTGAGAGTTTATGAATCTCCAGTGAGATATTTTTAAAAAATTCAGTTCCAAATTTTCTGGAATTAAACATTTTAAGATGTTCTTCCAAAGGAAGTATTACATATCTATCTATATTTGAGTGGATGGATAGACCTACCTCTTTCCTGCTGAAGCACTTGATCTTGACAGTAAAAAATCCCAACACATGGGAAATTTAAGTTCTTTAACAGGTCTTACATCTTCCCTAACACACACGCATTTTGTTACTGGGGAAATTCCCCATTTAAAGATGAATTACGTGTCCTTTCTTTCAGAATCAAAACTCTAAAAATATGATGGGCACTTGAACTTGCCCCTGTCTACAGTCAGTATTACAGGTGATTTAACATTTAGGAAAACAAATATTTCCCTTATTAGTCACTTCCTCCCCACAGCCCCCTCCCAACCCCCCCAAGAAGTAGTAGTAGTAGTAGTAGTAGTAGTAGTAGTAGTAGTAGTAGTAGTAGTAGTAATAATAATAATAATAATTATAATAATAATAATAATAGAAAAAGAAAAAGAGATGGGGAATTTTGGTTTTAGGAAATAGGAAGACAGAAAGGTTGAAAGGAAACTTAAATAGTGTTAACAGTTTGCTACCTCTTCTTCCACCTAATAATAATATCTCTCTGAAAAGAAGGTAATTTTTCCATTTTGCTGATGAAAGACCTTTTCATGTAATTTTTTTTTTTCCTCTCTAACCTTGCATCAATAGAAATTACACAGGCATTTGGCTTATAAGTGATAAGAAACTAAAATTATTTTTTATGGTTAAATAGTTGTCTAAACTAAAAGAAAATATTATTGCAAATGATTTAATTTTTTGAAATTCAGAAGTGGAATTTTAGTCAATGTCACCTCATATTTTGACTGTAGGTGCAAGAGGCAAAAAAGTTAGAGGCATGAACCTCTTGTTTAGACAACAGGAGAGGAAGGGAAGCAAGAAGAGCACCTATAGAGAATGGGCCACTGAGAAGGAAATGAATCTCCAGCATCAGCTCCTACCAAGTACAGCATGGCGCTAGTAGTCAATAATCATAACCCATCTGGGTGTGCTAAATATTCACCCATGTGCAGGCAGCCAGGCAAAACCAATGCACCACTTTTATGCCAAATTTATAACTTCACTCACACAATGCCTTTCCTTTGCAGAGATGCACAGTCCTGAGATAAAAGCAGTAGTTATTTTCATGAGCTCATGTCAAATACTTTCATCAGTCAGTCCTTAATACTCTGTTCCGCTTTTCTTGTTATTGAGTAAACCCAAAGGTATAGTATTTTTGGTTTAACAAGACTGGACCCCACCTGCCCACCCAAGATAAACATATGCTAAAGAAAAAACTACCTTTTGTTCAAATTTTTAGATTTTAAATGTAAATTATAGCATTAGGTCATTGGCCTGCTTTATGGGTGAATAATTGATGTTTACAAAGATTTTATTATCCCGTCATGTCTTCATTCAAAGCATGAACAATTACTAGATAACTATTTCCAAATTTAAGCACAGATGGGGAATTCTAGTCACTGGCAGACAGAAAATTCCATATGAAAATCATTGATCCTCTGGGCTGATTTGTCTACATCTAAAACTGGTGATTAGGAGATATTCTGTTAATTGTCCAGCATTTCAATCATAGAGATATTAGTCCCTTTCTCTCTCATCTTTCTTGCCTTACTAAGAGATGACAGAATACCGAGTTTTACACAAATGGGGAGTTATAAAAAAAAAAAAAGTTAAACAAAACCCAGAAAACTAAATAGCACATAGGATTTCATGATAGAAATATTATTACTAATGCATTTTTTTCCTAACATAAAATCCTGAAATTAGTTTGGATAAAAACCTAAGAACAAATGGATGTGGAATATCATAGAGCAGAAGAAAATGTTGGGGTTTTTTAGTTCAGTCCTGATTTTTTAAAAAAAAGTCAAAATAGTTAGCAGCTTGCTCCAGATCCATCTCAAAAGATACATGAAAATTGCTTCCAAAATAGCAAACATTAAATGAATATTACAATATTAAATTATTTCTAAATAACAAAAAATCTATCAACATAGTTTTCCTTACATTTTGCAAGAGAATAGTGAACCTACCTTTACAAAAACTTACAGCTGCTCTATCAATTCTCACCTTCTTTCCAAAATACCGAAAGATGACCTGCCTTATTCACTTTTTGTTGAACAGCATATTTTTCAGTAATCTCTGCTACTACAAATAAAACAGTTGTGCACTAATGGATAACTGTTGTGGGAGCTACTAAATTATTATGTGTTTGAGACACATGAAAGGCCAAACCGCTTGGATTTAACTTCAGCTATTGATAAGATGAGATATGAACTTAGTTTGCACATTGAATTAATTATCCTAAGCTGATAACTGGCAACAGTTGAATAAGTCTTAATTCTTTACCCAACCTAGTAATATATAAGAATTTGAGGAATAGCTGCAGAATATGTTAAAAGTTTCATTTGAAATATTTGTCAGGACTTCCTCTGAGAGGCTTAGAGGACAAAACTGTCTGTCTTTCCCACAAGGTCTTCAACCACAATGTCTTCCAAATACCTTTTCCTATTACATAAATTTTGTACCTCGACATTGGTGCCTCAACATTTATTGTATTTGGCTCTTTTGCAAACCACCTCTTTCCTATTTAAAAAGTCTCACAGTTATCATTTACACCTACATCCCTTCTTCAGCATATAAGAGAGCAATTCTTACTCCCCTGTGCATAGTTTTGTGCACCAAGCCTTTTTATGTAGGAGTATTACTGGGGTCCTAGATGTTTTGATTGGTCAAGTGTGGAAGTAACAAAGTATATATACTCAAATACAAGTGACTATTTATCAGGATGTAAAATAATCTCATGTCAATCAGAATTAGAAAATAATATTTTTGTCATGCAAAAGGTTCAGGCCACTGAAGAACTTGGGAGCAACTTTGAATCCACGCTGGGCCATTATTGCATTAAGTGTGCAGAATCTTGAAGTTAAGTACAAACAGAGCTAGGACATTTCAGAGATTTTGAAATACAAGGTTATGTATTGCTTAAGTATAAAAGTCAAAAGGACTAAGTTAATATAGTGTAAGAGAAAGAGTGAAGGCACAGAACCAGCTATATTGGCAAAAATTACTAGAGAAGGAATCAAAATAAATTAGTCAGTATGAGACATTAGCAAAGACCTTGCCATTTCCACTGAGGATAAAATAAGAAGGCACTACAGGAAATATGGAAACTAGGAAAAGATGTCTTATTTTATTTTTATCTTTGTATGGCAATAAAATTACTGATCTGTATTCTGGTGTCTTCATTTGGATTAAGAATCTTTTTTTGTTGTTTAATTCAAACAAGTGTCAGACAATTTAATGACATGAAATAAAAATATAGAAAATGCTACATAGTACACAACCAGAGCTGAACACTGTCTTATTTTCCCATTGTTAAAGTTAGATAATTATTTCAGAAATTTTGCTGTTACAAGGTAAAATTGTCTACAACCTGGCATGTTCCAGAGAAACTTTTTATTAGGTGATCAACTCTGGGTTCTGAATACACTCTTGTGTTAAGGGAAAAATTTCTGAATCATTTAGCTTTCAATGGTCAAAATCCAAAGGATTTCTCTTTCAAAGTGTGTTTTCAATAAAGTAACTACTTAAAACTTTCTAAATCCTTTGTAATGTAGCTGGACACACTAAAAAGTCTGTTGTTTCATTCCATTAAATATATTTAAGGATGTAATCAGGTCATTGCCTAAAATTGGTCTCTTGTTCAAATATGAGCGTTAGAAATGATGAAATATAGAAGTAGAACAGAAATAACTAGTATGTAAAACTAATTTTACTTGCAGGTGTACATAAATGAGCTTATTACAAAGTTATGCCTAAAGAAAGCTCTCTAGGAACAATGAAGTAATGATCTTTCATGATGCATTTGCACTGCACAGCCACAAAATGCCACAGACTGCTTTCCTCCATTTACTGCCACAGGAATAGAAGCAAAACCCAAATATTTGCTTGGAGAGAGGAGAGAATAGATATTCCTTTTCCCTCCATCAAGTCCAGTAGCAGCATGAAGCTAGAGCAGCTGAGAAAGTGTGGTCCTGTGCAGTTAAGAAATAAAGACTAAATTAAATTCAAGTCCATCCTGCAAGGTAAAAAGGAAAGGTATCAGTACCAACAGCAAGCAACAATGCTCACTGAGATTCCTCATACATCCAGAAGCAGGAAACCTTAGTGTTAAACACAATGAAATCTCAGCAATGTCCTTTGTTGTTGAACACAGACACTCTGACACATTGCTCATGTTAGCAAAACTCTCTGATTTGGAACATGAAACCTCTAGTCTGTGATAAGGGGACAGGCAACTATGGCTAGGATTAAAAAGTTTTGTGTAAATATCCTGTGTTCTGTAAAGCAACTGCTAATCCACTTATATGATATTTTGTCAGATCTTTTAAACCAAATTCCTTCTGGGTAACTTGTAATACAGAAGATGAGGTAAATGTTTTCAGTGCCGTGGGACTCCCAAAATAATTCCAATCTACTTTTGGTGAACAGAAGACCAGATCATTGCTTAATCAGTCTGTACAGCAGCTTCTCATTACCTATCTTGAAACTTAACTCCAGCACTGATTCCCCTTTCTGGAGAATTCCAAGTCTTTAGATTCCCCCGATGAGCCACATTTCTAAATACTGAGGGCTTCTGTTTATTATTTTCTGTTTGAGGTGGGGTTTTTAGTTTGTTTGTTGTTTTTTCCTTTTTGTGTTTGGATCTTGGGTTTCCATTCACGTGTTGGCACATGCCATGTTGGCAATGTAGGCATCTATACTCCAGCATATTTAGTTATTTATTTCTTCCTTTCTTGGTCAGTAATTCAGCAATCAGCTTTGGAACTGGTCTATGGTATCAGCTCTGCAGGTTTAGAGGAACTGAGCAGTAAAGGGTTATGACTGTTCACCTCCCAGCTTACCCATTTATAACTAATTTCTAAATGTCTGTTCAGAATTCAATTTCCTCATTACCTCAAACGCAAATCCCTGGGGGTCTGCCATGTCCCATGTTTCTCTTTATGATGATTTCCCTTCCTAACAAGGGGAAATGTGACCTGTTGTCCAATAATATTTTTTTTATTTCTTTCTCAGATGAGAACTGTTGCCAGGAACATGGTTATTGCAGCACAAATGGATTCAGTCCTAAATGTTACCTCTGGTTGCTGACCACAGGATTCTGGCATCGTAACAGTCAAAAATGGTGACCCTTGTGCTTGATGTGATGTCAGCTGCAACTCTGCTGATGAGAGTAAGAGAAGGGTGACAACTGTAGTGTATAAATCACTTTTACAATATGATGAGTAGAAAACAACATTTAGTAAAGTTTCAGCTTTGGTATGAATCCTAGCCAGTGCTGTAAACTCAATACCTTGTTCTGGTAATTCCTTCATGCCACATCATGAGCAATGTTTCAATTTTCCCTTTAATGTCCCTTTAATTTCCATGAAATATTTATTTATTTCTTTTTCACTCCTTATTTGGGTGTCAGATCAAGATAAACTAAAATAGAGACAAGTAATCAGACATCATATTTTTATTGTTCATGGAACAGAAATAGCAGTAATGTCACAGATCATGAAGAACAACAAAATTTACTCTTCCTTGGGTTCTCTGTTTTCTCAAGAGCCATTACAGACATGGGATGAGCATGTAGATTGAGTCCTGGGCTACAGATGAGAATCTGTATTGTGTGCCTCATGCAACACAAATGCCCCTTTTTCAGAAAAAGATGCCGGTCCCTATTTTTATAGATATTTCTGAAGCAAACATGTTCATATCCTGGTTTGCATTCATGGATTATTTACAATGATGCTATTCAAAATATGTTACCTGAGACATGCATGTAAGAATATGTGCTCTTTATTTGTTGATTTGCAGGCAATTACACCATCATTACAGAGCATAGGTCATAGATTAGATATCAGAGAACAGGAAGAAGCTTTTACAAAATATTAAGATCCTGAAATAGCAATAAAAAGTCATCTTGGGAAAAAGCCTGGTTTTCATTATAAATAGCCTCTAGAATGTCTTGGTACTTGGCAAGGAATAGCTCATGCCCACACTTCATTCTGTTTCCCTTCAATAAGTGGTTGGCCATATTGAAAATGCCCACTGAGAATAGTTCCTGGTCTGTGCTGTGTCTTTATTTAAGCCTGGAACTTGTTGGTCATGGTTGTGACTGTTCTGGAAACCAGTCCAACAATTCAGTGATGTGGATGACGGAGTTTCAGGGTCAGGGGGCAGTACTTGGGAACATTCTTTTCACTAGTAAAGATGTAGCCCCAAGAACTGTTTCTGGGCCACGACATCATCCAAAGCACTTTCAGAACTAGAGATACCCTCTTCATGGTTTGTTTACCAAGTATGTATTTCTGTGAAAATTATTTACAGAAAGAGAAATGAAACAACTATTTTTACTTCAGTTAATGGGGAATATCATGAAGGATATGGTGAGACAGTAAAAAGAATGTTTTTCTTATTTTAGGAAAACCCAAACTAGAAAAGCATTTGCTAATTTGATGATTTGGGGTTTTAGGGAGGTGGTGGGGGTTTTTTGTTTGTTTGGGGTTTTTGTTTGTTTGTTTGTTTGTTTGTTTGGGGTTTTGTTTTGTTTTGTTTTGTTTTGTTTTTTGTGGCCCCAACAATTTTAACTCTTATTCTGCAAGAAAAGTAGGACAATAGATCCCAGCAGAGAGAACAGAGACCACAGCAGTCAATAAATATGAAAACATAAGTCCAAACCATTCAACACCACATTTATATAATTTTCTCGCAAAATTAAGGATTTCATGTCTTCTAAATGTCGGTTATAAAAATCTGAAGTTAAATGGCTGGTTTTCAGACGTAGTGGTCATCTGACCTCATAGACTTCCAAAGATAAAATATCCAAAATATTTTAAAATCAAAAGTTTTGGACTGGCAGTAGGTTTTAGGCATTTTACCTGTAGGCATGCATTTAAAGAGGCAGTATGGTGTCCTGGATGGAAAACTAAACACCCAAGAAATCCACATTTGCGAGTGCTCGATAAAAAGTTTGTGTTTGCATATCAGGCCACTCAATGGAAAATGGCTCAAGGCGGACCAGGAGCATAACAGTGATTAACAACTCTTTTTGTTGTTTAGCTATAATGTATCAAGAAAAAGAGACAGCTAGACACTCCTAGACTTCACAAGACCTCTGGATTCTGGGAAAATAAAAGTTTCACAGCTTCAGTGAGCTCCTTTGAACAGTGCACTTTGCTCACTTGCACTTGGGGAAAATCCACAATGAGTCTGGGCCTTCAAGTGACCCTGCACGCTTGTGGACAGATGCCAAATTAAGCAATGGACAGAGGCTTCAGGTATGATGTCTGAGCTACTGGAGGCAGAATTGAAAGAAAAAATGCTGACACACATGTGAATCAAAGTTGCAATTACATCATGTATCCAAATCCAAGAAATTTCTCAGCAACTCTTCAAAGAGGTTCTGTCAGATGCCATACATCATTGAGATAGCAAACCTGCATAAAGGAAGTATGGATTACATTTCTTGGATGTGAAAGCCCCAGGCAGTCTCCTCCCAGAGATCTACCAATGGGATTTTAAATTACATGGAACTTCTAAGCCAACACAAATACAGGATCAGCATTGGTGTAGTGCCTATAAAACATTTGAGAAGCAAAAATATAAATTAAACAGATAACAAATGTGAAAAATCAAACATATTAAAAGCTATACAAAACAGAGACTGACATTTACTGTGAAACCATGTTGATGAAGGATGAAGAAGATCAAGAAGAATAAATTTAAAAAGCTATAAACTATATCCCACTAAAAATAAAATTAAAATGTCAAGAATGTATTTATGTTTTATTGATAAATGGAGACTTAAACATGGTTGAGGAAATGCTTCTTTATTTTAAAGAGGAAAGGCAATAAATAATAGCTGTGTATGTAAGAAAAACAAAAAAAATAAATTTAATGAAATTATATAAAAAATAAATGAACCTGATTTGGTTTTGGAAAAAAATGCAAATAAATTAACTTGCTGGTAAAATATTATGCCATTTTTTGATAACATGGTGGCATATGTAGTTCATTGGAACTCTTGAAGATCATCTCACTGAAAGGGACAATGCTGCTTGTCAAATAGCATTCTGGACCTCAGCTGATCCATATAAAGAACCGTCTCCAGATTCTGTGATTCCAGCAACTTCCATCTGCACCGTCTCATGGATGGAGATATGTTCTGAAAGTTGCAAAATCAAGTCCTGCAGCATTACTTCACATAAAGACAGGTAACAAATGGAATTTCAAATTGAAGTTTGTGCCTATAGGAAATGTCCTGCACCTTCTTTCACCAATCACGATGCCAAACTTTGATCGTGGTGTTCTCTGTTGGGTTCTGTCTACTCTACTGCACCTCAGTGGCAGCATGGACTTTTCTGATGCTTTACAGTTTTAAGATATCACCTCTCCAGTTTAATTTGAGATGACAGCCACCAGAAGTCTCACATTAAGATGTTTTTATCCTTCACCCTGCCCAAATACCTAAGAAGATATGAGACCTATAGATCCTTCTGCAGCAAGCATGACACCCTCCTCCCTACTTCCATTTCTTTGAATACCTCTTCTTGGCCTAGTAGAAAAGGAGAACATGCCATATGTTCTACAAATAGGTCTTTAATTTTCATTCAACAATTGCTGTGTTGAGAAAGGAAAAATAAGATCTTGCATGATCTGAAATGTTCAAAAAATGCCATAAGTAACCCTAAAATCATTGTTCTAGAAATAAAGTAGGTAAGGGGAAACATACAAAGTGGGCATGTAAAATGGACACCCAGTATTTAAAAGACACACAATACAATCTTACAATTTCAAAATTTTGAAATTTATATGTTTTACATTAGAAGGACTAGGATGTTACATTTACTTAGGATTTTATATTTACATCTAGAAAGAAAGTACTCCATGTCAGGAATTCAGTCTTCAGGAAGAGACATTAAGATTGTGTAAATAATCAGATACACAGATTATTCTGTGCCTATACAGAATGTAAAACACATTACAGACTTAATCCTGACTGAGCCTTCCGATATTGGGATGATTCCAGAAAACTGGAAAAATAAAGAGAAAAAAACAAAAAAACCCAAACTGATAAAATCTTTAATGATGTGACAAGTCACACTAATTAGAGTGTGAGCAATCTCAAGAACCATTGAATCACTTTGTTGTATTTCAGATTATACAGCCAGTCTTGCTGCTTAGTGTCTCTGAACAGCTAAAGCATGACAAGGAGAATTCAGCACTCTTTGGTAAGAGTGAAGGAGAGCTGGATTTACTGCAGGAGTATTTCTGAAGTGGACAGTCATGATCCTTTCCTTTTTGGGACCTGACTTGTCTTGCTGGCCACATAGATATAAGCAATCTGTACTTGAAGGAGTGAAGAAATAGCCAGCACAAGTCCATGTGATATCTAAGACCAAACACGAGAAGCTGTTGACATCTTTATTCCTCTTAACGTATTTTCAGGATCAACACTTGCATAACCCTGAAAATAACTGTAACTGGCAGCAAATGACAGCTCCTATGACAGACCCATGCAGGTGTTTTTTATGTCATACTGAGGCCCTCTTCTTTAAAATATATTGACTAAACCTTGTTTGTCAGAGGAAATTAACAGCGTTATCTTCCTTTCACATGTGAAAACTGTTCTTCAATATTGTCTTAGTGTGAGGCATTGTGTCAGGAGAATCTGCCTAGCTGTAATGACCAGTTTAATAACTACAAAAATCACTGCAGATTTCAACATTTGCTAGGCAGCAACTTACAGTGCTAGAAAGAAGGACACAATGTCATTTATGTGATGGAAATTTTGCCATAAAATGATGACTCAAAATGTGACTCTGGAACAAAACATCATGTTTTAATGTACAGAAGTTACATCCTCTGTCAGTTTTAATGGTTTAAAACCATCTGCCAACCAACTGGTACTTGAGTATGGAAAGCACAGGAGTGGCAGGGAGGAGGGGGCAAAGAGCTTTGCAGTTGCGTAACCCATCACACATCCTGGCACCTCCTCATGTACTATGGAGCGTTCAAGTTTTGCTCACACGGTGGTTTGTGTGGTGGCAGAGGGGTTCAGTGCATGCAGGACAGAGCAGGGCAAGGCAGAAGCTGCCCCCTGATCCCCAGAAGCAGGGCGTGCCACAGGCTGGGAGAGCCCACAATGGCATGGAGATGCACGCTCCAAGGTAAGAAAAATCTCAGAGAAAGCACAAATGACAAAAATCACAGTACTTCATCAACAGAAGCGGTCACTAGCAGCACTACTGACTGTGTCAGCTTCTGCAGCAACTGGACACTTGTTGTAATGCATTAATTGGGTTTATATTTGTAATGTCCTTTTCTATCTGTCCCTGCCCAGCAGTGCCCACCCCCCTCACTGAGACGTAACCTAATCCTGTTTTACCGCTGATTGGGTGGTGCCTCTGGGTCTCGCCTATGGGCCCTGCCCCCTGGGGGAAAAAGCCACGGCAAGGGAGGAGCCAGGACTCTCTGGCATCGGCTCTCTGTTGGATAGGGTCTCTAGGCTGAGCAGGACATAAGAATAAAAGCAGGACTATCCCACTGAAGTCAGAGAGTCAAGACTCTTCCTTTACCTTCAGCGGCCGTCTAGTCTCGTGGGGAATGCTACAGACACTGAGAGCAGGAAAATACCTCTTTTAATTCCTTTTCTTCAGCTGGCTAATTTTTGTTTAGTGCATTGTATAGGTTGTAACCAGTTGGTAATAGACATTGGTAGCAGATGGCACAACCATATTTTTTTGCTAATGAAAACGTGGCTATGGAAAGGTATATTTTACATTTTCCTGGTTTTTACAGCAATGTAGCAATACTTGCATTTATGTTCTTACACTTGTGCAAAGTACTTTTTTTTTTTTTTTTTTTTTTAATAAAAACTTTCCTCAAGTGGTTATGCATGGAACATATCAAAAAGTAATAATAAAAAGACAGATAAAGTGAGAATTAGGAGGCAGGATTAAAATGAAATGGCTATAAAAGCAACAGTGGAAATATATAAGTTCTGTATGCTTGATCACATGATCAGCTCTATTCATCTGTGTTTTATCTGTACAAAATCATACTAAAAGAACATGATAACATGAACTGAAGATGTTCAGAAGACATTATAAATTGCAGTCACATGCTTTAAAACATTTGAATAAAAATCCCAAACTGATAATGTTGTACTTAAAATTAGAAAGGAAGCAAAAATGTAATTGTCAGCTAAATCTATACTCATGCATTATTCAATTGTAGAACATATGTACTAAGAAACGGCCAGATTGAGAGTCATGAGTTTGTAGGTGCCAAAACAAATGAAAATCATTGCAGAAACTAGCCTGAACAGCACATCTGCAGCAGAAAAGAAATTAGTTGTCAATCTGGCAGTGGCCACTACAAAAAGAAGAGCAGTGTGTTACTTGATGGTAGAAATTCAGCAGATATGAAGCCAGTTTTGTACTGAAGATTTACATACTGGAAAGAAGTGTCTTTATCTGGGGAAAAGGACTGTGGATGCCAGCAAAGCTGACTGTCTGCTCTTCATGGTTTATGAGGTTTTATAGAGGTCCCTTTCTCAGGCAAGCAAAATGTCCAGTTTTGCAGTCTTGAGCACATTTTATATCTATATAAATTTATTCCAAAAATTACATATACTCTTATTTGCACTCAATATGCCTTGAAGGCAATAATCAGACAGTAAATAAATACTACAGTGAGGAAAAAAAAAATTACAATCCTACATACAACACAATACCAACTACCCTTTCTGTAGCCCAAACCCTTTCTTATATCCACTGTGTTCTGTGAGGAGTTAATTATCTGCATCTCACCACCGCTCTGTTTGAACACCTGCTCAACTCACCCTTTGCCCATTGCTAAAAAAACCCTGAGATCCTTTTTTGCTCTCTTTATGGAAGGAATATAGGGACTCTCACACAAATGCAGGAACCCTTACAATGAGTTGACAAATTGTCTGTTCATTTCCATTAATTTCTTAAGCACTGACACACATAAGTAAATATTTTTTAAATATTTACATTCAATCTTGGTGACAGTTCTAGACATTTATAGGAAACATTTCAAGCTTTTCATCTGAAAATCTTTCAAGACTTTGAGCATGCAAACAATCATAATTGCCAACACGACATGAAGTGCCAGGATATAAAACATCCCCTTATCTCTACATCACATTTGCACATTTGTATTATAAGGTGTTTCAATGTCTATTGATTCTTCCAGACCTTTAATTCAAAGACATAAAATACATACCATGTTTGTCTATCTGTCTATAATTTTATATACCTAGATAAAGGAATGTCACACAAAGCAACCTACACCTGCTATGCATATTTTACGATTATCAAGTCTATCATAAGTGTAGGTACAGAGAAGTGGTGGTGGTAGATCTAGCCAAATGTCTTGGACTTCATCCCTCACAAGGGATAATTTCAGCATTAGGCCTACTACCTTTCATTCTGATTTTCCTTTCAAGAACAACCAGAAGTATTCTTAACCTAAAAACATAATTCCTCACTTCTTAAGATTACTTAGTTCTTCCAGACAGGTAACAGTTTTATGTGACCTCGTACTTATTGGTCTAAACAAAGCATGTATCTGTATTTATCTGCAAGTAAAATTACCATGCAAAGCATCTCTTTACCCTGTACTTAATTTTAGAATCAACAATACAGAAAATCACATGTTGAGTCCTGATGCTACGGAAACATATAACCTGGAGGAACAGTCTTCTCTTTTGATGTGACTTCTTCTAAGTCACATGCTGAATTACAAATATTTGCAATATTGTTTGTTGCTGTAACAGAAAATAAGAATAAAAAACATGAATATTTTGCTACTTTGAACACCATATTTATCTTTTGTTTATCACATCTATATTAAGATAGATATTACACAAAAGATTTGTTCCTAAGTCCAGCTTACCCATTCTGACCTATAAAATGGTTTAAATCAATATTATCCATAAAGATTTGCAATACATTTCAATGGAAGTGCTTTTTCTATCACTAAAATCTTATGAAATCAAAATGTCTGTCTTGTGTGTCTGTATTTACATTAAGCTGTATATAAAAAAAGTGAAGCCATGTATCTAAAAGCAGGCAATATCTCTTTTCTTGTAACTTCCCCTAAAAATATAACAAGATTTCTGAGAGTTATGGAGGCTGGCCAAATTTCTGGGCTATGTCCAGCCCTGGTCTATGCAACTCCATGAGATAAGCTGACTTTTAAACTAGACTCCAAATCCAGTATAAATGTCACAAATTAATTCACCCTTTAAAATTCCTCTTTCACAAATAATTTTTCAGACCTATTTTATGCTTCTGAGCAAATAAAGGGTATTTTTATGGTTATGTTTTACAATACCTGAGAGCACATGTTCTGCTGTGAGAGCTCCATCAACTGCAATTTGCAGAGAAGTAACTACCCCCAATTAATGTGGGGTATTAACATGTCTGAGAGCTACAGTCTGAAGTATGGAGAAAGCAGAACTGAACCACCAGAGTGTCTAATGAACCAAAGCTGGTAATTTATTCAGTGCTAGACAAGAAATAGGATTGCAAATCTCATAACATCATCACAAAAATCCCTGTGGGAAGCAATATAATGTGACAGTTTGGCACATGGGACCCTAGGAACCATTACCGAATCAGAATATCTAAAATGAAACGTTTCCTTATTTAGAACAATGAGAACGTTACAAGTGAATTCTGACCAAACACATATCACAGTTGAGGACAGACTGCCTGCTGATTTCAAAGGGTCCAGACACAATGTTCATAGCAATTATGAAACAGCTTGTATTGGAAAGACCTTAAATATCATCTAGTTCCTATCTCCCGGCCATGGGCAGGGACACCATGCATTAAACCCATGGAAGTAGAAATTTATGCATGCATGGAAATATATATACATATATGTATTAATAATTTACCTGCATATGCAAGGAGAGTAGATTGTAGCTCAAGAGGGAGAGGGAAACTGAAAGGCTCTGGATAACTGAGCCTTAAATGAATTTTCAGGTTATCAGTGATTTATTTATTTATTTATTTATTTATTTTAACTTATTAGCACTCAGCTATACAGAAGATTGGGCTAGATTTTAACCTCAGTCAATTCTACACAACTTGGACTCATGGGGTCATTATTAAGGTTAGAAAAAGCACCTGGGATTATTGAATCCACGGATTGACCCAGCATTGTGTTCACCACTAAACCATATACCCAAAAACTACCTCCAAATGCCTTTTGAAAACTCCCAGGGACTGTGATTCCATCACTTCTGTGGGCAACCTACTCCACTGGCAAAGGTTTGTAATGCAAAGATTGGTGGTCCAAAACTGCTCAAAATAAGAGCAGTATATTGGGCTGCTGATGGAGCACTCTGTAACTGCACTTGCCTCCTTTCTAAGGAGCCCTGACAATGAACAACAGACCCTGGGCTGGATGTCTGTACTAAAACATGAACCCTTCTGACAGAGTCTGAGGTGAAACAGAATGAGAATTTAGATTCATCCATGTGTAGCTTTGGGAAATCATTAAGGCATACCCAGCAACTCATGGACAGGCTACAAATTTCAAATAAAAGTGGTAGTTGTAAATTGACATCCTTCATATGTTCTGACCCATAAACCACTCATCACTCCCTCTCTCATTTCTACTGTACAGGAAAATGAAGAAATCACAAGAGACAGCTTTTGGTTTAAATTTTCTTGAGGGGTCAGGCTGATGACAGGAACATCTGGCAATTGAAAGTGGCATACTTCTAATAGCTACCTAAGAGATGAGGTGCAAGAAGCACTATTACTCAACTGAGACCTAAAAAATTCAACAGACATGACAGAAGAGAAAATCACAGCTTTTAATTGCATCCAGTTGTTACTTTGGAAATAAAACAACCAGCCTTATTGATGGCTTGATTATTATATTGGCATCCTGTCATCTCGTAATCATTTAGGAATAAAATTACTGATAGCCTGGTATTTACTGTTTATCTACTGTGTATTTAAGGGTTATTGAGTTACACTTGAAGGCCAAAGTCATCTGTAGTGTAAGTGACAAAGCACAAACTGCATTCTACTTAATCTCTGGACAGGTGTTGGAAGGAAGGCCAAATAGTGACACATGTATCAACACCTCCGCTCAGAATTTTTTGCCAGTGATGTATTTGCCATATTGGTCAAAGACTTTTACTCCTTCCACTTTTTTTTTTTTTTTTTTTTTTTTTTTTTTTTTTTTTTTTTTTAAATCACCAAGCAAGAAGAATCATTGCAATAGAAAAGCAGAAAAGAATTTATGCCCTGTCAAATTAAAGAATTACCAGACAAAATAAGTGCTTCTTATATTGTGTATGTTTTCTGACCTCTTAGTGCCCTATAATTACACTGAAAATGAAGGGGGAAATGGTGATTTATTAAATAGAACAACTTATTTTTCTCACCTAATGAAAATTCTTCGCCTTCTGACCAACAAAATCAAAATTTTAACAAAGCCGTGCTGGCTGTCTTGAATCACAGCCCTGTCCATGTGCCTTAGCAAAGCTTCTAGAAGGCTCTGTTCCATGATGTTCCCAGGCACAGAGGCGAGGTTGACAGGTCGGTAGTTCCCAGGGTCCCTTTCCAATGTTTTTTGTAAAGATGGGTAGAATGTTTCCCATTTTTCAGTCACCTGGAACTTCACCTGATTGCCATGATTTTTCCAATATCATGGAGAGTGGCTTACCCACTTCACCACCAGGAAAGACTTATAATTAAATGTATTTTTTTCAGAAGAGACATCAATCAGGAAAAAAAAAAAAAAAAAAAAAAAAAAAAAAAAAAAAAAAAAAAAAGACAGAAAAAACCACTTCTGTGAAGAAATTAGTGGCTAAAATTGTTATCACTTCCAAAAGCCTTCTTTTCACAGATATTGAGAGACCAGATACCACTAGTAAAATACACAGTTTTTACACTGTTGTCTGTTGATGGCCAGAAGCTAGACACTCACCACAGCCTCTAAATATTAACAGAAGTGTCAACAGCAAAATGCAGTATTTTGCTTTTATTTAATTCCATGCTTCTGAAACATTTTTTACCCTTTCCTGGAATTGATATCTTATTTTTTCTCCATTAATATTATTCACTAAAGCAGGGGATAATATTCAATTTTGTCATACCTATTTGTCAGTATTTTGTAATCTTCACCCAGGACAAGCTCTGGATTTAAACAGGTTATTTGAATTCAGAGAGTTTTGTTCAGAAAGCAGTGGTTGCTCTCCATATGTTGATGTTTCATATGCCTG
Organism: Hirundo rustica; assembly: GCF_015227805.2. Classification (NCBI taxonomy): domain Eukaryota; kingdom Metazoa; phylum Chordata; class Aves; order Passeriformes; family Hirundinidae; genus Hirundo; species Hirundo rustica. The sequence goes on from NC_053450.1 coordinate 18,518,982, forward strand.
TACTATAGCCAGATAAGAGAAAAAAACCCACAAAACCCACACAATTTTAATTGAGCTCTAAAATGATTTAATGTAATTTCCTATATATTTTAGCAGTGTGGTTCATAGGATATGCCTTTTTCTTAATTCCACAATCATTCCCTTGATCTCCTTCATGAAACATAACCTGCAATATATGATGATGCAGTCTCTCTCTTTTGTTGGTTCCCTGGGAGCAAAACAATATTTCCAAGAATTGGGGTAAACACAAGCAAAATTCTGTAAACATGATTGTTACTTTACATTTTTACATAATTACCTCATTTTCTGTTTTCAAGAGAGAAGCCTCTGATATGTATGGGTGCAGAAGAAAATAAAACCATTGAAAAAGCAAGAATATATAGGACATTTCCCAGTGCAGTTAGAGACTTAGGAGTTTTAGGGCTGAGGAGTGAACTCACTTATCTGCATCTGTTCTGACTCAGTCTTCTTACACGTTCTGCTTTAATAAATTTAAACATATTGGTTAACATGGACTGTCTAGAAAATAAGAAATCAAGAGTGGTATAAAAATCACAAGGGAAATTTGCAGACAGAAAAATAATCAAAAACTACAGACAACAGAATCATGAAACCATTTTCATGTGACTGTCAAATAGAGTTTATCAATAATAATACAGAAGTATACATAAATACGTATACATGTGTAAAATATAATGAACGAGTATGTATAATACAGAATACTAAAAAGCAAGCTCAGGCAGCAGAGAAATGTTCTATCTGGACATGTATTTCACACAAAAGTTGACATGAACAGAATAAGCCATATTTGCCAAAGTACAAGTATTAAGTTTTTATTTTTACTTCTAGAGAGCTTGATCTAAGACCAATCAACGCATTTCTATTGTGTGAGAGCTCAGTCATCATTGCGTTGGAGAAAGGATATGAGAGACACAGAAATGTGTCATGGGTTAGTACAGTTTAGTTTTTTAGTTATAAAAGAATGTAAAATAATTCTCCAGGTCAGGACCTGGGAATTGCTTTAGAAGAGACAGAGACCTATCAGAGAGTTAGTTAGAATATTGACATCTACTCTGACCACTGAAATTGTTAGCTGCAACTTTGGGAAGTACCATATAAAATCCCTTAATTTCCTGTAGGTGGGTCCTTTTCCTTCTTCCTTTGGCCTGAGAGAGACAAGTAACATCGAGCTGGGCCTGCTGCTCCCCCCCTTTTTGGGGGGGAGTTGGCCTGAGGTCTGGCCGGATTCCATCAGCTCCCAGGTGAAGTGGGGGAAGGAGAGGTTGCTGTTTTGCAACAGCTACTTTCTCTAAACTTCCCTGGAGCAGGGAGAGATCTCTGCTGGGCTTTCATAAGAGCTATGGGCACTATTTGGGCTGAAGCCACCCCGATTTACACTGAGGGGTAGGCTGAGAAAGCATTTATGATCCTGCTTAGTCTTTTTGTGATTCTAGACTGCTTGAGTACTCTGATCTCTGATGTTTTTGTGAGTTCTTCCTCCTTCATCAGCTCGGCCTTGAACATCTAACACTATGAGCGACAGAGAGGAGACAAAGACTCTGAGCAGATTTAACTCTTTCTTAGCAACATGAAGCTTCTAGAGCTTAGCTTTTCTCTGAGGGAGTGAGAAAGGACAGAGTGAACATAAAGAACAGCAGGATGAAGTCAGTAAAGCAAGAGTAAAATGACTACTGGGACAGAGGGTTGAAGAGTTAGTTGTTCTATTTTTACTTGAGCTATGGAAATGAACTCTATATTTAGGTCATTCTTTTAAATCATGGGAAAGATAGGCATTTGGGGAGATGATAGTTTTAATTTGTGTGTAGATTTAAGCAAAGGTGTTTGTGATGAACTAAGTAATATCTTATAAGATGCTTGAACAGAAATAAAGATGAGAAGCTCCCTGTGCTAGTGAAGAAGTGAGAAGATATCTCTGTACCTTGAAGTAAAGAATCTTTTGCTTTAAAGTTATTTATCTCTAAAAGGTGACACCCCACTATGCAAAAGTCTAAGACTCATGACCTATCAGCAGCTTGGTAAACTGCTCCTGGGAGGGTCACAAAGGCAGGTTTCTCCAGGCAGTTGTTTTTGTGACAGTTTAAAACTTACAAGAGAACTGTTCTAAGTTGTTAGTAGGATCTATGACTCAAAAGGATACTCTTCCCCTAATGAATTGATGAAAGACTATTATCAGATAGTGAAACTGACTGAAAATTACAAGTTTTGGCTCTTTATGTTGTTTTGTAAGAAAGTGAAGAGTTTGTAAGGGGAGGGGAAAGTGTTTTTTGAAGTTTCATTCCATTTTCATTTTTTTCCAACTTTTTTTTTTTTCTATTCTTTTAGTGTATGTTAATAAACTATTTGTTAATTTTAAAGCTGAGCCTGCTTTGTTTTTTCTCCTAGTTTCTCTCCCACAAAAAGAGTAAATACCAAGACCAAAATTTAGTAAACGTGAAACCACTACATTAATTAGTGTTTCTGCCCGGTTTGAAATTAAAACTATGACAAAATGTCATTCAGAATTAATGCCTTAAGCAACATATGGACACCTTTCTCTTCCATCTTAATATTCAGTGTAATGTTTCTCAATGCTCTGGTTAAACATACAAACATCAGACAATTAATGTGAAGTCCGAGGCCTCTAAAAGATAATGAAGACTGACTGTTCTGAGATGGATAGCTGAAAGCATTCAAGATTCAATCCCTCTTTTCACAGGGAATTTCTGGGAGAAAAATTTCAAATATATACTTCTAAATATTCTCTGAACACAAGTAACTTCTCATGTTAATTATAGGAACGCCTGTATAAATAGGAAGTCATGAATTTTTGACCTCTTGTTGAAGTCACCCTTTCTGTCATTAGGACTGCTCATATTCTAAAATTCTTTGTTGACTTTAAGCTCCATGCAATTTTTCCTGGCATGGTTAATGCAGCTGGATTTAATTTTTTAATTTAAAACCCTTGTATGGATTTAAGATGTTCATATAAATTAAAAGTTTCTATTTGAGGCTACTGGCAGTATGGCAGATGCTTCTGTCAGGCCTTGAGCTGTGCAGGCAAAAGCAGGGAAAATGCATGATAAAAGTGGAGTTGCAAGAATTGGTTCAAGCTGTTTCTGTGTACACAAGGAAATGGAGTTGCCACTTATGTGTCACATCCCTCACTTCAACCCTACTAGCATACTCATGTGCAGCTAACTGGCAGGCTCACAGCTTGTTCTTCAAGGCACAAAGTCTGCACTGCCCCAGATCTGTATCCCCCCTTTCCAAACCCATGTCCAAACCCTTGAGATACTGCCTCTACTGCTCACAACACTTCCTGCCTGGGCTGATTTTCTACATCTCTGGTATATGGTATCAGCCTCCCCAGACCATGTGCTCTTCCACATACACCTCAACTCCAGAATCAGTCTAAACACCCTGGAAATGCTTATGCTGAGTTGATGTGAACATAAAGCCTTCCTTATCTTCCAGAGATCTGAAGGGGACAGCTGGGGAGGGGAGCCTGAAGAAACACCCTTCCTTTGCAGTGCCTCAGGAGGAGGCTGGAATGGAGAGCCTGTTGTAGCTATATATTTTGCAGCCATGCATGTACCAGCCACTGCCTGCACTGTAGGAGAACCTGCTCCCATTCACCATCCAGGCTGGGATCTGCTCTTACCACAGTTTGCAAACTTGAATTATACTTTGTATGTAATGGCAGATGAAAGAAGATTACTAATGAGTAGGTTAATGAACAGATCTTTTTGTTTCTTATTCCCTTCAACCTTCAAGCTTTATTTATTTTCTTGAGAACACTGCAATATTTTTCTGGACAGCAGCAGAAATGAGAAAATACAAGGTAGTTCCTGATATCTGCATTTTTGGTGCCCCTTTCTCTTTTGCCTGCATAAAGTCAAAAGTTCTGTCACAAGACCAAGAAATTTTAGACTAATTAAGACAAAAAGAGCTGGCATGGAGGAGATTACAACGGCTACACACATTTGCTTGTATCTTAAGACAAGCCAGCCAGAATTTTTGCTTATTAATCTTTATTCCTACAGTAAAGTTTCAAACAAACTTTATACTCATTACAGGAGAACCAAAGATAATTTGTTCTGACCCTTTATTCTATTTTAAAAGATGATTTTCACTTATTTATTTTGGAGTACTCTTATATTACCCTTGGGATAAGAGATAAACCAAATTCAAAGGCTCTAATTCAGGGCTTATTGGCTTCAGTGGCCTCTTTTCCTCCGTCTTTACTGGAAGTCTCTGGCACACTGGAAAAATTACCCTAAAACCTTTACAGTACAGAAGTGATTCTGTCAGAGGCACCAAGTAATTTCCATGTGATCGTTAAAACCTGCTTGATTTACTCATGTGAACAAGTTGAATTTGATATAATAGTAGTAAACTGAAACAGCAGTGGTTATCAAAATGGATTAATGGGCTTTAGGGAGTTTCTGTCAGCTGTAATATGGGTGGCTCCGGCTGACAACTTCCTATGTGTAACAGCATATCCCAAGTCTGTGAATACAGATCAGAAAACACCAAGATAATAGCAAAAAATACATTTCAACGTCTAAAAAAATCCATATATAAAGGGTAAATATATAGTTTAAAAAGGTTGTTTTCATTTAAAAGCAAACATCAGTTTAAGTTTTTTAAAGTTTCACTAGCAACAGCTTTACAAAAGCTGTACTTTTTAAAGTGGTCACCTCACCCAGCTCTGACAAACAGCTAATTTTTTTTTTTTTTTTTTTTTTTTTTTTTTTTTTTTTTTTTTTTTTTAGAATTACATTTATTTCAGCTAAATAATGAAAATAAATTCCTTAATGTGCTTATACAGCTCCTTGGTAAAAGTCCCTCCTTCCACTTATTTTTCTATTTGTTTCATTAGGTTGCCTATTAACAGTAAAAATAAAATTATTATTCCCAAATGATCAAAAATATCAACATCTTTTATTAAGCCTGTTCTAGACATGTAGAACTTCTGAATTAAATATAATCAGAATTAAGTGGCAGTAAAAAACCTCATGTTACCTACTTCCCAACCGATTTCAGTGTAGCTGATTTATGATGACTCAGAAGATTTTGTGCATAACCTCATATCTGTGTAATTTACCACAAGGACTAGATCAGTCAAGAAGGATATTAGACTACTTTTTTATTACCAGCTAAGACTAATACTATTAAGTCAGGGATTAAACAACATGCCCAGATTCATGTCTGGACATTTCAGGTTTCAAGTCACATTGGCAGAGCTCATTTATAACATTCTCTTCCTTGGCCAGAAGTGTAGATTTAAACATTGTCATTTTCATGAAGTGGTCAAGCTGAAATATTTTCACAAGCTTTACTGTACAATAAAGGCAGTTTTCTGATACAGTCTTATGCATGGCCAATGTGTAGTAAGCCCCCTGAAGATGTATCAAGTCTGAGGGTTGACATGCAACTTCTCAGAGTGGCTTAATAACATTGTGAGATGTCTCCTTGGGTGTGTTTTGTAAAGCAAGGTTTTTAATAAAATAGAAAATAACAATCAATAGAGAAACAAAAGAACAAAAGCCATTTGCAGGTGCCCGAGAAGCATCTGACACCTGATTAAAACACCCCCCAAAACCACTTGAGCACCTCTGTGCCCATTCTTAAGTATACAACGATCAAGGAGGAACAATTTGGCTTGCTGCCAATAGAAACAACTACAGGTTTTGAGTAACATTTCCAAAGCCCAACCACTGCCCCTGTGCTGGCACTGAGCCAGTGCCGATGAGCAAAGAATGTAAAGTTCTGGTGCTTCTTTATAAAAGTCAGGGGTAAATTGGAAACACCTTTTCCTTATTTGGAAACACCTGCTCAGGTGTGGGAGGTGCATTCCTATGGTTTTCAAGAGTATCCCCAATGCACTCCAAAATTATCCCCAAAGTAGTCTAAAGGATTTTGACTCATCTATAATAACTCATCAACAATAACTCATCAACACTTTAAAACAGGTTAGGAAGCATTAGGAAAATGTTTCCTTTTCCTAATGGCATATTTTGAATGTAAACTCATCTAAAATTTGAAATTAAAATACTTTGTCTTCACAAGAAATGGTTCCAAAACCATGTCTTTATATTACACCTTAGTTATATGAGTTAAGATTTTTGGCTATCATATATGGTCCAAGGGAAAACCAAAAGTCATTGGTCTGTTTCCTTTCTTCCTCTTTTCATTCCTTTGTTTTATTCATATAGCTAAAGATTATTTAATTTCCAGCTACCATTGGGTGTCAGGGGAGGCAAAGCCCAGCTCAGGTGGGTGCCACTAAGTTTGACCATGGTCAGCATTGCCCAGATGTGACCCAGTTAAATTCAAATCAAAATTACCGTCTGAAAAACTGGAAACAGAACAGTGAGACGCTGTGGATAGTTAGCAGCAAGCAGGGTGGGCACAAGCTCAGCCATGCTCATCCTCATTCAGCAGGAAATAAAACAGAGTAGTCTTCAGTTCCTTTGGCCTACATACTTCTGTTTTTGTATTCCCTGGGTTTTTAGCTCTATTGCCACATTATTGGATATTTTAGAAGAAAGTTAAAACCCAGGAAATTTTGTGCTATTTGACATCAAAGACAACTTATTGTCACCCAGTCTTTGATTAGGTAGGTTGCTTTCGTTACTGGACAGTTATGTTGATTTCACTTGGATAAAAAGGTCCCCAAGGTCTCTTTGCAGTTTCCTCATTCTCCTGCTGGGAAAATACTGTGTTTCCAGCCCATACCAGTTGTGATTTTTTTTTTTCCTTTTTTTTTTTTTTTTTTTTTTTTTTTTTTTTTTCCCCACTGAGAACCAAGAATATTATTGAACATGTTTTTGAACAAGTTCTATGCATGTGTCTTCCATTTTATCAGTTAGAGATATTCTAGGGAGATTACTTTATTTTCCAGTCTCATCGGAATGTCATAAAGCTGTTAGTATTTTTATATTAAAAACAACGGGATATTTGCCACTGGTTTTAATGAGGATAGGATTAGGGCCAAAATGTTAACTGAAGGGTTGTTTTTTTAAGAAGAAGAATTATTTCATACCATTCCCTTGGTTGTGCTTTATCTGGCTAAACTACATACTCTATGTTAAGTATTTATTTTCAACTGGATAAGGCAAAAATCATTTTTGCTGGCATTTACTCTTAAGCAAACAAGTCCTTAGAAAGCCTTCAGAAAAGAAATGCACTCAAACCTTGTTTTTAAGCATGGTTTAATATTTTCATATTTTACAATTAGTCTTTCATGTTTTTGAAATTTACTTGATTGCAACAGTGGATAGAAATTGCATCTTCAAATAAGATACTTTGAACTAAAGAACTATATTTTCAGTCCAGTATTTTAAAATTCTATGGCAAATATTTTCACTTGCATAAAATACTTTGTATATACCATCTTAGACATTATTTCATGACTGCAATCATAAGCTTTTAAACTCATATCCTGAGAGTTATTTTATTTTTATTTTTTCTTGTATACTGATCAATCCTAAAATTTATAAGTACAGCAATTGTAAAAATGTTGAAATATGCTTGAGAAACATACCACAGAAAATAGCATTTGAACAGATTTTTCCCAACCAGTTTATCATTTGAAACAGGACTGTAAAAGCATTGAATAAGAAATAAAAATTTATTTAAGTATTTACTCACTTGAATACTATCCAATGTTCTCCGAAACATAAGGTTAAAATAATGGAGATAAGAAAGAACATGCTATCTTCCTATGTAGTTCCAGTTTTACTTTGATGTTTAACAGTTCATTATGCGTTATTTTTAGTAGTGGTAGGTCAGTTTTCTGTTTTGATTTTATGGGTGTTTCATAGAGTAATCAGTGGGAAATAGTATTGAAACTATTAAAAAAAAAAAAAAAAAAAAAAAAAGTAGTCCTTTAAAATGGTTTGGTTTTTTCTTACATGGCACATTTTTATATAAGCCACTTATGTACTATTTTGTCTCACAATATTTCCCTCCTTTTAATTGATAGTAGCCTTTGAATATACTTTTCAAATGACTGTGAAAAGTCATTGGTACAATTGCAGCAAAATTTACATTTTGCTTACTAAGCTTGACAGCCTTTTTCTCATCTGCATGTTACTAGCATTGCTGGACTATGAAAGACATATATTTCTGTTAACAAATAAAGATTGAGTCCAATAGATTAATTATTTCTCTGTAAGTTACTTGCAGTATATACTCTGCCTTACTTTCAAATATTTTAGAAAATTTTATATAAACTTTTTTGAACTTTTTTCTTGACAAGAAATTTTTGTAATATAACTATTCCAAAATGTTATTGCCTTGGTTTTGGCTCCAGGTCAGTGGGAGAAGGTGTGGCCAAGACCCAAATGATATTTGATACCACCCTACATCATTGTTGGGGCAGGACAAAGAGACTCTTGCTTCCGTGTAGAAGGGTATTCCTTCTGGTGAGAGAAAATGGGTCAGGCAAAACAGTCTGGTATTATTTTGTATGTAATAATTTCTTTGTCTTATACCTTTTGTTATTATTAATATTGTTGCTCTTACTCTTAAGTGTACTAGTTTGAAAGCAAACCAGCAGGAGATCCTAAGTCAGAAATACAACTAAATAGGAAAATTAAAATAAATGCAATAATCTGCAGAAACACTGACAGAGTTGTGTGGACATTCTGTTGGTCAGGGTGTTGGTACAGTCCAATTAAACAGTGGCTGCAGTCCTATTGAAGTGATCTATGTGGTTCTGTTGAAGCAGTGATCCTGTAGAAGGGTTCGATCTTCCTCTGGAGGTCCAGTGGTGGTTATGGAGCTCTTGTCCTCTGGGAATTCAGGGGATAAGGCTGCCTGTGGTGTTCCAAATCTCAGATTATATCCACGTATGAATTCTTGATCCCTTCCCCTGAGCAGAACATCTCACAATGAGATGATGTAGCTCTATCAGTCATGCAGTGAGACTCAGTGGCCCATTAACGGAGGATAGCCCCAGGAGGGAAGATGGGTCATGGAACAGATAAAGAACAGTGCCCCACCTAGTTTTAACAGTTCATGAAGCAAATGATAGAAAACATATTTTTGGGTACATCTTGCATTGTAACCTAACACATTAAGTCATACCTTTTTTCAGAAAGTGGTTCTTATCTTAACCTGTGATCTTTGTCTTTTACACCTCCCATTCAGGAGTGGAGAGGAGCAGCTCATGGTCTTTTTAGTGGGAGTACCAAATTGGAGAAAACTATTTCTAAACCACAACAGTTGTGGGAAATGTACTGAGCCGAGAATGATACCATTGACTCAGCAGTCAAGCTGAGTTTTCTTAAGCAAAATCATCAGATATTGCTTTCATTGTTCCTTATAACACAGAAAATTTGGATGCTTAAGAACCCACGGCATTCAACTATTTGTCAGTCATCAGTGTTTACAGACCTAACTCAGACTGAATGAAGACATCATAAGATTTTCAGTTTCCTGCACGGAATTCTTCCTTATGAGCAGTACAGCTTTCCTGAACATATGATAAAAAGCAAAACTTTCATCAAACTAATTCTGATGGGACAGTACACAGCAGTTTTTGAAGAAAATGTAGCCGTCCTATTTTACTTTTTTGTTTGTTTGTTTGACTGGCTTTGAGATATCCTGTGAAATAACAAGGACATTATATATTTACATACTTTAGACATTCTTAAAAATCTGAATTTCTGGTAGTAACTATCTGAATCTGGAAATGAAATTTCTCCCAGAAAAATATCTGAAGGTAAATTTAACTGTATGTATACACATAAAATTAATTCAACAACATTGTATTCCAATTATGAAGTTCAAAAAGGCTTGTCAACAAAAAAAAAAAGAAGCTGATTTTGTAGTAATCAACAAATAAAAATAACATCATAGATCTGCTTTTAATGGAATTAGGTGATACTGTCAAAAACCAGGGAAAATATATTGCTTTCAATTTTTCAACCATAAACTATTATACTGCATTATTATAACAATGCTATGCCATTTTATAAACTGTCATTAGTAATAAAACAGTAACATTTTCTACATTTGCTGTAGATTTACAATGTATCTCCCTGGGTTAGTTCTGGAAAGCATTGGAGGTGACCTATCACTTGGTTTTGCTCATTATTTGAGGCAGGGTTGAAAGCCAGATGTTTACTACCATCACCTCATCTGAGGGACTGGCCCCCAGCTTTCAAAGGCTCAGAATATTTTTGCTTCTGCTACACTGAAGCATTTCAAGATTGTACTGAAAATGCTACAGTAACTCAGCTCTGAGTTACAGTGTTGGCCGGTATTTATTTTAGTTCTAGTGTATGAAAAGCCTATTAGAAAGTGGACAAAATTATCTTCTTTGCTTAATTTTCATGAGATAGCAAATATTTAAAATTCTAATAGCAACTTCTTTTTTCCTTCATTTTGTTTTCCAATCTCCAGGCTTCTGAAACTCATCAGAAAGATCTAACAAAGTTTCCAAAAGTTTCCTAGTGTCAGTGATTTGTGCTGGAGGTAAAACACTGGTTCAACTGAAAATAAAAACAACACTTGTTTTTGTATTACTAGTAAAACATACTCAGGAAACTAAACTAAAAGAAGAACCCAATAAAAATGAGAATCTCATTTTGACATCAAGCCAATACACATTTCTCTCAGAAGTAACAACCAAGTGTCCAATGTATTTTCCCTGGCTTAAACTTCACTATCAGAAAGATAACCAAAAATCCCCTTCCTCCTATTTAAAACAAAACCAAAAGGTAGTACAGAGTTGATTTCCACTTTGACAGCATGAACTTAGACCACTGTGTTGGGACATCTGAAATGGAATCTCTGACCTGGGGCAGATACAACTGGTCAAAGAGGACAGTTGAGTGGTCAGGTATTACTGCTGATAAAGTATCTCATCCATCAAACAACAGCTTGAGGGAAGAGTTGAAAGAAGAAAAGAAAGCCAAAAAAGACCAAAAAAGAAAGTGTCTTTCTTTAGTTGTATTTGACTTTGACTTTAAAATCAGTATCAGCCTTGCTTTCCCAAGGTTTTTATCTTCCAGAAAGTTGTTATCTTACCAGAAAGTTGCCTTTCTTTAGGAAAAAAAAAAAAAAACAAAACAAACAAACAAAAAAACCCCACCACACTCTTGCAATAATGACAACTGCTTACCTAAGTTTCCATTATGATTCTGATTTAGCTTTAGAATCCTGGAATCTTAAGACTCAGTACTGAGGTGGAAAGGACTTGGGCCTCAACTGGAGTAAGAATAAGATACTAGGATTACCCACAGGCATTAGGATTTAGAGGAAAGCCCCTTGGTACAACCCACAGCAGCAGGAAACATGCAGACCTATCCTAGAGAGTCAGATCTGGTGAGATGAAGAATAATTAGTTGGTTTTATTGGGTGGGGAGGGATGAGACCACTCTCTGGCCTCTCCATTGAGGCTGGCAAAGGAGCAGGATGGCACTAGATTTAAGAATAATCAATATTTCAGTTTTCATAAGGGAGCAGTGTAGTGGGCTCTCCAGTAAGGGAATGGGAAATATTTCCAAGCCCACAGAAACAGTGCCAGTTCTGTGTGACTGGCAGAAGGCAATTTTGGTTCCTTTCCCTTTTAGCGTGTCTTTGTTTTAACAAGCTATTTGTGGTTTCTGATGTTTTCTAATATATACATAGAGTAACACATTAAGATGCACAGAAATTTAGGAAAAAACAGTTGAAAACAGTAAGGAAAAAATCTGAGCAGATTAAAATTCAGTGGAAAATCAAACTGTTGTTCTTTTGCTAATTCACAATTGAGAATGTCTATCACTTAGAAAGTACTCATTATTTCTGCGTTGCAATCACAGAAAACTAAAAATAGATTTATACTTAATATCATCACCCTCCTTTGCAGGCAGGTGATTCAAATTTTTTGGAATTAACTTTTCCTGCATGAGAACTCTCCCCTTCTGTCTGGTTTTAAGTCTGACTACAAGGAGCAGCTCTTGCAGCCATTTCATTATTCAACTTCTTGATAAACTCATGGGATAGAGATATTCAAAATTCCTATAGACATATGTAGTCAGAGAAGATATTAAATTTGTGTTGGTAGCAGTTAAAAATGTACATTAATCCTCCTGGATTTCTGGAGCATTTGGGAGTGATATCTAAATATTTTCTTTTGCAAAAGGTTTATGTCTGCAACATCTGAAACTCTCACTTGCCCCAGTACTTTTGAATAACTCCTTGACAAGGCAAATAAATTTCCTTCATTCTCTTATGGTCATCAGTGGGGCTACCTGTCTGCATTCCAGAGTATTTTAACAAATCATATTACCTAGCTTAAATTTGTCTCATTGCTTTCAACTCAAATTCACAGCTGCAGCTATGTAAACATGTTCTGGACTTCTAGAATTGTAATTTTAATGGTTTGTGATCTCATACAGTCACAGTTTGTTGTACTATGATAAATACATTGAAGTAAAAATGATACATTAACTTATTTAATAGGGTACTTACAGTATCAGGTTTTCCCTAAATTAGTGTTTAAGTAATCTACTATTGTAAATAGAACATGTTGTTTTACAGACTCCTGTTTTGGTGTGACCTTTCTGGAAACAGATATTTATTTGTGAAGGCCTTGTTTACAATATAGAATAACTAACTTTTACTCAGAAAACCTGAATATTCCCAGGAGCCACTTAGGAGCAAGTGGATCAGCCTATTTAGTTTGGGGTCTATTATATTTAATACTTATTTCCAGATCACAGAGTATTCTGGGTTGGAAGGGACCCAAAAAGATGATCAAATCCACCTCTTAATTGAATTATAGGGGATTGGATCTACAGCCTCGGTACCATTAGCACCATGCTTTAACCTCCAATCTCAGGGCTATTCAGCAATGGCGAAGAGACATTCTCTGAGGAAGGATTCAGCTTGAGCTGCTTTGAGCAGTAAATATTTTATATCTAGCTGGAAACACAAACATTTGTCTGCCCTTTGTACCAAAGACACCCAAAAAGCAGTAAATAATGTCATAATATGCAATGGTGTCATCATTGTCTTTAGCTACTGCCAGCATTTAAGATTCTCCTTTTAATTTGTTAGCATTTATTTTGAACTAGTAGGTCAATGCAAGTCATAGTTGGGGCAGCACAGAGGTAAAATTTGCATGACACCCGCACCAGCCTTAAATATCAGCCAGAGATAGTTTTGACTCTGCTTTCCTGAGCACTAAATTCACTCAAGTTCTGAAATGCAAGAATTGATGATTATTACAGACAATTAATTTCTGAGCATTTGAAGAGAACAGGGTTTGCAACTAAATCCTCATCTGGTTTTAATGTTTGGACATACCAAGAAATTTACAGCAATAAGAAGATGTGCAGATATCGTTAAAATTAGATACTGGCTAGATTTTTCAATGGAGAAATAGATAATTGAGAGAATGTATTTTTATTTCTAATAAAAATGTTTTCTCACTAAGGCTTTCAATTCTAGACTTGGCCTTTTTTTTTTTTTTTTTTTTTTTTTTTTTTTTTTTTTTTTTTTTTGCATATGCTCAGACTTTTCTCACTCTAGGCCAGCTCTCCTGGTAATGTACATTATCACAGTGAGCTCATTCTCATGCAGCTCTTTATATTTCTCAGAATCTGGAGATTGAAGGAGCAATTAATTTGGTTAGGATAAAATTAAAGAGAAACATCCAGAAAAATTGGAAACTTACTTGTTGATGCTGGCTACAATGACAATCTATTTTTATTGTATTGTTTTTCTTTGCAATACACGACTACAAGTTGGAAAATACCTAAAACCTGAAAACAAGCTTGGAATGCTACAGAACAAAGATAGGCATTACTCTCCACTAGAATTATTGACAGCATCAATTAACTGTTAAAATAGCGCAGAGTGTAAAAATCAGGTGCAGCTAAGTTCAAACTAAACCCTACCTTGTGTTCTAATTATATTTCAAAAAATTACAGTAAATTACTTTTGTGAACATACAATTTGGCAACTGCAACTTCAGGTTGCAAGAGAAATGACCTAGGGAAGTGCTCTAGCTTCTGTGAGGTAGGCACCAAGGAAATCGAACTTTCAGCAGGAAGAAACAGATCCTGAAACAGGAAGGAAGCAAAATTCTTGGCTTGTTCACCACATGCCTCTCTAAGCAATTTCTCACAAATTTATGCTAAAAGGAGATTTGCAGCATTCTTTAATACTCTGTGTGCTAATGACAGTATTTAATCGCTATGTTAGAAATAATGTTTTCACAGTGGCCATAGATTTATAAATCCTAGCTCATACATTTTCACTCCTTTTTCCTGGGAAGCTTTGATAAAACTCAGCAGAAAGCAACACTCATGAGGGATTTTTAACTGATTTGGGGTTTGATAGAGATTTTATTTGAATAGAGAAATTTCCACATCTTCTCTCATTTTCACAAGAAATTAGAGCTGCTCATGGAAATTCAAGTTCATCCAAAACCTTGAAAACTCTGGAGGGAGCTTCTACTGCAGAGAATCTGGTAATTGTCTTTTCACTGCAATGATTGCAAAACCCTTTAGCAGAAAAAAAGGATTTACAATTTCACCTCCAATTTCAAAGTATGGTTTCAGGATACCAATGAAACCACTTCCTGATGTAGAAAGATTACTACAATATCTTGTTTGCTATAATCAGGCAATAGTCTGTCAAAACACCTAAAATTGAGAGGCAGAGGCAAAAGGTGGTTTTGTGCTATTGGCAGGCAGGTACAAAGTTGAGTCTGTTTAATTTGGTAAAATTATTCTTGTGCATGAATGTAAGAAATCATAAAATCTGTTCCAGTAGTTTTCATTTACCACTGCATACGCAAATCCTTACCTTTAACTTAAATGGAAGATCTTAAGGGAACTATCTCAACTGTAAAGGAGAGAGAATTCCAGTTGGGAAAAACAAACAAAACAAAAACCACCAAGAATAATATGTCACCTTCATCCTTACTGCTTTCCAGTGATGGGTTTATCTCAACAGCAAGGAATGAAGGCCTCATGTCAGTCAGCAAGAGAGATTCTCTTACATCCATGCCAAAGTAGTGACTCTTAGACATAAGTTGCTAAAGCAATGCCATAAAATGAATGAAAGTATTAAAAGAAATTGTCTGATTAAGAATTGGACATAGGTTCTGTACCATTAGTATTTATTTGCTGATATACAAGATTATATTGTAATTTTATGACAAATCTTAATATTATGCCATTTTTTATCAAATGAGATAATTAATAGAGGTAGAAGGGGGGAGGGGAGAAGGCTATTTAATTAATTTTTTTAAAATTTTATCATCCAGAGGTCTCAGAAATTAAATAGCACTATCAAAGCCAGATAAGCATATGGGCAGAAACCAGTTAAGCCAAGTTCCCAGTTTCAGGCAATTATGTAAAATATGTGCTAACTTCCAGGTGCAGACAAATATCTCCACAGGAACAATGTCACTCCACCGAGAATTTAATAAATTGAAACTAATATCTATACCTTTCAGTGTATATCTCACCTGCCATATGAGATTCGGTCATTAGTGGGATAACTTTTGGTGAGTAGTTTTAGGTTTACTACTTGATATATAAAAGATCTGCTTTTGTGAAGTTTTAGCTTGTTAATTGCTACATTCATTTAGCTCTGCACTAAAAGTGATAAAATTATGACTTTCACACTCTTCTTCTCACACTTTTACAGGTTTATGCTGGATACCCTCAGATGTTCTTTTTCAGCTTGCCAAGTCACAGCCTGTGTAAGATCTTCTTTGTACAGAAACTCTTTAATCTTTCAGATGTCATTTTCTGTTTTTCTTCCAGTTTTGTATCTTTTCTTAGATGGGAGGACAATGCCTCTGCAGAACAGGCAGGACATATACACTTCCTAGAGTATACAGTGGTATGCTATATGCTCTGTTTATTGCCTGTTCAATATGTACTCCCAATACAGGTAGTTCTGCCTGTGTCACTTTACACCTTTGTTCTTTGGAAGCAGACAATTTCATCGGTAAAGCATTTCTTCTGCAAACTTTTTTCCAAATATTGTGTTTTGCTTGGTGGTCTGTACATGTTAACAGGTCTCCACATATAGGTATGAAAGAGAAAAATGTTATTTAAACTGCGTATGAAATTAAGAGTTTACTGCTTCTTAGTAGCAAATCAGGAAAAATCACCCCTCACTCAAAGTAAAATAAAACAAATGAAAAATAATTAAATATATCGTAATATGAACACTTTACTCTTCTAGAAGAAAGCATTTTTTATTATCTCTTCTGAAGTGGATTAGATCTGGGAAAGAAGGGAAGCTTGGTCTGGTTCCTATAGCGACTTAATACGTGCAGAGACAGAGGAGAACTCATTTAGGAAATCAATAAAATTTGAAAGAGTCTTCATCATTAATAGAATTTGAATAGTACCATATGTATAAATCTACAGATATGAACAATATTCATACAACTTGTGCTTCCAGGCCCCTAATATATAAAAAATGAGAAACATAACCCTTTTTTTCATTCTGTTTTGGCTATTATAGATAAAATTACAAGCCCCTATTGGATAGCATAAGTTCCAAACCAGAGATCAATACTTGATTCAGCTGAAGGAAGTAAAATGTCTACAGATATCTACAAACAAAAAAATGAAGACAAAAAGAAGGCTACACAATTATAGTGACTTTTTAAAGAAGTCATGTATTAAAAATACACTAAGAGTATATAGTAAAATCAGACATAAAGTTAAGAACACTCTTTTGTAACTTAGTCAACAGCATGGGAAAGACAGAACTTCTAAGAGCTGAATTTATCAGAATTTGCATTGGTGTGTCAACTGATTAACATGAAAATTCACCAAGAACTTGAGTAAGCTTGAGCAACCTTCATTTAGATTCAAAACTAATTTCCCTACAGTGAAACGCCACTGAAAAGCATAAGAAAAGAACTTTTTTTTCTATAGTAGCCTTCTTTAGTGTATTTTATATAAACCATCTCCAGCTGAGCTTAATTCTAAAATCCACAGTATACCCTGATACCTAGGGCTAAGGTACTGCTCTTTACTTTGGCAGCGTTGTTACTTTCACAGTTACAGGTCAAGAGATAAATCTTTGGCAGTAGAACTGGTTTTCACTTGGTTTAACCCACTTTTGTGTGAAGTCCTCCAAATCTGAATGTTTCCAGTGATTTGCTGGTATCATAATCCTTTTGTAGTTAGAAGTAGATCTAGTAGCATTGTTCCTCTTTTTTTGGTAATTTGCAGTCAAAGTAAGGAACTTTGACTTACGGGAGAAGTACAAAGTTACCTTAATCGCAAAACAAAAAATAAAACCTAGGGACGTTAAGTTTTTCTTCTTGAACGAATTAGTTCAATTAGTAATTAGCTCACTTGCGCTAAGGACTTACTCCAAGATACTGAGAGGTAGGAGATAATACGATTGAAGTTAACCTATCCTGATGTCTAATTATTTTCTTTCTATAATCTGCAGAAGGAGGGAGAAAGGGAATCAGTACAGAAATGTAGAGAGACATTCCTCTGGACGCCTGCTGATTTCCTTTCTGCAGAAATGGGCAGGGAGAAGATAGAAAGGGATCAGGATGGGATCAGGAGGGGTTGTGTTCTGTTTCTTTAGAAGCATAAATCTTCTTTCTGAAGCAGGAAGCTCTTCTTAAACAGACTGAAAACTGCTGAAAACACCAAAAACATATTTAGTGGTCTGCGTTAACAACTAAAATTGTGGGAAGGCATGATCTTTACTGAGACACTAAACAGATTCAAGTGTGACTCAGACACAGAGAAATATAAGCTAGTAAAAAGGTGTCATTCTGCATTGACACTTAACAGATGAATGACACTTTCTTGTAATTCACTAATCTAGCTGAAGTATAGGAAGGCATTAAAAGGATAAGTAGTGAGTGGGGAGAGAACTGCTACTCTTAAATATTTTAGTGGTATCTTAGGTTCATTAGTTAGTTTTAGATGTTAGCCAGAATATTTTATAAATCACTCCTGCTAGGCATAAGTGACTCATCAATCCATAGTCAGATAAGTTTCTTCAGCCTCTAATTGTACAACCTTGTTTAGAGGGGCTCTGCATCTATTTCCTCAGAAATTAAGGAAAAGCACAAAAACAGATTAATGGATTAGGGAGATTTAGAAAGTGTTTTTAAAAGCAGAGCAGAAAGAGAGCTTACATCTTTCTCTCTATGAAACATCCAACAAACACCTGTGGGCTTACTCTATCACATAACTGGTAATGGAATGACACCAACAGAAAATTCACCTCCCATTCCCTTTCCTCCTCCTTTCACCATTTTTTTGTCCCTTGAGAGAGCCCATGTGGCTCTGTGGCAGATGGAGAGACATTTTCCTTTTGTCACAGCAACCACATCTAAAAAGTAACATGCAGCAGCATTAGAGACTGAGGAGGTACAGAAAAAACTCCGCACTGTAGGTTCACCAAGGAATTTCAAAAAGATTATATTTCACTGTAAATAGACTGAATTTCATAGGTCAAATCCTGACATAGTGTCTCTCCTTTCAATCCTCCTATATTCATTATAGGCAGTGTAAATTAAAATTAAAATGAAGTTTACAAGGTAGGTTAGGGGTGCTCTTTTTTGGTCACAATCATATAGATTCATAAATTCATATTCATAAAGACTTGTGAATATTTTCTGCTATTAGCAAGCATCTTGCTTGTGATGTTTATATATAAAAAGAACACAGTTTATTTTAATTTAACCCTTAAAAATCAAAGCTGAAATATCAACTAAACCAGTAAGCAGGAAAAAAATGCACTAATGTTGCAATTTCACAAGCTGGTACTGTGCAAAATAAATTTGTAATTACAGGTCATCCTGCACCTATGAACATTGAAATTTTTTTAGCACCTGTTTCATTAGTCTGTTCTAGTTGAATCTGTTTCCTGACACATGAATTACTAGTGAGTCTTCACTTACCTCCTAATTCTCATACAAGTGAAAAAGATGCTTTTGATATTGAGGTTCTGTTTTAGTTGATCAAACAATCCTTCTTGCAAGAAATGCCATCCCTCTTCTGGCAGCCAGGGGTCCAATTTCTCCTACAGGGCAGGAAGTTGCCTGACCAGAGTTCTCCTTTCCTATCATAGTCAGTATTCCTTCCAAATCTGTCTCTAAAGGAAATGAGATCTACAAATCTGGCATCAGGGTCACTTGTAAAATGCCTGTGTCACCTCTGACAGCCTAAGAAGAATGAACTTTCCCTGGCTGGGACCTCTCAGGAATTTAGGTAAGGATGGCCCATCTGACCTGAGTTTGAATCTCAAGTGAAAGCAGCAGTGCTGAGACACTACATTTATTTTTTTAATCTTAGCTCTAAGCAGTTTTCACATCTCCTCCCAGTCTTCCTGGAAAAGGCTCAGATTCGGTTTGGTTTAAGCACTGGGCAGAGGTTCAGTAAGACTGTATCTGAAACAGCAGTTTTCCTGAGAAGAGAGATTCATGTTCAGAAGAAAAATAAAGAAGAATAAACAGTTGAAGAAAGCTAAAGCCTCTTCCTACTTCCATCTCTATGAAATATCAGCAAGTGATAAGCTTATATTTCTCTTACTCATTTTCTTTAATATAAGAAAGGGACACACATAGTTTAACTCCCAACAGTAACTCAGATTAATGTGGAAAGTACAGCTCTCTACTGGACTCTATTTACATTTAACCTATTAGATAAATGCTCAGCCAAAGCCTCCTCTCATTTACACAAAGAAACCTACCAGTTATATCATGGCTTAGTTGTTACACGAGGAAGAATTTGTTCCAGTTTCTTCTATACCTGGACGGACTTTTGGTGAATTCCTCACAAAGATCTATTTTACCAGCTTTGTGCCAAAATACTCTCAGGTTTAAGTAACTTTCAATCACTCTTTCTCCAGCCTTGAGACTTTCATCATGGTAATTTGGCTTTGGTATAAGTGCTGAAAACTAGGTTAGATGGGGGAGACAAAAATAACTTGATAGTGTGCTGTGGATTGGCATAAAGGCTTTGTTGGCTCTTGTGTGAGTAAATCAGATTACTCGAGAGTAGCAAAGATTCAATAGAATTATTCAGGTCACCCCAAAATCTTCTCACTTTAGCAGTTCTTGTAACAGGTCCAAAATATACAGTAAATGCTCATTTAGAACAATGAAAGTATTTTTGCTCAATATTGATTGAATAATACCATGTGTATTGTAACATTATTTAAGGAGATAATGGTCTTCCTAAAATGCTTGGGTTTTGGTTGTTTTAGTTTTAAATATACAACATGGAAAAATAATTCACAAAATGTCCTTCATTGAAGTATCTTCAAAGGTATTATAGCTCAAGAAAAAGTAGTTTAGATACCTGTTGAGTGTTTCTGCTTCTCTCTTACTTCTCCCATATATGTGTTTGTTAAAATAGTTATTTTTAAATGTCCTTCCAAGGCACTCCCTAAAGAAAACAGTAATCTAGTAAGTGGAAGGCATTATGAAAGGAACTGATAGAGATATTAAACCAGCAAGACAACCCTCTGCAGGGATGAACTTCAAATTTGAGGGGCACAGCACTGAAGGCAGACTGATCGAAGGAATTCCTTCTGAAACCTGGTGTTGACAGGGTAACAGCAGTGCTGTGCTTGATCTTGCTCCTACAAGAGCATGCCAGCATATAACTCAATATGAAAGCTGTGACATACATTAGGTAAAATTAAAGAAAATATGAGTCAAAGCAAGATAATGGATTCTCAGTTGACAACAGGGTCAGTAGTACGAATGTAAATTCAAGTGTGAGACTGTATCTTCCATCAATGAGATCAGTCATGATGTATGTGACTTCTGCTATTAAATTTAGTGACCAACACCAGTAAAATTACCATAAAAGAAAATGAAGAAACAATCAAAGATGTACATGACTGCACATCTGCATGTGGATCTCTTAAGGTTCTCTTCCTTACTAATATTTCTTTATAGATGATCACTAGAATCAAGGACCTTGGTGTAATTTTATGTTTCCTGTACACTTTAATATGGCCTAAAAAAATGGGAAGAAGGGAGTACTCCCCAGTACTACATAGCTCTAACAGAAGGTTTTCTACAACAGTTCAAAACAATTTATAAGTATTCAAAAAGCATCTTCTCTTCTGGAAGGCTCTATCTTGTTAAAATATAATGTAGGGAAGGAAATAACTTACACAGAGCACAAGCATTGTAGATGTCCAATTCAGTGACCAGGGATAATGAAAATGCTAGGCAGACACAGGGCTTTTCTGGGTGTGGGTGGTGTGATGTGAGAGAGACCTGCAGGGTCCTTGGAGTGGTATAAACAATAGTTGCAATGAGGTGCAGCTCAAGCTGGTATTTCTTTACTAGAAGAAGTTGTAAGACTGATGTTTCAACCCACAGATCTGGCTTTCCATGAGCTTTCACTCCTTTGAAATGAGACTATGGACCCATCACATTACCCAGGCAGTCTGAAAGCTGAAAGTTTGTGTTCTCAAGAGGAGAGGAGAGGAGAGGAGAGGAGAGGAGAGGAGAGGAGATGGGAGAGGAGAGGAGAGAGAGGAGAGGAGAGGAGAGGAGAGGACGCAGAGCGAGAGGAGAGGAGAGAGATGATGGAGAGGAGAGGAGAGGAGAGGAGAGGAGAGGAAGAGGAGAGGAGAGGAGAGGAGAGGAGAGGAGAGGAGAGGAGAGGAGAGGAGAGGAGGAGAGGAGAAGGAGAGGAGAGGAGAGGAGAGGAGGATGAGAGGAGGAGGAGAGGAGAGGAGAGGAGAGGAGAGGAGAGGAGAGGAGAGGAGAGGAGAGGAGAGGAGAGGAGAGGAGAGGAGAGGAGAGGGGAGAGGAACCAAATATTGCAAGTAAAAATGCTTTTTATAATTTATATTTTCATCAAAAGTCAAACATATCATCAAAATATTTTCTATTTTAAGCATAAAGTTATCATCCCCTTCTAGAATATATTTGGTTTGCTCTGCTCTTTCTATATGCTGGTATGAACTAACAGCAGTTTTATTTTCATTAGCTGGTAAATCTATTATCTTGAAATATCCTTCTGTAACAGTCTTCTAACACATCTAAAATTAATATATTGTAAGGGAACTGTAGCCAAAAGCTACATAACCTCTCTTATACATTAATTTTTAATCTGGGTATGGAAACAAGCCCTCAAAATATGAAAATCCATTCTGACCTTTTAAATATAAGATAGGCATTAGATTCATATTTGATAAATGAGTTTTTAAGATGGAAATTTTTAGGAGGAACTACTAAGTGTAGTGCAACCCCCATTATTTTCACTTGCCAATTTACACATTTTTTTAAACTATACTTTTTTCCATTAAATAAAATTTTGTAACAGTTTTACAAACTTTAGGTGCATATTTTCAAATAATTCTCAAGGTTTTAATTTCTCAGTCCAATTATGTCCTATACATAATTGGACTGAGAAATTAAAATCTTAAGAATTAAAGCAGAACACTGTTCTTAGGAAAAGAAGCATGCTACTCTTAGTTCTTCATTCACACCAGCAAAAACTTTTTAAATTTCCACTGAACGAGATTGTTTCAAAGAGATTTTTAACGATGAATATTAAATACTTACTGCTACCATTTAGAATATAAAGCAGGAACTGTGTGATGTATGTCAAGCACTGATCAGAAATACACTGAACAGGGATATCATGCAACCTTTATATCAGCAATAGACATTCTTAATCCAAAATTTAATGTGAATAATTTTTGTTATGCAACTTTGATCTCAGCTAAACTTTAACAAGTTGTTATGATGAGCCTTCTCCAGTATCAACAAAGGGAGCTGCAGTGTGACTGAGTCTGGAGCACCTTCATTCACCTCAGAGAACCTCTGGAACTCATCCAGTCCAGTCCAGCCCCAATTTGAGCAGGGTCAGCCACATATGACTACTCATGTCCAGTCATGTTTTGAATATCTGCAAGGATGGAGACTCCACTACCTCTCTCAACAACCTGTTCCAATATTTGACCACCCTCACAGCACAAAAGATTCCTCTAACATTTCAATGCAATATCCTGTATTTCCATTTTTGCCCATTACCTCTTCTGGTACACTTCTGGGCACAACTGAGAAGAGTCTGCTTCTCTCTTCTTCACTCCTCCCTGAACCTTCTCAAGTCTGGCTAAACAGCCTCTGCTCTCTCAGTCTCTCTTGATTTGACAGATATTTCAATGACTGAGGCCATTAGCACCCCTTTCAGAAGATAGTGTGTGTATACTATATCCTTGACAAAAGGTCAATGTGTCTTTTGTGTATAGCTGTTTACTTCATTAATAACCTTATTGAAGTAGTGTGGTGAGAGATCCACATTTTAACTTTCCATCTAGCTTGTACATAGAATTTTGCAGAAATTCTTCTGAAATTTGAATCATCTGGTGCGTATATCAAGATACACCATACAGAAATCTAAACTTACTTTTTATTTTCCATGAAATATGTCATGGTTACCACAAAAGGCAGCTCATAATTCCATTGGAACTGCCAGTAAGAAAGCAGTGAACATTCTTATCTTTCACATTTCCTTTTAAACTTGATTCCCAGAACTTCTGTGTTCCAGACCATTGTTGCAGTAATGTGAGGTCTAATGAGTTTATTGACTTTATAGATAGTTTTCAATTAAGAGGAAAGAAAAATTCTTAGAAACAAATTGTGCCTAAGATCTTCTGTCATCAGTGGGAACATCTCTCAATTAGATGGTAATGACTGTCTCCAATAGAAATATATTCAGAAACTGGCTCAAGAATTATTGTCTACTCATGTCAGATACCATTTCAAGTGCAGATGAATAGACGCTTCCACTGCAGGACATAAAATGACAAGCTAACACAAAGAAAAAGCTGTGAGCAAGAACGACTAAGGCACAGCAGTACAAAGCCAAGTATCAGCCCACATGGACCTTTTTTGGCACCAAGTTGGGAACTGATCAGCCTCTTCTCAAAGGAACTGGCATAGTCACCTAAAAGACAACAGCTATTTGCAGCTCAGAACAGGGGTAACCAAAGTCACAGAACACAGGCAGATTCTTAGTGTGTATACATTTGTACCTGAAATGGAGAGAGGGATATCATTTCCAGGCATCCTGGAAATGCCACAATTACATCCAAATCCCCTAATTTTGCACTTCTAGCTGTCTGCTTTGTCGGTTATAAGAATGCTACAACTGATTTGAAGGTGTGTGTGTATATATATATATATATATATATGTGTGTGTGTGTGTGTGTGTGTGTGTGTATTTTTAATATATATATGTGTGTGTGTGTGTGTGTGTATATATATATATGCATGTTCTCTCTCTCTCTCTCTCTCACTTTTTTTCTATTTTTTTTTTTTTTTTCTTTGCTAAAGCTTGATATTGAAAACTTGGTAAAGTAAGGACAATGGATTTTAACAAAATAATGAGGAAGATTTTAAGCCAAAAAGAATACCAATATGTTGCTATAAAATTATGTTTGCTTAAATTATACTATTAAATTTCCACTTGTTGCATTCAAAATGTTTTATATAATGAAAAAATATATAATTTGGGAAATCTTATAGTGTATAACACTAGAGAGATATCATTATGTTGCTTTTTGTCACCATTATAGTGTTCCAATTTAAAATTTTTATATCTATTCTCCAAAGGCTGTCTTCAAAAGAGTATTTTCTTCTACTTTTCCTTATTGAAAGTCTATTTTTCCCAAATTTATTAAAAAATATTGACTTCTATTCATAAGAGAACAGTAAATCTTATCTTCAGTATTTTAAATTCTCCTCTATATTAAAGATATGACCAAAATAAAATGAAATACCTTAGTACGTACCATAAGTCCATCTCTGATGAGAGAGATAATTGAAAAAATTGGTATGAACATATAAAGTAATTTTGCTCTTATATTTTATCAATATATCTAATTATGCCAGTAGTGTCTCAATAATTAGACATAATATATTACTCATCATTAAAGAAAAAAAGTCATATTTTAGTAGAGAAGAATATTTCAGTTGAGAAGGTATTGCTAAAAATATCCCCTTTTTGTTTCAATATCCTTTTTGTTTCCAAAAAGACTAAATAATGAAACAATAACTTTTTCCTTCAAAATATCTGGATTGTTTTTCTCAAACAATGATCTAGATGAAGATTAAAATATTGAATTAAGTAATTTCTTTGTAGTTATTCACACATACATCTGCACATTATGTATTCATATGCCATAAATATATCAGTCAATACTAAAGAAATCTGAGAACAAGAAGAAAATATGGTAAATGATTTTTTTGTTCTTTTGCCATAGATAGCATTTCAGAGAGAAAACAGTTGTGCCAAATGCTAAAGCTGCTCTGTGTCAATGGTTTATGGAAGTTTATAATATAAAACACATTCTTCAGGATTTCAGCTCAATTTTTTTCCCTGATGTAATATTAATACTTTCATAAATATTGCTGATAAGATTCTGAACAATATTATTTCCAACTTAACTTCTTTCTCCCACAGTATAACAATGATGTCATTTAGCCCACTAGAGTCAAAGTGAATCATGCTATTAATATAGTAGACTGTTAAATGTAAATCTAAAGAATCCTTTGAACTCTTTCTATAAAGGTTTTCCACCCTGTAGTGCTTCCACGACAGTACATTTGAAGGGTAATGCAGAGGAAGGTCATCAGTCTGAAAGACTGAAAACGTAAGTTCAGACCCTAAATATGCCTTTCTCTCTAGATTAGGCATATCCTCCTCTCTTGTCCACTCAACTGTTACAACTTTTAACCAACTTCTATTTACTAAGGGACCATTGCCATTTCCAGGGAGGAATTTAGTGAAGAAAGCAAAATTTTTTGTTTTCTTATTCCACTTGGGAGAGCGTATAGAGGAAAGCAAAATGAGGGCTCCCCTTCAACATCTGAGGTGTGTGCCATTTGTGAGGGGCAGCTTGGGAGAAGCTGATGTGAAGAATACAACATTATAGTGACTTTTCTTTTTGTGCATATATTTTAGCAGAAGTCTTCAATCTTCTTTAAATATTACACAATCAAATCACAAAACATAGAAAAGTAAATGGACTGAACAATAAATATTTAACTCTGTTTGAAGCTTTGGGCTAGATGTGGGGTTTCTGCAGGAGGAAAAGAAGAAAAATCGAGGAGGACAGTGAAGAAAGAAACAATCAAAGCACTAGGTTTTGCTAATATGTGCTAATATATGTTGCCCTGAGGAAGTTGATACAATAGAGATTATTTGTCTTGTGAAATAGGAATTGACAAGAACAAGAGCATAATTTTGCTGGATGTTAGAGGTTGTGCAACACGATGCATCTCTCCAGCAATTTGCAAAGCAAATATAAATTCTATCCTTAATATGATTTGTGAAGTGAAATCTTCTCAGTGTCAATATTACAAGAAATACAAGTTCAAAACTCTTCCCATAATTCTGTGTGATTTAATTTTTCTAGGAGCTAATCTGGAACAATGGAAAATCTCAACAACTTCTCCACCTCTTCATCATTTCCTTGATCAGCTTATGAGAAATAGGAGTATTGCTCAGAGTACAGCCACTTCAAGGTGTAAGGGGAAAATGTACATGGCCAGTGTAAAATTAAAATTTTAGCAAAAGTGACAAAATCTGTGTTACCATAAAATATTTCCCCATTGACATAGTGTCAAGTAAACCCTTCTTATAATTAAGGACAGAAATACTTTCTCATTTTCATTTTCAAGACAAGCTTAATTAAAATAAATATTGAGAGAAATCAGACATGTATGGAAGAAAAAGTCTTGCAGTGAGTGAAAAATAATCCCTAAGGGATACAGTTACAGATTCAAGCAACACGTTAATGAAACCTTCGTATTTTAAGACCATGACAGTATTGGCACTATAAAGCATCCACATGGCACCAACAGTAATAGCAGTACCAGCACATTAGCACCGCATTGTTCTGGTATTTTGTGTAGTTTTATGCAGAAACCTTGACACTGGACTAATCTCATTAGTGCACTGTGCTTTCCAGTGGTTTGGCTTTATTTCAACAGGATCTAGTGGTAACAGAGCCACTTTCCTTGCAAAACTCTTCTGCGGATATTTTTGACGCAAACCCTGTGTAATTTAAAGGACTGACTCTAAACATAATAATATATCAATTTTTTTTTTTTTTTTTTTTTTTTTTTTTTTTTTTTTTTTTTTTTTTTTTATGAATTGAAGAAATAAAAACAAAAGATTTGGAAGAATTTTAAGATTGTGACCCTGTGAAGACTGGCATACTTGATTTTAATGCCTATTTGTATTTGAGTCAGAGTCATATAGATCAGAAATACCAAGTCAAGAGAAGTGATGGTACTATTGAAACTGTGCCCTTTTATTTATGGTCTGGTGCACCAGCAGACAGCATCAGCAAGCATGCTAAGAAAATAAACTTCATGTACAGGTTTTTGAGGAAGCATGCCCAGAAACAACCTCTTCACCTTTTTTTACCCATGTAGTACAGGTTCCTGAAATATTTATTGGAAAGATATTGGTGGAAAGATTTCTAAGTAAGGTAGATGGCTTTGTACTGTTTCAGAGGGTCACTGGATACTGCTGATTCTGCCAAATGTGTCAGACGTGACATTTAAGCCAGGGTTCTCCAAGGGAAGTAGTTTCTCAGGCCACTTGCCTATGCCATATTTCCAGAAGGCAAGCAGACAAGGATTGAAGGTATCATGATACTGAAGAGCTAATTACAGAGGGTGGCAGCCTGTTCAGTCACAGGAAGGACAAAAAAGCTTTGAAAAGTGAAAGTAATGAAAAAATAATTTTAGGTCTCCCAAAGGGAGTTTATCAGAAACCTCTTTTCCTTTCAGTTTACTCTTTTCTTTATTTGAATGAAAGCAAGTGTGCAAGTAAGCAATAAAATGCCCCTGGAAAAACTCAATTATACAGACAGTTTCACTTATGCCTCCACTTGCTCCCATTGAGTGAATTATGCGTGATGGGTTACATCAGTTTGTTGCACGCTATTTTTACAGGATTTCTCCTTGAAACTGAGTATGCTCTGAAGGAGATTTTTCTGAGGGGTGTGAATGCTTTTTTAGAATTGAAAATTTCCCTTGGGGAAGTTTTCATGTTAGCTAAACAATCAATAGAAGTGTACAAGTGTTCTGTATTAGAGTTTCTACATAGGCTTATGCACGCATAACCATGAGTACTTCATTTGCTTCTCCCACTTGTTCTTTTTGCTTTGGATTTCAATCTCAAAAATATTTTTGTTAGCAGAATTTTGTGAATACTTCCAAGTTTGAATCTTTGAGGTTATTGTTCATCCCAAAAGAGATATTACCAGTGCCAACACAGTTCATGGATGACTGTATGTTATTAAAGCTGAAATTTATCTTTTTCTTTTTTTTTTTTTTCTCATGATACTGACAGCTCAATATTAAGAATTGCAAAACAATATTTTAATTTCAGTTTTTATCTCTGTCTGACAACTTCAATTGCATTGCTACTTAAATTGATTTTTTTCTACCTAAATATTTGCTGAAAAGAAAGGAGTCTTTATTCTATGTTCTGTGTGCTGCCTGGTTATTATCCTGGCAATTGTTATTGCAAGCTCAAAGTATTCTCTGAGTTATGAATAGGTATTACACAGAGAAAATGTTTACATGCCACATTATGCACTAGAGTAATGAACATCTCAGGTTTTGTTTTCCTCATTTCCATCTTTCAGTATGTCAGGTCTTTAATTGAACCTGATTATTACAATTTTTGGTTTCATTATCTATAATGAAGATCCACATATTGCAAAAAGCTTCATGCAAACCAGGATACTAATGTGACTTCTGTGAATTTGACAACCTCTGGGTTCATTCCCAGCCATATTGCCTTGGGAGATTCCTTCTTACAAGTCAAGCCCATGTTCTGCACCCTAACACCAGCTGATGCCAGGTTCCCACACTCCTGGGTCCATGGCCCCTGATGCCATACTCTGGTGGTGGCAAGGCTGAGCAAGTGCTGAGCATGCTGATGTAGTGCCTACCATTCAGTTTTCCTTGGTGTGACAGCTTTTTCCATAAAGAGGTTTCTTTTGGTATTAAGTCTCCTCAATTTAACAACAGCAGAGAAACAAAGCAGATCTCTCATTAGTAAAATGGAGCTGAGAAAATCATATTTGGCTAAGTCACAGTGCTGCTACTAACCTTAGCTCTGAATGTATCACTTCAGACCTCCTGTCTTCAGTTCATTAGTCAAAACTCCTCTGACACAAGTATGCTTTTGGTATGTTTCTATCTCACAGCCCTTGTTTCTGTCAGTTTTGATGTTGTTGCTATGCATAAAATCAAACCAAGTCTTGTTTTACAATCCCAGTGTTGCCTGTGGAATCTGAGCAGTGCAAGAGCTCCATTAGCAATGTTATTCTTCTCTATGGTCACTGTCACACTCAATTTAGCTCCAGTTTTATTTTTTGCTGTAAAACAACATTCCTGGTCACAGTAATTCTGTTACCACAATGATCTAAGAGCCACTAAAGAACTTTAATGAATTAACAAAGTACATGGCTTAGCGCATAGTCCCCAGGCAATGCTACACCAAGGTGGGAGGGCTGAAGGCTGTGTCAGTAAGTGCCCATCTGTGGGGGTGACCACAACTCAGTGAGCTGTCTGAGAGTGGTCTGCTGTGGTTGGGCATCAACCCACAGACAGACTCTTGGAGGCCTGCAGTTCTGAAGTGAAGGCACGACAGAAAAGATTGCTTGTTCAGATGGCTCTGGGAAGAAATTGTAGACTGGACTCTGCTAGAAAGGAGGCCTCTGTAAAGAAAAAGAGCTTTAGAATAAAGTAGTTCCATAATCTCCAGTAAAATACACCTTCCAAATGTCATAAAACTCATGGATTGAAAACATATGCTCATGGCCATCTGTTTGTCCCTCTAGCGAGAGATGACCAGTTTCACGTGAGAGTCCAGCATTTTTTTCTAACTCTATGAGAATATTTTCATACTGGCAACCAAGGGGTATTCATCCCATCCCCTTAGTTGTCTGTGGGTGTCTCTCAGCTCTTGGGTACTCTGGCACTTTGAAACCCCTGTTGCTTGCACCAGAAAGGGAAGAGTGAGAATGGCTCAGCTTTTGACCAATGCTCTGCCTGAAATTGATAGTGGTCTAATGATAGTACAAAGATATGAAAGGAAGGCATTGTAAAAACATCAGGTACTAACTTATTTCTATAAACTGTTGCCATATTGCTGGGCCTTGGAATGAGATTCACATATAGTATGTGGGCAATTGGCCTTCCTGTGGGATCACTAATGACTCAGGTTCATACTAAAGACAAATGGAAACTGAAGGTCCTATTTTCCTCTTCTCATATATATCTAAAATGCTAGTAAATTAAAAGCAACTCTGAAATGATTAAATAATGCTTTAGAGGATAAAGTATAAATGAGTCAAACTTATAGTAAGGCCATATTGTGCTGTTCACTGTACAAATAGAGGACAAGAAATATATTCCTGTTTCAAAAGTGCAAGGCCAGCAGTCATTACAGCTCACCTCCAGCCTCCTTTTTCTTAAGACTACTAGAAGAAAAAATTGTGGTAGAAGGGGTGAAAATACTTGATTTGTCTAGTAAGTTAAAAGTAAAGTTTTACACTCTCTTTCTGATAATTTTTGTGTTGGGCCCATGAGCTTTATAAAGGTGAGCAGTAAGAGCTGGAAATCTATTTCACTCTACCACAATCTTCTGGCCATTACTCCAGTATCTTGTCCTACATTTAAAAATATTATAAACACGGCATTCAGCAGTCACTTTCAGCAACATTCAATCCTCTTTCATAGTTTTAGGACAAAGAGAACTGGGAATAAAAGCACATATTAAGAGCCTAACACATGGAACGTGGTGGCAGAGTGCTGGCATGTCCAGATGTCAGGAGAGAGAGTTGACAGTCATCTATTGAAATGACAAAGATAAGGCCTGCAAAAAAGCTGAAGAGGCTACATTGCTGAACACAAAAATCTGAATTTCCTAACTGAGAGTCCACTGCAACCCTTGCTCTGGACATCCTTTGAAGCTCTGATTAACTCAGTCCCTCTGTTCCTCAGGT
Organism: Hirundo rustica; assembly: GCF_015227805.2. NCBI lineage: Eukaryota > Metazoa > Chordata > Aves > Passeriformes > Hirundinidae > Hirundo > Hirundo rustica. The sequence continues at coordinate 18,550,005 of NC_053450.1, forward strand.
ATCTACCTGGAAAGTCATCCACTTACTTAGTTCTTTTAGTCTTTAGGGTCATTGTGGTGATGTGCTTGAATGTCCAGTTTAAATTCTCTATATTGTTTTTACATTTTTGGGTTTCCCCTTTTACACATTGCGCCCACCTGCCCCAAACCATGCCCAACCCCATATCAATCTTGTCCCTGACTCCATCCTTATTCTAGATCCTTCCCTTACCCACACCTGCTGAGTTGTCCATCTACCCTGAACCAGCCCTTCTCTCCTCCTTTAGGACTGCCAATCCTCCCCTGGCCCCTCCCATTCCTCTAGAATGTTCCACGTAAATCCCTCAGTCTTCAGAGCCCTAGTGGCTAGTATAGACTGTTCCCTCCCCTCGTGCGCTTTTATCGGTTGTAGCACTTTCTTTCTCCACCCTGTGTTCCTTCCCCAAGCAATCCTCATTGGCTGATGCTTGGTGACCACCCCCCTGTTCCTCCCCCACTTAAAACCCCATTTGTCAGTGTTTTCTGGCTCGTCTCTGCCTCCCATTTGAGAATAAACTGCTCTTGGGTACTGCACACAAGAGTCCCTCCCTCCTTCATCACTGCTGCTCCTCGGCATGAGGTACTGCCTGACCCTACAGCAGAGTACAGCCTAAGTCCTTTGCTCAGCACTGCCACCTGGGTTAGGGGCAGTTACTCATTTTTGGCACGTCTCTCGCAGCCACTGGGCTAGCAAGAGAAGCTTTGACAAAGGCTGAGGGTTGTGTCAGGTCATCAAGGAGCAAAGTTATTTTGTGTGGCTGTGATTCAAGACAGAGATGTTTTAGGGAACAGAGTGTTACTATTTCCTCCCTTCCATTTCCCAAGCACAAATAAACTAAAACACCCACCCCTCCCCCAAAAAAAAAAAAAAAAAAAATCAAACAAACAAACCCCAAAAAATCAACAAAACCTATTGCTGTGTGTTATTTGGTTGCATATTGTATTTCATTTTTATACTGGGTTTCATAATGGTTTGTTCTGTACTCCCCTGAAGTTTGTCCCTGCCCTTCAGTTTGTCCTGAAGTTTGTCCCTGCCCTTTCCCATCCCATTTTCCCACATTCCTCCCAGTCTCCTCCTGCGGGCCCTGTCTATCATTTGGCTGTCCTACCCAGGTTCTGGAGGGTTTGGCTAAAGGACATCGAATGACAGGGCAAGGGCCGAGAAGGTCCCTCCCTTTTATGTTCCCCATTGGTTTCCTTGAATGTCTCTCCAACCCTGTTCCACTCCCACCTCATCCCTGATTGGGTATTGGCTTGTCCCCTGCAGAGCTCCTTCCCTGGATGTAAGCCAAAGCAATAAGAGGGCAAGCGTCTTGATTTGGGGCTCTTGGTCTTAGCTGGGCTCTGGGGCAGAACCACAGAAGAGGCACCAAATAAAGCCTTGGTTTCACCCCCCGCCCCCGGATCAAGCGCAGACCTTCTTCCTTTGCTGCTGACGGGATCTCACTCTCTCATGCTAAGGGAAAGGTTCTCAGTCGCCTCCAGGTTTTTAGGACCCTGAGAAACTCGCTCTGTATGTGGCTTGTCTCAGGCTAGCTGGGGCAGAAACGGAGCTGGAGCTCCATGGGAGAGACAAGCGACAAAAACCAAACTACCAGCAAAATCAAAATCCAGAATGTGCAAACTAGAAATCACAGCATTAATATTCCTGTACATATATACATTATGATACTAGATTTATTAATACAATCTTCACTGTTGCTAAATACGGTGGAAGTTAGTGTCTGAAAATGAAGTTTCAATAAGAACATATATGAGGCCTCAGCAGTTACAAAAGTGGGAAAACACACAGCTGGAGAAACTAAGCACTCCATTATATGAGAAGAGCGCACAGAAGAGCAATGAAAAGGTCCGAAGGCCATGAACATTAACGTGAATTGTTCAGTAGATACGTTCTTACCTTAGTATTGAGTACAGAAGAAACCTGGATGACTAGGTTTTGATTGGACACTTTAAGATGGCACAAGTTATTAAAGTTAAACCTTATCCTAAATGACAAATTGACCTTAGATAGCAGAATGTGAGCGTTTATGCTTGAATGTGAGCGTTTATGCTCCAGAAACTTTTATAGAAAAGACTATTCTTCAAATCCTGTGCTTCTTAGACCACAAATTCTCTTTCATTTAAACCGTGGAGTTCTCAGCACCTTTTAGGCATTATATTGAGGAATGAATAATAACAAAACAATGGTTGTTTTTCCTGTGAGTGATCATTAGCTAGAAATAGTAATGTTTCATTGTAAGCAAACCATTCTTTCTGTTGCACAGTCAACCAGTGCAGAAACTTGATGACAAGTACTAGTAGGAGGTGCAAGTTTCAGAGCTCCATTCAAAACCATGCTATAACTAAGAAGGTTTTGGAGGTTTCTTTTAGCTTTTTTTCCCAATGTTCTTTAGAATATGAATAAAATTACTCAGTGGAGGAATTCTTAACAGATGGTTGCCATTTCAGCCTCAGATGGCAGAAAGCCCTAGAACCAAGCAATTACAGAGTTCTTTGATGCAGAACCAGCTGAACAGATTTTAATAATTTCTTCCAAATTGGAGACACCTGGCCCCCCAGAAAGTGCTGCAAGCTGGATGATAGTGGAGTGCAATAGAAATATATTCCTGATGTCACCAGCATGGTCTTGGTGACAAAATCATGAAGACAAATAGAAAATTATGTGAAAATTATGTTTTTCTTTCTACTATCAGTGAAATGTTGCAAATGGCCCTGTAAAATAATTTTCAAAATACTCTGAGGAAAGATTGTTCTGTTTTGATTTTCCATTAGTAGAAAATTTTATCTCCTGTCGAAGAATGCTGTACAGGATATGGATACTCAACAACACCAGCTTTTATTGCTCACCTTTTAAAAGCTCATGGGCCTAACTCAGAAAGGATTTAAGAAGCACATGTAAAATGTTACTTCATCGAACTTGCTCTTATTCTATTTTCTTCATGGAACTCCTACCTTTGGAAAATTCGAATATATTCCCCTAGATGCACCATGTGCCCTAGAGAAGCCACTAGCCAAAACTACTTGTATGACACTTCTGTGACAATTCTCCTGCATGGAGAGAGAAGAAGAGGGGCATTATTTCTGAGATTCAGCTTCACCGAAGTGACTGCCAAATTCTTCCATTCTCTTCTCATTCATTCAGCTCTGTCTCTGCTATGGTAAGGTTATGTCTATCCCATGCTTGGCAAAGCCCTGCACAATGCTGTCCATGTCTCCAGTACAAGGGAACTGCAGCCACCAATTGCATGGCTCCAGCACAGGATATTGGTGCTACGTGTGGTACAAATGCTTTGCAGTCGGTCTGGTAAATCAGTTTGCTCTGGTGGCTGACAGCTCTGGTCCAATGAGCCAATTGTACTTGATAAAGCAGAGAAAATAGAAAGGAATTTTACAGTGCTGTCCCTGGATTTCATAACCTAAGACTTCTCCCATCCTATGGGTTAATTTTGTGGTACAAAACATTAAAGTGATTTTGACTGTGTTTGTAGAATATCACACATTCTTGGGAATTTGAATTGTGAATGTAGGAGAATAGAAGGATGTAAAAAAGCTAAAAATTGCAAACTAATCCCGTGAATTGATTTGTCTGGGTTCATAAATGTAAGTGAATCTATCTTTGGTAGATTTAATAATTCTCTATGTACTAAAGAATATTATTTGATATTAAGGATTATTTGTCTTACAAATAATGTACCATAATAGTATTTCTGAATATTTTTGTTTAAGGAAGAAGAGACATAAATAAAACTTTCTGATTTTCTCAGCTGACAGCATTTTTGAACTGTAGTGAATTGGGGTGAGTAAAAGTGAGGGGGAAGAAATGCCATGATTTTATTTATGAAGCCACATGTGCTGATCCAAACTGAGCATTCAAAAGGCTAAAGCTCACATCCCAAAGCTGTATGTACCCTATGGCCAAGATAACACATTTTTATCTTGGCTACTTTTATATGTTTAGAATCAGATTTCATTTTCATGAAAATCAAAATCAGAAAACTCCCTGTGCATAAGATACACAAACTCAGCACAGACATCACACATCCTTCTGGTTTTCCTTGTCCAAATTATATTTGACTGATTTATGTTATGCTATCATATACAATGGCTTTTTACAATGTATTTCTGGCAAAGTTACCCATAAAATTGAATACAATAAACATTATAGTGCAATCATTCAGTTTTGGTTTGAGATTTGGGAATTAGTTCCATTTAAGTGGACTGCTTTTCACAATATGATCCATTCAATTGCATGCTTTTTCTCTTCATTGGAACAACCTCAGTAACAGAGTGGATTTGTACTCAGTGCCTTGCAACTTAGTTTGATCTCTTTGTTTCCTGCAAAAAGGAACCAGTAGAACCAAACAGTGACCATTTTTACAGTCAGAACAAAGTGAGGTCAGATGGAAAGCAAGCATCTAATTTCATTCCCATGTCTCATAGGATACTTTCACATAACATATAAAATATATTAAAATACTCAAACAAGGTTACTCTGCAATCTATTTTCAGACCTTTTTTTACCTTCACTGTAAACAGAAAGACAAAACATCAAATTTGTCAGTAGTCTTCCTAAATCTTTAAAACTCTCCCTCAGTGCTTGCTACATTGTTTTAAAATGCCTTTTATACCCCTGCAATTTCTGTAAAGCAAGTCAGAGTGTTCTGTTCCTATTCCAAGCCTGGGCATTTTAAAATTGCAGGATGGCAAGACCCAAATGATGTCAGCCATGCTCTGATGATTAAGTGCCATGATGCTACAAAAGTGAGGAATTAACGGTGAATGCCTGGACTTCTTGACACAGAAGATAGTGCTGTTGAAAGAAAAGCATTTGGAAATGCCCCTTAAGTGAGAAAAAATTAAGAAGAAATTCCTGATTTGTTCTTTGAATGACCTGCAGTTAATGATGCATATATGTGGAAAGAATGTGCAGCCTTGAGCTTTCTTTTTGAGGTATAGCTTCACTCAAAAAAGGGGTGAAGAAAGGTGTTGAAAAGAAGAAAGTTCTTTGTGCCTTTGCAGCACCTCAGATGGATAAAGATAATTGGGAAATGGCTGTTCTAAGCAGGTGTCAGGTATGGAGGGTTGGAGGAGGATTTATTCCTTAGTTTGGAAATAAAATTGCAGTTGCCATTGCCTGGTTGCTGTGAAAAGAGCAGCTACTGCTTGTGAAATCTGACAGTGTTATGCCTTCAACCTAGAGCAAAGAGATAAATATAAAATGTCTATGGTTACAAATACCTGCATTGTTTTGTTAAAGTACTACCTAAAGCACACTGTGACTGGCAAATATAATGAATTCTGATTCCACTTGAAAGAACTAAACTAATTGCTAAAAAAAACTCTGCTAAACACATTAAAATATGGACAAATCAATGATATGTTAAATTCTAGGACAGCATTTAAGTAAGATCAGAGTATGAGCTGTTAGACTGCAAAGTTAATGACTCAATTTCACTCATTATAATATTGATTCTTCTTTTCCATCAGTGATGACATAATTTTCATGAGACTTTGCACACCTCTCTAAGAAAATTTGACATAGTTTCTTGCTTAGTAACTGCTGAAATTTGACTGAAGTATCTCAGTATGTAATTACCTAGGTCTCTCTTGAAGACAGGGAATATACCCTCCATTCCTCCACATTTTGTAGATCACATCCGAGATGGGTGTAGCCATGGCATGCTTCCTGATTCTGTGCAGCTGTGTTGTGATTGATGTGTGGTTGACATGGAAAGATCACACTATGTGATTCCAGCAGTTCATCCACATTCCCCAGCTCACAGGCTGGGTCCTTAGTAGTAACCTTTAATGCCAATAAGTGGGATATAATCTTTGACTGTGCTTGATACAGATGAAATTAAAATTATGGTAATGGGTATCCTTTAGGAACTTAGTAGGGAGTACACATCCATCCATGCAGCAAGCATGAAATGAAACATCACTGGTCAAGAAATGTGTTTTGTTTCTTAGTGTGGTGTTTTCATTATAGCTGTGACAGTTCAAAAAATATTTCCTTGGTCTCAAGTTATCTTTTCCTTCTCACAAAAACCCATCCTGAAATGGCTGGTTACTCTTTTGCTTCCCTAGTAAACTTTTCCGACTCACAGTACTGTTAGTCTTGTCATTGTTTATCAGAAGGAAAGTCAATCTTCTGTAGCAGACCAGAGAGAGCCATTAAAGTCTCTCAGAAGATCATACTGACTCTCATCCTGGCTCCAAGAATGACTGATTACAGGCTGATGTGAAGGTCAAATTCCATCCTACTTTTAGGTGTTCTTCATTCTTTCGAGTATTAACATTTGTATGTGTAGATCTCCTGTCTTCTGTGTGGTTATGACATGGGACTGAGAAATAGTTTCCTGCTGTGTGGTAGGTTCTGTGGTTTTGGTTCTGTTTGTTTTCTATGGCCTTTGTTGGAACTTGTCCTCTTTTTTCATTATTTTTCACAATTCCTACTTGCCAAGCACTGCTTGATCTCTCTGCTGTCACTGTGTTTTTTCTCAGTCAAAGAAAGGAGATGTTTTTGTGCCAAGACCAGACAACACATTGACCTCACTTCCACAAACTCTTTCTCCTTTACTGAGGCCAAAACTAGACATCTGGTGAGAAATTTCAGAGAAAACATGTAGGATATATTCAGTCAATGATTTAGTCATTCCTTAATCTTCTTCCAGTGTCCAGTATTTTGTGACTCAGGAGCTTCCTAAGCCTGCAGCTCTGTGTCTGAGTAAAATGGGCATCATCAGAAGAGACAAAATTCAGTATTATTAGTTTTTGCCTAGTAACATCACAATAAAACTGCATTACTGAAAGTGAAATGTATGCATTTCACACATGATTAACAAGGGCTTAAGCAGGTGAATATAGCCATGACTGTAAAGGTGGCAGGCGGATGCTGTGTGCCTTCATCTTCTGCTGCAGATTACTGACACCGTAGCATGGGCAGCAGAACAGAAGATAATTCAAAGCAACTCTGGTAGTCTGTTAGCACTTTTCCTGGAGCTGTCTTTTGTGGTTTGGTGTAACTGTGAACTGTGATGGCTGAGGAGAGAGCAAACTGATCTTTGAGACATACCTGTCTCCATGATGATCTTCAGCACAGGATCAGTTAGGACAGCTGAGGGTGACACTGCTGCCTAATCTAAGGAAGCCTGATCTAAGGGAGCTGTAACTTCCAAAGCAGGAAACTCAAAGCCACTCTTGATGCGAGCTCCTGCATAAAACTGAAACTGAGCTGAATGAAAGAATGAACATTTGCACTCTTGTCCCTATGAGATGAGGGTTCTTGACGATCTCTGGTCACTTTATGAAATTTTCAGCAGCTCAAACAGAAGTGATAAACTTCAGTAAAAGCATATCTGCTACTTATTGACATTTAAAACAGCTTGGGAGCATTATTTGGCAGCAAATCTACTGTTTCAATAGTAAACATGCTTCAGTAAATAACTCATGCTTGTAAATATCTGTGCATCACATTAATTTAAATGCTACAGGACTTGCTAAAAAGAAGCATGGACTTCATAGAAAACATTTTATGTCCAATCCCTAATTAAACTACTGTAGCCAGTATAGCATAACTTTAAACTCTTCCTGCCCTGCCTTCTTTTACCACTGTATCACATTTCCCCATAAAAGGAAAATCTCTGTTGATAATGTTTGATATTCTTTAGTCTACTGGAGCCAAGCATAACTAAATCTTATTTTCATTATATTTCACATTCTGCTTACTAATATTTGTACTATGTGACTTGAGTTTCACTAGAAAAACAGTCAGTATACCCAGCAACAGAAGTAGAGTGGAAAAGAGTACATTAAAAAAGCTTGTTTCAATAGTGTAATTTATGGACTTCAACAATGTAAATCTTAGACTGACACACTCTTCCTGGTTTCTCAGAATAGCACCTGTGGATGCCTGCTGAAGCACAAAATTATAATATTTATGTAGATTTCTTAAACTCTGGCCTTAGTTATAAAGATTTCAATAGATAGTACTTTTAAATAGATTTATAGCTTTTGTGTCTTGTTTCTATGACCTTCCCAATTCAGTCACGCTTTTGTCTCATCTTTACAAAAATACCTTGGGTCATTTGCTTATTTTAATCAGCATGGAATAACTCCACCTCAGTATACTCAGAGAGAGTTGAAACGTTTGAGAAAAGTGAAATGAATCCCAAGTGTAACCAACAGGCAGGTATCAGAGTACTGAAAATGTTTCTGCTTACTTCTGTTACCACAAGGTACTTTGAAACTCCAGTTCTTTTTAGGTCTTTATTCCTCAGAGAATTTAAAGAAAAGCAAGAATATTTAGGCTTGTCATATGGGCATTTCAGTTGAACAGGCTAAATATAAGACATGGCTGGCAGTGAGTCAGTTGGATTATAACCTGGACAAGCATTTGTTGGGACAGACAAATGATATTTTGGTTCTTGTTCTGACACCATCGAGTTTCTAGCTTGCTCTGAAAAGCTCATGTGATTTCTTGATTTTTTTCTTTTCTAATTATTTTCTGTCTTGTATTTTTAAATATATTTTTTTGGTCTTTAAACCTCATCAGTGTTGAGACTGTCACATTCTAGCAGATTGTGAAGTCCCTCACATAAACCTGTCCTGGTCCCCATACAAGATGAGCACCATTCATGAAGTACTATATGCAAACATCTGGGAACTCTCAAAATTTAATTTCAGGGATCCAAAAATATTAAAAATTGTTTTTTGTATCTGTGACTCCGAACTAGTATTTTCTTGGGAAATTTCAAAATATATTTCTTAGAGTACACTATGCACCCACCAACTGTCAGCTGTTAAAAAAAAAGTCCCTTCTTCTTGACAGAGTACTCAACAGAAGAACCTCTAAGGCTTTTGCTGGGTGAGGGGAAGAACCAAGAAAGGACACGCACATAAACATGCTGATAAATTCTGGACATGGGATAATTCATCATACTAAGGTTATACTTGCTTGCAGAATTTCCAAGGTCACCATTTAGGAAGGGCCAGCATCCCAGCTGGAAAACAACTGTGGAATTCTGATACCCAAACTGATGATTCGCTAATTGAAGTAAAAATATGTATTCTCAGCCTTTTGTCAAGCAGATTGTGCTATTCCAAGCATCATATTGAATATGCAGCAGATGTACAGAAGACGGGAAAAAGATTGAGATTTTCCAGTGTTTAATGGCATTTTAAGAGAATGCTACAAACAAACAAACAAACAAACAAACAAAACTTCTGGTGTAAAAATGAGCTACCAGCTTAGCATGATCTTTAATCTGTATAAATTAACAGAGGATCTGTATCAACAGATTTAGTGAAAACCTATTATGTTACAATTGGAGTGAAACAATCAGCTAGCTCTATAAAAATGTTATGCATCTCAGAAGTAATGATTAGTCTAAATTCAGATTTATTCTCTTCTCTGGGCTCCTTTCAATTCCTCGGAGGACAAGTGAAGTGGCTCTGACACCAGATCTGTCACTTCCACCAAAATTAGTCATTATAGACAGAGTAAGGAAAAATAACTTTACTGATCCTTCCAGCGATTTCATTAATCGATCAGTTCCCTGAGAGCAAGATACTCAGCCAAATTGAGTAGACTAGAATGGCATATACCCAAGAGAAAGCAAAAACTTCTAGAGCTGTTTTCATTCTCTTACCTAACTTATAGTCATTGTGTCGTCTTAAGAGAGCAATTTCATTAATAGTCCTCCAATAACAGAACTCTGAAGTGACCATTGTGAATCATGATGGACAATGTAGCCTCCCACTTTGCAGGATGATTTCATAAATCTAGAAGTCATCACATTCAAAACTGGGTAGCCTGCTTGTGTGTACAAAGTCTCAGCTCACTGGGACTCCTGGACAGGGCCCTTGGTATGCATTTGGATGTTCAGGTGTTGGAAGCAAATTTGGCATATGGGAAATGTAACTCCTTCCCAGCACATCAGCAGCAGAGGCACACAGTTTTGCATGATTTAGATCCTGGGTTTAAATGCCTCACCTTAGCCCTAACACTCATGCTCTCTACTGCAGGAAACACTTTTGCTGCAGAGACTGTGACAAGTTTGACATCTGTCCAGAATTCTCTGGGCTAATAATGTTTTATTACATTTTAGAGAACTCCTAGCAAGGTTCCTGCTACATAACTCCTCAGGACAGCTGGACACCAGACTGCAATAATGCACTACTATAATTTTATATCTATACTGGATCCTGTATGATGACTATTACATTTTAATTATTATGATTATTTTACAGGTATTTCAAACATAAATTTTGTCATTGCAACTGGGTTACTTATTGCTTAACTGAAATAAAAATGCCTTACATATTTTCTATCTTGGAAGAAAATCCTCCCCCATGCCCCCTAAAATTTGCACATTTATACAGAATTTACTACCCAAAGTGGAATTGTAAATTAAAGGATTGAGCAGCTCACTATGGCTGAACTCTTTTCTCTGTAAAAGAAAGAACAGTGACTTAAATGCAAGCATGTTGATATATTGACTAGATTAGAAACTTCTCTTTTACCTTTTATTTACCACTGTACAAGGGAAAAAAAAAAAAAAAAAAAAAAAAAAAAGCATTGTGACTTTCAGATACTAATACATTTGATTTTCCCAACACTCTCTTTAATAGTTTTAGTACAATCTAATAATTTTTTTATCAATATGCCATCCTTAGTATTAATAGAATCCATTACCTGTTGCAGGGAACAATTATATATAAAAAAACTTATCCACCTAGTAGCTCTGATTAGAGGCCTACGTGGTCCACTGATATTTTTTTGAGTCATAACCTCTTTTGGTGACCACTGTTCACTAGATGAGAAGGAGAAAAATTAAGTACAATGGTTTCAGCATCTTAGGCGGCTATTACTAGGAGGCAAAAGTTATTTTATGGCACTTCATATTGAAACACACCATGTGAATATCTTTTATGCATATTTGGAAAAGATCATGGTCTAGGTTTGTATCATGGCAGGTCTACCTGTGATATGACTGTTCGTTTGTGTGTGGCCTTTGGGGCAGAGAATTTGCATTGTAAAGAAATGCTTGAGTCTCCTGTTCTTTAGCAGTTTTTATTTGTATTACAAATATAGATCCACCTCTTATTCATATAATTTGTGAGTTTTCTTGGTAGTGCTTAGTGGTAGAACTGTATTCTTAGAGGGTAGAATGGAAAAATAAAAATACTAAAACCAGAAGTGTTAAAACATATATCTAGTGTTCTACTGACTGCTATGACTTTAAATATTTACCTCCAGTTATACTACTTATAAAATTAAGCATAGTCATCACATTCTTGAGGTTTTCAAGCCATTGTCATATACAATTCTACAGTAAGGCTGTAGAAATAAAACTTTTCCCAGCTCTTTCCCTTCAAAATGAACTTAGGAAACTCATGTATCTTATTAAACATCCACTATTCTTCTTGTATCATTTTTTTTGTTACTTTATTTATTTCCATGTCCTTGGATTAAGATTTTTCTTAAAACATACAATTAAGTTTGGACTCTGAGGGCTTTTATTAGAAACAGCAGAAACATTTTATTATATTGCTTTTGGTGTGGGCATGTGTTGCTGTTCCTGAATCCTTGTTGTACATACTTGGAGATTCAGACAGATAACCTTGGTTTTCAGGCATGAGACCTGCAAAACATTTTTGAGTGTGTGTTCAGATTTCACACAAGTAGCAACAAAGAAGGAACTTTTCCGTGTAGTTAAAGTTGAACAGGATTCTGAAAGGTTTGTTGCATGAGGAACATAATGCTACCTCCAGTCATATGTCAAAAACATTTCTGAATTTTTACAGTTCTTATTGTTATGAGAAATTTTCTTGTTTTCTTTTCTATTTTCTTAGAAAGGTTTCCTAAATGGAGATCTGGCTAGTATTATGGGCTGCTATGTACAAAAGGCTTCATTTTTGTTAGCTATATAATGACTTTTGAGTCATCAAGCCTGAGATGTGTCTCCCTTATTTTTTTAGTTAAATTAATGAAATTTTCTACTCAAAGATCACAAGGGTGTTCTTTGCATGGGTATCTTACAAGAAAAATGGAGTGGCAAGTCTTAGAATGTTACTGAAGTGTTCTCTATCCTAAACATAGTACAAGCAAATTCCTCTTCATGAGTATGTGCATTTATTACAATTCTATTAGAAGGTTGATTTTTAACCCTAAGGAGAAAGAAAAATCTCATTTGTGTTAGCTATAATAGGAAAATAGTTCTGAAAATTTGTAAAGAATTGAAACAGCTACACTTTATTCGTCTGTTAGACACACTGCCTCAAGGATAAAGCAAAAAAATCTTAGTTCTGTGTAGTCCAAGCTTTCCCCTTGTTTGCAGTGTATGCACCAATCTGGATTTATATGATGGAAGATTTTGGCATGGAGATGAAATCTCCCTGGTTTTCCTCCAGAAGACCAGGATACCACAAGCAGCTGTTGACAGAACGTTGACGTATCTTCTCACTGTCAGCCCCAACTCCACCCTGCAATACAATCTGGGACTTGGTAGAATTTAATGGACCATATTTGCATTTACACATGCACATGAATTTAGTAACATGAATAGAATGTTGCTGCCTATGTGGACAACTAGTTGTTCATTGTTCTCCCAAGCATATCTCTCCTCATGGTTAATCTTTTTGTTGTTGTTGTTGTTGTTTTGGGTTTTTTTTGTTAATGCAGTGGATTTCTTTGCACTCATAACCAGATGAATATACTTGAAAAACAGAACCCAAGAATTACAATGTAACTTGTAATGACCTTTCAAGAAGAGGAAGCAACTAAATGAACCTAATACTATGTTAAGCTCGAAACATTAAATTAATATATGTCAAGAGTTTTTGAAAGTTGAATATCAAATCTTGCTTTTGCAATTGATGGGGTTTAATTGATGCATGGGTTTGATTGTGCTTTAAGTTATCTGAACATGGTTTTGTTTTTCTTAGTTATATTATTACTGATAGTAATTTGGGCACAGGTTGAACCTGTGATGCATTATGCAGGAATGAAGGTGTGGTACTCTGCCAAACGGAGCCTTTCTTAATTAAAATATGCTACATCTTTTCTGCAACTCTGGCAAAAGAAGGAAAGTGAGAGACAAAAAAGTGATGCTTTTAAATAAAACTGATGGTAGAAAAAGATAAAAATATTATGGAAACATCTCTTCAAGGCAAATACTTAACTGCCAGACTGTTGACCTTCAGGTTCAACAATTGAGCAATATTATGTTCAACAACATGTAGAGTGATATAAAGTTATAGGGGCCTGACCCTATTGAAACCAATAGGAAGAATTTCAAAGAATTTTGAGAGCTTTGGATATGATCCAAAAAGTAAACTGATACTCCTGGGGGAGAGATTTTGCATACTACTTTTGGATTGTCATTTGCACTGTTATTGAACATGTCATTCACCTTAATATTAATGTATAGAACCAGTAGGGACCTTTTGGTAACCAGAAATTATATTTCATTCTAGCAATTACTATAGAAATACTGTCCTTTTCATAAGAATTTGGATGTTTCTTTCCTATAAACATTTAATAGCATCTTATCTTACAACACTTAGCAGATTAAATGGCTTTTATCAAGTATATCTAGAAAATAACTATAGCTTTTTTTCCTCACCACAGATTTACTTGCATTTAAAATGATTTTTTAATTCTTTTTTTTTATTTTAGGCCTAAAATCTACAATTAGAATAAAGTATAATCTGAGATTCTGGTAGTTCATCTGTAATGACAGAGATCACACTGAGGACTGTTTTTTTACCAAATTTGTATTCTTGTTTCATAAAGACTGTAATGTTACACTTGGGTCAGTAAGGGAAGAGCTTTGCTGACCAAAGGTCTCAAATTTGTTTGCTTCAAAAGAAAAATGTTTTTGAAAACATTTTTATGTTCTCATTACGCTCACTATGAATCACCAGACTGCAATTTTTTAAGTTTAAAAGCTGACAAGTTGGGACTTTGAAGTTGTCACTGCACTATTACTCCTCTAGACTCTTACTCATGATGGTTCAGAGTGTTAGTCCCTGCACAGGAGTAGTCAAGATTTTTGTGCTGATGAAAATGCCATTACCTCATGAAAACCAGCTTCCCTGGTATTAGTCCCATGGACTCACCAGACTGAATTTCTCCAGAGCTTCTGGAGACGTGTCTTGAATCCTTCCCACAAGATCACTCAAGTACATCCTACAAGGTGAAAGAAGTGAAATTCCCTTCTGTACAGCAGAGAGGGGGCAGAGGAATCAAGACCCAACAGCAAATATTAGTTCCTCTCATGTCTCTGAATACTAATAAGCATGGGATCTTGTTCTGGAGGACTTACAGAAAAAATGGACAGATGGGGTGTTGGTGTCCATATTTCTTCCATGTCATACCAGGGTATATTCAGTAACAGGTTTCAGGGCTGTGTTATAAAGTATTGAGGGACTTATATTCGGCGTATATGTTTCCTTCGTTAAACACTCCCCCTTGAGGACAGCAAAGCTGGCAACCTTGTCTTGTGACTGACACTGTCAAATGGTTTCATTAGCTGGACAGAAAATCTAGCTACAAAAGCCAGCTCTCTAACATCAGTTTTGTTTCTAGGTTTAGGTGAGTTTTGAAAATATATTACAAAAGGAAATCCTTTTTTTTCTGAACTACTAGGAGAGATCAATATCCTTGATTAGTATTTGAAGGAGTCATTTGGAATAGAAAGACATAAATAAGTGATTATTGTTTCCATTGGGGAAAAAAAAAAAATGTACTTGCATTTTCATTTCACTTGTAGTCAAGACGAGCAACTATTTATCCATAGCTTTAATTTGTGTCTGTATATACCAAATCTGTTTCACACATTACAAACCCCAAATAGTTACAGAATATTAAATCTTTAACTTTCTTGTTTTCTTTTCTAATTTAGCTTTTTCAATGATAAGAGATGGCTTTTCAGGCTCAAATGAAATGTTTTTGTATTAGGCTTGTGTTTTGTATGTCTTGGAATTTGGCTGTGGATATTAAAATGATTACTGAACAATGAAAACCTAATTTGTGAGTGTTTCAAAATACATTTTAGCACACAAAGACTAAAATGCCAAGGACACCTTCTAGCAACCTTACACTACCTAAAGGAGGCTTGCAAGAAGGCTGGGTCTGATCTTTGGTTTTAACTATAAAAGACAAAATTTTTTAAAAAGTAAAAAATATAAATCTGTTAAATGTATGATTGGCATATTTTCATAGTTTTAGGAATGACTGCATATTCAAGACCCTGTCTCCTTGCCTGTTAATAGCTAAAATGTATCAGCGGGAACATTAAAAATTTCACTGGTGGTTTATCCAGGTTATCCTGAATTTTCTTCTCCCTGCTATCTGGTGGTATTACCTGAACTTACGTTCTTATGATTGTTTTGTTGTTCAAATATATCAAACATCACAAAAATTGTTACAGACAAATAGGTGAGCAATAGGAAAACGTTTTACTAGGCAACAGCTTAATCAATAAACATTGGCATAATCTTGGAAGAAAAATCTTGACCGAAATTAGTCTCAGCTGATGGATAAAAAAGGAGGCTTTCAGGAAGCTGTGGAAATATTTAAAATAGAGGATAGCCCCAGAAATTATTTCAAAATTAAGTACATGAAATGCCATTCTGAGCAGAGAAGTATTTTTTCCTGGCTGGTGCTGTACTGGTGTCAGTCATGAGACTGACGAAGGAGCTGCTCTCCCTATGATTAACCAGCACTGATCACACACTTGACACATCCGAGATTTGTATCTTCTCGGGGAGGACGGGGGTAATGTGAGCCTCATGTTCTCACTCTGACCGTGGCCGGCTGTTGGCAAGCGCTGATCCTTACAGGATCTCAGGCTGACATGCTCCAATACTATTAATCTGATTCATCTGTGTTTGCCTTTCATATACACTCAAATGTATCCTGAGGAAGAAGGGCATGTTTTTTAGAAAAACAGAATATACTAGCCTGAGGGATGATCTATTTTGATAGAGATGCCTTTATTTGCCATACCAAAAAAGAAAATTATTTACTGTATCAGGCCAAAAATACTTTGCATTTCCAGCCTTTCCCAGTAAAATATTATGTTTAATGTTCTCACTACTTTTGAAGGCATGGTCAATAAAGCTGCTTCTTGACATGTTCTTGACTCTGGAAGCTGTTATTTTTTGGCCAGGATCTGCAAAATAAGATAATAAGTGTGTTAATAACAAAGTCCTGAAATATTCTTGAAAAAAATGTATATATTTCACATTTTTTGAAGTGAATCAATGCTAATTTTATAGAGTGATTTGGGCACTTAGATGCCAAATTCCATTGGTTTATCATTTAAATTTAGGTGCAGGAACCCATCTCTTCTGGTTTGTAAGTCACTCAGCTCCTGCTAGGCTTAGGGTAGTGCAGAATCTGACATATCTGAAGGAGTTGATCACAAAAAGATGGGGTAAGGGAGATGAAGAGGTCTTTAAGCAAGCAATCTCCAAAAAGTTAGTGGGAAATTGTTGGGGTAGTCAGAGGAACAGAAGCTGCCGAAAGTCCCAAGCTTGTGATTTGGGTCTGCTTAACTTTCCCTATTCCCCAGTCTCCTCCTTTTCCCTGGCAGTTGGAGCTGATCACACAGGAGATGCCCTTTTCTCTTTTCCAGAGGTGTCTTTCCTCCACCCAGATCCTCTTCCTTAGACCACAGATTTCCTGATAAGAGGAACTTATAGAAAACATTAATTTACTGGGTAAATGATGTCACAGTTAATTCTAACATAGTTTACGAGATATAAATAATATAGAATGTCAGACCTAGCAATTAATTTCATCCAGACTATTAAAGAATACAACATAAAAGGATGTGATCTAACAGCCAACCCAAGAGCTTGTATCAGTCAGCGTAAGAATATCATCTGCTTTGAAAAGAAATATCAAATGCTATTTTTAATTCCCAACCTGAATTCCACATCACAACTGTTTTGGAACAGGCTGCTCAGGGAAGTGATGGGTGACCGTCCCCTGTCTCTGGAGGTATTTAACAGACATGTAGATGTGGCACTTACGGGTGGTAAGTGGTGGACTTGGCAGTAAGTGGCTGGACTTGGGGATTTTTAAGTCTTTTCCAATCCAAATGATTCTGTGATTTCTTGCTTTATCTTCCAGGACTACTGATGAATTTTTTTTAATATTTCACTCACTATAGGAAAAACATTCTGTAGTACAGGACAGATGTAAAGACATGAAGGAGAGGTACAATTTCAGAAACAGCAGTGAGAATACAGTGTCACCATAAAAGCCCAAAAGATCATAGAAGTCATGACCATAACAAAAAACAGTATCAGTAAGCACATTGAGTTCTTCAGATTATTTAGCAACACTGCCACAAAAATAGGTTTCTCACAACCAAATGTGGTGGATTTTGATTAATTATAAGGAAAGAGTACTCATTGCAGGTGTATTCGTTTCTAATACCTCTGAGGGTCCAGCCCTGTCCAGGTAAATGGCTTAAGTCACATAGCGAGACAACTTCTTCGGACAAGCTTTGTAAAATAGAAGGTTTAATAACAAGGAAAATAATAAACATAAACAGACAAAGAAAATGCAGATTGAACACAGTGCAGAGGCCATCCTGACACTATGGCAGTGAAAAGAAAAAAGCTCTTTGGTTCTTTTGTGTAGTCCCTTTAGTATTTAATAGTCTAGGTGGGTTCCACTGGTAAATTGCCAGTAAGGAAAGTTACAGACTTTGAAGGACAATGACAAATTCCAACAGGTGCTTCTCTCTTGGCATTGAGCCAATTACAAAGAGAAAGACACAGAACTTTCTAGTTTGGTTTCCTTGTATGTTTCATGTAAAGTGAAACCCTTTTCTTTACGCAGAAATGCCTACTCTGGGCTGGGGGGGTCATTACTACATGCAGAGGCAAGTTGAATGAGTCTGTGTATTAACAAAATTAATTATGCAATATCTTCTCTGGTCCCTGATTTCTCATAGTGCAGTTGAACTTGTCTTTCAGCTACTTGGCATCTTTTTTGTCTCATTATTTACTCCTGCTGGCAGAATAAGAACAGAACTAAAATCAGTGCTGTAGCAACTGAAGAATTAGAGCCATGTGATCTCAGCTCAGCCTAGAGCATGGGGAATGAAGCATTGCTCAAAGGTAGTGTCTTGGTGAGTGATAGTACAAAGCTGTGGCATGAAGTCAGTTCACTGGACTGTATCATAATTTACTTTGTCCTTTCACCAGGAACACTGCTGGCCTCTTTAGAGCGTAGTGTATGCTGCATTCATCAAAAGTCTTGTTCAGCCTCCCTTTCCAGAAATCATGGCCCACCTAAAGCAAACATGATTTATCACAATCCCTTCTACTGACTTAGCTTCAGCACGAGCTTCAGAAGCCTTAATCTGTTTTACTGCCTTGGTCTGATGCAGTTTAAGATAACCCTGCTGACCACACTGCAGCTCCTGTTAATTTAAAAATTCGCTCTCGGTATCTGAAGAGCCTCTGGCAAGATGTCTGCATGCAGACCAGAGCCAAGGGAATCCACAGGTTGCTGGCTGCTATTTCATTCTTCATGTACCATCCGTTCCCTTCTTGCAGAATACTTCTGAGCTGTATGAAGCAACATACCAGGGCCAATTTTGCCTCACTAGATGCTAGAATTCTAGACAGAAGAAAACACAGTTGTCTCCAACATTGACTGAGTCACAAGAGTGTGTGCAGTGTGTCAGCCTTATATAGAAAGATGATCAGCATGTTATTTCTGTGAACTGGAAAGGCTGTGAGAGAAAATATTAAGCAATCAATTTTGTTTCATCAGCAATGATAATCTTCAGGATAGTAAAAGAGATACATCCATTTCTCTGTATAAAACTGTCAACCCTGATCTCAGTCACTTGATGACTCAGTGGTCTCAATCATTTAGTGAAACACTAAATATGTAGAAATGTAGTAATAAAAATAAAGAGAAGCAAAACATCAACACATTAAACATAGTAAACATGAGATGTAGTTGTCTCAACTATGATAATTTTAGCTTTTCTAAAATGATCTATTACTGTAGATTTTAGAAAGAAATATAATAGAAAAATCACTTTAGTTTTCATTTTGAGAGAGTTATGCCATGCAATCAAGGGAATTATGCACTCTGCTCACTGTAAGTTCTTTTAGCATATATTTTTGTCTTAAATTTTGAATAATTGCACACAATAGATCTTTTCTCAGTATGACTGTAATATGATTTTTTACACACAGATTATTAATCTTTGGGTGTTCATGGGTCATTTTAAAGGAACTCAATAAATATAGTAAAAACATGCATATATCTTTTAGAAATACAACAGAACTTAGATATTTTAAGTATCTGTGCACTGGTAAACCTGCTAAAACCAATGTATCCCTGCTACAGGTATAAGCAAAGACTTGCATGGCATGTAAGGTGCCAGAATTCAAAGTACATGAATGAACGCAAATAGGAGAGATAATTCCAGTTTTATCTGCTGCTACTGTGATAATAATGGATTTGGGATCCTACAATTAAGTACATTTCCTTGTGTTTAAATTCAGCTTCCTTTTCCCAGACTCATTCCAGACAGCTTTAGACATTTGACTAAGAAATATAATTTTTCTCCAGCAATTTGGTAAAATGTCTCTATCTCATGTGAATGGTGTGAGATTTCTAAATGGCCAAAAGCAGTATGACAACAATCCTATTGTTTGTTTTTTTAATTGCAGATACTTGAAAGAAGAGGAAATATCTTCTTCTTTTCTGTCAGCCACTGTAGCTCATGAGAGATGGGGTCTGTTTCCTCCTTGCTCCTGATGTTATTGCATTGACTCACACTATCATTCTGACTTTCCAAGCTTTACAAGATTAACTTATTTTATGAGTACTACCTAATGTAGCAAACATGGTGAGCATCTATCAGTGAATTAATTTTTCAGAAGTCCTGTCTGCACCATTCCAGATATTTTATCAGGCTCTTTCCACTAGAGGTCAACTACAATTAAGGTCTTGTTTGATTGATGCTTTTTCTTTGCAGAAGAAAAGGCTTTTACATTTTGAAAAAACAAAGCAATATATATTTTTTTTTACAGTCATACATTTCATATGAGTAAAAGTATATGAATTTAAAAACATTCTTTTAAATTTATTTGAATTTTTTTTCCTTTTAGTGACATACTTTTATTATCAGGTGTTTTGACTTAATTTTATTTTTTTTTTAATAACATGCCAAGTTCTGATAATTATGCAGCCTCAGACAGATCTTTGGATATGTTTCACTGGTGTCTTCAATAAAAAATTGTCACTGTAATGTTTCTATAATTTTTGAAAGTATTGTTGAAATTATCTTCTATATACTTGTTATAGTAGGCTGAGAGATATTGTGCTATGAAAAACTGAAATTATAGTCCAGTCCTGTAATCATCATGATTTGTAAACTTGAACAGTGATATGGTAGAAGTACAGAATGAACCAAATGAAGAATCATCTGGAAATTATCTTGACCAACCTACCACCCCAGATCACAGAATCACAGAAGGTATGGTTGGAAGGTGCCACAGTGAGTCCTGTGGTCCAACCCTGCTGCTCAAGTAGGGTCATTTCAGAGCACATTACACAGGATTGTGTCCAGGAGGTTCTTGAATGTCTCCAGTGAGGGAGACTCCACCAACTCTCTGGATAATGTGTTCCAGTGCACAGTTGCTGCACTGTAAATAATTTCTTATATTCAGGTGGAAGTTCCTGTGTATCAGTTCCTGCCCATTGCCTCTTGTCCTATCACTTGGTACCACCAAGAAGAGCCTGGCTCCACCCTCTTGTCACCTTCCCTTCAGGTACCTATCAGGTACTGATAGACTGATAATTTTCAGCTCACTCTTTCCTCTCTCTCTTCATGAGAGAGATGCTCCAGTACCTTAATCATTTTTGTCGCCTTCCTCTGGACCTGCTCCAGGAACTCCCTGTCTCTCTTGTACTGAGGAGCCCAGAACTCCAGATGTGCCTCACTAGGGCTGAGCAGAGGGACAGGATCACCTCCCTCAACCTGCTGGCAATGCTCCTCCCAATGCAGCTCAGGACACCACTGGCCTTCTTGGCCACAAGAACACACTTCTGGCTCACAGACAGCTTGTTGTCCATTGGGAATCCCAAGTCCTTCTCCATGGAGCTGTTTCCCAGCAGGTCAGCCCCCACCCTGTATTGGTCCACAGGGCTGTTCCTCCCCAGGGGCAAGACCTTGCACCTCCCTTTGTTGAATTTCAGAATTTCTTCTCTGCCTATCTCTCCAGCCTGTCAAAGTCCTTCTGAAGATCTCACAGCCCTGTGGGGTATTGGCCACTCACAGCTTTGTGCCATCAGTGAACTTGCCAAGGAGACATCTGCCCCTTCATACAAGTCACGGGTGAATAAGTTAAATAATACTGGGCCCACTATTGCTCCTTGGGGGACATCACTAGTGACAGGCCTCCAACTACACAGCATGCCACTGACAAAAACACTCCAGGATCTCTTGTTCAGCCAGTTGTCAATCCATTTCACTGTTAACTCATCTAACCCACACTTTCCAAGTTTGTCTACGAGGATGATGTAACACTGTTGAAAGCTTTGCTAAAGTCAAGGTAGACAATCCCCCACAGTCCTTTCATCCACCCAGTTAGTTGCTTCATTGAAGGCAATCAGGTCAGTCAAGCCTGATTTACCTTTACTAAATCTCTGCTGACTACTTCTGATCACTTTCTTGTTGTCCATATAGATAGAGATGGCTTCCAGATTGAGGTGTTCCATCAACTTCCCAGGGTTTGAGGTGAGGCTGACTGGTCTGTAGCTCACTGGTTTGTCCTTCTTGCCCTTTTTTGGAGGCTAGGATGGCAATTTTTTCTTCCAGTCCTCAGGCACCTGATCGCCACAACCTTCCACAGACAATGGTGAGAGCCTTGCTATGGGGTTCGCCAGCTCTCTCAGCACTCATGGCTCACATAGAGGTCAGATTCAAGTTCAAAGTTAAATCAGTTGAAGCTCATATTGAAAGGTATTGCTCTTCTCAATCTTCAATCCAATATTTCCCCCACTTTTCTGCATTCTATAGTGACATTGTTTTTTTCTGTGACATTGGAAACTCCTGACTGAGCAACTGGCAGAATACGACAAGAATGACCCTGGCAGCATTCTAGCTTTTCCATCTTGCTTGATTTGTGATTCATCCATCTTAGGTACCTTCAAGGCTTGATTCATTCCATCGGAAAAAGGTGAGTTTAAATTATGTGGTATTATTTTCTCCATATTTAAAAAAATCATAATGGCAAACAAAC
Source organism: Hirundo rustica (assembly GCF_015227805.2). Classification (NCBI taxonomy): domain Eukaryota; kingdom Metazoa; phylum Chordata; class Aves; order Passeriformes; family Hirundinidae; genus Hirundo; species Hirundo rustica. The sequence continues at coordinate 18,572,321 of NC_053450.1, forward strand.
AAATTTCACCTCAAAGACAGATTGACGCTCACTGTTATGTTGGTAGTCTGTGGGCTTTATGCTCACAGGTAGATAAAAGCAAGCTGGAATTTGGGAACTGGGTTTACAACAGGAAGGAGATGCAGTTTCTTGACCTGTGTATGCCTTTTTTAGATTAAAAAGACCTCACTGAGATAAAACATGAATTTTTCACCAGTGCCAACAGAAGAAAAATCAGCCTCTTGGTAATTGTTTTTCATGCTGGAATATGTTATTCATTTCATATTCATCCTCTTTTCTGTAAAAAAGTGGCTTTAGTGACCACCAAAAGGCTTAGGACAGATTAGATAAAGACTCGTGACACAAAACATTTATTTTCAACTGGAGATTCAAAATGTCCTATTCAGCAGACATTAAAATAACTCAAAATGGTGTCTCTGTCTTTGATGTATGAAGCCTGAAGAAATGTGGCTGCCAGCTTTATCTGATTACTGAATCTTTATGGTCTGATACATTCTAGGATGCAGAGTTCAAGAAATGTTTGCATTAGAGTGTATAGGTAACCTAGGAATTGTCAGACTTAAGCAGACTAGTTACCAATTCTTCTCTCTCCAAGTATTAGCTCCTTAAGGCAAAGGTTCCAGAGGTCATTGGTAGGGAAAGACTTGCACACTGTGTCAAACACACACTGTAGTCTTGTTGCATATAAGAAAGTCACTTATCCATTTAAGAGTTATACTGTATATGAAAAGTTATTTTTAAATATTGCCAAGTTATGTAATTACAAAAATTCCAGTAATGCTTTTTTTTAATATCTAAATGACATATCAGAGAGGAAAAAAACTTTCATTTTATGATGTAGAAGACTGCCTATCCATTTCTCATGCATTTCTTTCTTATCCTTCTTAAACTTATGAGGAGCAGCTGCACTTTAGGGATACTGAGCCTAATGGAGAACTTTGATTACATTGATGCAACTCTTCATGAATTTAATAAGTTATTTGGTTGCTTCTTCACTTTCTTACTCAAGTCCAGTTAATCAAAGTGGCTAAAAGGAAGGAAGGTTGGACTTGAAGATTCAGAACAATCTCTATTTCTTCTTTTTTCCTACTATATTTTCCTTCCTTTCTCTTCTATAGATATTTTATACAGTGTTTCCCAGGATTCAGAGGGAAATATTTGATGCGAAAAATGTGATATAGAGGTGCTCAGATTTAAATTAATTTGCTCTGTCTTTTTATTCATTCATTTTTCTTCACTCATTTTCCAAAACCTTAAAATCATCTAAAACATTTTTAAAAGTGTTTGACATGTCACAGACAAAAATCAACTTAAGTGAACTTTTCTTTTACAGATTTCTCTCCTTTATCAGGCTGGTTTCCTCCTCCCCAAGTTCTTGAATATTTGTTTTTTTTTCATTATTTTTGTTTCCCGATCTTGCCTTTTACATGAGATGTCATCTCCTTGATTCTCAATATTATATTAAACAACCAAGTCCTTGTATTTTATATTAAAATATATATTAGTATTTGATTGTGGAAGGAATAAGTTACAAATTGACCTTTATTTTGTGTTTCTGGATGGCCAGAAAACCTCTTGATTTATTAAAACCTAATAAATATTTTTGTTACAACTGTCATGTAAAACTGCCTTGTCTGACCTCAGCAGCCTCTTTCCCACAGCTTCCATGCTCAGTTTTAGGGGGGAAAGGCTTGACAAAAAAGGTTTTGCATAAAATAAGTAGTTTTACACTTCTTGGCTACACTGGGAATCTGAAAGTCTGAGAAAACCATCCACCTTTTCCCATTCTGGAAACATTCTCTGTCCTAAAAAATTTAATTTCCAATGTAAATGACAGGTTCTGTTTTGGTTCAATGCTAGACAGCTGAGGCCAGGCAGATGAGGCATGTCTAAAAAGAACATAAGACATAATTGTGTTACAAACTGGTAGAAGTCAGGCTTGTTTAGCAGCAAATACATTGGTTTTGTTCTCCCCACCCCCAACAAAATCATCAGAGAAAAATTTAGGAAATTTGTAGCAAATAAGCTCACAAACATTGTGCACTTTGATTTGTGTAGAAGTTTTGACAAAGCCACTTACAAAGTTTACTTCCTTGGTCTCCTTCAGAGAAGCGTCATTAACTGCTTTGCAAAGGTTTAGACATTTGGTTTTTGCTGAAGGGTCAAGCTCCTTTACAATATTACAGCATAAATTAGCAATGACAAAAGAGTTTCTTTCTGGCATGCTTTGCCATAATAGAAACCTTTTGAAGGGAAGGAAATTATTTTCTTTCACCATCAAAAGCTATTTCGACCATGGTAGTCCAATTGTGAGAATTTGCTGACTTTTTATTATTAATTGTCTTTCAACCTTCTGAACACCAAAAAAACCATAAGTATTAAATTAAAAGAAAACATTATTGTAAATTTGACCTAAAAAATAGAATGCACTCTGAAGTCCCATAGAAAGAATCTAGTTTTATGGCTGAATGTCAATAACTTTTTCCAATTGTGAAAATTGTGATACAGTAAGAGCTTTAACAAGACTAGAAATGAGACACTGATATCATTATAAAATCAGAACTACCTTTGTATTAAGGGATTGCTTTTGTTTAATTCTGACTCTGGAAATTCACTCAAAAATCGCTTTTAAAACTGTTGCATTCATGAAGAGACGAAATCTACTTTGAATAAGTTAGCTATTTTTTTTTCCTTTTGGTGCTTTCTTCAGCTCAGTATGTCCTTAATGAACAATATCTGGTTTTAAGCAGGGAAGTAGAAATTACACCAGATACATGTCATGTGTCCTACACTTAGGCAAATGGGAACTTTATTCCTGGAAAAAAACTCAATCAAATATCTACTAAAATGCCTGGAAATTGGAACATTCCCACAACAGTCCTTTCTTCATTAGCACCAGCAAACACTTGAACTGACACCTCTTGGGCAGTGCCAAATATGCATACAATAAGGGGGAGTTTAAAAATGTTCCCCAATCATAACTGGTTATATCAACGTCAAGATAAAACTTTATAGCAATGGCCAAAGGACTTGCAAGGTTCCTTGTATGCCCTCTCTCCCCCACCTAACTCGAGGTCCTATTTCACTGCATTTGAGAATTTTAACAACTGTTCTGTGGGATATGTTTCTCATGGGAAAACTATTATGTCACTCCACCCCAGCCTTATTTCTCAGGAAGAGTTGAATTGAATTGGTTGAGACCTCCTTGAGAGATTTTCATTTGAATTGGCTTTCTTGTTGCTTTAAAATGTAGGCATCTGAAAGAACGGACTTATGACAAGAAGTCTTACTGAAGTCTAACACCAGATAACACTGAAAATCCAGCCTAAAATGGCACAAAAACCAAGCTGTCTAACTCAAATATATTTTAAATGAGATTCATTTGCAATTTTTGCTTCCTTCCTTTCTTTCATTCTTTTTGGTTTTGTTTTGGTTTTGTTTTTTATCATATCTATTTAAAGAAGTTCTGCTTTTAAGGTATGGGGAGATGAATATTATTTTGGCCAAAACCTAGGAACAGTTTATATGTAACCTTAGTTGTTGAGCATCTGGGATTGATCACACTGAACCTGCGTTAAAAAGAACACATTTGATGAATCCCAGATGTTTTAATATGGCACTCCCTCCTAAACTAACTGATCAGGATGGGAAACAAATAAAAGATAAAAGTTTTAAAATTTAAGACCTAAGCAGTCTTAAATATAGGAAACTTGAAGGTAATGGAGATGGTGGCATCATTTCCAAGTAAGTGGACACAAGTCCAAGTAAGTAAGTCTCTATTTTCTTTATTTGAGGGCTGAAATCTCATATGGACATAGAACTAGAGGAAAATGCTTAATCTCGACAGTAAAGGTGGTGTTTGGATTCCCTTTCTCTTGCTGGTACCTGTGCTTCAGCCCTGTTTCATTCTACAGATGGGCATGTTAATGATTTTCTAGCAAACTTTAAAGACAAACTAATGCACATGGTATAGCTTCAAGGATAAGAAAGGCAAAGAAGAAGTGGCAGTCAGATAAAAGGCTGGTAAGCCTTTTCCAAGTTCTATGTAGCTTAATAAGATATAGACCAGCTAATTGATTGAAAAACACACTGGTAGTTTGTTAACATTTTCCTACAGCTGACACACAAACACAGCACCATCTTTGACTGTCTTATTTTTCTCTTTTGGGCTATTTTATCATCCTTGGGTTTTGCTAAGTCAGGCATAAAGTATATTGTTCTTCATAAAATAATCTGGCATTTAATCTTTTCTTCTTTCCTTCTTCTGACCCTTTAAAATGTGAGAAATATGTTTGTACCATACGAAGTTTGCTGTTACTGTAGGTTGGAGAGTTGTCCATGGTTTTTGCTAGTACAAGGAACATGAAGGGGGCAAGGGTCTTTTTCTTCATTGTGGTAGCAGATCAGCAAAAGCATAGTTCTCACCTTCCCAGAGCCCTGTGCAGACATGAACAGCCAATACTTACACTTTGAGGCCTGTGATTAGGTCAAGAAGAATCAAACAGGAAAAAAAAAGGGTAATAGTATTTTCTAAATGTTGTAATTTAATCCAAATGAGATCTACTGAAATAAATGGACATTTCCCATTGTTTGTGCTTGAAAGAATAATTTTAGCTGGAATGTTAAATAAAATTTATCCTCCAGTGTGGGCTTCTAAGTAGACACAGGACAGTTTTTCTGTTCCTTTTCACTAGTGGTAGTGTGGCTTGAGATGCAGTGTGGGAATTTGTCAAATCTTTTATCAGAGTGACTTTGTGGTGGGTTGACCTTGGCTGAATGTCAGGTGCCCACTGAGCTGCCCTATCATGCCCCTTCTAAGCAGGACAGAGTGGGAAGAAAGTAAGATGGGAAAATTTTCTGGGCCAAGATTATACCATTTTAATAAAGCAAAAGTACAGGTCACACACACAGAAGCAGAGAGAAACAAAAGATTTTATTCTCTGCTTCCCCCAGCAAGCCTTGTCCAACCCATTCCTGGGAAGCTTCAGTACACCTAGAGGTTGCTCAGGAGGATAAGTCGTTAACAAGGAATGTTCCCAATTCCTTCTCCTTTTTCCTAGTCTCTATTGCTGAGAATACTCTAAAGATTTTGCCCACCCATAGCCTGCTGGTGAGGTGGGAATGCTGGAAAGAGGGCCTTGGTGCCGTCTGAGCACTGCTCAGCACCACCCAGACACCTTCCTCAATACTGATGCAAAGTACAGAGCTGCGAGAGCTGCTGTACAGATAATTAGCTGCATCTCAGCCCCAGCACAGACCTGTAGCTGATTTTGTTTGCCCCACTCTTATGTGAGTGGAGGAGGATTGCCCTCTATTGTTCCAGGAAATCCTGGGCATTAAAATCCTGGGCATTAAAATCCTGATCATCCATATCACTTTTATTTTATTTTTCTTTTGTGCTTAGTTGAACCTTTTCTGTTAGTTTTATTTATAGCCAGAAGTAATGTATATAATGTCCTCTAAGTGTGTGCATGTCTGCACACGTTTGCTACCCCATGGAGTACTGGAGAGAGATTGCTAACAACATGAGTAACTTTCACTGGAAAGGTATGTGCTGCATTATGGAGAAATAAAGTGTTTCATTTTCGTAAATGGGAATATACTGCAAACCTGCATCTACAGAAATGAAAGCAAGTGCCTTTACAGGGCACTTAGTTTTATTTTGAGACAAAGTAAATTTTGGAACTTGTGCCTTTAAAAAAATTACATTTAAATGTCTAAAGTATTGAGTTGTACTTTTTCCACCTAAAATACTGAAGTATATCTAGTCAAGACAACTCCTAAAGTAAATGTTGTGAATTCATTATGGATAAAATTATTAAATCATTAAATGATTTAAATTGGATTGAAAAATATTGAAAGAACACATTTCAAGCTACATTAAAGACTTGATCAACATTCAAAAAAATTTAAAACTAATATATTAAACGCACATAAATCAACAGTGACAACACAAATCCAACATGAAGACAGACTTTATGTGATATAGTATTACAAATACTTTTACTTTAGAAGAACCATTAATGATTTAATCAGAATTGATAAAAGGAAAATAAGTGAGAGATAAGGCTCTTACTTTGAACTACTCTTGACCTTTTTTTAGGTGTCTTGTCAAAGTAATGATCTTTTGCTGTTTAGCATGGGATGTCTCAGGTGCAGAAAGTACAGTCTGGTAACTTGTCTTTTGGAAAAAGCGCTGTTTCTTATGAAAATAAAAAGCTGTGCTTGAGCTTGTAAGCATGGTTGTGTTGAGTTGGACTAAAGATCCTTCTAGTCTGAGATCCTGTCTCTGACCCTGCCAGTAGCAGTTGTTTCAAAAAGTAGGAATAAAAATTGAATGAGTATAACATGATAGTCCCCATGGCAAATCCGTCCAGATGCTGGCAATCTGTGATTTAGGGAAACCCTGAGCCAGAGGTTGCAACCTTTCATTCACATTTCATAACACTCCATGAACTTATGATTGTACCTAATAGGGTTTTGAACCATTTATACTCCTGGCATCCTGCACACCTCATGGCAATGAGCTCCACAGATCAGGCAGAAAGCTGTGAACAGCTGTATCTTCAGTTTGTTTCAATCTTAAACTTGATTCTTGATTACACTTCTTTATTATTCTAATATGAGGCCTAGTAAGTACTCACCTTCTCATTACTTCTGCTTTTACTTTAGTTATAAATCTTCTTGGTTGTCTTTCTCTTTGCTAAGTTTTTGAGGTTTTAACTGAACTCTCCTTCAAAAAAGGTCATTCTGAATCTGTCTCTTGAAAATGTCTTAATCCACCTACCTTTCACAACTGAATTGTTGAAATTAGGGACTTGTTTACTTATGATTCCTGAAGTGACTGATGCACACATGAAACAAGACAGAGCATAACTTTTTATCTGCCAAAATTAAAAGAGAACTCCAAAGTCAGGCATGGCATTTAGCTTTAAAAGAGTCTGTTGGTATTAGAAGCCAACAACAGGCTCCGAACCACTGAAGACAAGTTGATCTAAGGGCAAATTTTGGCCCTAAAACTGCATTACATGAAGTAAGTACTATTGGGAGCAATTAATAATTCACTACCTGCCAATAAATACATAGATATTTTCTGTTGGAAGAATAGGGAGTGAGTGATATATTAGGTACCATTTTGTAATGACAACCACTGTACCAAAGTCAAAGTTTGAAAACACTCAAGAGGTCTTTCAGAAACCAAGCCTAATGCCCTTTGTGTCATTAGAGCAAATATATGACATGCAGAGGAAAAACTGGGACACATCAGAAAATGTTTGTAGTGTAAATACACTCAGACCACAGTCAAAGGACAAGGTTGCATAAACAGGAAGAAAACAACAAGGTTGCATAATACACGACTTCAGTTTTAAGGACTTATATTTAGGGAGAGTTCGTAATTACAATTATAGTGCTATTAAGAATTGAAATTTTTCACCTTGGAGAAGTTGCAGTTACAGTTCAACACATAAAGAATAAGAATGTATTTAGACAGGAATCCAAGCAGACATTTTAGAGTTGTGTGTTGCCACTGAAGAGCCCCGTAGCTTTATTAATGAGCATCAGTAACATTCAGTCAGAAAATCTAGTTCTGTCATGAGAGGAGAGAAAAAAAATGCTTTTCTGATTTGGTTAGCTTTACCAAGGCCTTGCCTTCAGCAAGTTCTAGATGTAAACATAGGTTACCACGCCTGTGAAGAATGGGCTCCTACACAGCCTCAGCCACATGACTTCATGAAACCACATTGTAATGGAAACTTGCCAATGAAAAAGAACGATTTTAAAATTTCCAGAGATAAATGGTTTTTTTATAAACTTTGAGAATTTCCCATTATTCCTCAACTTTTCTCATATTATTTTCATATTACTGCTGTATTACTTGTATATATCACATTACATTAGCATATTGTTCTTATTCATAGCTATAAATACTCAATGTTTTGTATTATTCATAAGTAAGTATTGAAATTTTATTTTGAAGTGAATTTTTCTACTAAGTTCCATCCTTTTAATTTTTTTTTTTATAACACTACAGCCATCCAACTGTGAAATTGAGCTTTTCTTACAGAATACATAGAAACAGGGCTCAATCAGCTGGTAATCTTCTCCTGATAAACAGGTTATTTATCAAATCTTTATTATAAAGTATAATTTTCAAGCAACTAATTACCTTCAGAATTTTTTGGAAACTCATGTAATATTTCAATATTTTTTTCTTAAATTACATAAATTACATATACTAAATATGGATCTTTTTGAGAACTGCAGAGGCAAAAATACTAATTTGTACGTCATGTACCTACTCCTTCTTAACATTTAATTTTATATAAAAGACAAAAATTATACTAACATCTTCAGTCAAGGAAAATCTTCAAAAATTTACAGTGAACCGACTGCGCTTATCGAAGTCACTATAGCCTTTGCTATTTTACCAAGTCATCAATATTATTCTAACTATAATCTACTTTTTGTTCCAGTGAGTACAAATTTCTCATTTTGCCATGAATTGATTTGCATCCCGTAGGTTGTCTCTCGTCTGTAGGGTAATCCACATTACTTCAGTCAACTGCTTTAGTTCTCACCTAAATGTGGAATTATATGTAACTAAAATCTGTGGAGATTTCATGTTTTTTTCATTAATGATTTTTTTTTTTTAAACCCAAGACCAAGAAACCTTAAAAAAATGCATTTTAACACAAATTCTGGTTCTATGCCACTAATAAACCCCAATTTACATTCACCTACACTCAGGGTTTAATCCATTCAAAATGTATCATCTGTAACACTCTGATTTCTGAAATGAATCCACAGTGGTATATTAATTCAAGTATTTAATAGCACATTCAATATACTATGTCATTAATATTCTGTCTATGGACCAAAGGGATTATGCAATGTTAGTATGACTAGTTCTACAAGCCCATGCTGACTATTCTTAATTTTACTGACACCCCCTTGATTCTTTATTAATTGATTACCATACCATCGTTTATCAAAGTTATGATGACAGGTCTATGAATTATTCAGATTTTTTCATTACTCAGTTTTGGCTTGACATTTGCTTAGTTTGGATTTTTTTCAGTATTCACTGGTTTACTAAAAATAAATGAGACAGCTCCCAAGCCATAGTTTTTAAATCTCTTCAACACAGTTTATTGGAACCAGTAATTTAAAAATCCCTAAAATTTAGTAATTACCTTATGATACCTGGCTAAGATTCCACTGTAGAGCAAATGTGTAAATCCTGGGGTTTTTTATCCTAAACATGAATAATAATTGAAATAACACTTACAAATTTTCTTCATTGTCATTCAATCCAACATTAGTAATTTTCCTTGTTTCTAGCACCAAATGAAAATTCTTCAGAGTTCTACTTTACTTTGCCAGGGTAATAAATTTCCTTTTTTTTTTTTTTTTTTTTTTTTTTTTTTTTTTTTTTTTTTTTCTTTAATTTAATCTCAAAAGTATGTTCTATTTTTCAATTTAGCGATCACAAAGAAATTTAGGTTTCACTAAGAATCAGTGTCTCAAATACCTCTTGTAATTTATGTCCATTGCTATAAAATTAAATTTAGATTATTCCATTTCTACTCTAGACCAGGTTGCTATGCTTATGATTTGAATTTTTTGATCAGCATGAAATTTTTTTCCAGACTTTGGTGTCTGAAGAATTCAGTAAAAGTTTTCTTCTTTCATTTTCAGATATGAATCATAATTTTCTGTTTTAATTTTCTTTTAGGTTACTTGACTCATATTAATTTCACCTTTGAGAATTTAGTCTCTTATGACATTATATATTTACTTATATGAAGTAATTTGTTTTAATTCATTCACAATATTTTAAATCTATGTATCTAACAAATTTTGATTAATTTTTGTGATTTTTTTTTCATATGTGACAAGATGGGAAGTAGTAGAATTTCACATATTTTCTGTTATTCATTCACTAAATAAAATTCATCTATCATTTCCAAAAGTCATGACATTTAAATATAGTCAACAAGAAAGTACAAGCAGCTGCTCATGTTGAATTCCACCATGACAATGTTGTTTTACCTTCCCTCTGTAGTTCTGTCTTCAGGTGTCATTTGCTGACTGATTAACACTAGCTGTCACCTAAGTGGCTAAATTCTGTGTATGGATTCAAAGAAACAAGAGTAGGCAATGTGTTTTTCCTTCTCCCTAATAGATTAGAGGTCTTAATTTTAAATATTTAGAGTTACGCAAATCTTGTGAATAAATCTGATTAACACTACAATACTAATTTCACCCTTCCCCATTGCTCTTAGCATGAAACTTTTCCATCTTATACATCAATTTGTTTTTTCTGAAAAAGGAGATTCTGTTTCTGCTGGTCTGTGAATGTATTCAGATCACATAATTTCCATCTAAGATCAAAACATTCATGCCTACAACTCTCAGGATTCATATCATCTGTTCTCATGTCCCTAAAATTATTCAATGACATCTTTTGGGACTTTAACATAGAGTTCCTTAAAACAGACTATAAATTGCTTTGTACTGGGAACCATGTCTAAGTCCTGGTGGAAGATACTAAATTTAAATCTAAACTTCCACAGGAAAACAGTCCAATAGGTATGCTTAAGCTCCCAGCTCCCTTGGATAGAACCAAGTCTAATGCAAAGCTCACCCTCTTTCATTGCAAAGCATTCACAGAGAAACACGAAGAGAAATGATAGGCTGAAAGCAACTCAGGAAAGCATATCCTCAGGAAAAAAGGTTTTAGATTCATTAGAGCCTTAGGTGTTTTGAATTCACTTTGATGAGCAGCAAGGTGCAGCTGCCAGGTTAGAATTTTCCAATTTTAATTTTGAGGCTCGCATAGTGCCACCAGAAATGTGGTAACTGAGGAGCCAAATACTTAAACTAGACCTTGACCCTGTGTTGATCAAGAATAAATGCTAATTTTATTCCCTTGAACACTGGAGTAAGTGGGATCATTCTTGGTGTTTCTTCTTACCTAAAAAGGATCAGGGAAATCATCATAATGTGATGCAGGTGGGGTGATGCTGTTACAGTTGAGTAACATCACACCTCTCTGTTGCTGGTCACTAGTTCCACAAATACACAATGAACTGTGCTAAGTTTTTGTGTGTGTTTTTTTTTTTTTTTTTTTTCCCTCCTGTAGCTATTCCCATTACTACATTACCCAGTGTTTAATTTTGAGGCCTCTGTCTCAGGGCCTATCCCAAAGAGAAATTGTGGGAAAGCCCTGTGCACAGGGGCCTGCTGGGGGCACAGCTGCTGTCATGTGTTGCTGCTCACTTGGCCACAGCTCACAGCCCTAGGCTAGAGAAAGTTTAGACAATGGAGTCTAGGACAAAGAGGCCAAATTTTTGTCCCTTGAATGAGTTCATTTAAAAATCTTAGAAGCAGGCAAAGGTACATGGATGGGCTGAAAAAGAACACCCCAAACTTCCCACCATGTAAAGGCAGAGTGACTGCCAAAGCATGACCACACACAGAAACACGGTCCTGTAAGACAAGCGTAAGTCACTGAGGCATTCCTCCAGCCAAGGATTCCCACAACATCTCCCAATCTGTCTATATTTGTCACAGACGTGCTCTTTGACCACAAACAGGATGGTGATACACATCTTACCCTGCTCCCCATAAGACATAGAAGAATGACATAACAGGGTGTTAAAACTCCGACACAGCTGGGAAAGCATTCTTTCAGAGCAGGCAAGACAACATCACACATACTCCAAGGATCCAATCCAAAGCCCTGGAATAATTCAAGCATGTGTTATGTTTTCCTGGACCCTGAGTGACTCCTAAACTCAAGCACTTTAAGAGATGACAGCACAAACACCTCTGGGGCAAACAAACACTCATGTAGAGACATACTTACAATTTCCCTTTCCCCAAATACACTTTTGCATGGAATCTGAGATAAGAATTTATGAAGGAGAAGAATGTCAAAGAAAAGTTTCTATCTTTATTCAAATGAGCATTGAAAGATTTTTTTTGTTTGATATTCCAAAGCTGAGTTTGTGACACCTATAAAAAGCTGACCATTGGTGAAAGCCTGTGTTTCTAAAAGAGTGAACTACATGCAAAGATAAAAGAAAAAAAAATACAAATAAATAAGATGAATATTGAAAATGTTAGCCTGGCCAGAATATAGTGAGGCTATGTATGTGTTAACAGAGAGAGAACATTATTTGGTAATAAAACAATAAGACTAAAATTTATCTGATAAGAAGTCTATAAGAATGAGAGAAACCCACATCACAGAGAGTATGTAAGATTAATTGCTGTGTTTCGTAAACTTTACAAGTGAAAGATAAGGAGCGAGACTGATTAGAGCTGTATGGCACTTTTATTTATAACTTTAACGCAATGTATACTGTGTTAAAATATTTGTGCCCATTAAATGTGAGCTCACAATTTACCATCTAAGCTGTTCTCACTGAATTCAGCTTACTGAGAAATGCAAACACTGTCATATACATGGTAATGAGGTACAGATGTGATTATTTGACAAATAATCGTAACGAATAATTGTCACTTCCTTGTTTATAAACCAGTAATTTAAAACATGTGTGTGCTGACCTAACCTCACTAGTGCACCCTTTTCTGATGTGGGGAGAGAAGAAGGAGAGGGGTTCAAGCTGTTATCTTTTCTACAGGAAAACTAACCTTTTGTTCTTTGGTTCTAACTTTCTGCTTCACAGAGTTACTTTGCCCAGAAGCACGTTTCCCACTGGCTTCTGTTTTGCAACACTTGTCATGAAAAACCACTTTAGAAGAGAGGAGCAGGAGGACAGAGGCACAAGACATGGTATGTGGTTGATACCATTTCTTCCAGACATAGCAGCAAAAGTGGTTTACATCATTAGAGGGCTGCACACTCTCAGACATGAAGGATACACAAGTATCTTCTCAGTCAGAAGAACCATAGCTTAGATTAAGGCAAATACATAATTGAGAGATAGTTCTTGTGTGAGAAAATGAATCATTTCAGAGAGAGAGGGAGAGAGACCCGAACTACCTTCTCACTTTGCACATAAGCAAAGTCTTCCATTTGTTCGTGAACTCAACTTGAAGTCAGTAATGGCATTTAATAACACTTCCTATGTTTATAAGAGACACATGAAAGTTAGTTGTTTACACATTAGAAAGTAAGAATTTAAATTTGCCCATTTACATCAGTAAAATCAAAGGTAATATCACTTCAATTAATGATGTTATACCAAGGATAAACAAGCAATGTCATCAGTAATGATTAAAATGGTATATTTCTAAGGTTGCACATGTCATGCAACAGTGTTTACTTTGAAGTATGTTGTTTATCTGTACTGAAAAATGTTAAACCCACTCTTCAAACAATTTAATTTAAGTTTGCAATCAAGTGCTGGTGTGGAGTCTTTAGGAAAAAAGAGCAAGACTCTTACTGAATGTTTATGTAAAAAAGTAGTGTTTACATTTCAGCTTCCCCTCAGGATCTTTAGTGTAATGTTTATAGAAAGCAGACAGCAAAGTTGTATAATTTTATTATAATGACCAATACCATTTAAATTAATTAATATACCATTCTCCTAGACCACCATTGTAAAAAACAGAGATGACGGGTCTTGTACAATCACAGGTTGTTGCTTTCTTGTCTCTTTTTTTAGATGTTTCCTACAGCACAATAGAAACCTGACTTTTGACATCCCTGCCAAGATTTAGTTTTCTCAGTGATATCAGTGCTGCTCTCCATGCAGAGACCCTGGCTATGGCGAGGATGCAGGATGGGTGAACCCACACCCCTGCTCCTCAGAATACTCCATCTGGGAAGATACCAGAGCATACCACAGATTCCTCCCTGTCCACAACCCCAGGTTGTTTTTGAAAGGAAACCAATGCACATAGGACGATGACAAGCACACAGATCTTCTCTTGGAGCTGAGTGAGAATGAAACAGATCCTGGTAACAAAACAATCAGAACTGGGAAGTGAAACATGAACCACATCCTCCTGCTCAGCAAGAATTCAACACGTTCTTTGGGTGTAATCGAGCTTTTGTGCGTCTGAATCTGCTAGAGCAGTAGACTATGCAGGTAACAAACATTCCAATGTTAATTAATATTTCTCAACTAATTAATACTTTTGTCAACTATGGTTTTTAAGAATATTTATTCAACTCACCTTGAGGCAGACTTTCAGAGAAAAACCCATTGAAGATAAGAACGATATTTTTCTGAATTAAGTCCTTGGTCCTGCTTTTGAATTTATGAGCTGATTTTTCTTACTGCACTCTGAATTAGTGTCCTGAGTACTGCAGAGAGTGTGCACAGCTAGTGTATCCCAGAAATGGCAGACAGCAATATCCTTGATCAACACCTGACCATGTGTAGGACCACATCACCTCAGGAGAGATTGGGGATCGTACACCAGTCTCTTCTCTCCAACATGCCACTGCACTGGCACCATCTTACTTCCAATCCTCTTTATAGCCACCTATACCACATACTACCACCTCTCCCATCCCAGCCTTTTTCTCTTCCTCATTTTATTTTTTGCTTCCATGACCCTGCAGTCACTCCATAGAGAAGCCCCAGAAGGTCATTTCAGGAGAGGCCGTGGGAGCCCAGCTGGATGTGCCAAGTTGCACCCTTAGCTGTGGGACTGAGAGAGATTTGCCAGTCTAACAGCTAAGGTTGACCTGGTGGCTCTGACCATTCACCACAAATAATCAGAGATGTAATTGGAGAATATTGGAGAAATAATTGGAGAATCGGAGAATAATCAGAAAAAAACCCAACTACCTCACCTAATACTACCAAACCTCTCCTCCCTCCTCTCCTACTTTTTATCAGAGAGCAAAAGACTAAAAATCAACCCTCTGCTTCAAAGTGTTTTGTAGAAATATTCAGCAGAAACAGTTTGCTTTTCCCTAGTAATAATTAAAACTAATCAGACTAAGAGACCCTGATCAATATCTCTGACCAAAAAAAAAAAAAAAAACACACACAAAAAAACCCACCAAAAAACAAAAAAACCCCAAAACAAACAAACAAAAAGGCTCAGAACCCCCCAAATAAATTAATTTTACACAATCAGGCTGTTTCCTAAACTTTCAGCTTCAGAACCTCACATGTTTTTTCCTGGTTTGTTGTGTTTTTTCCTGGTTTGTTGTGTTTTTTCCTCCAGTGTAGTCTAATCTAAATTGTGTATGTGTGTGAGTGTGTGTGTTTAGCATGAATATTCCAGTTTATTTATCATGGGAATTTACAATGGTTATCCAGGGTCTCTATACTCAAATATCTGATATACCTGTGAGTGCTTCACAATGACTTGATCAGGTTAACACCTTTGTGATCCTTGAGTCCATTTACTCAATCAAAATTAATACCATATTTTGATTCCATAATATTCATACATTTTTTAAAATATGTAATTTAAATGCATACATCTAAAGTAGATAATTTATCCTCACTTTATTCTACAGACAGGGGCTCATTTTCTGAATTAAGTACATGATATTTCCTCAGAGAAATTCCCTATGGAAAAATATGTATACATTTAAAGCTAAATCTCTGTTTTTCTGGATTAGTCCCCAAATAAATGCAAAGAATTAGACTTGATGTCAGGAGATCTAGTTCAATATAATTTGATTAAGTTAGAAAAAAAAAAGGCCTGAAGACAACCCTTTACTCCTGAACAATTCAGGAGAAGGAAAGCTCAGTTGATGCAACCTCTGTCCTCATCAGCTCCCCTTAGTGTCTGATCTCAGTATATTGAGACATCTGTTATTTTTGTGTATGACTGAGGTCAGAGGAAGAAATTGGCCTCTTTCATGTCCTGAAACAACTGTGGAAATAAAATTTCCAATGCTGAGGTCAACTTCTCACCCTACAAAACACAGAAACAAGTGGAAGCAAGGAATAACTGACAGATACAATAAGAAATATCTATCTATATATAAGTAGTTTAAAATTTAAAAAGGGATACACTTACTTCTTTTTGTCCACTGTCTTAGGAGAATGAAATATGAAAACTCTAGAGTGTCAACAAAATAAGTGGATTCATTTTGTTTATTAATGTATCTTTGACTTTGGCACTGGGAATAACTTTTCTATGGGTGTGTAGCAAAAGAGCACCAGGAAAACACAAAAGGTACAGTGAAAACCTGAAATTCAGGGAATTATCACAGCTTTTATGACTTCACTGAGTAAGCTGGCTTGCTAAGGTACATCAACCTGATATGAAGCTTTTCTGTGTCCTTGATTAACAAATGTATAATCAATCTTAACCAGTCACAACTCTCATACACCTGCTCTGTCTTTGAGAAAATTAATTGATGGGGTAGGTCTACAGAAAAAGTACTGCTTAGCACTTGACTCATAATTTTCACTGACTAATGGTACTGCTTAACCAGACCCAGCTCTTACTTGCTCTCCTCAATCTCTCTAGTTGACTGCTAGAATTTTTATGAAATATGAGATGTTCCATGTACCCTCAGTCTCACTGAAGCAGTCAGCAGTTCCAGTTGTCTCTTTCCTGCCCCCTACAATTTGTCTGCATGTGTCAGAAAATAAAATACATCACCACTGCAAAGGGAAAAAAAAAAAAAAGAGAGAGAGAAAAGCAAAACCATAAAAACAAAACCCCAAAAATTCCAAAACCAAAAGCACATACTAAAGGCTCAGTGTATGAAGTTACCTTGTTATAAAAGTCTTAGCACCTTACATTTCAACAACTCGTTCACAGCAAGTCCCCCGTGTGCAACTTGGTTCTTGAAAGCTCAGATGCAATTTTTTACATTCCTTTAGCCTCAGCCTCAATCTACATGAGAATGAGCTAAATTACACATCCTCTTACTGACCAGAAGCAATTTACTTGAAGAAATTTATTCACCTTAGATCATCCATGGAATAAAAAGTGCTTACTGCAGAACTGTGTTACAGATATAGGGTCTGACACACACTTATTTCAGTCAATTCTTTTTTTTTTTTTTTTTAATTCCATTAAAAACTACTAGAGATAAATTTTTAAACATGTATTTTATACATTAAGTAGTATAGAAGAAAACTTACTGTTTATCCATGAAAATTGATTTTTAGGAATACTTTACTACATCATATTTTAAATGTTTCTTGCGTGAATATTTTAGTTATTCCAGGACGTCATTCTTTTTCTCTGTTGGTCAGAATGCAATCTCCATTCCTGTACTGCATTAGTTACATCAAAATGCTTGTGGTGTGACTTTAGGAAAGTCATTCTGATTAGTAGCAGATGAGTAACAGTCAACTAAGATCCCTCCTTAACGGTGTTCAAAATCCTACCGAAATAAAGAACATTAAAAACATGGAAGCATTAGGGTTGGATAAGACCATCATCAAGTCAAATCTTTATACTCATGTTTACTTGTTTTCTTTATCTCTAAGGATTTTTTTCCACCATTACACAGAAAAATGTCATTGATTCAACAGTCTCAGAGGTCGTGTAAAAACAAAGTACTTAAAAGTGGAGGGAAAAATATTGAAAATTGTATTTAGCATATCAGTAATTGTTATTTGTCATCAAAACATTTCCATTTAGTCATAAATAATGGGGAAAACAAACCAAGATACTATCTAACTGCTCTACCAAAACAATTATGTGTGTTTTGGTGTATAGCTAATCATTGTTCCTTCCTGAAAAATGTGTAACGCCTGGGAAGACTCTGGAGGAAAATGGTAAATGATGTCTTGAAAAGATCTTCACTGAGGAAGGGATGAAAGGAACAGGATTGTGCAGCTTAAGGAAGAGGAGGATGGAAGAGAGAGAGTGGAATATTGTAGTCTTCCAGTGTGCAGATCATTGATACAATAGAAATAATTATTTAATTGGAGACATTGCTATTAGCTATGCCCACAAAAAAAAAGTGGAAAGGAAAGTGAAGGTGAGAAAATTGAGGAAGTTACTCTGAAAATGAAATAATCAAATATCAGAGTAGCTTGCATGGAGGGAGGCTTGGGAGAGTCCACTGCTGGAGGCTTTAAGGCCCGGTGATAGAACAGTCATTGGGGACAGAGATAGACCTGAAAGCTCATATGCAAGTTGGATGCTGCTGACTTTCCATTACTTACTGAGCTGTGATCTGTGTTAGAACAGCACGAGGGTAGACTCTAACTGCTATGAAATTTTCCAGCTAAAAGTCACTCAGTGTCTGCTTTGACTCTTCATTATTTGTGCTGAGGGAAAAGTTACTCTATATTCTTTCAGGTCCTCCCTGGATAGTATTGAAAACAGAAGGTTAGTGATCAAAATGACAAGAGGGCAAATAAATTGTGAGAAATGGATATTCTTTGACAAATATGCTTGGTTGCATGTGAATATGGGTATTGATACAAATAGAAACCATTTATCAAAATCTTCTGTGAGAAGTAATTGTCTGTTTATTGATGACAACAGGGTGCAGATTGGTGAAACAAACAAGTCTTTAATATTCCATCCATTGTTACAAACCATATGCAGGGTTTATCCAGCTCCACTGTAGGTTATAGAGGCAGGGCCAGGTCCACCACTGATGGAGGCACTATTCAGCAGTCAATTACATTAGCTAAACATAGGTAAAGGTCACCAAAATTCCTCATTTCATCAGGATGATTTTGGACTGAAGTATATTTTCTCCCCCTAACCTGCTGGTTTTGTCAAAGAAAAACCTGTCACTTCATGGATGTACAGCATTCATTTCATCATGTATTTACAGTGCTGAGGTCAGTTCTGGCTCACTAAGCCAGAGGAAAAATTATTTCCATATCTAGAGTCACAGTGAAGTGTGTTGTTATTGGGTCCATTTTTCTGACATCTTCAGTCTTCTATAAGACATATTTCTATTTCTTTTTATCAGCTCGTGTTCAGCTTGTGTTTCTCTTGGTCTGAGGTGTTCTTCAGTCTGCCATTACCTCAACTGTCCTCCCACAGAACAGCCATTCCTGAGCAGCTTTTCCTCTCTCTTTAACTTCGGTTGTTGGTAATTTATAAATGTGATAGCTGCTTTCAACAGAACTGAACACTGGATGTAGCACAATGTGTGGTGGGGGACATCTACAGGCTGATTCCTGACACAGAAATATAACAGAAATGCCTTTCCAGGCAAGTCAAGGACATCTCAGTCCCACCTAAGTTATCTTCCTTTTTTGTTTTAATTAGTCAGTCTTGAAAATTATATTCTCACTCCAAAAATAAAAACAATAAATCCATGATTCTACATGACATATATACAATTATAAGAAACTGCTTATTGCCATCACAATATCAGGAAAGCAATTATTTGATCTCAGAGCACTAAATGATAAGATGTTACACTGTAACTCTCATGTCTGAGGATTTTGGCAAAGCAAAAACAAAACAAAAAAAGTAGAAAATTAAACACTCTCACCTCCAAAGAAATTTGTGTTATACACTACTCGGATATCATATCTGTGAACTAAGCAATAGGTAAGTTTTTCACAATTTTTTCCTTTTTATTAGCTTCCAAAAATCAGACTAGTGAGAAAAATGAAGGTCTGCCTGACATGTAAAGAATATGGGTAATTCTAGATGAAAATTCAATTTCTCACACATAAAATTAATATCTTTCTTCTGAGTCTATGAAGATGTCATTAAGGCAGCAAAAAATCAGGTCTTCAAGGAAATGAAGGTATCTATTTCCTGGTAAACCCAGAGATGTTGTGAAATAGAGTAGACCTAATTAGACTATAAGAAGATGTATATTGAAATGTATACAGTATATCATACTCAAGGTATGCATAAAAATATTTTGTGAGAGATGGAGTTACAGATGAGCTTGGAGGATTTCCACCTGGAAAAGTCTTGTGACTTTCATACATCCTCTGTGGCAGAAATCCCCTATCTACCAATATTGTCTGGCTCACCTGTAGCATAACTTGGCTGGAAGAACTGTACAGCTGCCATTATGAAGTGTTTAGTTTACATATTCTCCAATTTCCAAGCTGTCTAGTCACAATTTACTTCAGTCCCCACTGCTGAGATCTCCCTCACTTGGGACAGGGGGCAAGGCAATTTCTTATTTCAAGGTTCTCAATCATACCATCCTAGTAGTTGAGTATATAATGAGCCTCAGTCCCAAGAAAACAGGAGTAAATGAAGAAACATCAAAAAAAATCATATTTTTTATCTGTGGGTCAGGGTTTGCCTGTTCAACTCTAGTTTACACTTAACACTCAAGACTGTTTATAGAGGTAAAAGTTGCCTCATAGTGAAATTTTCACTAGAAGTCTAGTTTGTTGGGATTTTAGTGGACAGAAGGAATCCAAACTTGATAGGTACTCAATGCCCTTTAATCAGGAGGCAAAGGTTGCATTCACAGCACCAAGCAGACCAGGCCTATTCTCTCCTCTGACATCTCATACCCAGATTTCTGCAGGAGCTCAGCTGCACAAGTGCCAAGCAACCAGCAAAAAAAAGGTTTGTGTTCTTTCAGCAGATATTCAGGACTGTGCTCTCAGTGCTTATGCAGCTGAGCTATTGGCAGCATCTTATTACACATTTTCCAGCAGAGAAAATCTTTTCCAGACCATTGATTTCTTTTTCTTCACATGTGTCAATGTATTCAAGTGACTCCACACGAGTGAAAGAGTTTCCCATATGAAGATGAAGGATTGAAGGATCTGGGCTTTAGGCTGGGATCCCTTTGTGGAATATGGGCATCTACTTCCTGTGATGGTATTTCTTTAAATCACTAACTAATGCCAAGGTCATTTCCCTTTTCCCCATCTCTACTATGACTGAACTATCAAGAAGAGTGACCAAAGGGATAACTCGTGGACAAAAGGAAGAGGAGCATGGAGGAGAAGCCCTTGATAGACTCTTGTGGTCTATTCAGACCTCTGCAACAGAGGACTTTCGAAGCACAAATAATATGTGACTCTATTCTAGAGCTGCAAGAAAAATACAAATTCATTTTCAGTTGGCGATTAGAACTTTAATCAACTGGGTTATGGTGGTTTATTTTGCAATTTTCCTTGAAACTTTGTAGAACACTTTTTAAAAAGGCACAGTAGTAGTGTTATTTGATATAAAGTTCATCATAGAGATTTCCAGCCATAATTTAGTTGTTTATTAACAACTTTCTTCTTGTAATTATTGACTCCTTTCTGTAATAACTAATTTTCAATTTTCTTTCCTAACATTTCTTGTTGAAATACAACCAACCTGTGTGAAAGACAAAACCATTAAAAGCATTTTCCTTGTGTCTGGAGCAAAAGGTATGTTCAGTGGTGTGTTGGTGATATTCTTAGTTACTCCAAAAATATAATGCACAGTCCCAGACCAAACTTCAGAAAGTTGTTTTAGTAATGAAATTTTATCCATATATTTAAATGCAGTCTTCCCTAGCAGCAACCTGGGCTAGACAGATTACAATACCATCATTAAAGTGTGGGTCAGATTTTAATATAAGAATACTTTCGATGTTAAAAATATTTATCTGTGCCATATGCTCACATTCCAGATGCATGTATAATAAAGCTATTCCTCCCTGTCAAGATTTTCAGTCAGCACACAGTTCTTCTGAAGGTACTGAAAAATTGCTAACTTGCAGAGGTAAAGATCTCAGTTGTTAAATTAAGCCATATTCATTATTTATTTGGCTGAAAATCTAGAAAGTGACAGATCCCTGCAGGTCATGTAGTGATACAAGAAAAGTAAAGCAGGAAGTGGGCCAGTATGAGAACTGTGACACCATTTCTGAGCACCTGAATTCCCTGGTGACAGTGTCAGAAGGACCATGCACAAGCTAGTAGATTTTCTACCTTTACACTCAAAAACTATAATATTTTAAATGCAGATTTCTTCCTCTAAATCGGCTGATATGAGATTTAGGAAATAACTTCTCTTTATATGCCCACAAATACTTTACTACCTTGAGGACATCATAAAACCTGACACAATTTGCTGTGGTTCAGAAATTCAAAAGAAGGAATTATTATATATTACATTTCAATGTTTACATTTCATTATTAATCACAGTGTTTTCTAATAGCAGACATATTGCAGTTCTTGGAGGATAACTTGTCTTCTGAACACCACCATGTTAAACTAAATGGGAGGTCATGTCGCCAAAATGTTCTAACAAACCATGAGATGCAGCTATGGAAAGGGCCAGTGAAAAAAACTCCTTGTAACAGAAGGACACAATTTTAGGGTCATTCAAGTGCTAGTAAAAATCATCTCTGCTTCTGTTAGCTTTGTGTCTCACAGGAAAAGTATCTAACAGGCATCATCTGTTAGCATAGCTCTTTCTACTCCTGCAACAGGTATGGAAACCCAGCACTACACTATGGAAGAGAAGACATGACAATGACAATAGTCATGGGCACAGCTGCCTTGTATTTCTTCACAAAAAAAAGTCACTATCAAGAGCTAAGATCATACACCTTCATCTTCAATCTTAAAGTCATACTAGGGAATCAGCATGGTGTACTATGCCTTTATAAACTGATTACCAGAGGATGATCTCTTCACAAGCATAAAAGCTATCAGCTTTCAGGTTTTTTCCCAAGGGAAATATTTGCCTCTGTTGGGACAAGCCAAGGTCTTAGAAGTGTCTCTTGTCCCTAATCTGCCTCTCTCAGCAGATTCAAAAAAGCTTGCATGTCCATAAGATACCTTATTTTCCTGAGAAGAGGTGAGGTTTTCAGGCACAGCACAACTACTTTTCAAAAGGTGTTTTTTGGTCAGCTTCTTTATTTTAGTAAGGGATCTGTCACAGTGCCATCCTGGGCATGGATGGCACATGATAACACATAATGCATACTGATAACACAGCCTGCTTCTTTACACAAAAGCCAAGGTCCCACTCTTGCATCAGCATGGGCTGCCAGCACCCTGATGGTCTGGCAGCTCTGTATGTTCTCTCCAGTACTGCACAGACTGCGTTCCTGGCCACCCTTCTAAGTGGGTGATGTGAATTGCTGTCTAACCACAAGACTTGCTATTACCCTATCATCTCTACATACTTTCATCAGATGGAGACCTCATTCCACATCCGCATCCCACAAAAATCTGTCTTTCTCAATTCATGCTCTGTCCTTTTAAATCAAATAACAAAGGCAACCCCAGTGTCCCAAAAATCATGGGTTTTTACTTCATCTGTGTTGTCCTTGCCCTAGCAACCTTGAGGGGAATTATAGGACTAGGGGTGTTTCCAAAGCAGGCTCTATGAACAGATTGAAAGTCACAGCAGGAAGTTATCAACATTCTAGTGACCAGCACTCAATTACACCATCTGCAGAAACTGATTGCATAAATCTCTTTGTAGCACAGGTCTTCTGAGCCTTATGGCAAACTGGACACAAAGGCATAGACCAGATTGTGTAAAACTCCTGGAGAAAATTTACACTTCAAGTAAAAAGCCACAAGCAGGGAAGACCAGGATGAAAAGATTACTTTATGCAGAGAGATCATGCATAGAGGAATTCTTCAAGGAGAAACAGGGAGGGGCTGCATCTATAGAGTGAGGACTAAGTCTATTGAATTAAACTCAGTTGCAACAAGGAATGTACCCAGGCCCAGGGACTCAGTTACCTTTTCTATTAAGTTATTAAAATGGTCTCTGGACATGTTTTGGCTTCCCAAACAATCTTCTTTTCTCTCTCTTGTTCATGTTTTTAGAGTCTGAATGGACCCCTCTTGCCATCAACAGGCAGCTGTCCCGCAAATGACAACTTAGATGTGAGGGGTGGCAGAGTAGAATAATGGCGGTGATCCCAATCCACTCCAGGATTCAGTGCCAGAGAATGGACACGGACAAATTTAGCCAGAGTGGATGAGAAGCCCATGGACTGTAGCTACAGCTCTTGCTAAGGGAGGCAAGTCAGGAAAGCTGTCATGGGCAGAAAGCCCAGCTGAACAACAGGAGATTCATTCTGATGCATCCAGTACTAAGCTGCGCTCACTATTCTTGGAGGCTGAAGTGCCTCAGTCAGGCCTCCCTCCCTTGGCTGAAGGCTCAGCAAGATTATTCCAAATGATCTCCTGAAAATAGTATTTCCTGTGTGCTGAAGTTTTGCCCCAGAATGTTGTAACTCTATGCAGCACTACTACATTCACTTTTAAGGGATTCATGTATCAGCAGTGCACCACATCGTGGGAACTCCACTTCATGTATCATTAATCCTGCCTGGGGATAGGAAAACTAAGTAGGTGACCTTTTGAGATCTTTCCTATCCCTTTCTTCTACAATAAATATGGATTCAGGATGCGAATTTTCCATTTTCTTTTCTTTTTTCTTTTTTTTTTTTTTTAAGTCATTCCCCAATTTCTATACTTCACCAAAAAGAAAGAAAATATTTAAGGAGATAATCCAAG
The DNA here is from genome assembly GCF_015227805.2 of Hirundo rustica. Lineage (NCBI taxonomy): Eukaryota > Metazoa > Chordata > Aves > Passeriformes > Hirundinidae > Hirundo > Hirundo rustica. The sequence goes on from NC_053450.1 coordinate 18,596,648, forward strand.
CCATGGTCATTTAATGCCTGAGAAAATAGACAGGTCTGCCAAGCTCTGTCAGGCTCTGAGACCAATCAAGAAAGCCAATTTTTAATTCTATGGATGTCCTGTGAGAAAACTTGGCTAATATTTATATCTCTGCTCCAATTTGGGTGATTGCCCAACCTCCTCAGCTGAACTCATCCACTAACCCAATGTCAAGAGAAAAGAGACCCTTGTTTCTCCCTTGGGAAAGCTGCACCACAGGGCACTCAGTCCTATTCCAAGTCCCAAGCAGTAGCCACCAAGAATAAAAGATGCATAAGTCTAACTGCTCTTTTAGGTCAAGAGACTTGGGGTTTTGTTATTCAGATGCTTGCTGAGACTTACAGTGATGCTCAGAGTGTTTATTTATGCTTTCATATCTCAGTTCTGAGACATGATCGCTGAATATATAGAAATATGAATACTTTCCCTTAGAGGTTATGGGATTCCTCCTGGGTAGCATGATCAGGATGCACTTTGTCCAACAGGATATGGAGCATCCAGATGCTTCTAATGCTATGGCTTCAGCTGTGCGACTACCAGCATATGGGAGACAAGACTCAATACAAGATTTTGACAGAAGATTTCTTTCTAGGTCCCTTATTCATCCAACCATCACCTTCATCCTCCATGAATGCTGTCTGCATTATAAAGATATACTATGGATCAAAAAAAGAACATAAAAAGTTTTAAACCTGCAGAAAAATGTCTAACTAAACTGAAATTATTTTCAATGATCAGTGACAAAAAAGAGTTTATCAATATGGAGTTTCGCAAATGTTACATGTAAAATCAAAACATCATAATGGCCATGGCCAGTAAGCAACCCTTCCAAGCACCACAAAGTCAAAAACCTGCAACCCTTCTCTACATAGTTATTGACTGACCAAAGCCAACTCAAAGAAGGAAGATTTTTCTCTATTTGAGAGTATTGTTTTAGGCTTCTTATAACTGTGTCTTTAAGAAAGACCTTTTAGAAAGCAGAACTGTGTTTGCTCTTGCTCACCTTTAAGAAATAGACTCCTGATTTTCCAAATTCCCCCAGCTTTTCCAGATAAAGTTATTTTAACATACCAAAATTTAAGGCAAGTGCTCCTTTTAAAGTCACATGTTAGCACAATGAAAAGGATGGTCGAAGGTTCATCATGAAATATGAAATAATATGCTTTGCAAATCAAAGACTCTGCAGGTAAATTAAAGGAAGTCCCATCTCTTTGTTCACCCACCAAAAAACCTACAATTGCAGAAACATGATTTTCACAGCCTAACTACTGATTTTTAAACATCAGATGGCCCACAAACTTTCCTGTTCTGAAGTATTATACTAAAAATGCAGTAAATTCCAGAAGAAAAATTACTTACATATCCAAGTTAGTGAATAACTTCTATACAAACTGACTAAATCTTTCCCAACATGGACACAACAACCTTAAACCACAGCATAACTGAAACTATAAACCTGTGCTGCAAACACAGTCTGCATCCACCATGTATTTCTAGTCAGAAAATTTCATAATTCACTAATAAGTGAATGATGGACTCTCAGTCTTTTACCTGAGAGGGAAATCTACTCATTTCTGGTAATTTCTTCTTTTTCAGCTCTGGGTCACAAGAATTTTGTCCACATCTGAGGGCCATTCCTGACAGCTTCACTCATTAAGGCTTATGGAATTCTATTTCAAACCTCAGAGCAAAATTTTATTACAAATTCAAAGTAGAACAGAGGAAAACTAATCCATTTTTTCATCACATCTAAGAACAACTAATCCTGTTACTTCCTTTTTGCTGGTTCTTTCTGCTCGCAGTGTGAAGAGCTGTCTCTGCTAGACCAGCTAATTTCTTGCATCACCTTCTGTTACACACTCCTACAAAAAAATTTTGCATTTCAGGTGTGACTATGTAACTTCTCAGACTAAAGTCACACAAGCTGTTGTGCTGGGTACAGATTATATCATTCCAGTCTCCACTCTCTTTCCTTAGTGGTCATTCCTGCTCTTCTATTCCCATTATGCCAACAGCATATAACATTTGTTTGACCATTTTATCAGCCAGATTGATAATGAATTGGTTTTTATAGCAGGCATAAGTTAAGGAGCAGGAAATTCAGCCAGGTACAGAACTAACAACTGGGAGTGAGGAGGGGTTGAAAATAAGTAAATCAGATATTCTCTTTAACAAGTTAACTTGTGCAAACAGGCTGTAAGTACCCTTGGCGAGTGGAAAAGCTGACCAGAACAGTTTAAAAAGGAGATATCCTGGCATAGAGGTCAGATTTAAATTTTGTTCAACAGCAATTTTAGCAGCACAAATGAAGGGAACTGGGGCTTGGAATGAGATTTGTGACTAAAGATGGGAACAAGGAGGCAGGAGGAAAGGGTTTCCAAAACCACAGTCTCTGCACTCACTACTACAGAATCTCATTCTTTGCAGTGATTCCTGCCTTGATCTACCACTCCAGTATCAGATATTCGGGAGCAACTGGGCTCAGTCCCTGGGCTCACAGAACATGATCATACAAACCTCAGCACGACAAATGCTGTTTGCAGCCTCCCCTTTCGAGCACAGCCTCATCAGCCTGCCTTCCACAGAGCACCCTCTGCCTTTCTTCTGAGGAGGAAGCGGGCCACTTTCCCAGCCAGGACTGCCAAACATCTCTACAGGATCTTCAGAGACCAACTTGGACAATTCAGGACTGAATCCCCATGAGGGTTAATAATTTCATACAAACTTATCACCTTCTGTCACAGATTAGCTATTTTCTCACTTTAGACATGTCTCTCTCCTGTCAGATCAGTTCCTGTGTCTATACAGCTCTCCTACACATGGTGAGAAATTTAATGTTGTGAATGGAGCTCTCTGTCCTTGCTAAGCTGAGGGCTGACTGTGTTCCTGTGTGTTTGCACAGCAGCCTGCTAGGAGGGGAGACAGCCTGGATAACAGTGGAGGTACACCCCGATTGTTAAAGCAGTTTGATGTGAAGAAAAGATGTCATTCTTCCATAATGGTAGTATTCCAAAACTATTGAAAGCTTTTTCAAAGTTCACAAAAGGCAGGCACATCTCACGGCAAAGAAAAGTGTGTCTTGAAAGCCAGAGGAAAGAGAAAGTGCTGAAGGAAGCGAATCTGTTCATATCTGTTCCTCTGCATTGCCAAGGACTCCAGACTAACCTTGATTTGCACTGCCTCTACTCCCTATTTCTAATCCACATTATGGTAAATTATGTGAGTAGACAAGAGCCAAATAAAAGTGATATTTCTAGTTGCAAGTGCTGGATCTACCTTACAAGCCGAAAGATGTGTTTCCTCTCCCTCTCAGGTGGTCAGAGTGTGTGCTGGGAGAGCCATTAGGGGCACTGGTGGTCACAGACTTGTTAGGAAATGTAAGCCTATTGAAATCTGTCTTAATCCATAAAACCAAGAAAGCACTACAAAGTACTCTGCCTAAGAGGCAGCTGGCCTTCCTATGTCTTTAATCCACGTAAGGCAGTGGCTTTTAAGCTTTTAGGCATTAGTGCCAATGATCATTATTTCAAAATGTCAAGAATACTATTTAAAGTCTTAGTCCCTTTGCCACCCTACATCCCCTTGTTTTTCTTTTTCTTCCATTCCTCAGAAATTGAATGGGAATTTAAATCAGTTCCAGTTCACCTCCCCCTGTGATAGATTTCAGCTTCCCCAGAGCAATACATCAGTTTGCTGAGAACTCTCTGCTAGGCAGCTCACTATAGGTATGGGCTACATTAATTCAGTAATGAATTAATGGGGAGAAATGCAAGCAAGAATGGAGGAAAAGATACAACCAGATAGCAGTCTTTTAGAAAAAACAGCAAAGTTATACATTTAGTGCTGCTACTTTTGTAGCAACATTTGTTTTCTGAGTATTATTAAACTCGTTCATATGACTCAGCTAAGACCTGGAAACAAAAGTCTTATTTTAGCTATAAAAATGCAGAGTAAGCTTCAGAAGCGACAGTGTAATAAACTGGCATCCAGCCCAGAGAAGGGAAAAGCTCCATTCAGGTAGGCATTCATGTACTCATTTATAATTCTAGACTTGGAATACTCCCACTTTATCATTTTATGTTGTGGTAAGAGTAAACAGCATTTTCTTTAAAGTGACTCCTCATCTATTCTAAACCTATAAATGCTCTTCCAGGAAAACATCAGCAGGAGTAATCTGATTGATCTTTTGGATGAAGAGAGTTCAAACACAAAAATACCATAGCCTCCACCCTAGTGTAAGAGTAGAGAACCGTGGGCTTGCAGCACAGGAGGCAAAGGCACCTGGCCTTTCCCCTGAGGGAGGAATGCACTCAGAGGAGACAGATAGGTGTGTGTGCATGGCACCAAATCCTAGCTTCAAAGCTCTTCACTTCCTTCTCATGTGGATTTGAAGAAAGAAGTAAGGAAGAATTTCTTTTCAAATCCTGTTTTTAGTGTGTCCTTCCTTCAAAATAAATTTACTGGTTTATGTAAACAATCCCCACGGCCTCAAGCCCTAGAAAACATAAGTTTCCTTTCCAAGAAGCTCCCAGATCTGCCATTCTCCAAGCAGGCCATAGAAACTTGGCCAATTTCAGTGCTCTGGCAATCCCAGAAGAGTGTATTGGCAAAACAAGGCTTATACTGTTTCTTTTTAATTTTAATAACCTACATATCTTAAATTATGTCCCCCTTGAAAGATCAACACTTGATGTCCCAAGCCGTATCCTTATAAAACTATCACACTGTGTTTTTGTTATATTTTTAGCAAGGACCAGCACTGAGCTGGTCTATCCTTCTCTTTCTTGTCATGGAAAAAAAGCAAAACAAAGCAAAACAAAACAAAACAAAAACACTATGCAAATACAATTCCTAAACAGAAATAACTGTTTCATCTGAATTTTCAGGAATCAAAGCTTCTAGAGTGTCCATGAGGACCTCACCTTCAAAGCACTTTCCATTTTTTTGTAGTCCTTATATAGTCTATATTAATTAACAATGATTTCTAACATTTCCTTAGCATTATTAAAAATATTAATTAACCTAGAATTGCCTTTTTGACAACAATATGCAGCCAGAAATGGAGATAAGTAAAAATTAAGACTGTTGATAAGTAGGGAAACCTGGACAAAATGCACCACACTGCACTGCTTAACAGATAGTTCAAGTCTACTGACAGTAGCGTAGATGCTGAGCTCTAAACTTAAAACAGTATGAAATTATGTTCTCCTTGTTCTGTGAATACCCCACTCTCCTGTAGATTCAAGTGATTTCTGAAGGAAAAGAGATGTTATTCAACTGGCAGAAACATGTCCACAGAGCCCAAACCGTGAAAAAAGGCTCATCCAGGGAGAAGAGTTAGAAAAAATGCAATGAAAGAGTCTAACTCAGATGAATAATGTGCAAATTGGGAAGGGAAACACAATGTTGCTTTGCATTGAACATGTTGAAAGCATTTCACAATGAATTAGAAGGACAAAAAAAATATTCCAACTTCAGTTATGCCAACACAAACCATTCTGTGATTCTAGAGTTTTACGATCTGAGTTCTCCATCAACCCAGAGCAGTTTGCACATCAGCTTCAAGTTTGAGAGGAAACATTTCTTACTCTACCTGCCAGCTACAGCCCCTGCTCCTTTCATTAAACCGGGTAAATGATCCACTCAAAGGGTTGCTGTCTTCTCCATTCTTGTTCCCAGCTAACTGAAAGCGCGTCAACAATATCCTGATTTTAAAGAAGGGCAAGAAGGAGGACCCCAGAAAATACAGGCCTGTTAGTCTCACTTCAGTGCCTGGTAAAGTTATGGAGGAGGTATTGAAAAACACCTGAAAGGTGTTGCAGTCATTGGTCACAACCAGCATGGTATCATGAGGAAAGTCCTGCTTATCAAACCTAATTTCATTTTATGACAAAGTAGCCACTTATTGATCAAAGGAAGCCAGCTGATGAAATATTTTCAATTTCAGTACTGTCTGTCATAAGATCCTTCCAGAAAAAAATTTCCAGATCACAGCTGGATGAGCAACTGGCTCACAGGTTGGACACAAAGGATTGCAGTAAATGAGGTGACATCAGACTGGAGACGTCACTAGTGGGATTCTGCAGGGCTCTCCCCTCAGCCATATTCTCTTCAACATCTTCATAAATTACTTGGACAAAGGACTGGAAGGGAAAGTGAGACATCTTGCAGATGATACAACACTGGGAGGAGCTGCTGACTCCTTCAAAGAGATGGAGGCCCTGTAGAGAGACCTCAAAAAATCAGACGACTGGGCAATCACCAACCAGGGAATTTCAACAAAGGACAGTGCCAGCTTCTGCTCCTGGGATGCAGCAACCCTGGAGGTAGGTATAGACTGGGGAATGAGATGCTGGAAAGCAGTGCCATGGAAAGGGACCTGGGGGTCCTGGTCACTGAACATGAGCCAGCAGTGCCCTGGCAGCCAGAAGGGCCAACCCTGACCTGGGGGGCATCAGGCACAGCGTGGCCAGCTGGGCAAGGAGGGGATTGTCCTGCTCTGCTCTGCACTGGGGCGGCTTCACCTCAAGTGCTGGGTGCAATTTTGGGCACCATAACAAAAGAAAGGTATTAAACTACCAGAGAATACCCAAAGGAGGGTGAAAGGCCTTGAGGTGAAGCCATATGAGTGGTGGCTGAAGTCACTTGGTCTGTTCAGCCTGGAGAAGAGGAAACTGAGGGGAGGCCTCATTGCAATCTAGAGCTTCTTTCTGAGGGAAAAAGGAGAGGCAGACACTGACCTCCTCTCTGTGGTGACCAGTGTCAGGAGCCAAGGGAATGGCCTGAAGTTTCATCAGGAGAGGTTGAGGCTGGATTTTAGAAAAAGGTTCTTCCCCTAGCATGTGGCTGGGCACTGGAACAGCTCACCAGGGAAGTGGTCACAGCACCAACCTTGACAGAGCTCAAAAAGTGTTTGGACTCTTGGGCACCTGGTCAGACTCTTGGGGATGGTGCTGTGCAGGTACAGGAACTGGACTCAATGATCCTTGTTGGTCTTTTCCAACTCAGCTTATTAATCTGTGATTCTCTGATTTCTGTGTGTGTACTAATCTCTGTACATGGTGCTTATACTCATGAGGCTCAAGTGAGTAGATTTTATGCCAAGAAAGAAGCAATAAATTACAACAAAGAAACACAAAGAATTATTTTTGCAGCCAGCAGTGTACATGCAGTAATAACACTCTCTGTGGTAATTAATGAAAGACTTTTCTGTAGCTATTTAGAAGGGTACTATAGATTCAATCTTGAAAGAGCTGATGGATGGTAGTTTGAATACATAAGGAAGAAATTATTTGTTTAATCACTAAACACAATAAATTAGGATTGCATGTTATTTTGATTCCATGGGAAACATGGTTCACTGCATTTGTATTTTTAAAATTATGCTTAAAAAAGGCCAGCTTTGTAGCCTAAGAACAGAACTTTTTGCTGCCAAACAAGGACATACATTCAAGTCCCAGGTTTGGTAGGATTTAGACAACACAATCAGGGGTAGAAATGAATAATCCTGATTTGCGCCACAGAAATGTTATGAGCTCACAGGAGTATGATTGATAGTTTTGCTAAAAGTGTGGCAAGCCTTTCCAGAGATCTCCATGCAACTTCAGCCTACACTCTGTGTATAAAGATATTTTATCTCATCAGCAGCTTAGTTACTCAACATCACCCTCTCTAACCTGGAACACTCAATGCATACTTGTGCTCCTCTGTTGTAAGGAAACAGCAATTTGCTTCATTGTAGTAGAGCATATCAGGGACTAAATGGAGAGTGCACTTGGAATTGCTGAGTATCTACCAACTGAGCTGGTTAAGAATAGCAAAAACACTCATGTTCTTTGAAAATAAAGCCTGCATGATTTAGTGACCTTGGTAGATAATGAAGATTTCATAGATTCCATCTTAAAGGTGTTCTTGAAAGCAGAATATCAAACTCAACACAGGGTAAGTTTCTCTTTTGATTGTTATTAAAAGGCTTATTTGAAATAAATCTCTTACCAAATTACTTAAAGAATATCTTGACATAGTGCAAGATGCAGCACAGTGTGACTACTTATTTACTTATGCAGAGCCCAGAATCTCAAGAGAATAATTCAACTGGATTAAGTATGAAAGATTCCTCTACCCAACAAGTAGATACAAGGTAACTCGCTATTGGCTATGGATACACCAATTAATCTTAGGGAAGTGAACTCTGTCAGCTGTCATTCCACTATGATCAGGAACATGAGTGACTTTTAAGAGTGATAAAATTTTCCTACTGAAGTACCTGTCCCTTTTCCCATCAAGAAATCTTATCAATCAAGTGCTTTCTAAAGCACAAACAGAACTTAGTTCTGCAAAGAAAAGAAGAAAAGAAAAAAAAAAAAGAAAAAAGAAAAAAAAAAGAAAGAAAAAAAAATTGCGAGGGAAGGACAGAAATTGCATTGTTATCACCCCTCTGAAAGACTGGCCAAAAAATTACAACCCCATATATTGCCACTGTCCTAGCAATTGGATAGATAGAGCTTGATTCTTTTACTAAGTTACCATGTCTCCATCTTTATTTTAATATTTGCTACTTTAACTATTATATAGTTGTGGCTGTGCTTCTTCCACACCAGGCGGACGCTGGCCCCTGGCTGTCTCAGATCTGCACAGCGACCAGGACGTTTCCAGTCCGGATATGCAAGCAGGTGATCTTTACCTGCTGGACCCGGCTTCTCAGTGGCAGCTGGACCAAATAGTGTTGTGACAGCAGCGGCAGTAAGAAAAGGATGGCTCTTGGCTAAGCAGGTTTAAAGATGTCTATTCAAGCCGAGCTGTGGGAGGTCCGCAACTCGTCTAGACTGCAGGCCAGAGAGAGTTTGAATTTGCCTCTCTCATCTTATAAGCAGGGGAGGGTTCAGGGGAGGTTACAACAGGATAATAAATCAGGGGTTTCAGGGGGCAACAAGCCTCTAAGCCTCTGACCACTGATACCAAGAGAAAAGGAATTTCCCCCGGGGTGACCTATCACTCAACGCCCTCCCTCTGGGTTTTCCCAGTCTGGGGAGGGGTTCTAAAGTGATAGACAAGATGCCCTGAGCGGGGTGGGGGGCATCCTAACAGAGGGATGGGGGAGAGGATGGACAGGGATAGGTGGGGGGGTGGGATGATTGACATACAACACCTTGTTATACAGAAAACTCAAAAGGGGATGGACTGTTACAAAACTGGGGGTACAGTGAACTGAACCATAACATAAAACTTCTTATAAAAACTTAATAAAACAATTCTTGCACCTCCACATCTAGTAACTTTTATTCCATCATGTCTTGGTAAGATTTTCTGTTTACGTGCATTTCTGATTAGTGGTTTCTGCAGTACAGATAATTTTACTGGGTTTTTTTTTTATTCTATCATCATTTTTTACAAGTAGCAAGCAATATGAAATCAAAACCACATTGAAATAATTGAAAACTTGTCACAGATTACAAGTAAAAGAAGTTCAGGATAGAGTTTATAGCTGTAAATTTTTCTATCCATCTTATCTTCTCTGATCCATAGAGGAAACTTCGCAAAAAGACACATTTAGGTGAGTCAATCTCCTTTATCTTTTTGAGACATATAAGTGAAGTTATCTTGATTAGTTACTGACCTTCTATAAATTAAGGCAGGCTGACTACATCTGCTTCTAGAACTGAATTTAAATATCTGCAGATTGGTTACACATGCTTCACATTTGAAAGCATGGATGTTTCTGATATGTGGTTAGGATTGCAATCAGAGTGTTTCTTGATTCGTGCATGTAAGCCTAAGCACAGGCAAGTGGGATAATGCGCAGATGTAGCTCAGGTTTGTGGTTGTCTGTGTGCTAAGAGCTTCTCTGTGGTTGCAAAAAACCAAATCAGGATGAGGCAGTAAAGAAAATTTCCTAACGACACAGTCAATATTAATGTTCCAGCCTAAAATATTTCTTTAATGATCACACTCAGGGTAACATAGTCCTTATGTTCAAATTAGGAAACTGAGACACAAGCTTCAGTCATGTAACACCAAGGGAATGGGAACACGTTCTAGCAAGTTTTCTTATTTATCAAATTATGATAAAGAAGACCTAAAGGCTATTATGCAAGCTTAAAAAAGCAGAAAACAATGCATACAAATACAGATCTCATTGCCTTCCCTTCACATTTGTGTCTGTTTGTATCCTCTCTTAGCCCCCAAAAATTTGATAAGCTGAGTAGATAAACGGAGGTTTCTATTAGAGGGGTTAATTCATATAATTTCATTTATGACAGGCTATACCACATCAAGTCTATGACTGTCTCTGCTAACTTTCTTGGCAATCTGATCTATCTGGACTTAGGTGAATATGATAGTCTATTGCATGAGATATTAATAGATAAACCATGAAAAATAGAAGCAATAAAAGCATTATGAAAGGCTGAAAACAGCTGTGGGTAATGTTGAAAGGTGAAGTATCCCGTTGAGAGAACAAAAAGAAGCTAAAGCACAGCCCTACAAGGCTTGGTTTGGGGAGGAGTTTCATTACAGATTTTGTCACAAAACGTAGCATGCATTTAGGGCTTGCTGGTGACACATAGTTGCAAAACAACACCAAAAGAGATCAAAACAGCATACAAGATAGACTGATGATCACTGGCAAGAGAGGGACATAAGGAACAAGAGTGAGAATAGGATAAAATTCCAGGTACATGCCTATGTACAAAATGACAAGTACGAATTTTAGGTATAAGCTGGCAGTCTCACAGTGTAAAACGAGAGACAGTGAGACACTATTAGGCAATCAGAAAATGGCTATGTGTTCTCAAGTGTTATAATCTAAACAGGACATCCAATGCAAAGGGCTTTTACCTCCACCAGAGGCTGTGTCGATACCATTTCATAAGGTATGGATGGGATGAGAAGAGACATCAGGGACAGTTGTGTGTGAAAGGAGGTTGAATGCTTGAAAGCACTGAATAGAAAGAATAAATAGATTTTATCCAAGCTTGTGTAGAGCCTTTCCAAGGCACAGAGCCTGTGTTCTTTTCTAATGAACTGGTTTCTACCTAGAAAAACTTTTAACAACTAATCAGAGTAGATCACGTTTTACAGCATAGAGGTTGATGATGTTTACTCTTCTCATTAATACATGTAGGGCTTACTGAAGATAGTTATCTGCTTGTAGTGAAATAGTGCTGGGTCTCAAGAGGATTACAGGAAAAAAACAAGGGTAGAAAGGTAACAGCTTTAACAGCTGGTAAGATGTTCTGCTTATCAGTTTGTCATGAGTTAGTACAGTTTAGTTTTTTAGTCATAGAGGATTGTGGAGTGATTTTCTGGGTCAGGACCTGGGAATTGCTTTTGAAAAGACAGGGACCTATCAGAGGGTTAGTTGGAATATTGGCATCTGTTCTGACCACTGAAAAATGTCAGCTACAGCTTCGGGAAGTAACATATAAAACCCCTTAATTTGCTGTAGGTGGGCCTATTCCTTTTTTCCTTTGGCCAGAGAGAGAGAGACAGGTAACATTGAGTTGAGCTGTTGTTTCCCTCCGTTTTGGGGGGGAGCTGCCTGAGGCCTGGCCGGATTCCATCAGCTCCCGGGTGAGGGGGGAAGGAGAGGTTGCTGCTTTACAACAACTGCTTTCTCCAAACTCCCTGGAGCAGGGAGAGATCTCTGCTGGGCCTCTGATAAGAGCTATGGGCACCATTTAGGCTGAGGTCACCCTGATTTACACCGAGGGGTGGGCTGAGAAGGCATTTATGATCCTGCCTAGTTTTTTTGATTCTGGACTGCTCGGGTGCTCTGATCTCTGATGTTTCTGTGAGTTCTTCCTCCCTCACCAGCGCAGCCTTGAACATCTAACACCACGAGCTACAGACGGAGAGACAAAAACTCTGGGCAGATTTAACCTTTTCCTGGCAACATGAAACTTCCAGAGCTTGGCCCTTCTCTGAGAGAAAAAAGAAAAGGACAGAGTAAACATAAAAAAAGAAACAGTTTGAAGTCAGTAGAGCAAAAATGAAAAGACTATTAAGACAGCGGGTTGAAGATTTAATTGTTCCATTCTTATTTGAGCCATCTATATTTAGATTATTCCTTTAAATCATGAGAAAGATATGCATTTGAAGAGATAATTGTTTAGATTTGTGTGTAGATTTAAGCAAAAGTGTTTATGATGGACTAAGTAATATTAATCCTATGAAATGCTTGAACAGAAATAAAGATGAGAAGCCCTCTGCACCAGTGAAGAAGTGAGAAGATATCTCTGTACCTTAAGATAAAGAATCCTTTGCCTTTATTTTTCTTTAAACAATGACACCCCAATATGCAAGAGTCTAAGACCCATGACCCATAAGCAGCTTGGGAACTTGCTAATGGGAGGGGTCACATTTCCCCGGGAGGCTGTTTTTTGTAACAGTTAAAAAACCCACAAGAGAACTGTTCTATGTTGTCAGTGTGGTCCATGACTCTAAGAGAGACTCTTCTCCTAAAGAATTGATGAAAAACTATTATCAAATGATGAAACCAACTGAAAATTACAAGTTTTGTCTCTTTATATTGTTTTATAAGAAAGGCAACTGTTTATAAGGGCAGGGAAGAGTGTTTGTAGAGTTTCATTCTGTTTTGGTTTAGTTTTTTTCCCAACTTTCTTTTTTCATTCTCTTAGTGTGTGTTATTAAAACTATTTGTTCATTTTTAAAGTTCAGCCTGCTTTACTTTTCTCTTAGTCTCTCTCCCACAGAAAAAAAGTGAGTACAAAGATCAGAATGTAGTGAACGTGAAACCACTACACAGTTACTAGAAAGAAAGGGGAAAAAAAATCCAAACTCTCTCTGATGAAAGTAAGGCCAACAAACTGCGTCAGTGGCTCCTCTCTGGTCTTTCTCAGTGATCTATGAAAGGACACTCAAAGGGCTGATTTTAGGATGACGTTAAATTCTAGCACATCCCTAGTTATTTGGTGTAAGGCCTTCAAAAAGGTCAATTTTAACAAGAAGCAACCAAGTTTGGTGCTGAGACATCTTAACCTTCTCAGCTGGGTTTTCTCCCCAGTACTTCTTTAGAGCAGACAGTTTGAATTGTTTCCACAAGCCCACGAATCATACTGTTTATTTACTTGCATTAGCATGCAGTGTTAACTTGACACAGATCAGGACTAAGATCACTGTAACTTTTGTGTTTAAACTCCAGATTAAAAAATACACTAAGATTTGTACAAGAGGTAGTTGATTTAGAAGCCCAACTTGTTAAGTTTGGATTTAACCAGTGACTGAATTAAAAATTCAGTCTATTAACTTCTTTACAATAAACCCACAGAAATAACCCTTGTCAACACAGTTTCTCAAAATTCAGCATCCACCAGCTCATGTAGAGTTTCCATAGAGATGTCACCATGAAGAAATTGACTGCTCTCCCAGGATCTCCCTGCGTAGCCTGTCTACAGGAATCAGGTTTTCATGGTCTATCTGTTACTTTTCTCTAGCTCACAGCACTCAAGGATATCCCATTTCTATTAGTTCTATTGCTAATTGGATTTTGCAGAAATCAAGAGGCCTTCACTGTCTGGATCTTAATGGAAACTATATAGCAATGAACAGAACTAATACTGGTAAAGTCATTTAGAGGAAAGCAAGCTTGAGAGAACATTTAAACCTTTCAGTATCCTTTGGGTGTGTGACATGCAGACGTAGGTGAGGACAAATCCGTTCAGTCTGTCTCCTAGCAGCTGCAGGGTTGTCAGCTCATGATTCTGGGCTTTGCTGAAGTAATGAAAAACTTGTGGGCCTACTCCCAAATACTGAAATGGATTTTCTCACAACAGTACCTCAGCTGATTAGAAGGGCAAGATATCTCAGTACCAAGTATGGTTACTTCTTGTTAAAATTTAATTTTTGAAGGCCTTTCACTAATGAAATCCATTCTTCCAATATGAAAATATGTTCTGGGTCCTGGCTAAGGTGTTATTTTTGTTAGAAAATCAATGTCCTCCATCTGGAAAAAAATACAGGTGTTGATGTGTGCTCTCCCTTATTTTTAATCCAGATTTTTTGGTTAAGAATTCAGTGGTTTTAGTAGTTTTACCCTTCTCTGTCTCTCCATTTACTATGATAAGACACTCCATTACTGTTTGCCTCTTGACTCCTGAGGAACTCTTTTCTTCTACCTAGCTGTGACATACACTCAGTTTTACCTAAAGGTCCTCATGTTCTTGAGTTTGGTTACTACTGATAACTCTCAAAATGCAAAGGCTGAAGCAAGTAGTTTTTTATACCTCCTGCTGCTGCCTTAGTGGCTGAAAAAGACTCCAGCTTCATTTCCATAGGATGCAGTAGGAAGATCCTATGCCAAACAAAAGGGCAATGCTTTCTCTTGCTCATCAGTGGTAATTGTGATGATCATCTCTCATCTGAGATCTGATGGAACTCATAAATTCTCAACAGCACATCTGGAATAGCCTCTAATAGGTGTCATTCTACATTTGCACGGACAGAGACAGGGAATGCAGCCACTGATTCACAAGGGTTGAATTACTTTGTGGATGACACAATGCTGGATGGTGCCAGCTGCCCATACAGTCTCCAGAAACAGGACATCCTACTTTCCTTGCCCAGGGCAATCAGAGGGAGAGCAGGTGAGCGGGTTTCATACAATATTGTCCATCTGGGTCTACTCATAATCTGCTACTGTTGGTCCCATATTTGATCTTGGTTTTGGAGTTCGGAGAGAATTGGAAAACAGAAGCTGGAATAACCTTGCTCTGCTTCTAGTATTGACAAGGACATTTCTTTGCCTGTTTGTGCTAAGTATCCACATCCAGCAACACAAAAAAGCACTGAACACAGATCCTATAGGAACATACCAAGAGTTTAGGAGAAAGATGCCTGTTGCTGTCTGATTAACCAACATCATGTAACACTTCATAAACTTGGTTATAGTTACTCTATTTTGAATACAAAAATCTTATTTTCTGTGTACAGGGCTGCTGTTCCTGGCTGTAAGATGTTCTGCTCTGTGGCCAGTCCACTCTGCTGAGAAGAAGTCTCTGCTGAGAATCTCTGGTAGGGAGAATGGATGGGTCATTGCTCCCACTGCCTTGGCATCCTCCCAATGAATTTGCAGTACTGCTGAAGCCAGAAAAACGGTACTCTTGGTTGAAGTGATTTATTTTTATTAGTTAAAAACTAATATCAAGAATGGAAGTAATGTGAAATCATCTTTACTTAATAAATTCCCAAAGGTATAATAAATTTTTAATTGTCTTAAAATTGTATCTTCGTTTAGTGCAGTCTCAGTTCCTCACACAAGGTGGCAGCTCTTCTTTCCTTCTGCTCAGCTATTCCTCAGTGAAAGCTGTCCCTTTCACACTGACGCTGCAGGTGCTACTGCAACACAGTAATAAACAAAACCAGCCTTGAGACTCTCATCATTATTCACTCCAAAAACAGCATTTCACACAGAGCAGCATGGTTTGTGAGGAGCAGCACTGTTTCATTCAATACTCCATTTATCTAATTCCAGCAAGTAGCAGTAATTGATTTGTATTTGTGCTGGTTTTGACTGAGATGAAGTTAATTTTCTTCACAGTAGCTGGCATAGGGCTGTGATTTTGATTTGGATTTGGGCATGACAATACAGAGATTTTTTTTTTACTGCTGAGCAGATCTTACATAGAGCCAAGGCCTTTTCTGCTTTTGTCCTGCCATGCTGACAAAGTTGGGGGTGCATGGGAGACTGGGAGGAAAAAAAAGCCAGAACAGGTGACCCAAAGTGACCAAAGGGATACTCCAGGCCATGTGATATCATGCTCAGTGTATAATGTGAGGACAAAAAGAAGGGAGGGATATGATGGTGTTTGTCTTCCTAAGTCACTGTCATGTGTGATGGGGCCCTGCTCTCCTAGGCATGGCTGAACACCTGCCTGCCCCTGGGAAGGAGTAAATGAATTCCTTGTTTTGCTTTGCTTTTGTGTGCAACTTTTGCTTTCCCTATTAAACTGTGTTTATTTTAGTTCAAGATTTTCCAACTGTTGCCCTTCTGATTCTCTCTCCCAATCCTGTTGGTAGGGGAGTGAGTCGGGGGCTGTGTGAAACATGGTTGCTTGCTGGGGTTAAACATCAACAGTACTGCATTTCACAGTTTTTGAGGTTTGAAACTGCAAACTAAAAGGGGGGGGAAACCCCAAGCCACTTCTTTCAGTTTTGATTACAGATATTAACTTGCAGAGAAGGACATGAAACCCTATGCTCAGACTTTTAGACTCTGTCTCCTACTACCCTGGCTGCACCATTGTTTAGAGAAATGTAAAGTTATTTACATTCTGTATTTAGTTTAGCCCACTAAATAAGTGAGTGTATTTCAAGCAAGGCAACTGAAAATCAGGTCTCTGTATGATTCTGGCTTGCTAGAAAATAAATACTTAGGTCCTCCAACCTGATATCTATTTGACCCCAGCATTGCACTGAGTGTCCTGGTAAAGTCAGAAATTCTGAAGTGAATCTAACAATTAATGTTTCATAATGTCTTGACGTAAAATATGCCAAATTTCTAGCACTGTTGTTTTGAAACATGAGTCAATATACACTGTACAGCTTCTGCTTAGCTGAAACTTCTTAAGTAGGTTGTGGGGATGCCTCATTCTGTGGTGAACCAGCCCCCAGTTGGTGTGAAGTGGATCTCTGCTCCACTGTCACCAGCTTGGCCTGTCCCATTTTCAGAAGAGCCAAGAAGAAATACTGAAGCACCTAAGGATCATATATTTACAGTCCTCCCAAGTGCAGAGGAGAGATATTCTTCTTATGCCGTGGTCACGGCATAATGTAGCTTTAGTCCAATAAATATTTGTTCTAAATATATAAATCTCTAAAGTTCAGCAACCAGCAGCTCAGAGCCTAGAAGGCAGCAGCAGCAAGAAGAGAAGAGAGCCGGCCCTCTTTCCCACCCAGATGTCCCCCAGTCCTCTGAGCTTCCCGTCAGCGGGAGGCCAGCAGGTGTCAGCAGCAGTCTGGGAATGGGACAGAAGAAGCACACTGACCCCAGGAGCGGCAGAACCTCCTCGCTGATAGAAACGGAAAAAGACTAGATAACGATTAATAAAAAAAAATCCAACCAACAAAAAGAAAACCAACCCACAACCGAAACAAAACATAAAACCCCACGACTTTTTTAAGTGGGTGGTGATGTCGAAAGAGCTACGGGTGCCTTCCCTCTGGCTGACTCCCGCCTGCCGTGGAGCAGAGGCAGCAGCAGCCGGAGCCCGGAGCCGCAGCCGGAGCCCGGAGCCGCAGCCGGAGCCCGGAGCCGCAGCCGGAGCCCGGAGCCGCAGCCGGAGCCCGGAGCCGCAGCCGGAGCCCGGAGCCGCAGCCGGAGCCCGGAGCCGCAGCCGGGCACTCGCACACAGCGCACGGTCCCTCCTTCTCCCCGCCCCGAGCGCGGCCTGTGCCGCAGCGCAGCTCGCTGCGGAGGAACTTACCGAGAACCTGCAGGGCTGTGGCAGAGCGACGGACTGCTGCGGTCTGGGGCCGCCCGGAGCTGCCCGCCTGCCACCAGAGCCCGTCCCGCTGGCGGCGGCCGGGGCCCCGGCGGAGGAAGGGGCAGCGGCTGCTGCGGGAAGGGCAGAGAGATGCGCCCGCTGCTCTACTCAACGCCGAAGCCGCTGCGACTCTCTTCATCTCTCAGTCAATGCACCCCTGAGTGCATTACCTTAGGGCAAACGTGACCTAATTAATTGAAAGTCACTTACTTCTCAGTTAAGGTGCAAATTAATTTATTTTTCATCTCTTGAAAAGCGTAGGAAGATAGTTACCATAGAGAATTTACCATGGTAACTTGTCCTTTGACAGCTTGTTTTTGTATCAAAGTCTTTATTAAAGTATCAGTCTTCCTCAAAAAACCCTGAGAAGTTGCTAGAGAGACTTAGCAGTTGCCACACTTGAGGATTAATTGTCCATCATCAGCCCTCTGCATGGGTCCTGCACCTGCACCTTATTCCTACAAACACATAATGGATCCCTTTTGTCCCAAACAAGAGAAAGACCCTGTTACAAATGAGAGGACCAAATTCGATAAATCAAAATTTGGAATTTTATTAAGAGACAAAATAACAGTCTTGGACAGCCACAATTAAAAGGACAGCGTCGAGCCCGGGGTCGGCGCCGGGTGAACAACGATAACACACTCTGCCAGCCTGTTATCCCCCAAGTTCACATCTGTGGTTTGCAGCAGTCTCTTTTTATACACTGGATCGTGGAGAGAGGCCTGAGATGACGTAAGTCCTCCATCCGAGGCAGCTTCATTAAGTATGCAAGTTTCAGTTCTAAGAGTCTGAATGGATCAGCGGAGGAGGACAATGCTGTCGATGGTCGGTTCCAGGTGTGGTGTAGACATGCTAATTTTGGCCGGAGACAATCTAGATACGGATCTGAAACCATCATCAGGTTCTCCAGGCTATCATCTCTGTGTTCCGTTGCCCTTTGTTTCCTTTCAGCGATTCCTGGCAGTGACAGTCTTCTGTCCTCCTTTCTGGTAATTCCAATCAAGCTCTCTCCCTGTCCCTCCCAAACCTTTTCAGGCTAGGGACATTTTTGTATTCTATTAAATCCCCTTCTTCCCAAGTTAACCCACAAAATGCTAAAACAAAACCTAACTTCTAACATGCTAGTTTATACAGGACTTATAATCATACATTCAGTATTACAATTTATATTCTATTAACATGAAGTAACTTCAGAGCAGATGTTACCTTCCTTTTTAACTATTTGTAGCCAAAGCATGTTTGTGTCTCTCTCCTGGTAGCCAATGCATGTTTGTGTCTCCCTCCTGGTAATTCTTAATCATGTTATGTCTCGTGCTTCCCCCTCTCTTGTCCTTTCAAGCGAGAGAAATTCCTGCACCTTTTCTGAGCTGCTTTCCTTTGAGTTGACTCATAGTTTGTTGGATTAAAACAAAACTTACATTTATTGAGATGATATTACATTTTTATCTATCAACACGAATTAACTTTAGGACATATATCACAGACCCCACAGGGGCCTCAGCACCATGGAGCAGTGTTGCTATCCACCAGCAACTGTGGTGTATTATCAAGGTATCAGACAGGTGAAAATACATTACATTATTTCCAAATAATGTTTCTTCCAAATTAAGTAAGTCAGGCCCTTTGATAGTGTCTTGGGTTGCAATATATAACCAAAAGTATGTATTCTATTCCCAATCTGTTGAAACCAGTTAAAGAGTTGTTTTTTCTTTATCTCAATACTCTGGTGGGGAGGGTGTGGGTGTCTTCTGTTAATGGGCCAGCTGTTAAAACCAGGTGGAGCAATGTTCCTTATCTCTTCCATGACCCATCCTCCCTCCAGGGGGTATCTGCTGTTAATGGGCCATTAAAGCTCACTGCATGACTGATACAATTACATCATCCCATTGTGAGATGCTCCACCCAGTGGGAGGAGCCAAGCATTCCTACCTGGATAAAATCTGGCATTCAGAAGACCAGGACAGCCTGTTTCCACTGGATTCCCAGAGGAAAGACTGGACCCATCTCATCACCACTGGACCTTTCTACGGGAACATCTCTACTCCAACAGAACTATATGTGTAG
Organism: Hirundo rustica; assembly: GCF_015227805.2. Classification (NCBI taxonomy): domain Eukaryota; kingdom Metazoa; phylum Chordata; class Aves; order Passeriformes; family Hirundinidae; genus Hirundo; species Hirundo rustica. Next base: position 18,616,234 of record NC_053450.1, read on the forward strand.
TGGTGCAAGAGTGGTTTTATTAAGTTATTAAGTTATTTTTGTAAGATTTATAAGTTATTTTTGTAATGGTTTATTCCACTGTACCCCCCTGTGTTCTGTAATGGTTTCCCCCCTATGTGTTGGTTATATAACCAGATGTTTTATGTCAATCATTCCTCCCCTGCACCTGTCCCTGTCAATCCCCCCTCTCTCCTCTTGGTCCCCCTGTCTGTCACTTCGAGATCCTTCCCTGGATTCTGGAAAGATCCAGGAGAGGTGTTGAGTGATAGGCTGGTGCCCGGGGAATCCCCTCCTCCCCTCTTGTGATTTGTTCATTGTTCAGTAGCTGACACCCCCTGTTACACCCCTGTGTTCCCTGGTTGGCTGACCCATTGTCACCACCCCTGGATCCTCCCCCGTTTATAAGTGGCCGCAAGGCTTTGATCTGGGCTCTCTCTGGGCAGCAAGGGTCTGAGGCGGAGCTCCTTGCCGGACTCCCCCTTAATAAACTACCTTGTACCCTGCTCAGAGAGAGTCGACACTTTTTCCGTTGCCGCAGTCGTGACGCCATCAGGTCCACCCACCAGTGTGGGGAACCAAATACCCACCGGGAGGAGGTTAGTCGCCCTGCCTGTAACCCCGACCGATCCTCGCTGTAGCAGTGCAGAACGGAGCTAGCCTGTGGTCAGCGCCTGCCGGGTGTGAGGGACACTGCGACATATATCTGTCACTCTATGAGGACTCATTTGGACCACTCCCAGTACCTGACCAGGGTGTCAGGTTGTATTCTGACTCTGTCACTCTTTCTAGGATTTTTTGATTGTTTGTTTGTTTGCTTTGCTACATTTGTATTTTTAATATTCCTAGTAAAGAAGTCTTATACCTGTTCCCAAACCTTTGCCTGAAGGCGCTTAATTGCAAAATTATAATAATTTGGAGGGAGGGGGTTTACATTCTCCATTCCAGGGGGAGCTCCAGCTTTCCCTGGCAGACACCTGTCTCTTCCAAGCCAAGACAGAATCACAGAATGACCTGGGTTGGAAGGGACCTTAAAGATCATATAGTTCCAACCTCCCTGCCATAGGTAGGGAACATTCCACCAGACCAGGTTGCTCAGAGCACCATCTGGCGTGGTCTTGAACAGCTCCAGGGATGGGGACTCTACAACTTTTCTGGACAAAGTATGTCAGTGTCTCAGTGCCCTTTTAGTAAATTTCTTCATAATATCCAATACAAATCTATCCTCCTTCAGTTTAAGGCCATTTTCCCTATCACTAAATGTCTTTGCAAAAATCCTTCTCTAGCTTTCCTGTAGCTCCCTTTAGGCACTGGAATGTGCTCTAAGGTCTCCCCAGAGCCTCCTCTTCTCCAGCTGAACAGCCCTAGCTCTCCCAGCCTGTTTTCACAGGAGAGATATTCCAGTCTTTGGATCGTCTTCATGATCCTCCCCTGGACTTGTTCCAACAGGTCAATGTCTTTCATTTGCAAGGGAGCCCAGGTAGACACAATACTCCAACTGAGGTCTAACAAGGGCAGCGTAGAAGGAGAGAATCACCTCCCTTGACCTTCTGGTCCTGCCTCTTGTGAATACAACCCAGGATACAATCATTACTGAGTTTCTATTTGCCTTTTTTTTTTTTTTTTTTTTTTCTCTCTTTTCTTCTATAGACAAGTTTAGCAATGCAGCAGTATAGCCGCTTTGAACAAAAATGGGAAATTCACTATTAAGTTGGATCTCCAGCACTTGAAACATGTTACTTTATGAACATATATAGAGCTAAGGTTACATCTTGAAAAAAAGGTGAGAAAAACAAAAGAACAAGAAAAGCATTTTGGTAACAAAGTCCTGGGTTGCAAACATAAATAAAAATGTTGAGGGCTTTAAAAATACTTTGATCTGTCAATTTCAAATACATTTTCTGGTTTAGGAAAGAGTAGTATAATAAGATCTTCCAGCAGGTCTTCAAGAAATTTAAGTACTAGAGTACAAATTGTGTCACATCACTCTTCTTTAGATTTTCCAGGTTGTGGGTGAGCCAGTCAGGCTTTGTGTGCATCCTGTAATCAGGACAGTGAAAGCTGTACCACAGCCTGTGTCATTACAGTGGGAAAGTGCTGTCCTACACCAACCCGTAAGTTATTGACAGTTTGTGCATGCATATTTTTTTGCCCTCATTCTGAGGTTGACAGAACCATTTTTCATTACCAAATAGTAAATATCTAAGACCTACAGAATTTAGTGGCTCCACTCACTGATTGAAGTTCTGAGTGCATAATGACTTTCATTGACAGACAGTGTCTGGATGAAAAATAATTCCTTGTGGAGGTAACATAAATGACATAAAGTACAAGAAAACAATGCACATTGTTTTTATTGAAAGGTTTTTCTCAGGATGTGTTAGGACCTTTTTCCTGAGACAGCTATAAGAAGTTGTTGGAGTCCAGGGCATTCCTTTGGCTGCCCTGGAGGGTCAGGGACCTGGACAGGGGGGTCTGGGACCCCAGGCCAGAGCTCAGAGAGACACTGGCTTTGATCTCAGTCCATGGGAAAGCCTTCCAACACTGAGAGATGAATTACAGGCCACAAGAGTGTGAAAAATTGTAGTTTAGTATATCACAGGGTGAAAAAACAATAAGTTTAGGTTTCTAACATTGAAGTGAATGGGGGCAAGATGGAGAATTTGGGGCGTTGTCTCCTACTTCTTCTTTCTTCTTCCCTCACTCCATTTCAGCAGTGACATTGGCACAAAGCAGTTTAATGGGGATTGGGTCAAGGTAGAGATGACCTTTTTAGTAATAGTGATAGGCATTGGTAAGAAATAATAAATAAAGAATACGTAGCAATTAATATAAAAGATAATGACAGCCCAGTTCGGGAGGAGTCGAGGAGTTGTCAGATGCCCGAGCAGCTGCAAACATCTCTCGTGGAGCGCGGAGAAAATTGTAAGATAAGAAACAATAAATGAAACATGCAACCTTGAAAAATCAGAATTTGAAGACTCCGTCTCTTTCATCCGTTTGGCACAGAGCTTTGCAGAGGGCAAAAAAGGCTCTAAAAACCACCTGAATGTTGGGGAACAAACCTAACAAGAAGTCTAAGATAATACTGATTTAAAATTTCTTTTAATGTTAAAGGCTCTACAGATAGCAACATTACAAACTGGAAACAACCTGCTACTTCTAGACAACATTGTGCAGCCAGAATGGCCAAGTGCAGGTGCCTGGCCTCAAACTGAAAATACCCACTGACCTCAGGGGGAGTTGCACATTCCAGAAGAGTCTTGGGAACAACCCTGAGACATCACACAGGCTGCAGCCAGCTTTGGTGGCAGTTTAGCATGCCTGCTTCAACAGAGCCCTCCTGCACCCAGTGCATTTGAGTTTCCCTGAATGCTAAGACAATGTGGCTTGTCACCATACTAATTAGAGAGCTGTGTGCTCACAAGGGCAGCAGAAAATAAAGGAGAGGGCTCAGGGCTGCCCACACAATGCATCTCCCAGCAGATACCAGTAGCCAAGAACCAGCAGAGCCTGATGCTTGCCCACATTCCCTTCCAATGAGCAGCAGAAGGGAAGAAACCACATACAGAGATAGCTGCAACTTCACCTTGGAAAGGTGCTAACCCAAATTCTGGGAAAGAAGTGTCTCTCTCCTCTCTGAAAACCCCTACTGCCAGAGTGTTACTTTCCTGGAAAATTTCACCTTGCTGCACCACAGTGACTGCTCTACAAGCAGAGGAATTAGCTGCAAGACCTAGTTGAAGATGTCTAAAACATTTTTTGCTCTCTCTGCCAGGAAACAGGTTTCCTGGGACTTTCCAAGTAAAGCACCCAAAGGAAACATCCTGCTGAACAGCAGGAGTTACAATACAGGAAGTTGTCACTGGAAATGCTGAGTAATTGTACAAAAATGTGCTAGCAATACTCCCTTAAAAAGTATGTGATCATCTTTGAACCAAGTTTAAAGAAACACTTCAAAAATAATTGCTCCTTGATTTGTTTGACAAGTCGGGTTCAAAATTCAGTTTCCCTGACAACATCTGAAGACATTAAAATGTGCAATGCATTTAGGAAAGAAAATAAAGGGAATGGAAAATTTCTCCCAAAAGTTAGTTAAAAGGATATGCATAGAGAAGGAAAAACAAGAATGGGCAGTCACACGCCGATAACCTTAAAGATCAAAATTTTCATCTTTTTAGCTTTTGCAGGAAATAAAAGACTGAAGCTGGAAGTTGCTGCTGTCACTTTTATCATCCAGTTGATTTGATTGCTGCAGTTAGGAACATGTGGCAAAAACTATTTGGCTGCTTCTTAGAGATGAAGCAGGCAGAAGACTGCACACTGCTCTTCTTAAGCACGGCTGGCCAAGGCAGCCTTGCACAGGCTGGACTGAGTGGCCACCTGCCGAAGTGATCACTGGCACCTCTTGTTAAAAGAAAACACCTCTGCTGTGTGGGGGGATGATGGGCAGCCATTTGTGAGACACTAAAGGTAATGATCAGAGAACTCAATGAGTGTCCTTAGGGTCCCACCCTGTGGCTCAGCACAGCCTCCTGCACACGTCTCTTGCGCTGCACAGAGCCTGTGTGTGACAGAGCTGGGAAGGGGAGGCGTGCCCAGCCTGCAGCACGACCTCTGGCACCTGACTGATGGCTGCCTGCAACCACAGAGCTCCTGACAGGCAACATCCCAACAAAGCCACTACTGAGCCCACCAGAGCTGGGTGAAAAGCTTGGCAGCACTATTTGCACAGAGTGGCACAGTTTGCAGTGTGGAGTTTCAGAGGTTTTAATTTCTATTAAATATAAACAGCAAGCGTATTATCTTCCCCTTTACCTGAGTTCTAATCAGCAGACTGGAATCGTTTGCTAGCTGAAATATTTCTGGGGATTCACAGAGCAATAGCGAGCTTTCAGAAATGCTTCTGTACTTCCCCAAGGTGAAGAAACTCAGAAGAAAATGATCAGACCCCTCTTCTACCTCCTCTTCAAATGATAGGAGCAAGTTCTTGCTGCACAGAATCACGTTCTCTATATTGAATAAACCACTAGACCTTCTGGCCTATTGGATACACACCAAGAGGATACTTCAAAAGAACAGTGGTACTACCCCTACATGTCCTCCATATACCCATAATGATTGCCTGGAAAGACAACACTGGGAGAATGTGACTTGTTTAATAATCAGACAGCTGTGGCATCCAAAATTATTTGTGTCTGTGTGCTTCAGTGCTCAACTCTGCTAACTGAAAAAAAATAAACAAAAGCCTGAAATTGCAATGAAGTACCAGGTATTTATTGAGTCATTCATTGTGTCTCCAGCCTGTTTGTGTCCAGATTGATTTAAGAGCTCCTCTCAACCTTTTGTAAATTAAACTTGTTTTCTAGCCTCATTTCACAGTAAGAGTGATTTTAGAGTGATCTGGCATATTTGCTGCCCCTTTCCTCAGGGAACTGTGAATGTACTTAATGTGAACCATATTACAGCATCCCCCTTGGCCACAGGAGACTTTCCCTGTCCATAGGGCATCCTCCAGTAGGCTGGGTGAGGGCTGACAACATCAATTGTCAGATTTCAGGTGAAATATCCCCTCTCTAACCACTAGCAACTGTCAGATGATCAAATTCAGGACAGCATAAGGAAAACTACCATAGCAAAGGAACAAGTGGCTCTATTTTCACATGAATGATCCAGTGTTATTGATGATGCTTGAGGGGGGCTAATACCTCCTATGCAATAGTGTGTGGCTGTGACACTTTACTGTCATGCTCTTTTTGATTATGTTTAGCAGGAGCCAGTAGGAAGAAATAAGTTCTGCACAAGGTGCAAGATCCTTATTGATCACAGTGTGAACCTTCTTTCAAGAAAAGTTCCTATTTCTGTACATGCCCTTCCTCTGTGCAAATTAGAGGAAGGAGAGCAAATCTGATCACAGCAAAGAAAGATCAGTCTTAGTTATGGGAGGGAAATGAAGCTATTGGGAAAAAATTCCTTGAAAGAAATAAAAAGAGCAGTTTTAAGACTCAATCTGTGCCTAAGAAGCTATTCAGGTAATACCAGCTGGGATTTAAACTCGCTGTTGATGTGAAATTCCCTCAGTCTTCAAGATGTTAGGGCTAGAAAAGCTGTAGCTGGCATTCTCCATGCTGAGGCTTGTGCCACTGACACAGAGCAGCGGACTGTTCCAGCCACTGGCTTCAGCCAGGGACAAAGGGAGAACTGCAACAAATTATTATTAAGGGATCACGTCTGTGCCCATGTCTGCCCAGGCTCCAGTTTCAGGAACACAACATGCTCTGAAGCCATCCTCTGCCTCCAGCAAGATAAACCTTAAGTGCCTTTCCTATGAAGAAGCAGTTTTCTGTTTTTGTACCAGCCCTGGGTGATTCCTTGTTGGCAAAGTTCCGCCCTTAGTTGTAAACCAATATTTGTCTGAGACTGTTCTGCCTGATTATGCTTCCTTGACCTGTGACTTTTAAAATTTAAAGACTAAGTTGCTTAGAGAAGCAGCTTAGGTAAGCAGGTGCTGTATGAGGAACAGTAATATATGAACAGTCATTTACTGAGGAAGGTGACAAGGCTTATTCTTGCCCTTGTGGAACTTTATTTCAGAGAATGGTTCCAGTAAAGACTCCTGCCTCCCACACACCATTATTACATTTGGAGGCTTCCTTGTACCCAGGAAATTATTTTTGTCAGTGATCGTCTTCATACTAGAGCTTTATGCAATCATTAAAAAAAACCCTGAAAAACAACAACAAAAAACCAACAACAACAACAACAAACCCCACACCATTTTACTCTTTCCAAAATAAGAACAAGGTCTCCAATCTGGCTTCTTTTCATAGTGGAAAATCACTACGGAGAAAAGCAGAGATTTGAGGTGCTTGTGAAAACATTTGGCGTTGGTATGATGTGCAGTACTGCTTTGTCCTGGCTGAACCTTTGTAAATGCACTTTCCTGTGTGTTCATTGATGTCATCTGGCTCCTAAGTAAGCATATAAGCTTAACTAAGGACAATTTTGTATCCATTAGGCTGGAAAACAAGGGTTTAGTAAGGCTGAGAAAGAACACTTGCATTGTTTAAAGAGCTTTGTGTGTTGCCTTCACCAGTAAACAGTGAGAAAGAACCATGGAAATAGAGGGGATGACAAGAAGACAGCTGACCCCAACCATGGCTTTCACAGCTTGCAGCAGCTGACATGCAGACAGCCTCCATTTCCCACGTAGCTTCACATGAGTTTTGATAGACTTGGAGAAAAAAAAAGAGAATTACAGAATATGGCCATAGGAAGAAGACAAGGTCTAGTGGCAGACATTCCTTTCTTAACCTTTTGGGAACCCCCAAGAAGAATCTATCAGATTTTAGTACACTTCTCAAGGCCTTACTGTTTTTCTGTGGTCTGCAGAGAGGTCTAAGAACTGAGGATCAGTTCCTGCACAGCATCTATTACCAACAGGGGACCATCCATCACTGACTCCAAAATTATTTCCATTCCTAGCCATGACCTGAATCCATGTTGTGAATGATCCAGTGTTACCTTCAATTACAGCAACTTGTAAAAATCTTAGCATTTTGTTTGTGATTGCTGGGGAATGAGAGGTTTGACAGCCCATGGCAGTGCTAGGTGGCATTTTTTCAGGATTGGCCATGCTATGATGCCTTAGCCACAGGAACAGGAAAGTTCTCCCTGAGTGATGTGCTGCTTATTTTAATCAAATCTGGCAGCAGTTTTCCAGGATTCTCACATTAGTTAAAAGATCATGGAACAGCTTCACAAGGTTTGGGTCAAGATGCCATTAAGATAGTCTTTCAACATATCACATCACATAGAGTCTTCAACATATCACACACAGTCATTCTTTTTTCTTAATGTTCTGTGTATTTGGAAGACTTTAAACGACTTTCTTTTTATTGTAAAATGCAGTTAATAGATGTGTTGATGTTTAACATTTGCAATCCAGTTAAAAGTGTTTGATTTGAAATTTTAAGCTCAAGGCCCTCTTTAAATAAAACAAAAGCAAAATCCTCTCATCTTTGATGCTCTCTTTATCAACTTTTTATGCTATCAGCTCTATTCAAAGGAATATTGTGGAATAGCTTCTGTATCAAATGGCAATACCAGTGAATAAACATGGAGCCAGTGAGGTGCAATAAAATAAAAATCAAGATAAAGTGTGACCATAGATGCACTTTTCAAAATCTAAATTAGCAATTATATATAATTATAGAGCATTTGTACTCAGAACATTATTAAGTTTAAATTACTCTAAAACTTATTTGGGTTTGGTGAAAAACCAGCCTGTGCAGCCAGTGAGGAAAAAAAAATTCAAGTGAAATCATAGTTCACAGATTTATTGAGCAGGCTAATTTCAGTGTAACAAATAATTGAGTTCACAGAAATCTAGCCCAAGTCTACGTGAAAAAGTCCAGAGAATTGTGTAGAAATTAAGTTCTCCTACATGTCATTATAGAAATACATAAATAGGTTATTTCCAGAATTTCTGGGAAACTACAGAATTGCTGAAGTCTCAGACCCTGGAAACTGCTGACTGAAGGTGTTGCAATTCTCATCAGTTTTATTTTGGGAAGACCAAGTCTGGTCAGGGTGGTAATGACAGTCAAGATGAGGATAGGAGGTCTGACAAGGACTGCAATAGCTTCGTTCAGCAGCTGGCAGTGCTCACAAAGTACACGTGTGTAAGACAATAAGTAACTTTCAAGATGCAGCAAAAAATAAAGTCTCCTACTTTCCTTCCAAATGGAAAATCAGTGAAGGAATCTGATTAGTTAACTAAGAAACCCAATGAAAACTGTTATTTTCTTTCATTGTGGAAGTCATACTTACAGTGTGAAGTTACATTTAATATTACATAGAGTAAATTTTTAAATAAAACACTGAAAAATGAACTGTAATATTTTTCACATTCAAACTTTGAAATGGAAAAGTTTTGAATTTTTACAAACTCTTTTCTGTTTTTTCTTGCAAACTCTTTGGGTTTCAGAGGGTGCAGGTATAAGGTCTTATGTGGCAACAAAAGATGAAGTTTTGAAAATTCCTGATGTTTTTTCAGAACTTTGTTGAGACTGAATTCTTTTCAAGAAACTTGTGGATTTTCTATAACTTTATATTTGAATAGAGAAGGTGGTCCATAGAAAATTTTCTAGTAAACTGTAATGTGCTTTGTGGCCTGCAAAACACTGCTTTTGTTGAAGTACAGTACTAGGGGTACTACTGTACAAAAATAAAAAAAAAAAGCTGTGCTTCTGGAGATATGCTCCCCCCCTGCCCCAGGCATTTCTCTCCACCCAGGAACTTCATCTATCTTCCACAGAAACTTCTCCTTGTTCAGTGCACAGGGACAAAAATGTTTTGCAACAAGCCATTATTCTTTTTATCTGAGCTTTGTTATCACACATTACCCTGAGAACATCAACAATAAAAAATTGTTGATAGCAGCTGTCATAAAGCATTCAGCAGCAGGAGATGCACCATTCCCATCATTCAGATAAGAGCTATTGATTGTAAGAGCTCTTCTTAATGTGCAATGTAAAACATGGCATTTAATATAGTTCAAACAGAGCTCACCGACAACTCAGTGGATAGCTAGGAAGAGCTATCAAACACTATATGCTACTATTTTGGCAATCTTTTTTGGTGAGTTCAACAGTCCACTCATATTTAAAAAGAAGCTTTATTAGTCACTCTTTCTTCTTGATAAACGCTTTTACAAAACCCATGGGGTGCGGTGGCTAAGTGGTTTCACGTGCAGAGGAACGTGTGTCCTCTGGGGTGTCACACGCAGGAGGACAGCTGACCGAGGGTGGTTTCAGCTTTCCCAACAGATTGGTGGCAGGAAGGTGCTGCTAAGTGACTGTGCCACTCAGGATCAGAGCTGAGTCTTTCATGTTATACTAAACACAGGCCAGACCCTGGCAGCATGAACTCGTTAACCTCATGACTCTTGATCTCTCAATTATGTCCAAGTCTCCACTCACAGAAGATCTCGGGACAAGTCTGGCTCCAACACCAATTTATTTATTTCCATAAATGATCTATTTACATTGGCTTGGAAGTCAGCATCTTTTTTTAAAGACAGTCACACTTAGAAGAGATTGTCTATGTTTTTGAGGTGCCTTAATGTTATATCAATACAGATGTGGGACAGATAGTGTTGTAGAAGGAAATTTAACCTTGGAATTCATTTACCATCCAAAATTTCAGCAAGAAAATTAAAAATTCTGTGTTTGAAGTGACACTTGAGATTTATGGCAGTCTTGCAATTATATGAACTAGTCTTGCCTAAGCAATGAAAATTCCCTCATTTAGACAGCAGCTGAAATATAGAAAAGAGCTAACCTGTAGGAAGATATCAAACATGAGCATGGATAGACAATATCAGTGTGCAAACAGAGGGAGGTGACAGCTCTGCACTTAGACAAAAGTTACCCACACTACTCATTAACAGGAGAACATTTCTGTCTGATCAAGTAAGAAGGCCCTGGATCAGATCTATGCTGTTATCTTAACCCTGTTGTTTCTTCTGCAGCCCTTGGTGTCATGTTCAAAGTTAAAACAGTCACAAGTACCTTTGCTTCTTATTCTGTCCTAGACTCACACAGGATGCAGTGTGAATTTGGCAGAGAAGTTTGCTGGCTATTGCTTCAGAGCTTCACATGCTTCTTACAAATCTCTCCAAGAGAAGCCACTGCATTTTCATTTACAGAAGTACCTGAGCAACCTTGGATCAAGAGCTTTATTTTGATCAAAGATTTTTCCCAGAGAGGTTGTGGAGTCTCTCTCAATGGAAATAATCAAGAACCTTCTGGATCCAATCCTGTGCCAGGTACTCCAGGATCACCCTGCTTTGAGCAGGGATGTTGGACCAGATGATTCATTGTGGTCCCTTCCAATCTGACACATTTTGTTATTCTGTAATTCTGATTCTGTGATTAAAGTCCTTCTAGAGTTAGGCATGCATATAAATGTCCTATGGCTAATGCTCAGGATTATTCATGAAAGTAAAGATAGACAATTTTTTTTAGAATGAAGTGGGTAGGAGTTAATTCACATTAACCTACAAAGATATTTCTAAAACTAACTCATGATACATTGAAGTTTCTCTGATTTTCAGTGTCACTGAGGTACTTTTAAAACTGCTGCCATTGTTATTCTCAAACACATTAAAATTAGCAGCTGTCAAATGAGCAGGAGGGACACTTTCCTAAAATTTATATAGTAAAATGTATCATGTTCCACAGGGAAAATCCATCCAACACTCAAATAAACATTGATCATATATTCAGATTTATTTGGGTGATTCCACAGTGACTATTTACTTTTGTGTTCATATGTGATATGTGCATTCATCACTGCCATCATTTAACTCCGTGTCTCTATCCTGGGCAGCCAGGAACCTTGAATTCCATTCCTTGCCCTTTATCATCTGGTTTGTCCACACTTGTGCATATCTTCCAGTCCCAATAACAAGGGCTTTTCTGTAGCTCAATGAAAATTGAAGTTTTTTCATCATCTGATGGACAACCACCCTTCACTGGATCAGATGAAAATCACTTAGCTTGCCAATGCACACACCAGTGTCATTGTAAGTCCCTGCGTAATAAGTCTTAATCAGCAGCGGTAGATGTCAGAATCTGATTCTTTCAGACTTCCCTAGATTTGAACTGCTTTCTGTACTAAAACATTATATATTCTTAAAGTAAGACATCCAGTATGGTTTTCATATAAGAAAAACAAAACCAAAACAAAACCAAACCAAACCAAAACAAACAACAACAACAAAAAAATAGCACTACAGCACTTTGATCTGTGTCTAATAATGCAACTTCCAAAAAGTATCGTTCCATAGATAGATTATAATCTCTGGTCTGCTTTTAATAAATGTCAAGGAACCATCCCGATCTAGAGGCAAATGCACAAATATGGAAGATCGAATGGTTTGGCACAGTGATTTACTGAGGATTAGATAAAGTTGGATAAAAATTACACTCAGTCAGAGAAATTAAATCTTCCCTTAGACATTCTTCTGCATTGTTAACCCACTTTACTTACTACAAGGATTATTCTCATAAACATTCCAGGATCACAAATTCTCACTAATAAACAACAGAAGAAGGTCTTCCTCCCTTTGATCTCCTCAGCTGGCCAGTTGTTGCAGAGCCATTCTCTGGGTATCTGACTCTTGCCTGACACTCTTTAAAGACCTCCATTGCCTGGCACCCTGGACTCTGCTCTGGGTGCTGGGGCCAGGCAGTCTCCTGCAGGAGTGCTCAGCCTCCTGGCCTCTCCATGGATCCAGTCTCACTGGCACAGCACAGCACAGGATTCATGAGCAGCAACAGTGAGGGGAGCTGCTCAGGGAGCCAGAGCACCATGCACTCCATGGGAGCACTTGTGCAATCCATGGGAACACTGGGCACTCCATGGGAACCCTGCGCGCTCCGTGGGAGCACTGGGCATTCCATGGGAGTACTGGGCACTCCATGGGAACCCTGCGCGCTCCGTGGGAGCACTGGGCATTCCATGGGAGTACTGGGCACTCCATGGGAACACTGGGCACTCCATGAGAGCACTGAGCACTCCATGGGAATCCTGCGCGCTCCATGGGAGCACTGTGCACTCCATGGGAACACTGGGCACTCCGTGGGAGCACTGGGCACTCCGTGGGAGCACTGGGCACTCCATGAGAGCACTGCACGCTCCATGGGAAGCCTGTGCGCTCCATGGGAGCACTGGGCACTCCATGGGAGCACTGCGCACTCCATGGGAAGCCTGTGCGCTCCGTGGGAGCACTGGGCACTCCATGAGAGCACTGCACGCTCCATGGCAGTGGTGGATGGGGAGGAGCTGCCCCAAGGCCTCCCCCATGGAATCTCAGGATAAAGTAGCCTTGAAGTACTTCCTAAACAATGACAATGAGCAATGCTCTTCCTATACCCAACTCTTAATTCCACCTTTAGTATACACACAGCAGATATACTTACTGAGAAGGATTGTTCCTAAGCTGCAAATTGTGTGGAATTGTGTCTCCCTGGGGCTTGAGTAAACTGTATCCTTTTCATTATTCAACTCAAAATAGGAGAGGCCTTAAAGAAGTACATATCCCTGCTCAGTGCATTGCCTCATACCAGCCTTTGCCTGTGGATGCCACTCACTGAAATGCTTTTCATGTGATTTCCATGGGCTTCAAATGTATGATGAGAAGATTTTATCTTTATTACATCTCTCCTACCATTCAAAAACTCCTAATCACTTTCTCCTTCTTTCTTGAGTAAACCTGGAATTATCTGAAGAGAAATACCAGGAGGGAAATAAGGACCAATATTGATACACTGCAGTAATTTCAACAACAAAACCAAAAATTATTGGCAATTATACGGCAATGAAAAGAGCAAAAAAAGATTATTTTCAACTGATTTAAAATTATGATATTTTTATTATATTGGGAAACCTGTCAAGCCCTAAGGGACAGACCCATTGACCTCTGCCACAAATATTAACAGGTTCCACAGAGTAAAAAAAGAAAAGTGCAATGGCCCAAAATTTCCATACTAAGTCAAGTGATGTGAGTACCATAATACTCTTCAAATGTAAATGTGTTTCTCCTTTATTTTAAGAAAAGAGCTAGAAAAGTTGAAGAAGCACTCTGGAGCTCTGTTATAATACTGAATTTGATAGTGTTCACTGAAATTCCAAGCCTACAGATCTCCTGGGATATACAAGACTGGATTACTTCAGCAGCAACTAGTGATGTAGGGAAAGAACTAGGAAGGTCCAGGTCTGCAGTCCAGTGAGAGCTATAATCAGTTGACTTGCCTGAGAAGCAAAACACTTCAAGCTGACCAGTCACATATTTTCAAATGTCAAAAACCGTCCTTGAAAATTCACCACCTCCTCAAATTTTCTGTGCTGAAATGTCTGACACCATTGTGAGGGATATTGACTTGGTTCAGTCAAGCAAAGGGGATGAGAAGTTGATTTTTCCCTCAAAATCACTGTTAGTACACTCATCTGTATTTTGAGCCACTAAGTCATTCACTGGATTAACAGGCATAGCTGTGTCCATGCTGAAGCATGAGGTAGCCAAAATTAGAAGATCAGGCTGATGATAAAAATGAATAGATACTTGTCACTGCCTCCCAGAACAGTTCATTCCAGTTTGGGTGCTGCTACCAGCAATTACGTATCTTTGTATCCAAGAGGAATGCATAGCTTGCCCCCTACTGCAAATCAAATTATATGAGTTTTAAATAATAACCTCAAGCTCCCACTCCCCTACTCTCATCTTTTTTGCAAAGAATTTTACCCCGTAATCTGGGCCCGTTAATTACTGTTACATAATGTAACAGGCAGATGTCTGAAGCATAGTTTTAAAATGAGGTAGGTTTAGAAGTTTCTGATGAAAACTAGGCCCACAACTGGGCCCCTCAGCTCTTCATTGCCAGCTTCCTTGGCTGTTGAAGCTTAGTCATGAGCCAAGGAAACATCCATATGGCACTGTAAATATCACATGATCTTCCAGAAATTCCCATCACTCACTTCTTGACACCTAAAGTCAACAGGGCAGGCAAGCAGCTCCAGAGAGCAGCATTCTTCTCACAGGCTGGCCACCGGGCTTCCACTCAGCTAAAGATAGGCAAAATCAGGGGTCTGCCTGTGCTAACAACAGCACAGCTGCATGCTGTGAGAGCAGCTGCTGCCTACGTGAGAACTGATAAATAAGGGTCTGTCCCGCCTGTGGCAGAGGAATGTGATAGCGGGGGGAACGGGCAGAGCCAACGGCACCCGTGAGAATTCATCTGCGTTACCAAAGGTCAGGAATCACAGTCACAGGGTCCAGCCTCAGAACACTGCTACCACCTTTAAAATGAGATCCCCCACACCGCAAGAAAATCTACAATGAATTACTCAAGAGGATTTCTGCTTTTTACTATAGACACCTCCAAATGTGAGCTGTAACATCAAATGTTTCAAGCAAGCCTTTGTGTCAGGAACTTTCGGGATAGAGAATAACAAAAGACCTGAGCATGATTTTCATTGAAAATATGCTAATTGCTTTAGCCAATTGAGAGATTAAAACAGAAATGCAGTATTTACCTAATTCAAGGTGTTTGCCTCTGTGAATATTAAAAATCTTCACAATAAAATACCAAAATTATACTGAGACTTCTTTCCAGAGTTTTGAATTACACTTTAAAGCAAATAATGAAATATTGCATTTATATTATATAAAGACTTAATTTTTCTGGATTTTTTTTTTTTTTTGTGTGTGTGTGCAGAGTTTTCTGCATTAAACATATTTCCTAAAATTTACAGGCTGTTTTCCACTCCATTCTCAAAATATAATTTCAGAAACTAAGATTTTTTTTTTTTTTTAAGTTGCAATACTTATAATGTAAAGACAATAACTAGCAATTCTCCTAGAAGAGTAAATTAAATGTAAATTTTCAATGATCCTTCCAAAAACCTGTGGTAGGTCCACTATACATATCGAAGGCATAACTGTTTATGTTTTATAATAAATATATATTAATATATTTATATTAATAAATATATTAGACTGTATGCTAATAAATATAGTAGGCTGTAAAGACACTACAGGAGAGCCAAGTGATGCACATGCAGTGATACCTGGAAGTAAATGCACTTTAAACAGACTAGTGATACAGCAAACACTTAAGAAGTTGTTCATTCAGGTCTGATTTGTACTGCTCTAATTAACCAGACACTGTCTCTGACAGATTTTGTTTTAATTGTGAAAATTCTATTTTCTTCTTACACTTGCCACCTTGAAATCTGAGAAACATCCATTAGCAGAAACATGCAATTAATATTACCCTGAAAAATAAAAGCCACAATGCATGGAAGCACTTCGTTGTTAATTCCTGGAGGACACTGATTTGATTGTGCCTCTTATCTCTTGTTTGTAGCATATTTTGACTGTATAGAACTGTGCTTTTATTTATTCTTTTTTACCAGTGATTTCTTTCTTGTAGATGTGCAAAATACATTTATCATCTCTGACATTACATCCAGGTGTCTGATTTCAAGTTCTCCTATTCTGGTATGCCTCCCATCCGTCTCATATTGCAAAGTTATGTGAAGACTTTAAACTCCTCGTATCCAGTGTTCTTCTCAGATTTCAATAGCAGCAAAAAGGCCATATTCTCAAAGCCATAAGACTATTTCTAGGTAAACTTTAAACTAAGATACGTCAGCAACCACAAAATTAAATTACTTGTATTACATAATTTTCTTACCAGAAAAGGATAACCATTCACTGACAAATCCATCAATATAAACTTGAATAGCAACATATTTGTGGATTACTTTCAAAGGCTATCTTGTTTAAATAATCATAGAAATTCTTTCATAATGCAAGTAGAAGTGAGTGCCTGATGCAAATGATTTTCTGAGTTTGCTTACACTTTTACACAAAATTGCTTCATTACTGCTTGTTACTTTTTTCTGCTCATTTACTATAGATATTCAAATAAGAGATGTATTTACACTCAAAGGTAAAATGGGACTAAAAGCATGTGGTCTTACCTCTGCTTTCCTTTCCTGCATAAATTTGATTAAACTTGTATGGATTTCTTGCAGGCATCCGACTTAAAAAAAAATCTGTGGACACTATATGCAAAAGTAGGAAAAGGGTGCCAAAGTGCTTTAAGGCTCCACATCCCAGTATTAGTTTTCATCTTTTGAAATGTGAAGACAACTTCAGAGGAATAAAATATTCAAGACAGTGAAGAGTTTTGTCACTTGAGTAGCAGGGCTTGGGTAGGAACTTGAAGATACATGGATCCATGTAAACCCATCCTGAATTGGGTTTCTGTCAGCTTAACAGCCAGGTCTGTCTACCAGACTGCAGTGAAAAATTATGCTGAATTCTCACCCTCAGCCAGCTGAGAATCTACAGGGCTGTTTTCTATTACTTGGGTGGCTTGCATTTAAATCTGTCTCAACTAGAGGGAGAAGAGCTTTGGGGCTGCCCTCCACAACTCACTCGCTGCAGCTGCTGCTACTGGACAGTGCATCTTCCCTCTCCCCCATTATCCTTCCACAACTTAGAGTCTTTCAGCCTTAGTTCTGACCAGGGTTTTCTTGGCAATTTGTTGGATTTATTTTCTTCACAGAATAGTGCTTCTTTGATAGATCATGGATAAACTTTGATCTCTCATATAGTTGAATCCTGATGGCACATAATCAAATGCAGATTCAAAATTCCATGTAATTAAGCAGGGGTAATTTCTCAGTGCAACACAATTTCAGTTAAAAAAGGCTATGGCTAGGTATAGGATGGAAATATAAGAAACAGCACCAATAAATGCATAAACTGCTTTCAGTTAATGGGTGGACACAACCCAGTTCAAAGGCTCAGGAGCATCCGCTTCTTGGAGCTCAGACACCTGGATTGTCCATGAAACTGCACATTGAATGGGACACAGTTGCTCACTGCTGTTGTTAGAAGGAATTTGTTTGACGTGAACTCTAAAAATAAGGAAATCCCAAACTCTAACTCTTTTTACAGGTTTCCTGTGATAAATGGAAACTGACACAATGTACTTTAACTGTGTCATGGTGAAAAGAATTCCTGAGATTCCTGATAATGGCAGCTGGTTATACTTAAGAAGGAAACGCATCTTGTTCTCGTTATTCACCACTAACTCTGGGGAGGAAGACAGCATCTTTCATACACTTACAATTGGTTCAAAATTAAATTCCTTGAAATCAAACCCACTGAATTATGTTAATGTCTGACAAGGTAAAGTAATGTATGAATGAGACAGTTCTACCTTTGAAATTAATCACCCTTAAACAAAACAAAAAAGCATTGATGGCCCACTGGTCTCCCAGAGAAAGTTAGTGTTCTACAGCAAAGAGAAAATGAAAGGATTTTTAAATAGTTTTTAACTTTACAGGGAAAAATCCATCCGGGGCAAAACAAAACCAAACCATCACAGCAAAAACATCCCAACTTTTACCTTTGACACTGTCAGCCCCTCAGCTGGTCCTTACACAACTTCAGATTCAGGAAATCAGAGGTATTATGTGAAATGCAGCAACCCACAAGCAGCCACAAGGTCTTAGGGACATATGCAGACTTGTCTAAAGGTGTCAAAGAGATTAAATCCCAGAAGTGTAGGCAGCCAGGGCCAAGGACAAAAGGAGTTTACAACTTCAGCATATGTCAAGCTTGCTCATCAAAGTTAACACTTTCTCCAATCACCTTTTCTCCTATAGATCTTCTGCAAGAAATTATCCCTCTACTCTCAAGGATAGTTTCTGAATTTGTGAACGCCTGTGACAATCTCACCCTCATCCAGCCTTGCTGAGCATTTAGAGTATATTTTTGGGCCTTATGATGTATGGAAGATACAGAAAATGTGGTTCAGGTCAAGCCTGCCTAAAACATATGTGGGCTGGCTTTAGGGCTAGCTATTAGCTTGTGGAAGTCACAGCAGGGAGATTATACACAGAAATGCAACCTTGGCTGCTTATCTCATTAAGAATAAAATTTTAAAATCATGAAGTAATAAATTCTAGTCTAACTGCAATAAAACTGCAAAGTAAACAACACCTGAAGCATGAATATCATTGGATGATTTGGACATAATTTATACTTATAATTAACTTCTTGCTGGCAGCACCACCATATAAAATGAGACAACATTCAATGCATTCAAGGCAACATCATTGTACACTCTGAAATTAAGCATTATAACGATAGTTAGCCTCAGAATAATTATATCAAAGTTTCACTGGCACTTTGGACAAGTCTGTGGTAACATTTCAGCTTAATATAGTGACCAATTTTAACTAAACATTTGTTTAACATATTGTTGTGCAATATGGATTTAATAGCAGTTTATATCTGTAAACTTGGTGGTTTTCATTAGTCTGTAACCTTTCATTCTCATTTATCTAAACTATGTAAGCATTAAGTATGTAGGACTATGACCAGTATACCAAGGTCAAGAGTCTTAGGAAAAAAAAAGTCTCTTTATTAATAACATCTTTGAAATGTGTTGTAATTTCTAAACATTCCTCAGGAATGCAATTATTTTTCAGTGCCATGAATTTCAATACAACTACTTGCAAATATGGTATGAGAGCAAATTTGTTCAAGAACTTCTAGAGTGTTTGCAGTAATAAACTGAGAAGAGGTCTTTGATTGCAAAATACAGCCAGTTAACCAGTGGAATAGATTGCCTAGACAGTGGGGAGTACCTACTGCTGGTAGTCTTTAAGAGCAGGAAAAACAGGATCCAGGACAAGTGCAGGTGGAGCTGACCCTGCCTTATAACAGGGGTCCCTACTGGCCTTACAGGATTGTCCTTCCACAGTCACTGGTTACACTGCAGTCCTTCCTTGGCCTTACCCCTTATCTGTATTTAGTGTTCAGGTCATTCTAAAAGCCTCAGCCACCCTTATACAAAGAATGACAGAATGACATCATGAACTGGTGTAATACTTCTATTCTGCCTGTGCATTATTTTCTTTCACATGCCTCTTCCTTGTATTTTAGGGAGCATACACTCCCCATGCATGGATGTGTCAATTCTAAGCACAAGAAGGTCCCACTCCTGATTAGCCTTAAAATTACCCCCAAATAAATGTTTGGTGACACAAACATGCTCCTTAATCAAGTTGTATGGGTACATCTCACTATGTCATCTCACAGCTGTGATGCAGTGGGCAATAGCTGAGACTGTACAGTACACAGAGGTGACACATCTTTTTCCTAAAATAAAAGCATGAGTAAATATCTAATAGCAACACTAACTTACATTATGTCATCAGTTTCGAAGAGGAAATTACTCCATAGATTAATGAGGAATTCTACATGGAAGTCAAAGGTATGTAGTCTTATATCATTAATCAAGAGCTAAATATGATCTGACCTACTTCAAACAGCCCAGCCTTTAACAGAGGGAAGATTAAAAAAAGGGCAGAGTATAGGAGTCCATATTTATCTCTGACGTAAAGCCAACAAAGCCAACAGAATTCCTTGAAGTTCAGTGTGCCTCAGAACACCACATGGCAAGTGCCTCAGGTCATCCTGTAATCTGCAAGGTATGATGGATTGAAAAAGCAATGACATTTTCCGTTCCTATTTAGGAAACATTATACTAAGACATAAGATATCACAGGACTATATCTCAGAAAAATGTTTATGACCATGAAAAAATGGATGTATCAATTCACTAAACAATTTCACAAATTCAAATATGAAAACACTCTAGGAAGTCCTTTGGAATGAACAAATCACAAGATTTCCTAGAAAAACTGATTTTTTCTATATTATACACAGTAAGCACAATTAAGCTGTATATAACTCTACTGAAAAGCAGTGAGAAATTAAATAGGTTATATTTTATTTTCTCAAAACCCTAAAACTTGGAGATCATTCATCCATCTGATCAAGTCAGACTTACTACACTGATCCCCAGACATAGTGATTCCCTCTTCCTTAGTGCTGACATCAAACACGATAGTGTTCCCAGGCCCCCCTGAAGGTATGTTCTAAAGAGACAGACATTAATAGATAATGACTGGGAAGAGAACACATAAATACCTTTTAAAAAATTAACAAACCTCGATTTCCTTACATGAGCAGTCAGAAAAAGACACCCAGTATCTTTTTAGGAAATACCTCTAAATTTTCTCAGTCGTAACTTGTTTCTGGCTTCACACTCCATGACAAGGGCCCCTGTTTTCTTGTGATGATGAGGAGTGACCAGTCTGGCCAAAGTTCCTAGCCACTGACAGCCCTTTACATTTGGCATTTTCAGTTACTCTGATCAGGATCTCTAACCCAACTGCTGCATTTCCAAAAGGAAAAGACCCTTGCTAAGAAACTGGGAATTCAGCAGTCCCAGGGAAGAGGGGACTAAAGGAGCTATTACTTTCCCACTATTTCCAGCACAGGTCTATGTCACACTGTTTACATCATGCATCATTCATCCGCTGTGATGAAATGTAACCCCGTGTTTTAAAAAAAGACCTCTGCAACAGTGAGGATACTATATCTTTGTGAGAACGTTTCACATATTTTCCATGGGCATCATCTGCTCCTGCTTCTATTTAAATCTGTGTGGCCCTCTTCAGAGGGCATTATTCACTTCAGGAAGTCCATTCAGAAGGTGCTGAGCATAAGAAGGGGAGAAGCCAGGATGGCAGCAGACAGCAACATGGCTCCTGAAGAAAAGCCAAGCACTGCTCCTGTGAAAAGGGCCGTCCACAAGATCCGGATGGCCAGCCAGGTCTTCAGCTTGGCACAAGGCTGGCAGCAGTGGGCATCTGACCACCATGTAAAGCAAGAGCAAGAGCCTTCTGGATGGGTTCCCACTGCAGAAAGCTCATCAGCTCAGCCTGTACAAGAAAGTTCCTTTGAAAAATGGCAAATTCCATCTGTCAAGAGGGACCAAGAAAAAAATGATGAAAAATCCTTAGCAAAGGTATTGGTGACAGTAAGAGATGCTGAAAAAAAATCAAGGGAATCAGATGAAGATCTCAAAATGTTCAGCATTAAATGCAAAGAGGTGACCAAAACAGTCGTCAGCAAAGCCTACGAACGAGGGGGAGATATCAGCCTCCTCAGTGAAAGGTATGAGAACAACAACTGCAATTCAGAGATGACCAAACTCAAAGAAGAATCAAATGCTATTGACAAAATTCTTAGTGGCAAATTACCTTCAAACATAAGGAGGAAGTGCTCAAATGTGGTATCAGAGCTGACCAAGGGCTGGGAGAATATGGAAGAAGATGAAAAAGATGGGGCCAAGGGAGATCTGCTGCTTAAGTGTCGTGATGACAGCCTGGATGCCCAGGACAGTGGCTATGGGGAAGCAGAGGACAAGCTCGAGCAGGAGGACAGTGACCGGGATGTGACAGCTGTGAGGATTAAACGGCCTGTCCCATCGCTGTAAGTAAAGCATCTTCGTTATATCAAATCACATCAATTACATCAAGAGCACCTTCATTATACAAATGGCAGAGGGTACAGTTTTCCATGAGAAAAATTGGGGGGGGGGGGGGGGGGGGGGAGAGGGGGGTGGAATAGTAGGAAGTGGTCAAAGATAAACTGTTACTCTTGGCTTAGAAGAAATAAATTAACATTCAGGAGACCTTTCACATATCACTCTGTGCTTAAATAGTCACTCAACAACATTGGACTAAGTACCTAATTCAAAACATCAGGAATTTGTATTTTGGAGATGTTAATTATATTTAATTTTCACACTGGATTTACTTTGTAGTTATTTGATAATGGTTCATCAAATAACTACTTCTCATTTCTTCAGTCCATATTTCAGAATCACAACTTTTACCTCATCGAGAGCCTTCAGCTATTCATTTATTTCAGCAAATGTTTTCTAAATCAGTATATTTGACAAGTAGTATTTCCAAATACTTATTCATTATTTTGTTTAGTATAGATTGTAAATATTCTCAGGAGTAATTTAAAGAGAACGTTCCAAATTAATGTAGCAGGAATTACTTCCACATACTTCTTACCAAAAGTTGGGTTCAGTGCTTCTCTTTTTAAGTTTTCTATGAACTGGGAATTCATCAGTTCAAAGGAAGGAAAATTTCAGAGTATCTTGGACTCCAAGATCACACCAGATCTCAATTGAATTTTCAGAAAATAAAAACTGCACTGACAATGAAAAACTGATGAAAGTACCCAAATAGACTTTGTGATCCCTGTACAGACCGGCGGGCAGGCTGTATCATGGTCACTGTTTTTGTTTTATACCTCACTACTGATGAACATTATTGTGACCCTTAGACTGTGACTAACAACGTTATGGATTTCAGCCTTACAGTACCTTTAAGCACAGCTATCTGAACACACAGCCCCAGAGATATTTTAACTGTTCAGATGGGATTAGAATGATGCTATGCTGTACAGCTGAGCAGTCGGCTCTTGTAAGAAGAAAATGGTCTACAGCCCAAGTGAACAAAAGCTCTCCAAGTTACCTAGGGCCTGAAAGTTTGTGGTGCCTGCTTTTGGCAAGGACTGTGTGCACCATCCTTTCAAGAAGTTAGGGCCTCAAACCAAAAATTCTAAATATACAGTGGAAAAAGGATACATTTGCAGCACTTACCTATAAACAACTTCAATTAAAACAATTTTCTCTTTCAAATGTTATAGTAGAAACAGACCAACTATCTAGCTTCTGTTAAACTTTTCTTATACTTTCCTTGTATGTCTAATTTTAGTGCTACTACTTGAAAAAAGATTGATTAGTCATATTTACTGTGGTCCAAACAATTGAAATAACACCCTCTATGTTACCTGCAGCTCTTTCTTCCACTGAAAATGAACACAAAAATAATTTTCTGCACTTACATTGCCGCTATCAGGACCGGACTTTTTTAACTATTCATTTGTTAAAAAAAATATTTTACAGCCTCAGAATATAATATTTCAGCCCTCTACCTTTATGAACCCTTCAATGCAGTTTACTCTTCTTCAAAAAGATCATAAATACACAGTTGTTAAAGCATATCTCCCATTTTCCTCTCCACATCCCAAGAAAAAAGCATCAGTGCAAGTATTTTGTTTTCCTCACATCAGCACCTTCATTATTTCCTTCACTACTACTGGAATAAGGTTGCTTTCTTAGTAGAAGGCCTGTTGACTCCTATTGGCATAAGAAACTCTATTCTGTTCCTGCTTAGAAACAAAAGGGATATGAAACTCAAAATGTTAAAATGGGATGCATACCTTTCCCCTACAGGCAGAACCAGGGTGAATATGCAACATAGACATTATTTGCCTAGAAGGTCAGAATGCATTTAGGATGATCATTCTGGTTAACAGGTCAACTTAGTTATTGTTGCCTCTTAAGCACTTCTTAGAGTGAGTAAAAGCTCAAAACCTTCACTTTGGATGCACAATACTTCATGTAGATGCAGTAGAAACATGAAAAAATGCTTTATGTGTACACATAGAATTGTACATAATTCACATTTTAAACTTATTAAGCTAAATAATGGCAAAAATAGCACTTCAGCAACTAGAAATGGTTAAATTACAAGCTGCATTTAAAAAGTAAGGTTTTTTCAAGCCCACATGAGGCATATTAAAAGCAAAAGGATAGATGAGATGGTTTTCTCAACCACTGAGAAGATGATTTGGATGAGGAAGGCAATAATAACATTCTGCTAGAAAGGGGAAAAAGTTTTAGTAGAAAAAGGAGGGAATACATTCTAGACTGTTAAATGAAAGCAAGTAACAAAGCCTGCACCGCCTCCTGCTGTCTCACTCCCCCTTTTCTCTCCGCTCAACCTGGGGAACTGAAGCTCTAGGACTTTCTCAGAGGTCATAGTCTCTGGAGAGAAGGGAAAGCAGCTGGCTGTGGTGGAGAAATAAGCCCTCCATGATGATATCTATTCATAAACTCCATTGAGACTGATGGCATCACTTCCTCAAGGCAATTTTGATTCACTTGGGATTTTTTTTTCCCTGCCTTAACTGATAGCTTCCCTCATGAAGAGCTAGTGAAGCAATCTGAGCTTCAGATGGAGCTCAGACAGTGCTGGCACAGGGTTTCTGTGACCTTTGGGACAGCCATAGGCTTCAGGAAACAAATTCCTTTGCATAGCCAAACCCTGTGCCCACAGCTTCTCTGGACAATGAAGGCACAATTCAGGTGAAGGGATCACAGCCTTCCCTTTTTCACTGTATGACAACAGCTGATATAGAGGAGCATTTGGTTTATTGCTGGGAAACCAAATTGTCTTGATTTACCCCACTAGTACATTTTAATGCTTTTCTGCCAACATCTACCTGTTAATCACTTACAAAATTACAGGTACAGACACGCTGCCTACTCTCAGAATGCTCTGTAATCACACCACAGAATAAAGGTGCACCTGGCC
Source organism: Hirundo rustica (assembly GCF_015227805.2). NCBI lineage: Eukaryota > Metazoa > Chordata > Aves > Passeriformes > Hirundinidae > Hirundo > Hirundo rustica. Next base: position 18,641,134 of record NC_053450.1, read on the forward strand.
ACTCAGTATGCTCAATTCTTCTGATGGATTTTCACTAAATTCATAGGGAAAAGCATTTTGGAGCTTTTTAAAAAAGTTCCTCAATACATCTAAGCCACTCTTAAAGCAACACTACAGCTAATAAAGTGGTGCAGCTCTCCTAGTTCTTTTTCTATCCCTGGCACCAGGCATTTGCAATTCTTACCCTAGCATAGCCCTGCCCAATACTGGCACCTTTCCAGTGCACTGATCTGAACTGGGATCATCTCTATGACTCCTATTCTCTATTTCAACCAGCTTAGTAGAAAACAAAGGAATGTCCAAACAGCCGGGGAACAGAATTTACTGCAACTTTGCAGCATTGTGTACTGCTTGCTAAGTGAATTTTTATCTCCGGTGCTGACATTCAGCTGACATTACTGGGGAGGTTTCAGAGCAGCCTTTTGGGGAGTAAAAATATTAAAAAACAAAGTACTTTGGCACAGCTACAGCACAGCATAGTCCCAAGCTGAGTTCTGAACATACACACTGGCAGGATGTAGACAGCACAAAGACTACTCAGACTCTCTATAGCTGCCCCACAACACGTGAGATTGGCCACGAGAGGATAGAGTGTCTGCCTGGAGTCACCCAGAACTATTACAGTCATTAAAAAAAAAACCCAAAAAACCAAAACAAAAAACCACCACTAACAAAAAAACTCCCCACAAACAAAAACCTGAAGGCTTTTCCTTATCCTTTGTCCTTGACATTTTCAGGCTTCTACCCTACCAATGGTAATGTGAATTTTGGACTTCAGTATTTATTCAGAACCATACTCCAAATACAGAAGCATAGACAGAGCTACTGCACTCAGTTAGCTTTTTGTGGTTGCTATAATCCTTGACATCTGTTACAGAGGACAGATTTTTCTAGGCACTACCCTCTAGTTTTCAGCCAGGTCATACACCTGCAGCAGTCAGCATCTCTAACCTCAGGGCAAATGCACTTCAGGCTTGGCCAAGCATGCAGGAATGGGGAAATGTGTGACTGACCAAAGGTACAGAAAGTGCAGGCAACAAGCAACACACAGTTTTGCTCCCTTACAGAATTAAGTCATTCTGGGGTGGTTTGTCAAAATGGGCTCAGATGAAGATGAGGGCTGGAAAATGGTGGTGTAGACAGGATAAAGCTGTGATGATGGAATTTGCCTTTGAGTGCAAACAATGTAGATGAACAGCCCCTAGAGAACTAACTTAGAAGTGGTGAACTCGTGCCACCTGGTGGATTCCAGCTCGTCCCAAAAACACAGTAACCCAGTTACAGCAGATACCAATAAACAGCAGACCTGCATCAGGAAAGGAGGAGATGCAAAGCTCAGGTGTGTTTCTGTGTCTTTCAGCGCCAGCCGGCTGAGCGAGGAGGCGCGGAGCAACGCGCGCAGGAAATGCAGCGCCGTGCACAGCCTCAAGGACAGGTGGCAGGAATGGGCCGACCAGCACATCATAACACAAAAGCTGAACCCCTTCAGCGAGGAGTTTGACCACGAGCTGGCCATGTCCACGCGCCTGCACAAAGGAGATGAAGGATACGGTCACCCAAAGGAAGGAACCAAAACTGCTGAGAGAGCCAAGAGAGCTGAGGCCCACATCCACCGGGAGATCAGGGACATGTGCTTCATCATTGAATCGATGGCCAAGCCGCGGCCCGACGGCAAGATCCAAGTCACTTTTGGGGAACTCTTCGACAGATACGTTCGTATTTCAGATAAGGTTGTTGGGATTCTGTTGAGAGCCAGGAAACATGGGCTGGTGGACTTTGAAGGAGAAATGTTATGGCAAGGAAGAGATGATAATGTCATAATTACTTTATTAAAGTAAGTTAGGCTAGAACCAGAACAACTTTTGGAAAGGTTTTCTCCTCTTCTCCCTTGCCATTAGCATTTGCACATTTTGAATATAAGATTCCCTTGTTTACCACATAGAAAAGAGTATTTTTTGAAATACAGATTTTATAACTAGTGCATGATAACTCAAACATCCAAATGGACTTCATTTTGTACGAGAAGCGCTTGCAGGGCAATGAAGTTAATTACTATATCAAAAATAAGAAGAAAGATCTATATGAAATATAAGCAGCTGATGATAAAAGCCCAAAGCAATATAAATAGCTACAAACTAATTCCAATTTCTACTTCTTGTTACATTAAGATATTCCCAACCTGTTTAAACTGGAATATCAGGAATATGAAACATGCCAGATCAGAAGCTGAATGACACTATAACCTCAGACAAAGTTTTTGATCTGAAAAATGGTCTTGTGCATGCACTTTGCTTCCTAATTAATTTATTTAAATACAAGTAAAATTACCTTATTATAATACAGAATCAAGGATACATTTGTTTTCTTTACAAGCAAGATTTGTAACTATTACTGCAGTATTATCTTGTTGATATAACTGTTAACACACATTTCTCTTATATATCACATAAAAAATCCTTTTTATAAATGGGGTTTTACATATTTATTGTATTTATATAACTAATTTTTTAGATTGTTTCATATTTAAACCTATGGAGATTGGAATGTAATGAATAAAAAAGTTTTGATTAGATAGCTACCTAAAAATACCTTCTATGCAACATTGTGCAATATCTCATCTGATTATCTATATAGATACTCTTCTTATAAATACAGGGAAAAATAATATGCAACATATAAAAACTAGCCAGGTACTTGTACTTTTGTATACAGCAAAGGAATGACTAACATCATCATCAACTTCCATTGAAATGTACCCCTGTGAGAAAACAGAGACATGGTGTTCATAATTTTGAGGAAAATGTTGTTCCACATTACACAGAAATACCTAATTTTACAGCATTTGCCATTCCAATGTCATTGAAATAATGTATTTCAGTCCAGGTGATGCTGAAGAGGACTAAACACTAATGAATTAATACTTCTAGGACTTAAAATTGTATTATTCACAAATCTGAGAACTCTGTAAGGTCTCTGCTACAGGAAGTAGAGTACAGGATTAGAGAGAGATCAGTTTCTCTACTACAGTAAAAATAGCTGTCCGGTTAAAATGTGTGCACTTCACATGAAAAGCATTTGTTTCAGAGCAGATGCCTGGGCAAGTAATGAAAAAGAAGTATTTTTTTCCCTCTTAAGATTCTTTCAAACTGAAAGAACAAATATCTTCTTACAGAAGTAGAGGTGTATTAACATCTTGTCTCTGATAAAACAAGTATTGCTGTCTTATTATGAGTACAGGTACTCCAGTTTGAAGCTTCAGCGTAGAAATAAACCAAATATCTTATAACTTAATGATACAAGAACTGACTACTACACCTATTCTAAATCTATGTAGATCATTGCTAGTTTGGGCATAGTTATATTATGTGACTATTGAAGAAAAATTAATTGCGAGATGGAATCAATGGAGCTTATTTAATGTTTTCTTGAGACCTCTTAGACTACTCAATGTGACTACTGATGTACAAAACGGATGTCTTAGTGTAATACTTACATATCATAATTTTTACCTGCATATTCTTAACTTATTCTTTACATCTTTTTATAATGACCTTTTATAGCTGTCTAAATTGTCTTGAAAAAATTTTGTTTTCAAAGTAATAAATGAACTATAAATAAAACCCTCAATTATTTCTTGGCTTATTCTCCCACACACCACAAAACAAATACGTGTGCATATTCAGTGAAGTATGAGTAAATTGCTTCAAAATATAAGTGCATCCTCCTTTTCATAGGCTGTTAAAATATTTCTTGTGAAAGTTTCTCTGTCCAAAGCACCAGAAAAAGATTTCTGAGTACAGGGCAACGGACCTCATACAAAACACCTGTACAAAGAATACCCACTAAAGGCACGTAAGTATTAAGTGAATTACATATGCTTGTGAGAATTCTCATCCTACCACAGGAAAACACAGCAGCTATAAAAATGTAATCACTACTATATACAACCTCACCGACTGCTAGCTCACTGCAGGTAACTTATGCCTCCCATTCAGTCATCCCAGTGTTAAAATCTATGAAAAATAAACCAAACCCACCACTTTTTCCTATTCTTCCCCTCAAACTACTTTATTTCCAATTGGATGAGAAAACCACATGACATAACTAGTATTTTTGCTCATGCTACCCTCCACTATTTATTCTTGAGTAGGCACTATCATGCAAAGCCTTCTAATTTCTGAAAAGAATTTACTATTTTTTGTCAAATAGAAATATTAAATAATGATGTAAGTTATGGCGTATGGAAGCATTTCATATAGGTTACATGCTTTGTAACATTGTTTCATGTTAATTTGTGTGACAAATTTATCCATGGTGTGGGAAATAATAAATCTGACCTCCTTAAGAAACAACTAAAGAAAAGTACTCACTGAATTACCCACCCTAACTCTCCTACTATACTGCGTTACATTCCTGTGAAACTAGCACAACCTCCACCAAATTTAAATATTCTAAGTAGAGAGATCATAAAGGTCAAAACCTGCTCGATTAAAGCAGTCTCTGTGATTTTTTATTTAAGACCTGTTTTCCTAGTTCTGACTTGCTTTGAAAATAAAACCCTTAACCTTTGAGACAATGAGCAATTCTCAGCTACTCTCATGGTAGCTTATAGATGCACATTATTTTCTTAAATACTGTATTCACTCCCAAAATGTTTTACTTGAAACAGAACTCCTGCACTCTCTGGTCTGGAGTGTTGTTTTTGCAAATCCTTAGTAGTGAAAAAATTCTTCTCTAGGAACTTATATAAATTTTCCATATTCTAATATAGCTGTCAAGTTTAAGTGACAGCATCAAACTCCTATTAGAAGAAATAAATTTTACTTTTACACCTTTGTATTTTCCCAAGTCTTACCACAGTTGCTGCAGTGGCGAGAAGCAAGTGGAAGGTTCAATGGACATGTATCCCACCCAGGAGAAATCAGCTCCCTCCACAATTCCTTCTTCACCAATGTTATTGTACAGCCAACGTTCATTAATACAGCTCATTTTTAAAACAGGGGAAGGCTATTGAAGCAAAATTAGCTGTAGTGAAGAGCGTTACTATTCATGGTGATATGTTCAACCATTACTCATCACAGAACAGATACTGGCAGGCCCTCCCCTCACAGCCATTTCAGCTGCTACATACACATTGTACTGCCCCAACATCTCAACGAAAGCCACTGCTGACACCTCAGGGCACAAAGCAGTTTAGCATTCAACAGCATGTGTACTATTAGCAGTGTAATTATCACAGGAGAAAGTAAATTATGAGTACAAAGCTTGTAAGGTGAGCAGGACAGCAGAAAGCAGAGCAGGCACTGGTACTTCTGCGGTGAGACAGACAGCAGGACTGGCTTGCACTTAATTTGCACATACTACACGAAGTGTACATCATTCCCTCAGCTGGACAATTCCTCTCTGCTCCAGAAGCACAGTGTAGATGTCTATCATTACAGTAGCATGCACTCTTTAAGAGGAGAAAGAGAAGGTTTGTTCCCTTAATTGAGCTCCAAACTGCAGTGACAACAGTAAAATACCCTGATGACATCTGTTCTTACAGAACGTAAAAGTGAGATTTAAGATTCAAATACTGAGTGAGAAATACAAGACTTATATTTTTATTTGAAACTGAAGGAATAGTCCATGTTCTTGCTCATCTTCCAAGATCAAATTTTATGCAGACATTCTAATTCTTGTACAAAAAATAACTCTAATGCAAAATAAATAGGTAAGCAGGAAGATGCAAGCACAAGCCACATGTCATAAATTGTGACCTTTTTGCAGATTACACAAAAGCAGTAGCATAGATGGGATTCAGAGCCAAAAGATTATGCTTTAAGAATCCCATGTTTGGATCCCAGTTACCCAAATAAAACATCAAGTTACTCAGTGAATCCAGCCAAGTACTGTATGCTGAGATGGTCTTCTGGCAGCAAACTCCAGATAATGGGTCAAACCCCAAAACTTCACAACCACAGAAACAAACCTTGCCAGGAAAGAGGGAAAGTAATCCTACTGCAGAAAAAAAGATAATGAATTGAAAGCAGAAGGGACATCAAGACAGTGTCTTTTATGTCTGCCATCCAGAAATTAACTACACCTCTGGTAATAAAATTCATGGTCTTGCCTAAACAGACGTGCTACTTTCTGTAGATCCCTTACACAGCTAGTTGCTGCACCAAGTGTTGCCACAGTCACTTATGCTTTAAATCAAATGTCCTCCTATTCCGTAACTAGCTTACTATTTTACAAGCATGATTGCTACCGTACTGCTTATTAAACACTATCCTTGACTTCCACTTTTTTGTTTCCTATTTGCTTTTCCAAGACTGGTCAAATACTTGGAAACATTCAGCTACTGAAGATTTTTGTGTGCTTTCAGTTAATCTTCAAGGTATAATTCTTCATAAAATTCTTCACACCATCCTCTAAAAAATTAAAATTTGCTTTATTTGCAATATGAACTTAGGATAGTGAGACTATGGAGTTGAATTAACGGTTTTGTCAGCAAGGATGATCTGAGACTTTTCCCCTCTCCCTCTTCAAAATGGTTGAAGACAACGCATTTCATTCCCATTGCTTCCCACTGGGCTTTAAAAAACCCCCAAAATACCAAAAAAAGATAAGAAAATGCATCTATACATTCAGTGGTTAAAAAGCAAAAAACAGCATTTGTGCTTCTACATAAACTCCACCTTCTAAATAAACTCCAACTCAAGTTTATTTTTACATATATTTAGATTTATTTGCTATACATCACTGTGAGCTTATAGTACTTGAAATCCATTACAGGATTTTTTTTTTTTTTAATCATCAGTTGTAACTCCACAAAGACAATAATACTGCTGTGGAAGACCAAAGGGGAGAAAAGCCATTTCAATTTATTTACAGTTCCTTATTTTGTAAACACTTACTCTACACATTGTACTAAGTTCTAATAAGGATAAAGAGATATACACAGAGACAGGAAACAAAGCCCTGTTTTTCTATTCATATGGTGCATTAGCATATTATAGATGAAACATCTGCCCTTTCTTGTTACCATAGCAGTAAGCTGTCTTCAAATAAGTTTTCTTTTTTGACTTTCCAGAAATGTAAATAGTTTGAAATATACAACTACATCTACGTAAGCCAATCCATTTGGCTTTTATTCCATTTCTAGAATAATTTAAAGTGCTATAAGCAACCCGTCAATCAACACTTTTCTATAATAACAAAACTACTTTAAACATTAATTTACAAGATAATATACAATGTTTGTCTGAAATAGCTGAAATTTCAGCACAAAGTCAGTCACTGTCACACTTAACAGCATTTTTTTTGTTCTTTTTTTTTTGTTTTTGTTTTTTTATTTGCAGAACATAGAATAAAAGCTTTGAAACAAACAGTTTTGTTGAGCTGTTATTGCCACAATGGCTTATCAAGTTTTCTACAAAAGTGGACAAGAGCTACTGGAACTGTATTCTAGCCTGTCATTTATATTTTTTGAGGTCACATGACAGTAAGTTTGCATATTCCACAAGTCTACTGAATTACAATATTGTCTACCTATGATACATGATGTCATTTTAATCAGAGCTGGTGCTAATTGTAAATTTACAACATAGACCCCCACTCAAAAACATCACAAGTTATTTTTTTTTTCTTTGGACAGGAATAAGCTATATTCTTGGAGCTGATGTGCTACACGGCTACAACAGTATAACAGTATACATCTGACACTTTATGTTGAAGAAAGATGTATCAGTTTCTGTACTTTTAATGCCCTACTATAGCTACAAATTGTTCACTGAGTTTTGCTTGCTTTAGACTTTTAATTTTTTGGAACTATCATATTCTTACATTCTCTTGCTATTTTGTAAGTCTTTGCCACTTAGCTCAATATCGTCAGTATTTGTCCCAAACCTGCGGATCATTAACAGCATGTGCAAAACACTCTTTAAATACAATCAGCATGCAGCTAACAACACATATTAACTGACTTTTTTCTACACCTGAACAAGAAACAAGACAAGTGGCACTGTTGACTTTGGATATCTTCTAACTTCACCACGTGTGTACTGGGATGCATTAAGAAGGAATGCTCAGCTTCTCATCCATTTGTGGCACCACTTGAATAACCCATCATTGATCTGGACCAATCTCTGCAGTGCTGCTGCCAAATACCCACACGCAGCTTTCTTAGAGGTTCACAGAGGGCAACTTCATTCATAGACATAATTTGAATACAAAAATAATACGCTATATTCAATGAAGCAGCCCCCTAGTAGGATTGCAGGAAAGGTGTGCGTGGGAAACCTGGGAGGCAACTGTAATATGGATAAGAAAATTTTGCAGGCCACAAGGCTCAAAGTAACTAATGCTAATTTTTAGTCCACAAGGTCAGTATTTTGTAAAAGAGTCTATAGCTTAGAAAAAGTATGACAGTATATTACAGATGCAAAAACATGAAAAAACATCTGCTATTTAAAAATAATAACTAATGGCCACACTCAAAAACTAGAAAAAAAACCCAACCCCAAAACAGATAAATAAAATACATTATATTGCTCCTAGGGATTTTTAAGCTGCACTGATTCATGTCAGGTTTGGGACAATAACCTGTAGAAATTGTGAAATACTTATTCAAAAGCCCATATTTCTATGTCTTGAATAGTGAAGTCTTCTCGCTTAGAAAGTGTGTGATTCCCAAATGTTTTACATGAATGACTTCTTCCATGGTAGAGATCACCATCAAGCCAAAGAGCAAATTCTCCTCTGCAAGACAGACAATGTATTAAAGCAAAAGACTGAGGGAGTAAGCACTGAATTTACCAATGCATTTTTCATTCAAAATTTAGAAATGAGAAGGAATTAAAGAATTAGTTTTTAACAAAAGTACCTCATTGCTCTTAATAAATTTATGCTACAAGGACTTTATATTTTTTTATTATTTATTATTAATTTGGGAATAACCCTTTTGCAGATATTCTGAAATAAGCTAACAGAATTCCTTGGTTTTCAGCCTTTTCCATTTTTTATTAAAGGGATGACATAATAGCATTTTTATATCTAAAAGAGAATGCTGAAAACAAATAAGGAAAACATTCCAGAAGCATATGCACCTGCATGGACAGAAAAAAAACAGGACAAGACAATGTATGATTTCTGGAGACCCTGGCATGTTTTGGGATGATTCAGTTTCAATTCAGGCCCCTTCTAGTTATAAATAATTTTCCCATTTACATCCTTTCACAATCATCTTGTGTCCATTCTGAATACAGGAAGACACACATACAAGTCAAACATGGAAGGAATCGTAATTTTGCATGGCTGAAACCTTATGCCACACTATGGGGAAGACAAACCTCCTGTCAGCATCAGAAGCCAAACACCTGACATACTACAGTTTCTTCACCAGTAACTGTTGAGTCCTGAGCTACCAAACTGGAAGTGAATTCCAATTTTTCTTTCCAAAGGTGTCTAGACAAATATTTTTAACATATTCTACTTGTAACTTACCCTCCTCCACCAAAAGCAAGAGAGTCCATGTCTCCTTTAATGAAGAACATGTTGTCTCCTGTCCATTTAAAAACCTAAGGAAAAAAAAAACCAAAAAACAAAACAGACTAGCAAGTAAAAATATCTGAACTTTTCATTTGGGCAGAAAGGAAACCAACCACCAGTAAAGACAGACTACGGGTGGCTAGAGGCCAGTTTAATGAAGTTGATACAGAAAATTCAGGAAACTGATAGATGCAGACAATTCTCTGAGGTTTTACGCTAATTGAAACAAGACCATTCTAAACCAGGTTGTCTTCGAGCACCAAAACTCCTACACAATGAAAAATACCAAGAAAATATGCTTAGATTAGATGATGTGCCCCTAAAAAGGATGTAGTTTGTGAACTTTCAGACATCTAGAAGAATTTCAACAGTAGAAAAATCTTTAGCACGTGTTCTTCAGCATGCAAACACTACCAATTCACTGTGCACTTAAAGATTCCATGAAAAAACTAGTGTGATGACTTTTTTTGGGGCCAACTTGTAATATTTGTCTGATTTACAGTTAGATTTATCCCTTAAGTATTGTAAGATCATGTCCTTGGGATGGTGGTGGGGAAGGGAGCAAAAGCATACAAAGTCATTACTACTTACTTCAAAATCTGGAGAAAAAGTGAACATAAAGGTCTCCCCAGTGCCGTAAAAGCCGTCACTCACTTTAAATGGTTCAGATGCTAGTGCACCAAAAACCTGTAGCAAAAATACATCAGAGCAAGAAATGCTTCAGAGAAACTACACAGAATCTAAGAATCTCTAATGATAGTAACTGATAAATCAGGATGTAAATACTGTCAATTTGAAATTTGCTCTGTGAATTTCACTGTACCACAGTTCTGAGTGCACGCTATTGTGCTTTGTGGTACAAGAGAAAGTAAGAACACTCTTCTTCAATAATATGTGAGCATAGTAAGAAATAAAAATCTAATGGATAAAAAGTAAACTCAGAAAACTCTCAAAACCAATATATACTTATTCAAAATTTCAGATCAAAAGGTCCTTCTTACATAGCTCCTATTTCACTTCACTGTGCTATTTTCAGCAAGCTCCTAGCTGTAGCTGAGTTATCTTCCACAGGATTTATTAATTCCAGTCCAAATACCAGGTAAGCACTGGTTATCCTGTCTTACAACAAAGACAGATTTTAACAGAAGGACAGGATGCTGTCCAGAGAGACAGCAGAGAAGAACTTCGCCTGTGTGAACTTAATGAAGTTCAGCAAATCCAAGTGCAAGGTCCTGTACCTGGGTCAGGACAATCTCCAACTTAAGTACAGACTTTGAGATGAACTCACTGAGAGCAGCCCTGAAGAGAACAGCTTAGGGATTTTATGGATGAAAATCTGGACATGAGCTAGCATGTGCTCACATTTTGTTGAATTCAAGAATTATTCTCTTGCAATAAACTCTTACTAATTTTTAAAAAGTATGCACAACAGCAAACAATTAATTTGATACAGGTAGTACTGTACATTTGAGAAGTCATTGCTTTGACTCCATTGCTACAGAGCAGACAAAAAGTGGGACTTGTGTACCAAACTTTCTTTAGTCACAGCACTAACAGAAATTTCCTCATATTACTCCTACTTTATTTCTTTATATTACCATTTTTAAGAACAAAATGTCACTATACTGACAAGTTAGTTGACTCGTGTAAAATAGTTCCTTTACATCAGTGGAAAGAATTACCTTTGAACATACATGTGACCAATGCTTATAATCTCTGGAACAATTTTTAAACTCACTTGACAAGGGGATGAAATGAAGTTTCACAGTCAGCTAAAGGTGCTCACTTTTCAGAGACCTGTATCAGTTTCAGACAAACTGTTAAAGAGCAAATTCAGTCTAAACACTTGAAGATCCATGAACTGAGGTGCAAGTTTCCAGACCCTTGTTTTAATGCAAGTTCACAGGAAAAATGGACCAAACTTATTTTTTGCAGAGGTATTTATTTCATTCAACATCTAGGATCCAACATCAGGAATAAATTTCTCTACTATCCCACTGTCTCAATGTCAAGAACAGGCTTAAGAGAGAAAGAAACTACTATATTTTTGCTTTTGGGGAAATCAGGTGATTACGAATAAATGAATCGTTTGTTTTCCTGCTTGTTTCCAGACGATACTTTTTTTTTTCCCCTTTATATTTTTAGTCCAAGGTAGGCTTGATATGAATTCCTAATGTTATCAATCCCTACAGGTTTTTATACTTTTCTTTTTTTAGCCCATTACTGGTTAGATGGACTCATGGGAATTTGAGCTTCAAGACAGTATTTAATGTTTAGCCGATCTTTACTACCTGTAGTTTTACTACACGTAACTGTTAAGGTTAAAATTCAAAGATGAGTCAGAAGGAACTTAAAATTGCTGTAGTCATTTATGCCTATTTCATACTGTCTTTGCACATGCAAACACTAAAAAACAGGATAGATGAGACACTTTCCTTTTTGTTATTTCAAGCATCTGGGTCAGTAGACTAGACTTCAAAAACAGGGTGTTTACTTTTCTCTGTCAAACACTTTGTGACCTTAGACTGTACTTAGTGTATGCAGATAAGTGACCTTAAATAGAGCATTTTTTTAGCATAAAAATCCATACTGAATTCAAATTTAGTTTAATCAATGAATATAACAAAATCTGATGGTGAAATACATAATATTCCATATTTAAATAACTACATGCCTATTTCCCAGCAATGGGAACCCTTGCAATTATTTTTTAGTCCTCAAACTATTCGAGTTCTCTGTATGCTACCTTCTTTTAAGGGCTCAAGTCATTCTTTGAATAACTCTGCAGCAGTTCTGGTACATTCATACATTCTAAGCTACATTCAAGTATTTATGACATGCCTTACTTCATATAAATATCCTTATGGCTGACCCTAATCTAGTAAGTAAATAGAAGTTAAAAAAGATAAATGTAAGATTTCATTAATAACAGACATTCCTTGAGAGGAATTAACCTTCAGTTAAATTAACAAGAGTTTTGTCAAACCTAAACTATCTCAGTTCAGCCTCTACACGTGTAAACTTTTCACACAACACTTACTCCAGTGTTTGTCTTGAATCCTCTCAGGGATGTTATCTGTATATCCAGTAAAACACAAAACTAGTACATTCCATGTAGAAAATCTTATGTATTTTCTCCTAAGGGAGAATCAGAAGCCTTATTTCTAATTATCGAATAAATTTAGCTACTAAGAACCTCAGACAGTCTCCCATATAATTCCCTACTCAGTGGAAGACTGATTCTGAAGCTATTAGGTTGACTCAGTTTTGTCCAGTTGAGCTTTGAGTACCCTCAGGAATCAGTATTTGACAATCTCTGTATGTTCTATATGCTTCAAGCTGAGCCTTGAAAGATCACCTTTCTGTCAGAACACCCTTTTAAGAGGGTCCTTTAAAAATCATTGGTGAATGAACTGGAAGTTCAGGAAAAGGCAACAAAGCTGATCATAGCTATTTTGTAATATGGCAGGCCATGTGAAAAGGCTTGGTGAGGACTAGGGTAAAGAATAAGGCCTTACAGAAAAAGTGCAATTTGCTTCCCAACAGTTTTTTTAGTTCTTGAGAAGCAGTGTCCCTAGGATTTTTCCATGAGATCTAATTTTTGTGGCTAGTTGTTAGGGTGGATAACTAAGATTAGGTCCTAGGTTCTATGTCTCTCACTTCTACAGTGCATACCATCTGAAGAATGACTTTTTATAAAACTAGACAGTCCTTGAGGTGGTTAAGTGCGTTAATTCCTTTTCTAGACCACCACTTATTTAGTGGCTCATGTTCAGGAATCAGGTACCAATTTCTTCTTAAATGGCTGTCAGAGTTCATTAACAGAGGCACATACCAGTAGATACACAATCCATAACAATTGTAATGAAGCAGCTACAAATATCATGGACACATTTATTAAAGAATCTCCTAGAATAGACTGGAGCAGGCAATTTAAGTGACTTTAAATTCCAGCCAGGCACTGCCTCAGCTTTTACACAAAGTTTGTAAAAGTCAGTGGATTTGCTTGGATTTTTTTTCCTTTTTTTTTAACTGCCATTTAAACAAAATTATTAATTGATCTGAAAAAGAAAGCAAGAATAGAAAAGGTTTTTGAACAAAAATTCAGTAGGGTGAGGCTTAGCAGCCTTTAATGGAACTCAATGAAAAGTTACAAGATACACTTGCTCCTTTACTCAACCTATTACCAACATAATAAAATGCAGTCTTCATAATCACGGATAACAAAGAAACATGTCTCAGGGGAAGCAACCCAGGAAAGAAATTCATTCTAGTTTAAAAGAAAAGTGCCTGAACCAAGGATACAACAAATTCCAGTATCTTTCATAAACATCAGACACAGAGTGAGCAGAACAACGAATACCAAAGAGGACTGAGCAGGTATGCTCAACAAACGTCAAGAAACTATCTGGTCATAATTCTGTCATTTTTCAAAATGGCTGAATCTCATTTAGGATTTTATCTGAACTAGAATCTTAGAAAACAGGCAGCAATCCTGGAGAGTAAGGTATGAATAACCACCTGGGGTCTCAGAACACATTTTTGGAGGGCATATACAGCATTTATCTTAGCATACTGATGGTGAACTATTCCTGGACACATTCTCCTATAAAGTGCTTAGAGACTTTTTCAGCAATGGAAAGCAGTTTTAAAGGACTATATACTAGGAATATTCATGACATTAAAAATAAATTGACCTCTTTCAAAAAGATCAATAGCTTCACAAATAAAATTAATTACCCTGACTAATAATCAAAGAGCATAGTTGGTTACCACTGTCTTAATTTTTATGATTGTAGATCCTTGCATGAAGAGGAGAAAGACTCTGTTGAATTTCCATATGTTTTGAACAGAAAGAGTGCAAATCAAGTTACTGCTGTCAAATGCAGACATTTTTCAGTAATGACATGAGACAGAGCGACTTAAAACACCACTCCCACTACACTGGTGAAGGACTGAGCATGTAAAACTCATCTGAGCCACTCCTTCCGCATATGCTGCTCATTGAATAGACATAGATTTTCCCCCTCTTGTGTGGATCCCAGGTAAGATTTGGCAAATGCTTGAAACCTTCATAGATATTCCTAGGTATAAGGCTGTAAGCTGAGATTCACCAAAGTTTGTTTCACACACATACGAAGAAAATATGACATATGTAAGAACTCCATATTTTGACAGGGCAACTGAGACACTTTTTGAACATTTAAGCCAAGATGCTCATACACAGAAAGTAACATGAACTCCTTCAGCAACAGAAACTACTACATAGTGGTGGCAAGACAGCCCCAGCTGAGACAGATAATCAGGTACAAGGAAGCAGGTATATCTTACTAATTTATCTGGAGAAGCTAATAAGTGAATTAGAGAAGTCACCAAAGTACAGTTATGAGACTGAGTCTGCTGAGACATTTCAAGTATATTCAATAGTTTTTGTCTTCAAGATTAAAAGGTAAATGAAGAAAAACCTTTTTACGAACTTCTGGGAAATCGTGCACTACTAGTGGAGAGTTAGAAGGGATTTTTCTTTTCAAGGGACCTCTGGGGTAGGAAACAAAAATGTTGTGACTTGAATACAAAAAAACTTCATTTGCTCTTTTCAGACCCCCTGAATGAGACCATGCTTCCTGAAAATAAAAACTGTGGTTACCAGACTGGGAGAGATAAGTGAACTGAATGCTATGGATTTTATGGCAGTTCAGTCAATTTTTCATGACAGCAGTAATATGCTTCCACAAGCAAACACAGAAGTTGCAGAAAAAGAACAAAGAAGTTTCATAGTGCCTGCAGTGTTCAACTATTACTAGATTACTCAAGAGAGGATGTTTGCTATTCAAATGGTGAGATGTGTGCCACTTCCTGAAATTCATAATCCAGGCAAAGACAAACAGAGCACAAATACAGAAACTCAAAGAACAAGTTAATAATGTAACAAAGGTAGTACAGCTCTTGAAAGATGTTGGCTGCAGCCACAGAATAGAAAAAGAAGCACTAGCCACAGCTAACAGCATCCCAACTCAACAAGACCTTCCAGGATCAGAAAGTTTTAGAGACTGTATTTCTTGTGCCTTAAGTGCATTAAAAAAATAAAATTAAATTAATTAATTGGATATTACCAGATTCTTGCAATACAACAGCTAACTTAAATCATTAAAGTATTTCCTAGACATATAGTATGTAGGAGGACTGCTTAAGAGTGATACATTTCTAAGGAGAAAATTTGCTTAATACATAAAATTTTATCTCCCATGATAGACTGAAGCATCAGCTATTCCTTTATACTCCTCAAATATTATTCTTCATGGGTCTCCTACTGCCACACCTACCTGTCCATCACTGTCTTTGATGACCAACAGCACAGGTGTGTCTAATCCCATCATTGTCCGATACAACGTCTTCAAACTCATGCCATGCTTTGCAGTGCTGTAGACAAGGGTCCATGGATAGCCAATAGTTCGTGGCGGAAGAGACTTTGTGAGCTATTAACAAGAAAATTACAACCCTTTATTTAATATATGCTTTATATTTGAGAACGTATTATGTGTAAATGAAAGCAGATTATGCTCTGCTCAAGCATTTTTACATGGTCTTAAAACCTAAGAACTAAACCTGAAATTTCAAATGTATATTTTCTATTTTTGGTCACTCAAGCAGGGTTCTCTTTCCTACCCCTACTAGTGACCTGCAGAAGAATGATTTATCAGCTAAAGAACATGTTTGTTAAGGTCTCTAAAAGGTTTATCCATATAATTATTCTTGCATGACAATATTACATGGCCCACCAATGTCTTAGTATTAAGTAAGTAGATCACTCAAGTCAGCAGGTAACAAGCTGAAGGGTAAACGCTGCTTGTTGCCCTATTCTTGTGCTTCTTCATCCAAAACTTCAATTAACACATTTGTAATGAAATCACTTTGGACTGGACAGCAAGAACTGCAGTGTTTTCACAGATGTTTTCAAGAAAGAATGAAAGTAGAGCAAAGACAGACAAGAGTTTGTCTGAATACATGGTGCATTCAAAATTAGGATAAAAAAAGGCAATATTTTAGCTACAAATCATGCTCTGTTTTGACACTTAGACACATAAATGTCTATGGTGCCAGATGGGATCCACCCAAGGAAACATACTGAGCTGGCAGATATGCTCACTGACCCACTTCCCTTGTTCCCAGCATTCCAGAGTAACTGGGGATGTTGCAGTTAGCAAATGTGGTGTCCATTTACAAGATAGGTTGCTTGGTGCCTGGAGAGATCATGAAACAGGGCACCTTGAGTGCCATCACAGAGCATGTGCAGAAAAACCAGGGGATCAGGCCCAGCCAGGGTGGGCTCATGAGAGACAGGTCTGCTTGCCAAACCTGATTTTCCTTTATGACAAGGTGACCTGCTTAGAGGGAAAGGCTGTGAATATTGCCCACCTGGACTTCAGTAAAGCCTTTGATACCACTTCCCACAGCACTGTCCTGGAGAAACTAGCTGCTCATGGCTTGGACAGGTGCACTGTTTGGTGGGTAAAAAACTGGCTGGATGATCATGCCCAGAGAGTGGTGCTGGATAGAGTTAAATCCACTTTGTGGCCAGTCACTTGTGGTGTTCTCTCCAGGGCTCAGTGCTGTTTAATGTCTTTACTAATGAACTGGATGAGGCGATGAAGTGCATCCTCAGTCTGCAGATTACAACAATCTGGGCAAAAGTGGCAATCTTCCGGAGCATATGTAGGTTCTGCAGAGGGATCTGGACAGGCCGGACTGATGCGCCATGGCCAACAGTATGAGGTTCAGTAAGGCTAAGTGCCAGCTCCTGCACTTGTGTCACAGAAAGTCCCTGCAACACTACAAGCTGGGAGAAGAGTAGCTGGAAAGAAGAAGAAGACCTAAGGGTGCTGCTTGAAGAGAGCTGTGCATGAGAAAGCGTGTGCTCAGGTGGCCGAGAATAAAATCATGACTTGTCCCCCTGTACTGAGCCCTGGTGAGGCCACATCTTGAAGTACTGTGTGTTGTTTTGGGCCCCTCGCTAAAAGAAAAACATTGAGATGCTGGCGTGTGTCCAAGTAAGAGCAGTGAAGATGGTGAAAGGTCTGAAGAGGACTGAGGGAGCTGGAGTTGTTAAGCCTGGGGATATGAAGGCTCAGAGGGACCTCATCACTCTATAGCTACCTGAAAATAGGTTCTAACAGTCAGTCTTTTCTCCCAAAACAGGAAAAGAGAAAATGTCCTCAAGTTGAGCCACTGGAGGCCTGGATTGGATCTTAGGAAAACAGTGGTCAAGCACTGGAAGAAGGTACCCAGGGAAGTGGCTAAGTTACCATCCCTGTTGAAACATTTAAAGGAGGCGTAAGACTTAGGGAAAGGATTTAGTGGTTGACTTGGCAGTGCTGAGGTAACAGTTGAACTCAGTGGTCTTAGCCATCTTTTGTAATATATAGAGTTTATTGTCTTCTATTTAATATCACACATGGTCTTCTTCTGGCATGTTTTACATGACAGTCATAGCATTTGGGATACATTAACGTGCAAGAGCAAAGAATGATACATCTAAGTCCATACCTTTTCAATTTGTTCTGGCTGTAGTAATTCACTTGGATCACTAAGATTTGGCCGGAATGCTTCAGGCTCCAGGTCTGTTTTGATATTTGTTGCCTGTTTTGAATTGATATCTTCTCTTGTTGTTATCTACAAAAAGAATAGCAAGAAAATAAGTATATGCCAACCTATTAGCAGACAAGATAAAACTTCTCAGGTTTAAAATCATGCAGTTACCAATTATGCAAGTCCTTCAAAAGCTTAGAAATCCAATAGATTTGATCTGACCAAGATTTCCACTGTTTCCGACAGCAAACTGGTACATCAGCTATATAGCTATATACAGCTATATAACAATAACTTACACAGACATCTACTCAGAAGAAAGCTATGGGGTTTTATGCTAAAACAACAAACAGTTCTCATACACAGCTGAAGGGCTTCAAATGCTTTTCAGAAGATGCCTTAAAAAGTTTTTGCATTTTAATATATAATATAGTATTCTAAGCGTAATTAAAAAAAATCAGAAAGGACTGGAATTAAAACTTCAACACCGACATTTCTCAGTAGTTTCTGAATCAATACTCTTTTAGAGTATTTAAGGAATTTTTCAAATATGCAGTAGACATCTGGGAAGACTGATGCCATATATTTTGAGCAAACCATTTGAATGGAGCCTTAGGAGTAGTGCTGCTCCATAAACTGATCTTCTGGAGTACTTACAGGAATCAAAGAAGAAAGAATTGAGAGGGTGGGGCAGGAAAAGCAGCAATAATAATTAAGTTGCATAGTGAGCATTGAGGTCTGGCAAAGACGCACTATGCAGAAGGGTCCTGCAGTAATTTAAAATACCTGACCTGCTTATCCACCCTACTGAGTGGAGGTGGCAGAGGCCACAAAATTCCTCATCAGATGTAGTTTACAACAGCTTCTTACCCCAGTCAACAGTCACTGACACTTCCAAGTTTAAGTGCAAAGTCTTAATAACTAGAATAGCTGCAATCCAAACAAATTTCCATCTATAAATCCAGCTGCAGGGATATTTAAAATTTGCTAGAAACAGTGAAATCTGACAGAGGAGTAGGACAAAGCAAGGAAGTTAGTAAGATAAGAGACTGCAGCAAGACTTATTAAAATGTTGAGAGAAAAAAAGAAATCTTAAGATTAAGTGCACGTGAAAATTTTATCAGCCTAAACCAAGTTTCACTGAAAGCCAGACTGTCCAAATTAAAACCTGAAAATTTTAAGAAAATATCTGGCAAATCCAGTTTGCCACATCCCTCATAGTTTAAACATACAGGACAAAACTGCAGTATTTCACAATATCACAATGGTAAACTTCGCCAAGCTTTTGTAAGTTCCTTAAGTTTCTTAGTTCACAAAAAAAGAAAAAGGCCTCCTTAGTTTAAAAAAAAAAAAAAAAGTGCCAAATCAAAGAAAACTCTGAAATGCAGATAGGAATATTTAAACAAATACAGCCACCTAAGCAAAAAAAGAGGACATCCCTTTCACCTCCCTCAAGAACTGCAGAAAAAGTTCCTATCACAAACTCTTGTTATTTAAAAACAGGCTTATAAAGTCAACATATCAAAGTATATTTATACAGTAGCTCAATTACAGTATTAATTCTAAGCCTAAGAAAAGGTGTGCTTAAACTGAGTATCAAGCAAGAAAAAAGCTGAAGCTTTTCTTTTTTCAATGGAAGGTAATAAGAACTTCCAAAGTAGACTAAGCACTAATTTCCATATCACAACAAAAAAAATGCAATTATCCATATAGCTTCATGTACAAAAAGATGACCTGCACACTGCTTTACAGAGTGCTATTTCTAAAATGTTATTTCATAGTCCAAGTATTTTCCATCTTAAATGACCTTCATCCATCATATTACTGCTTCAGCTCCAGAGAAGTTCAATGTTGTTCAACTGTAGAACAAAGTTTTTTCCCCTTGTTATTCTTTAATTCTGATTATTCATGTAAAACATGAATAATGTGGATTCAAGTAGTGTGGGGAACTGAGTTTTTTGGTTTAGAGTTTTTCAGGAACAGGGTATTTCTTTGGATGGATTTTTTTTCTTTTTTATTATTATTAAAGTAAAGCAGTTTTCTTCTAGGAAGAACACTGCTTTGTAGAAGCAGTCAAGAGTGTCTGTTCAAAAGAATCTGAAATAAAGCACTCTAGCTTCAAAATTTGCAGATTTATTTCCCACCAGAGTTGGACACAGACCTGACCTATAGAGTCAGATTCCAGGGGCTTCCACGATTGGTAAATGTCACACAGTCTACACCACATTTGAAATCACAACTCCCAAACGGCCTCAGAGCAGAGTTTATAGGCTACAGCCCATCATATCAGATTTTTCTAGTCAGCCTAAACCTTGAGTTTGGGAATATCAGGTGAAAGGTATTTGGAAAGAAGTCCTACACTTCCAGAATATTAATACAGGGATTCTCCACCACCACTTGCAGGAATAGCTTTTTTTTTTTTTTTGGCAAGATTTCTGATTTTCCTGTAACAGTGCAGCTTTTGGGTTCAAGGTTCATGCTCATTATTGATCTGTGTAATTGCAATACTTACAAAACATTTAAAGTGATTAATTTACTGATTATTAAACAATCAGAAATATCAGAGCTAAGAAAATGTTTGCTTATGTGTAATTACATAATACGTAAAAAAACCAAGATCAAAGAAATAAACACAGAAAAAAAATTTACATTTTCAGCAGCCAAGTACTATAGAAAAACAAAATACTTGATGCTTCTAAGGAAATCTGAGGTATTTTTTCCATCAGTAAGGCATGTATAAGGTGCAGAGCAGCTAACAATTTTATAACTCTCCAAAAACTATGAAACACCTAAAGAGAATGCAAATACCAGTTTCAATCCATATCCACAGACCTTCAAAAATCCAAACTAATTTTAAAGTCCTGTTTTGTGTGCGTGTGTATGACCTTTGCCATGTTGAACGGCCTCAGTTATCTGCTTTTATAATGGGAAAAATACTTACCTATTTCACAGAAGTTGTGAAGCTTCATACTTGCCATGTACTGTGAGATTCTTGATGAAAGATTCCTACATAAAATTAAACACCCATGCAACAAAGTTTTGGATTCTTCACTTGTTTTGCATTCTTTTTAGGGAAGCTTCTAACACAACACACCAGTCTAAAGTAGAAGTTAAAACACAACACTGCAAGTCAAGCAGTACTGAGAACAAATTTTCAAATTCTAACAGAAAATTCCCGTGTGAAAAAGGTGGAAGTAGTAATTCTATCATAAAATTACTGATTCCATCATAGAATTGCACAAACTAAATACATCCAAAACAAAGGAATTTTCTGCTGGATCCTTGTAGTGCTGTAGACAAGACAAACCCACTGAGTGCAGGACTTGCCCTGATCCAAGACACTACAAAGAAAGATGTTTTAGTATCTGGAGATGGGGTTTAAACTACTGAAGAGGGCACCTGGAGACGTCTGCAGAGTGTGCGCAGTTCTTCGCTATTTAGAGCATCGATCCTGCGGTGATACTCAGCCACTGATACTACCTGAATATGGAGACAGGAAGACAATAATTCCACTGACAGTTGAAGAAAAGTAAAAAGGTATGAAAGAAAAAATTGGAGGAGACTAATGAAGGGAAAATGCACAATGACAACAGTGAAACAAGAAGGGCCAAAAGATGTTTGTTTCTGCAAGGACAGTGCACATGTAGGTGATTTTAGACACATGAGTAAACACAGCAAGATTACAAAATAAACACTAAGGGCACTAGCAGTCAGATATCTCACTGATCTAAGATGAATAAAAAACTGATATAAGAGTGCATAAAGTTTCCAGTATCAGGATGCTCAATGAAAAGTAAATCTGAGTTATATGCCTTAACCCAAACTCTGCAGCCCAATGTCCTCTTAAACATTCTTTATGCTCAGATTAATGAATCCTGTGAACCTGGTTTGCTTTCCTAGATGAAGACTAGAAGCAAACCTCAGGCTTCTCAGTAAGCTCTAACTCTTGTGTCTAGCAGTGAAGATAAAGACAATGTAGCAGAACTGCAGTTTACTAACATCCCAATACCACCCGACAATTTCTTTATCCTGGACTTTCTATTCCCCTCCAAAGCTTCCGGAGTTGCTCATCTGTCAACACATTCACTTCAAATGGCATCTCCACTTTGGCAGGAGGTGTACAGCCAGAAAGTCTTTAGTCAGAAAGCTCTAGAACATGCTGCTCTGGTGCAACAAGCTGGCTAAAGGACTACAACAGTCATTTTGATGTAACTAGAGCAAATAATGTGATTTTGAGAACAACTCAAAATCATCATTGGTATGAAAGCATCTTAAAACAGCTGGTGGAGAGATTAAATGGATGTCCCATGTAGTAAGAGCATATTAAAAACTTCTAGAGCCTACCACAGTGCAAAGGAAGACAACCACAAGTCCAGCAGCTCCCCATCTACCTGTCCCTACTACAAGGAGTTTGGCCAGATACTCGCCACTGTCCTGAGTACAGAGCCCACAGTCATGCATGACTGGCTCTTGAGCAGCGATGGTTCATTCTACCCCATGCAACTGCAAGGCAAGGAAAAAGGAATACTTGTGACATCCAGCTTTATTACTGAATCATCTGTCATTACCAGCACTCAATTTATTTCCATTATTTTTCCACTGTTCTCTTAAAACAGATCACGAATGTTGTAAATTGTATTGGCTTGTGCATTCTCAGAGTCAAATAGCCATATGTAAAGCTTTAACAGTATTCCACTCAAACATGTAAGTGATAGTGTAGTTTTATCCTTTTATTTGCTATAACACTTCATTGCAAATTTACACTCTTGACACCAGCAAATTACGAACAATAATCCTGACAGGCAGTAATGTGAGGACCCTTTAGCTTTATTGCTTCTTTAAGCTACACCCTACCACACATGAGGCAGTAGGTAACTTATAGCAGGCCATAAACGTGTAGTTACTTAAAAGAGATTCTTGAGAAAAAAAAAATCTCAAAATCCCTGACACCATTATATAGCTGTTGTTTCACATAGTGGAAGTGTAGACAGTTTTATGGGCACTGCCATCTTGCCTTCAACCTCTCAAATGCATACTTGTCATTACCTTGCATCTGTGAATTCCTTATCAGCTTAACTCAGAGAATGACCTTGGTCCATATGCCATGTAGATGCCTTATTTTTCTTGCTTGAGAGAAACATGAATACCTATCCAAGTGTGCACAATATAATAGCTTCTTGGCATGCTGAACCTGTTGCACACTGTCACATTCCATTTGTTTTGAGAACAAAAGCCTGCATAATGGCAGACCATCAGTATGCAAAGACAAACATCATAAACAGCATGTCACAGAATGTCAAATTAGCCACAGGAAAATTAAAGGAAAAGAACCCATGCTCTCAAACCCAGAGCTTATTTTAAGTATACAGTCCATACTAAGTATACAGTTCATACTAAGTTCTGCGAGTAAGCCATGAAACTACACTCAAATTTATCTACTCACCACTGAAGCAGGTTTCAAATGATTACATTAAGATACTTCAGCCTTTCAGATGTGGTACTTGGCCTTCTATATAATGCCCATGGTTTAGGCCAACTACTTTATTCTTGCTTTGCAGTGGACAAGACTATATAATTCTTGATTAAACGAGCTATGGAATCCTAAAGTCACCTATGTCTAAGCTTACTAGCAACTACCTTCAACTTAATTCAGGAGTTGAGATGTATATTACAAACAGACAGCATTTTGTCACTGCCAGGATCAAGACCACAGTTTTCAAATGTTACATTTGCAACATTAGAAGTTTATTCTTCCTTATAACCAGGTTTAATTCATAGTCTGCCTATGTTATTTCCTCTTGCATCAAGATTTCCTCACGTTCCTTCTTTGCAATTTTCTAGTCTACTACACCAAGCTAAATAAACCAATGTTTTCTTCAGTCTCCCACCCCACTCCCTGCCCCCCACAGCTGTCTGTTTTCCTATCATTCCAGGACCTACTTCTACCTCATTCTGCTTTAAACTTTGATTCTCAAACACAGAAAGTGGTCTTTCATACAGTACGAGAAATACCTAGAAAGCAAGACATTTCATTTATAAAAGGTAGATGCGGATTCATATACATCATACTGGACTATAGTTTTCAGTACAAAATGCTCCTTTGTAATAAAATTCTTCCATTAAATTAATTAAGTGAAGGTCTACCTAAATGACTTTGCTATGTGCTTTATTTACTATGCCATATCCAGTTTCCTGGATAACCAAAGCTAATTTTTGAGAATCAGGAAATGTTCCTGAAATGTTCCTGTTTTCTCCTTTAAAAAGAATGTAGGAGAAGAGAAAAACAACTAAACCTCTTATGGTTAATCTGGGCACTGGTTGGAATACAGCAAAACAAATAACATGTAGCTTGGACTGTTGGTGCACTTCAGGGCAAAAACGGTTCTGCTTAGGAACTTGAAAATGTATTGCAGATGATACAGCACTGGGAGGAGCTGCTGACTCCTTTGAAGGCAGGGAGGCCCTGCAGAGAGACCTCAGCAAACCAAAGGACTGGGCAATTACCAACCACATGCAGTTCAACAAGGGGAAGTGCCAGATTCTGCTCCTGGGATGCAGCAATCCAGGATGTAGGTACAGACTGCAGAATGAGATGCTGGAAAGCAGCGCCATGGAAAGGGACCTGGGGGTCCTGGTCAACAGGAAGTTGAAAATGAGTCAGCAGTGCCCTGGCAGCCAGAAGGGCCAATCCTGTCCTGGGGGGCATCAGGCACAGCACGGCCAGCTGGGCAAGGGAGGGGATTGTCCTGCTCTGCTCTGCACTGGGGCAGCCTCACCTCAAGTGCTGGGGGCAGCTTTGGGCACGCAAGAAAAGACAGAAAAGTATAAATGTTGCCCTCCTTTGGACACACTAAGTTGATGAAGGGCCTTGAGGGGAAGCTCTATAAGCAGCAGCTGAGGTCACTTGGTCTGTTCAACCTGGAGGAGACCTGAGGGGACCTCATTGCAGTTACAAGTTCCGCACGAGGGGAAGAAGAAGGGCAGACACTGATTCCTGGTCTGTGGTGACCAGTGACAGGACCCAAGGGAACTGCCTGAAGCTGTGTCAGGAGAGGTTTAGTTTGGATATCAGAAAAAGGTGGATAGCAGATAGTAGTTGGACACTGGAACAGGCTCCCCAGTGAAGTGGTCACAGCACCAGCCTGACAAAGTTCAAGAAGCATTTGGACAATTTGGGGATGGTGATGTGCAGGGTGACAAGCTGGACTGGATGATCCTTATGGGTCCTTTTCAACCCAGCTTATGCTATGATTCCAAGTTTGAAAAGACATGGAATAATATATCCTTAGAGATCTAATACTAACTGCTGTATTCATATTGGCAGCATTGGTACAAAAACATGGGGTGAACTGTATGAGTCGTAGCATGACTTTTTAACCTTTGACTCTCCACACCTTGTACATGCAAGTTAACCACTTAGCAAAACACCCAACAGTTTTAATAATTAAAGCAGTAAGTCGAGGATTTGCATGCTAATGATCCAAACAATCAAGAAGCCAAGGATTCCCCCTTGGGAGAAACTGATGTTTCTAAAATTTGTTCTTCTGAAAATATGTCAAAAGTACCTAATTTTTTACAAGCTTTGCTGGCCACTTGCAGTGATTGCAACTGAAGACAAAATTTCTAATATGGAACATTTCTTGTCCTTCAACAACACATATGAAAATGTAGTTAAGTTTTTTTAATGTTTGATCAGCCCCTTCAGCCACTGGTCATATCATCCTGCTATAGGCAGATGTAAAAAAAGCTTTTTACACCAGTGAGGGATTCCTCAGTTTAACAGAGCCACAAGTGACACCACCCGCCACCCCCACCATGTCTGTTTGCTAAGAGGGAGGAGCTTTCATTGCTGCCCTCAAAACAAACACAGCTAAACGTTCAGAGCTAGCAAGTAGCTGAAACTGTCTCCATCGAGAATGGGAGGGTCTTATCAGAGCTGAACAGTACTTCTGGAAGTTAAGAACAGATAAAGCTTAACAGCATAAATGGCTCTCAAACGTAAGTTTTATCTATAACCTCGTTACCAACTCAGAATATGAAATTTAAAAAAAAAAAAAAAAAGTATTAAGGAAGACCACAAGATGGACAATTTAACTTTGAATCTTAATACATAGGTGTAAACTCGGGTGAACTGTAAACTTCATGAAAATTAATTCTTGAGATTCAAAAATATTTCAGGATATTTAATTGAAGAAAAAAACCATGTAGTTTTATTAGGCCACTTATAAAGTTATTTAGAATACCTTCCAATAAAAAGGTGCCTATGTGAACTGAACGCTGCTATGAATATTTTAAGAGAAAACACTAGCCTTATTTTTCAATCAAATTTAGTTTCCTCCCCAAAATATTAGACTGCTGGAGAGAAGACAATATTGAAGAAGCACTCCACTCCTGATTATTTGGGACATATTCATTACATCACAAAATGTGTTAATTCATCTGGTTACTACACCAGATAAACAGTTGTAAGGTATCATTTGAAAAAAACCCCAACCCTTAAGACTAACTTAATTTGACTCATTTTTAAAGCATGTAGCTGAAAAGCTATTAATTTTCTGGTTTGTGTGGTTTTCAGTCAATTCAGCTCCCTGTCACTGGTGACAAGGAAGGGAGGGGATGACAGTTGGCCATTTTATGAAGAAAAGGACCACAGAATGACAGCAGTCCCCTGGTTTGGCTGTCACCATGGTTCTTTCTCTCAGTATTTTTTAAAGCTGTCCCTCTCCAAACTGCTGTGCACACCAGGGTGTTTTCCAGAGCAGGGAAAGAAATGCTGAGAGTAGTCACATGACAGCAGCATTCTCTCTGTGACCAGTATTGTCCCCACAGCTTTGCAGGGTGAGCTGTTAAATATCTGCCTCAAAGTGCTCTAAGCCCATAGCAACTGCACCAAGCTGTAATTAACATATACCGAAGATAAACCAAATTATCTGCAATAACCAGAATAAATGAACCTGAAAAGAATGCAATCAAAGCCTGAAGCACACAAAGTGTTACATCAAGTCTGTAGACCTTAATAACAACCTAATTTTTTCATGATATGAGAAAAGTCATATGATAGGTATGATAATGCCAGCAAGATAACAACATTTAACATGCAAAACATTAAACCGTTTAGGATGTTGCATAAAGAACGAAGAACTATATTTAAGAAAATTACTTTCTTTAACAGGCAGGCCAGACAGCCTTACTCATTTTATTCAAATAAAAAAAAACCGATCTGTAGCAACATGACCAATAAAACCCAGCTCCCTTGCAAAACTATTTAGGGAAGTTTCAGCACTTGCAAGCAGAGAAACCTGTGGTTTGGCTGCTGAAACCGCAGCACCTGGTGCTTGAGCTCAGGCTGCCATTACAGGAGAAGGCAGACTGAGCAAGGGTTACATCTCAGTTCTGATACTGCCCTGCAAAGATCCTCTCAGGTATAACAAGAAATCATTACACAATCTTAGAAATAACTGAATCACAGTATGAAAATGTTTGCCCCTTGCTTTAAATAAAAAAAAAGTCAATTAAGGATTAACTTCAGATTCCACAGATCATTAAAAACATACAGGAAAAATGCAAGCCTTTACTACTCATTTGTTTTCTTTTAACTTATAATCAACTTTTTCAAAATCTCCTCTGCTACTCTTCTTTGACTTTGTCAAAATACACTAAAGTTTCATAATTATTAGAAAAGCAAACATTATAACACCCAATAATGTTCTTCAATGGAAGAACTATAATAATTGAACAGTTCAGGTTGGAACAGACCTTACAGATCATAGAGCTCCAACTCCTCCTGCCCCCACCATGGGCAGGGAACCTTCCACTATCCCGGATTACTCCAAGCCCCATCCAGCCTTGCCTTGAACACTTCCAGGGATGGGAATTCCACAAATTCTGAGAAACCTACTCCAGTGCCTCACCACCCTCATAGCACAAACTTTCTTCATAGTATCACATCTAGACCTTCCCTTCTTCAGATTATGGCCATTTTCCTTTGTCCTATCACAACATGCCTGTGTGAAAAGTCCCCCTCCAGCTCTCTTACAAGAGAGCCCCTGTAGGCTCTGCAAGGTGCCATAATAAGGTTTCCCCAGAGCCTTCTCTCCTCCAGGCAGAAGTGTCCCAACTCTCTCAGCCTGTCTTCATAGCAGAGGTTTCCAGCTGATACCAACACAGCCCCTTGGATCAACTTCGTGGCCCCCCCTCCGGACTTGTTCCAAGAGGCCCATATGGGACCATCCAGTCATGGCAAAAGCACAAAACACGATGCATAAACCCCCAAATTACCTAGGACAACTGGTATGGAAAATATCTGTCATCAAGGAAAGGTTCTAAGGCTAAGTGATCGGTATAAGAAAGTACTGGATTTCACTCTTTTTTTTCTTACTAAAAACACATAATTAGTTCACTCTATTACTCTAAAAATTTAATATGGAAAACGAATTTAAAAAATATTTCAGTAGTATTACTGAATTGATGCAACCTTGCAATTCTGACATCCACAGAGAAGTACTAAATTCTTACCTTCCACATGCAAGCCCCTATTATTATACTTTCATAATTGCCAAAGAAATACAGGCATTAGCTTACCAAATAAAGTTAACCAATAACTCAAAACGTCAGAAGCAATGCAAGTCTCGAACAATTCAAGCTATAAAAACCAACATCTTAACTCTCTTTGCATGCTAATAACTTGAGTATATAAAAGCCATGATCAGTTTTCATTGGTTTTGTCCCCTTTGGCTATGCTGCCTATCCAAGCTGTGCAAAGCACAAACAAGCATTCCCAAAGATGGCAATCCACCTTTTGTTCCCTTCCACTGTCTGATGTCTTTTGTCTGAAATGCTTTGATAGGAAGAACTGTTGCCTGCATTTTTGACATTTTAGAAACTTACTGGCATCTCTTGTATTGCCATAAAATAAAGAGGCATAGTAAATACCAAATATTTACTAAAATGTGGGAGGCTGACATTACTGGGTTTTTAAAGAGGGTGCAGAAAACACCAACTAGTCACCAGAATTTTGACTTCTCACCCTGGGGAAGTACCAAACCCTTTCCACACTCAGCACAAATTAACATTATTATCAGGAAAGTGACAAAGGCCATTCGGCATACAAGCTAAGGCAACTTAGTTGCCAAGCTCGCATTTTTGATTTATTGTATCACTGCATTTAGCCCAGCAACTTATTTCATGTCAGATGAGCCTTCATCCAAATTCAGAACACCCACTAACAAGAATTCAGTCAGAAACCTGTTCACTTTATATGCTGCCAGTCTCCTTAATATTCTTTCCACTGGTCTTGCATAACAGAAGTAATTATATCAATACTCCTTCCTTTCTGTAAAAAGACTACACTTGCACATTAGGTCTACGAACACTCACTGAAGAAAAAACCCAGGCTCAAGAATAGAGCTTGTCTTATCAACATTGCAACCTTTTAAAAATATCCCCATCTGTAGATACTTCTGTACGTTCTTTTTCCAATTTCACTTTTTACATGTTAAAATAACCTGTTCTCTACCTCTCTCACATCAAAATTTATCCTTATTCTCACAGTATTCTTTAGTTCAAACTGTCCTTAGGAGCTGATAAATATTGTTTTTACAACATAGCTAGACTGGCTAAAGTTCAGTATTGGTCCTAAGGGAAACAATTATAACAAAGGATACTACTATTTTTAAAGATATCTGTGCAAGTTGTATCTCTTTAACTATGTATCCAGACACAGGCTAGAAAACGTATTCTTTGTAAACTGAACTTCAGACAGTTTTTACACTACTACAGAGTATGCTAGAATAACATTTCAGTTCATTTAGATATTATATCTCCATTTTACCCCACTAGCAGAGAGGAAAGCTAAGGGCCTATTACTTCAAAAATGGGCTGTTATTTAGGAACACACATTTTATAGAACCATTTGTTGCAACAAGTCAATTTCATGTTTTGCAAGTATCCTGACTAAAAATAAAGATAAAAACAGTACACAGAAGAATAAAACCCTGTTAGTAAATTAAAAAAACAAAAACCAACTCAACAGTGTCTTAAAAGAAGCATGCTTCAAGACCCAGTAAGATGTAATTCTTTAGAATTAGACTCTCCCGTCACAAGAAGAGTCTAAATGAAAACTATCTTCCAAATCTACACTGGGTAAAACCACAATATATTATCAAGATCATTTCTTCCCTATCCCCAAGTTGTTCTTTCACAAGTCTCACGGAAAAACCTTTTCCTTTGGATACTACTACATATTAAATAGTACTGCAAAAAGTCTGTTTGGGGGAAAAAACAACAGTTCCATTCCTAAATCTAATATACTGCAAAGCCAGTGTTTTTACTTCCTCCCCTTCACTATAAACATGAGAATGGGACTACAGCGGACTCATGTCCACGAATTTAGAAGTATTATCAGACCTTTATATGGTTGACTGACTTCTGAGAAGGCAATGTTAAGTAAGGAAATTTACACTTTTCTAATTGTATGTCCATGCAAACTCTTGTCATTGGTACTTAGCTATAAAGTACTTTTTTTTAATGAAAAAAATGCATTACTCCAAGGGAAAAGAAAGGGAAAAACCCCACCTTAAAACTGCTGAACCCCTTAATGCTCAAAGTAGTTTTTCTTACCTAATGCCAATAGAATACCAGTAATTAGGTTTTGTTCCAAAGATAATGAAAATTTGTGACTTAGCATTCTGTTTACACATTCAAAATTCAAACTTTCAGAAACTGTCTCCGCACCACAACATTTAAAGATTGCAATAACAGACATGAACGTACTACACTGAAAATTACCAGAGTGCATTTACGATTAACTGGCTGGTGTTTTCTTCCCTTCTTCCCATACCAGAGACGAGACATTTCCCTTCTAAAAATAAAATGAGGCTAAAAAAAGAAATGAGACAAAAAACCATGGTTCAAGGCTGCCTGAAAGCATTCTCGGTACCTGCTGTCAGTTGCAGGCACAGGCAGAGCCCCAGGACGCCGTGACAGGATAGTTCGCTGGACGCTCACATTTGACTGACAAGGCAGGGAGCAAATGAGCGAGCGTTCAGCAGGGGGATGTATCGCAAATGATGACGATACACAAGGAGGAAGGCTTCCTGTGCTTCCAGAGCACTAGTTTGTTAGAAGGCAAAAATATTTAAAGCTACAGCGCTTAATTGCTCATACACAATATTGAGGAACAAAAAAAAAAAAACCAAAACCCCAAGAACTGCTTGCAATATTCTGTTACAAGGTAATTGTCCATGAACAACTTCTAATGGTAAAATGTTTGTATTCAATATTAAACTAATAGTTTGCCTTCCTTATGCTGACAACCTTATATAAACCCTGTCAGTCATTTCTTAGAGTCCAGAAGCAGTGATGATTTAAAATATTATTTTTTTTAAAAAGGGGGGTTTGAAGCATTTGGAAACTGTTAGCCTTACAGACTTTTCAGTTTGTAAGCTACAGGAAGAAAATTAATCCTTTTGTCTGTAAGCTAAATTTGCTGTATGGGTTAAATGCTAGTTCCAGCAAGAAAGTATTTTTGGAATCATGATTATTTCTCTCCCTTAAGGAAGGATGTTTATTTAAAGAGGCATGTGCACTAGTAAAAAGCATGACAACCCTGTAAGAATCTCCCTGTAGTAGCACTTGCAGTCTTTATACCCACACCCAAAATGAAACACCTCCCTTCCCCCCACAATATCCCCCAAAACAAATAACAATCACCAAAAAAAAAAAATCTCCACATCACCCAAGCTCCAAGTTCTGTGTGAAAGTATTAAATAGGCCAGGGCAGCAACAGAACATTAGATCATTGTTCACTCAGGCTGTTGTGCTGTGATCTAAAAGCAAAGACATTCAAGCACAGAAAACCAGGATCAAAACTTGTATTTTACTGCAAACTATGTATTGGAACACCTCACCTTGCACTAGTGTCTAACATTCTGAAGGATAAAATGTTTTCCTTTTCAGTAAAGCCTTTTTTGGGGGAGCTGGCGTCTCTAAAAGTAAATTTGTTCTAACTTATCTGAACTATTAAGGAGGCAAGTAAAAACATTTTTATCATTGGAACACTGAAGCTGAGATTTAGGAAATTCAAATATTTAACAATGATTTGACTACATATATAGTCAAATGGTGCACAATTCCAATAATAAGCCATAGTCCTGTTTATGTGCTTGAGGTTTTTTGTTGGATTTTTTTTTTTCAAATAATAAGTGAACTAATACGGAGGGTTAAAACAAGAACAAAATCCAGACATCCTTAAAACTGTTTCAAATGAGAGTTACCATCAATATAAAAATATAATACAAACTACAGACATCACCTCTTTCTCTGCCAGTCTTGG
Source organism: Hirundo rustica (assembly GCF_015227805.2). Taxonomy (NCBI): domain Eukaryota; kingdom Metazoa; phylum Chordata; class Aves; order Passeriformes; family Hirundinidae; genus Hirundo; species Hirundo rustica. The sequence continues at coordinate 18,673,583 of NC_053450.1, forward strand.
AAATCTTAAAGGAATGAAGAATATGCAGCAAGTATTTCAAACTTTCTCTGCAAATGAAACTTTTAAGGCAGAAAGCAAAACCTAACAATACAACTAACTCTTCCACAGCTTACTTTATCAGTCATCTTTTCCCTGCCCTTCCGCGGGAAAAAAGAAAAAAAAAAAAAAAGCAGCCCTCCCTAACAGGAGCCAGCACGTTGTTTCTTCAAAGGAAAGGAAGAAAAGAATCTGACAACTGAATCCTTTTTTGTCCTGCAACACTCAATCTTAAACAATTCTAACAATTTACTTTGAAGTTTCAAACTTCTCTCTGAATAAAAATTACTTTTCCCAGAGCTTCTCAAAAGGATTTTGAAAACTTGCTGAAAGGAAAAGAGAGCAATAAAATTCTGTTCGATCTGACAAATCACTTTTTCACTTAATTACAAGCTGCAAAGTTTAATGGGAATGAATGCTCAAGTGTTTTGCTGCTGAGTCCTGCAGCAGCAGCTGCCCCGAGAGCTGGCAGCTGCTCCCAGCTGGGATCATCTGCTACAGAGGGAGGGCGGGAGGGAGAACCTGAGCAGCACCAACACACAGCACACTCAGCAAAGTGGCAAAACCTGTCACTAGTGACAGATCTCCATCCCAGCCACAGAAAGAAGCCCACACGAGAACTCTGACCCCAGGAGCAACACTTGGTTAAAGATTAATAAACTGCCCCTTTATTTTTTCATGCATTTGGGGATTACAGTACTGATCTCTTAACTGGAATCAGAATCTCATATCTTGTTGCAATTAATTAATTAATGTAGGTCTTGACATCAGTGTTCTTAATAAAAGATTCTAGTGAGGAACACCAGCTTACATATGATATCTGTGCAGAGCAGCAGCAAACATTCAAAAGCATCCACCTATTTCTTACATAGACAATGGAGCAACAGAAAATGTACCTAATTACACTGAATGATGATCTTGTTATTGTCATTGTTGATTCACAACCAAGATAACGATCTCTACACAATCAATGTGCATAGTCTTTTCAGTAATTTTACCTCACAATGTCATTTCTCCTAATAAACTAATCTGTCTCAAAAAAACACTCAAGTAGCAGAGAAAAAGGAGAGCGACAACAAATAAAGGTACAACTTAGGGAACGTCTTATTTCTGCTCCAAACCAGTTACCTGGTTATTACTTTTTTACCATACCAGATTTCAAGTTATCAGATGACATGATTTCATAATTTCACAAGGCAGTAAGCATGGTAACCCTCAACTTCAGTAGCAAGACTGGACACTGGGTGTGGAAGAAGGTTTTTTGCAACTGAATAAGATGGAACTACTTTGTTTCACATAGTCACTAACAATGTCCTGATACCACAGCAACGGAAAAGTCATGACACTGAATTCTAAAATCCCTACATTTAATATTCATGCTTTTTGGGTGAGGTTACATTAGTTGAAAATACATTTCCTGCGCTCCATCCATCTTAAGAGACAGAGGTTAGCCCAGAAGGATAACAGGGCAGGCAGGCGGGGCATAATTACTCAGTTTATTTACAACTTGCTGTTGATTCCACATGAATACATGTCAAGTTCAAGAATAATAAAGTTAGAATGTAGTTGAAATAAAACAATAACAAATCAGGTACTGACTTTTATACAAAATTACTACTCTGTCTTCTAGAACAAGGGAGTCTAAAAATTCTTGCAGGTGAAGCTAACACAGGATTACAGCTAAGGTCTGATCCCTTCTCCCTTTACAAGAAACACTAAAATATTACAAAAAGCTGTCTCCTGTAGCGTCAATACAACATGGACTGGCACAACCTCTTAGTTGGCTGAGAAAGACTTCCTTTCTTATGGAAACTAATTTGAGAAGTCTTCCTTTGTTTCCTGTCAACAGGTTTCCCTTAGGGAAAGGGCGGGGGGGGGGGGGGGGGGGGGGGGGGGGGGGGGGCGGGTGTGGAAGGAAGGAAGTATTTTTCCATCACAAAGTTTTACTGAGGATTTTCAAAGATATGCTGAAAGCCATTAAGAATCTCAAAAGCATAAGCTTTTTAGCTGAATGGTTATGCTTTGTCTCTTAGCAGAGTGACCATCCCAGATCCCTCTATTTAGATACATGAAATAGCCATCAATTACAATTGCACATTCATGATTCCAACTACAGGACAGCTCCAAGCCATCAAAACCTCTGCATTTCCACTTATATAAGTTATAAATAGATTTAAAATAGATTAAATAGTGACAATAAATAAAGGAAAAAAAAAAAAATACCATAATGCATGAAGTTGAGAGACAGTACAATATCACTCAAGTTAATTGCAAAAGCAAGAATGAAAGTTACCAATCTCTGTAAAGAGCATTGGATTATACAAACAGATACCAGAGTCCTTTTCTTCAACCACAACAAATCAACAGAAACATTTCTACTATAGTGCATGACTGCTAAAATTTAAGAGACTCATCCCCCAGTACAATAGCAAGGTCTATTAAACATTCTGTGGTAATGCACAGCAACACATGCAGAGTGACACATCCAATTTCTTAACTGACAATACACAATGTACACCAAATAACCATCTAGTTTGTATATCCAATTCATTAACATAAAGAGACAGCCTTTCCAGAAACATACTGGAAAAAATATTCTTATTCTGAAGACGGTTAGCGTGGTGCATCTTTACACGTTCTGTGCAATGTTTCATTCAGAAAGCCTACAAGTTTCAGGCTTCCTCTTCTCTCTGCGGATCCAGTATTATCCAGCTTGTTACACAGCATTATGTTCATATCACATTTTAAAATCTAAGACACAACAAGCAGATGTTGCACCAGCATCCAAGCACTGAAGTACACAGCAGAGAATGGAAGCAAATTTATAGAAGGAACATGATTAAGAAAGCAAAAACTTAAGACAGCAGTGCATTCTAAAACTGTAATATCCACTTTAATACAGAAATTTTGTATGTTCTAGTCAAGATACAATAAAGAACTTCATATCTGAAAAAGGTTTAAAGATTGGGATACTGGACAATAGGTGCTTATCTTACCAGGAGACAATCACTGTTTGTGACCTTCACATTTCCACAAATACACAGAAATTGAATTCTGAGACACTCCAGAAGTTAGAGCTTTGGTAATGTTGGATTGCTGAGTGTCCACATTAAATACCATTTCAAGAAGACAGAATTTCAAGTCCAGCTAATGGTTTGATCTAGTAAGCATTTTCAAACCACATCCTAAGTTCTAACTGAAATTCAGTTGGACAAGTGAGTTACTGCTTTCCAGAAGCATTGTACCCATGTTCTCTACAGACATCCAACAGGCAAAATCAAAAGTAATTACTATGAAATGCAACTCCAGAACATAAACCTAGCAAGTCTAGGAAAAAGTAATTGCAAGTATCTAGCAACTCAAGCTTCATTTTCGAAATTAACTTCTAGACAGTTTTAAATCAACTAATTTTCTGTATGTCCACCACAATGAACAAGTTAATGAAAAAAATGAAAGTGATGAGCTTCCAGCTACTTTGAGACTAGTTTGTGGGTCCTAAGACAATAAATTTCCTTTTTTCAAATATCTTGTGAATGAGTATTTAGATTTATATGGACATTAAGTATGACTCAATCTTGAATAACAGCAATGAGATCAAATTACAAGGAAGGGAAAGGAAGAATCAATGCTTTAAACAATAATTACTCTAATGCAGAGCAATTCAAGTGTTTCCTTAACAGATTTCAGGTTTAAATAGGCACCTACTATATACACAACTCGAACTTAAAAAGGAAACAAGATTAGAACATAATTCCAATGGAAATTGCTTCTGAGACACTACACAACAGAAGGAGTCAGCTTGCTGTCAAGTCTTGCCATGTTTAGATGCAAGTATAGACTATGCTTTGGAGAACGAGTTTGTTTATTAACACATAACAGTATTCATCATTTGTGCTAACAGATACAGGAAGCCATTAGCACTTGAACTTAGACACATCAAATAAAAAAAGAATACCATGATAAATACACTTTATAGCTCAGTACAGATGGTAAAAAAAAAAAGCACCAAAATAACCCCAAAACACAGGCAAAATAAAAATAATAATAAAAAAAACCCCAGTAACCCCACAGAAGTCAAAACACTCTCTTCTTTGGGTAAGCCCATTCACTAAAGTAACAAGATAAGAGATATTCGAGAAAAATGGATGGGGATAACACAACTGAGAATTTAGCATCACAGTTCCATTTCCTAGATAGTATATTAAATAAAATTATTGCCTATTCATTTCTAGTGGATACCAGAGACAAGTTTTTAGCATGGGCTGATCTTAAGTGAAAAAGTAGCCTTTCTATAAAGCTTGGCAAACAACACAGGCAGGGGCCTCTCAGGAAGACTGATATTGAACAACAACATCAGCAACAGCAGCTGCAAAGTGCCTCAGACAGATTGCTTCAAACTCTGACTGTCATTTAGTCACTTTTACTGATGGTAACATTAGCAGTAGATTCATAGTTATTTCTAGTAAGTCAGTTATCTATCAAGGGAGCAACACAAAAAGAAAATGCACCCTTGAGAGGTCCACACATTTTTTTCTCACACTATGTACAATGCAGTATTTGATCAAGGTAGAAGCAAGCAGACAAAAACTGAAATTCGAGTAAGAGTTCAGTCCTATTCACTGATATAAATGATAATAAACCAACACCTACAACTTGTTCCATGTTACTGATCTTTGCCTTTGCTTATTACTTCTTCCCATAATTTCTTTCCCACTAAACAAGCATAGGGTTTTTCAAAGTCTATTGATAAAAAGCTGTACCTGAATGTCTTCACAGAACTAACAAAGAAACAAAAGCTGTTTCAGAGCACCACATCTAAGTTACACATTAATCCTCTTCCCTGTTCTTTTTTAAAGATACTGCATAATGATGGCAGGGAGAACATGTTTTGGAAAAGAAAGGTACTCCACTACCTTCCTCCTTTGGTAGATCAACATTACTTTGTCATGCATTTCCACTTTCCTTCCACCCAGAGCTCCCCCATCTTTGTGATCTGAAAAAGGCAGTCTGATTTTCAGCCAAATACCCAGAAAAAAGCTTCAATTATACTGTTCACCTGCTGGTTTAGATTGCACCTGGAGCAAAAACTGACAGAAGAAAAGCTGGTTGCATTGAAGGAAGGTAGTATATTGATTGAAAATAATGACTGAAATTCAGAGGAAATAATGAGTATGACAACAGCAGCTACAATTCCCCGTATTTGCTCATATATTCTAGTATACATGTTAAAAGACACTAAAATGCAGTTCTACATAATGACAGCACAAATCATCCAGTACTGTCAAACATTTCTGACGCAAAAGTTTTTAAGAGCTTTCAGATTTGTGCTGAAGGTCAGTCATAGGAAGTCATATTACTCAAATTAAAATGCACAAAAGACCACATTAGCATATTTCTTGTACTTGCGTAACATTTCTTTTATAAAGTTCACTAATCACATTAACATGTAAGTCCAGAAAATTATTTGATAATAGTAAGAGAACCAAGCTTGACAATTTCACATAACACATAGAAATTACAATATTTTTGAAATGTTTCCTATGACTATTTCCAGAGAAGACCTAAATACAGGCTTAAGGTGTGGCCTCATTCTGTGGTAAATAACTTACAGATTTTAATACTTGCAGAAAATGTATTACCTCAACTAGTTCCAGAAACAGCTTCTAAAATCTACCACATTCCATCATGAAAAAACATTTTCACTATATTCTGTGGAAATTATTCTGCAGTTGTATTAAGGTGCTAAATTACTGAAAAGCTCACTAAAAGAGGGGTATACTGTGCTTTAAAACACAATATAGATCGCTACCCACTGATCCCCATGCTCGAAAAGACCAAATTTTTAAAGTCTAAATACTGATAAAGACTTTGTGCAAGAGTTAACACCAAAATAAACTGCTAGTAAAAACTCAAGCAATACATATGTTGAAAACATGAAAGTTAAAAAGACATGTTTTTATGGTACTAATTTCATTGTCTCCATGCAAATCACTGGTTGCAGGTAATATTTTGCAGCCATGGCCCAATACTTCAACCAGCTACATTTCAACTCTGAATTCAGAGTTCTATGGTTCTAAGTTTTGGAGCTAAGCAGAAAACTACCTGTAGCTAGACTACTGCAGTTCTGCAAAATTTCTTTTATGCTCTACATAAAACAGTGTAGACTTCCTTAATTTCAATATATTCCACTGCAGGGCAGGGGGAAGGGGAAGAAGAACAACAAAAATTTTACAGTCAGTGATTGCAATTGCTGTTCCAAGACTCAAATTAAACAGTGCTGATGGGATACTTCTACAATATATATATGACAAGAATCATCAAACTTTTGACCAACACTTGAATGTACAAGACTAGAAGTATTTTCACTGCATGTACACTACAAAACAAAACCATGTAGACGTGCAAAGATGTGTCCATAGAAACACAGTGGACACAGATTCACATGAGAGAAATGTTCTTATTATCAAAAAAATGAAAAAGATAGTTCCAGGTACAATATATTTCTAAAATACACTCAACAGCATCTTCATGCATGAATAAGTTACAACTGAAAAATTAATTACTAAATTATTGAAAAGACATCATTAATAGCTGTTCCTCTTTCATCCCTTTTCAGAGTCTTACTAATAAATACTGAACACTCTAGATTCAGGAGTAATAAATATTAGAAAACTGGCAGTTTATGAAACTGAAAATTAAATCTGCTTCACAAAATTCCAATGCTGTTGCTATACCCACATTCCTTTTCCCCAGGAGTTTTAAGTTACAATTTGCTCCACACAAAAATGATTTGGAATTGTGAGATGTTGCCCTGATCTGATGTTAGAGCAAAGCATTAGGATGGCATAAGTTGAACAGCCATGATCATGATAATCAGACTAATAAAGTGCTTTGTTTTTCCTCTTGGAAAATATTTAATACTGTATTAATGTATTCTTATTAATGTATTAAAAAAATATCTTTGATACTGTTCTTCCTTACCTCCCATTCTTTAGCAGCATCTTCAGTACTTGATTCTTCACTAGTTTCAGGATCTTCCTTCTTTTTTACCACTATAAATCCAGGTTCCCGAAGAGACTCCCCAGTATCTTCTGCATATATTTCTGGACTCCACTGGATAAAGAAGACATACAAGTGATCTGTCCTAGAAAGGTCAAGTTACAACAAAGAAAAGAAAAATAAGGTAAGTTTGTGATCTTTTTGGTCATGTCTAATAATATCAAGTATTTAAGGTTAAAATTAAAAAATATATTAGAGATGCATTTGAAAAAAAAAGAGCTAGCTTTGTTTTTCAGAAGCTTTTAAATATAAGAAGCTGACTGGAGAAAAAAAAAAAACAGGAAACAAGTTTGCAATGGATTAGCTGCAATTTCATATACAAGTATGGTCTTTCAATCACTTCTGTCCCATTGGATACCTCTGCTTAAAACTGAAGTAATTCCCAAAATAAAACACTAAGACTTTTTTAATGGTATTTAGAAAGAGTTACATAAAACCAAACAAAAATTAGAATTTAAGAAATGTCTGCATGTTTGTTGTTTTCCCCACTCCTGAAGAATAGCTGACCACTTCCAAGACATAACCAGAACTACACAAATTGTAGGAAGTACTACAGATGTGGGGGAACATGGCAGAAAGCCTGCACATACATATATAAATCATAAAATCAAACTATTGACTACTCTAACATAGTAACTATCAAGATTCAAAGTTACCTTCTTTTAAGTCATGTGCCACAAATAGCACTGTTCTCCAGTTTAGAAGACCTAAATCACCCAAATTCACGTGAGGAAGTTATTTGCAATCCTCCTAACAGATATCAGTCTATCCTGTATCTGCTGCAAGTGTACAGACAGAGTATACAGGAAAAGGACTTGCAATGAATCCACTAGTGATCTTTTGATCTAGTGGAAATCTAATTACTCTAGTGGAGATCTAATGATTTCTTGATCATGGAAGAGAGATTCAGAGCAAGAGCTTCATGGCTCTGGTTACTAGAGTTTGAATATTCCTTATGTTTTTCTATATCTGCATACTGTATTAGCATGAATAATAATATTTGAGCCTTTTTTTCTCCCTTCCCTAGTAATTGTTGAAAAACTTGAAGAACAGCAAGAGATACAGAGCTGCAAAGTTTCTTGAAAGTGCAGGTATATTTTCCACGTGCCACTGCCTAAAAGAATGCTGCACACATATGTAGTAACAGCTTCTGAATAGGGTCAGTTATCTAAAGTTACCCTTGTTAAGATTGAGGTTTATGAATCACAATGATGAAAGGAAGGAAAAAAAAAAAAAAAGAGAAAAGGTCAAATCCTTCTCTAGCAGCAGGAAAGAATAAAACATTCTGGATGCATAAGGTTAGGTAAATCACAGAAATCCAAACAAGAAGCTGCAGACTCCTCACACACTGAATAAGGCATCAATTTTAAGTTGTCATACAAGTATGAAAGTTTTTAAGTCCTGATTTTAATTTTCCAAGAACTTTGAGTTAAGTATAATTTTAGCAGTTAAAAAACCGTACATGACACTTGATGTTTAAGGACCTTTAAGACACTCCTTCCCAGACTAGCTCCTTTCAGACTAAGAACACTGAAATAAATCTCGTTTGTCAGATACCTGATTTTCTCTCTTACTACTCAGTGACAGACAACTGGATTGGTACTAAGTATTTTCACCTATGCAGACTAGCACTCAGCAAGGTTAACACCAAACTAAGAAACTGAACACCCCAGTATGAGGATATAGCTTTTTTTTTGGCAAAAAGCATAGCACACACACTGAATGAATAAAGAACTGATTCTGATACTATACTGCCCCATTCAGTTAGAGACTCTCCACAGATGAAATAACTTGCAAGATCAGTACAGACCACAAAATACGAACCATTTCTTCCAAAATAGGTGATTAATTCTGCTTTGTGCTGAAGGAAGTGCTTGCCACATTAGAAAATGAACCAAAGTAATCATTTTAATCAACTAATGTAGACATCATTGCCATATATGAAACATTTATCTGTTTTCAAATTAAATATGATACTACTAGAATGAGCCGATTTGAGTTGACTGTAACCACAAAACAACTCCTGGCCCAGACAAGATTTACAGCAGCAGAATTAGTGGGACAGACCTTTGACTCAAAACTTTGCACTCTCTCTACCACTTAAGAAGTAGCAGAGGTGGTGTTTAAAAGCAGGTTCATGATGCACTACCACAGACCCAGTTCTACCTGTTGGATAAGTATAATACTTCTGTAATTTGGATTAGTGTAATACTTTGATGTCATTTCAGTCCATCACATATTTCCATCCACAGTGGACATGAAAAAAAAAAAAAAGACTACTGCCTTTCCTGTTGCAGCCAACTTCAATATAAAATAATTTTACGTCTGTAATCCACTTTTTCCCCTTTAGATTAAAGAACCCCACTTCTAATTTTCTTTATATGTTACACATTCTAGGCATTAAATAGCCTTGTTGTTTCTCTCTGGACTCTCTCCAACTGATCCATAGCTGTCCTCAACTGCAGTGCCCCAGCTGGACATTCTATGCCTTTCAGCTCAAAAGAAAAGATGGAAAAGTGACTTGATCATTGTAGGTAGGTATTTATACCAGATGATAACTGACAGGTTTTTGTTTCTTTCTATTCCCCCACTCTTCGACAAGAATGTATAACCCTTAAAAACCACTTTTGGGTTGAAAAGAAGTCAGTTTCCTAGCAGTAAAGATGATTTCAGAATACAAGACTGTACCAGTGAATGAACACGAACATCTCATGTCTTTGAAGGAGTCAAATAAATTTAGGTATTTTTCCAGTAGACATGCTTAAGTTAGTTCATGGAAAGGTTTTATGTTCTATATACAAAGATAAGACAAAAGAACCCCAGCTAGCTCTTCTGAACTCAGAAAGGATTTTTAGAAAGTTTCAAAACAATGGGAAGCACAGATGACAAAAATTTTGCTGCAGAATTTACTTCCTCCACCAGACACTACTTGACCCTTTCTTTCATTATTTACTTGCTACAAACAAAACCCTAAATAATATAATGAGAAACTATTTGCCAAACTTACGAGAAACTCAAGTGAATCAGTAAAGTGTCAGTAAAGTATTGAAGTACTCCAATGGCAAATATAATACAAGCCAATCAAAAACACACTCAGACACTGACCGTTTTTTGTGATTATTTAGAGATACAGAGTCACTGCAAAATTTTGAACGGTGCAGAAAAAATAAAAAGCTCAAACACCTACTGGCAATTGCTGATTTTTACAGCTCACCTCTGTCTTACCTTTCTTGTGGAACAGCAAACCAGTACTCGTGTTTTTTGTCCCTTTGTGCATACTGTTGCATTGTTGCACTTGCTTGGGAAACAAATGTTTTCCTCATGGGTTTTCCAACCCTGAGACACAGAAACTTGTGTGATCTATGTCGTCTTTTTTCTTTCATACCAGAAGAACCTATTAATAAAGACAAAGTAAGCTGTCCATAATGTACTAAAGAGCTTAACAAAATCATTAACTAATTCTATATTAGACAACTGAGGGATATAGGGCACTCTCGTAAGTAATGGGAGATGGGGTAAGATAAATAGTAATAATAACCTACCCTTTTTTGTTATCAAAATCACATCAGCAGAGTTAACTTCAGAGTACAACACACTAAGTAATTCTAACATTCATTTCTGCTTCCAACTACAGACCCCATTATTACAGCATTTCAGCCATGCCTGGAAGTACTCAGAAGGTATTATGGATGCATACTCTCAAAACTGAATCACCACTATCACCAGCTATCCCACATACCTGAAAAAGATTTTGTTTTAAATACATATCTTAGCTTGATTCACATGTGTCAGAGCTGTTAGTTACTTGTCTTTTACAAGGGAAAATATTGCAGCCCTTGATACAGGATTAAGATGAATTCTAACTTGTTAGCTATATTAAACACCTCAATAGTATGAACACCACCTCAGGCTGAAACATACCGGATGTTGCAGTACAGGATTTTTCTCTCTGCTAGTATATTTAATTGAACTAATAGAATTATATGATTACTCTCAAGGTCTGAATTGTCAAGTCAGCATAAGGTAAAGGAAGTAGCCTTCTTAAAATTGTTTCTTTACTAGATTATTTGCCAAATACTCCAGCCACAAGAGACTTTTTTAATGCAAGAAAGGAAAATGTAAATTTTAGAGTCATTATGATCAGTTATGACACTAAAGGGTTTATCCTAGCCCTGGTATCACATGTACATACAGATAAGTTTCCCAGGACACATCTTTTCTTTACACCTAAAATTCTTCAGTATCTATGCAGACCACAGATCCACGAAGCACAGAAAACATTTTCTTGCTCTATAAACATTCCAACTGTATTTTCTCAATGGGATTTTCACCATGAAATTTAGAACAGCACTGTTCCACAAAAGACTGGTTTTTTCCTAATAATTATTTAAAAGTGTGCCTCCTAATATTTAGTCATGTTTTCAGTCAACATTCTAGAATTATACCTGCAGCATACAGTACAGCCAGTTAGCCATGACAACATACATTATTTGGAAGTATTTTATTAATAAGCTCAAAGGTAAATTGTCAGACTGAAAAAAAATTACCAAGAACAAACTATAATAAACAAAAAAGCCTGTTTTATAGGACTGGCATGCAAACTCTGTGGCAGTGTTAGATAAATACTCTCCAAATTATTTGGCATTTGTGATTTAGATCCTTTAGGGGGGCAGATTAGAACTTCCCTGAGCTCAGAGAAGTAGGATTATGGTTGCAGCTATGAGATAAAATAAAACCAAACAATTTAGCCCTGCCCCAAGCCTCAAAAAGACTATTTCAGATTCTTTTTTTAGTGAGTTCTCCAATGTCTTCTAGTATATTTGATACAGATTTAATGAGAAAAGATTTCAGCAATGGCTACTGTGCCTCATGCTTCTTGTCTTTCCTTTCAATCTCTGCCAATATTCAGCTAAGCAGCAAATATTTTGACTAGTTATCATTAATGATATTTTAGCTTGTTTACACACGCAAAATTATAGACTGTTAGAATTTTTCCAAAGTATCAACCACATCTAACTTTACTTCAGTCCAATGGTTAACAAAGAAGTCTGCAAAAACAGAAGCTTGGGCAATTAAAAAAACAAAAAGCAGACACAAGCAGGACCTTTTTAGTTATTCTAGCCTACTTATAAGTATCTACTTGCATTGCATCACCTGTTCAACATTCAGAACAAACATTCGGATCATTAACTGCAAACCCAAACACCTGACTTCTGCAAAGTTCAAAAAACAGTAGTCCTCAAAACTGTCACAAAAGAGAAAAAATTCAACTAAGTTCCCACTATATAAAAAAGACAAAAAATATCTGTCTAGGTAAGTTCTTGATCTAAAACTCATAGTATGGCTATTTCAGAGTTTTATTTTAAGAAAGACTACTTGAAAGTGTTCACTATATTTCATATTTTAAATGACCTGGTGTTTTTAGTGACCTACTGTTAATAACATGTCATATTCAGTCTGATGCTTTTACAGCAGAACTATGTTTTTACCTTGGTTCTGTTTAATCATGCCCATAAAAGCTTTACTAAATTTATCTTGGTTGAGAAATATTACTTCATAATTTTCCCTTTTATTTGAATTCTGCTAATAAAACTTGCAAGAATAACAAATGTAAGAATTCCAACTTGTCACCCTGGTTTTTTTCAGTTTTTTAAAGCCTTTTGATTGTTCATAAAATGGAGTCAGATCTTTTAGCTACTGCGCAATATTAGGAGCAGTTTTCACTTTTTCTCACACATGTAACACAAACAAATCCTTTGTTTTTCATTCTCTGTCCTTTGTTTTTCATTCTCTGTCCTTTGTTTGCATATTTCTAACCTGAAAACAATTGTAACTGACAGTTGGTCTGGCCATTTGGCTGAGGCGTGAAAACTCCAAAAGCCAATCTTCAGCCAGACCCACAAATATATAAAAAGTAAGAAATAAACAGGCAGAGGGGCTCTGGGCTTGGCTCAGCCTTGAGCTCGCTCGGAGGAACTCTCCGCCCTGCGAAAATCTCTTGACTCTGTGTGATTGCTTTGCGTATCCCAATCACACCAACTGAAGTTGGACTGAATTGGTACAAATCTCCAAAAAGGATCTTGTGCTTTTTGTATTTTTTTTATTTGTACTTTACCCCGTCAAACTTCAGGGAGGCAGCTGCCTATGTGTATATAAGGTTTCTAGCCAGCACTCTTCTGTAGTACTATATGCAGAAAAATTTTTTGCTTTTATACATATATATATTTACTCGCAAATAACACACAAATAACCAGTCACTCAATGATACAATGTTAAAGAAAACCTAAACTAAAGCACTTAATACAACTGAGTTACAAGTATTCATTTTTAAGAAAAGCAGCAATTGTGCCAAAAAACACTTAGTACCTGAATTTTTTTTTTTAAATCACAACCAGCAACTCCTGCTAGCTGTCATTTGCCAGAGGACTACTTCTAATATTTAGGACATAAAAGTCAAACCTATCACAGCACGATGCAAGTTACTCTTCTGCTAGAAATTTCAAAATTCAGCTCCTTCCTTTAAAGAAGAAGAAAAAAACCCAACCAAACAAAAAACCCTCACCAAAAAAAGACACCAAAAAAAAAAAAAAACAAAAAAACCCACAAAAAAAAAACACCACCAAAAAAAACAACCCAAGAAACCAAGCAAATATTATTATGTAAGATACTGAAGTATAGAAAAACTTCTGTTAACCAAAGAATGTACTTCTATTCAATATAATTTTGACTTTATTAATTAAAAAAAATGAATTTAAACTTCAAATGCACTTCACTTATCTTTAATGCCTCTCACATAGATTCTTTTCTGTCCCACAAATATTGCACAATTAAGACAAATAGTTATTCTTGATTAGTAAGATGGGAAGACATCAGGAAGTAACTTGTGAATTTTCTGGAAAGCAAAATCAAGTTCATCCAGAAGTATATTTAAGTTGTTTAAAGGCACAGCATATTTCTGTATGATAAAGACTTGAACAGACTTTAGAGTAACTTCTAACTAATAATCCCAGACCCTAAACTTTGCAGAAGAATCAAGGTACTTAAGAAATAAAACCCAGCTGCTCCCTGTATCCAGAGCACTAGCTTCCTAGCATCTAGTCCTTATTTGTCCTGAATCAGGGTTTTTGGATGTTTAACCTTGTTCTAATCAGCATCAAAGTACAACAAGATGCAAGTGAAACAACTTCCTGTAACCACCAAACACAGTGTTAAGACTCTAGCATTTGCTGCTCACACCATAAACCTTAACCACAAAGCAGACATGCTACAAATAACATCAATTCCCTAAAATTCATTCACACACGTACACAAAATTTAAGCAACTGCTAATTGATTGCTAAAGAACATTTTTAACTGTGAGCTGTATGGTGACTAATGCACCATGGATCTGATTTTACAGGTTTGAATTTCTCCTACAAACTGTGATTTAACATGATCACAACTATCAGCTCAATAAGGAAGAATTACAAAGTTATCTATGTTCTCAGTTTCCCAAGCAATATTTTCTCCAATAATTTATGTAAAGTTTAACTTTGGAGTACCTTCAAGCCAATGAGAAATATAACCAGAGCATGGAGAGATATGTTGTACAGAATGAAAAAGTCCAAAATTTCCATTAAACAGGAGGGTGATACATCGTAAATCTCAAGGTTAATACAGTATCCATAAGTAACCACTGACTCACCTTCTAACCGCCCATCTCCTGCAGATACAGCTTTCTGACTGATTTCTTTTTGTGAATCCTGGTGCATGTTTTCTCTTTGTTGTTTTGCTTGTTGCATAGTGTGGGACTTCCAGAGCTTGCGGAGTTCTTCAACTTCTGCCTCCGAGTCTTGACTTTGCTCTCCCACTACTTTTCCTTTGCTAGATATTTCTTTCTTTTGAGAGTCTATGGTATCTTCACAACCTGGACATTCCTCTTCCATCTCATTATCTGCTTTTTTTCCTAGTGAGGAACTCTGATCCTTGTCCACTTCTGCCTCCTTGCTGTGCTCCTCACTACCCTGTGATCTTTGCAAAGACTGCTGGAGAACATCTGCAGTACTTTCACCAGGTTCTTGCCCCCCCTTTATAGACATTTTAGCACTTTCTGAACTTAACTGGGTACCAAACTGTTTAACACCTACAACAACCATTTCAGCACTGGGCTTTAAGTCACTGGCAACTTCATTTGAGTCTGAAATGACTGTTAAACATTCAGCACTAGTCTGGTTTATTGTTTGGACAGATTCCGATGATGCTCCAGAAGATTTATCTTGTCGCAGCTCATCTGAGGAAACAAGTTCCTCACGTATTGGAGAGAGTTCTGATTCTGTGAATACGTCTTCTGAAAGAGACTCCTCTGTGCTTCTTGGGGCAGTACTGGCACTGTCATTACCCGTGTCCCGAACTCTGGAATCCGTGTCATCTGTATTGCTCTTTGCAGCTTTCTTGGAATGGCCAAGTTCCCTTACTGACAGCTGTTCTACATCTCTGTTGAGCAAAATAAGAATGTTTTTAAAACAGGTACCTCTAAAGTATCAAGGTCTTTTTCTTCACTATGTTTTATTGAGGCTCTTAAAACAAACAAACACCCTAAAAAACAACTTAATCAGAGTATTAGCAATAAACAAGCATAAAATGTGATACCATAATGGCTGACCTGTTGCCAGCATACCATAGCTGGGACTTCCCAAGTTCATGACATTACTTTTACACTAAACTCTCCCATGAAACTAACAAGATTGTGAGAGGCACATAATATGTAAAAATAAAATAAAAACCAAAGTAAAACCAACAACCAACACAACCATCTACAGTCTGTTAAGTTTTGTCTCCCCAAGAGGTCAGCACAATCATACAGACATGTCCCACTCTACAAGGAAGCTGACACCTAGCTCAAAGGTAAGAAGTGAATGTCAGAAATCACCCAGTCAAACCTCAGATATCAAAGCCAGAAAATGCAGAACAGAAGGAACCATCAGTGTATTCTGCCCATAGAAAATACCTGAAAAAGTGTTTAGTGTCTTCAGCAAGTACCTAATTTTGAGGATACATCTGTTTGGCAAAATAAATCCCAAACTACTTAATACAACTGAAGATGCTGATAAATAGTGTGAAAAAAAGCAAGCATAAAAATTTATTTTACTCAGAGGAAATCTTGCTTAAACCTGCCTTTCAATACAAACTAACTAGAAATTCTATGACTTTTAGAAGCAGCAGACTAGAAAGCTACTATGAGCATGCTCAAGCAGACCTACAGAACTCAAGCTTTTCCCTGCTGTCAAAAAAAACCTGGGCAGTACATAGCCATCACAACAAATTCTCATATTTAAACATATTCTTGACTAGAGTTCTCAATGTCAACTTCATTGTTATCAGAAGCACACCAACACTTTCATTACCTAGTACTAAATGCTTTTAAGAAACTTGTACATTAATCTCTGTTTTGAAGGACAATAAATTCATTCCACAGTCTCACAAAGTTTATATTCAGTTACGTTATTGAGATGCTGCTAAAATTCAGGATGTCTGCCAAGCCTATGCACCCTCTTATCTAAGTGTTTCCATGAAACTTGTATTACGCTTTAGCTGACCGAGCAATTTTGTTTACAAAGCATGTGGAGTCAGCTTTAGAACTCATTACCTACTAGACTAGGCCACTTCTTTAAATTTTCAGGATTATGCTCGTTATAGGTGCTCTTATACAAGCACATAAGGTTCATTAAAATCCATAAAACATCTGAATGTGGTCAGACATATTTTGTCCAGTTTCAGCATAGATGGAGACTTATATATAGAAACCATACAACACAAAATTTTAGTTTTAAGAAGACCAAAGCATCCATTGGGCTTATGGCCATTTGCCATATCAACAGTATGAATACTGAAAATAAGATTGCTTTCCCAAGTTTAAGCGGGTTTGACAGTTGTCAAAATTGGGAGAGTGGAAGAAGGTAAACTACAACAGTGGAATATGTAAGGAAAAAAAAAAACTGTGAGAAAACATGATTTAAGTGTCAAATACCTCAAGACACATGGGTCTTGTCAGATCTAACTGAAGCTGTTAGGACTTTTGTTTACAAACTTAAAAGATTTGATTTTTGTTTTCCCCAAATTTACAAATATACCTCATATTTAGCTAAGGCACAAAAGTGCAGGGACTGAAGAAAATGCTAGTAGCTAGCAATCCATCCACTAGTTTATAAAGCTGACAAGAAAGATAAATCAAATTAGATACATGCCTCTGAATGCAGAGTGCGACCTTTAATTAGCAGACATGTTTTTCATTCCATATGAATTCATACTATAAACAAAACGGAAAATGCCTGTGCTACAGGAGCACAAAAAACAACAGCACTATTAAGCTATTAACAAACTAAACCTTTTAGAAAGAAACTTGTTTTGCAACTGCAATATCATGATTCAAGCATAGAGTCATCTAATTCTTTCCACTGTGTATCAATTGAAATAGGAACTGTGAGCAAGTTTTTAAAACTCTGTCTGGAAAATAAAACATCCAGAAAGAAATCATGCTGAAGGCATCATCATTCTACATCAAAAGCCACAAAAGTAATACTGTAGCAACATGTACTTCAGTTGCCCTTTCAATAGATACATTACATCAGACAGCAAACAAGATCATGCCAAGATACCAATTCACTCCCAGGCTTACGCCAAAACTGAGCTTAAGAATGGTATGAGGCAAGTTACTAATTCTGAGTGTCCATATAGTTAAGATTATCAAGAAACATGTGCTTACGGACTACCTACATGAACTGTAAGAGGGTATTTTCCAAGAGTTTTTGAGTGCCTTAAAACATGCAACTATTTTAAGTAGGGTATGGCATTACATATCAAGCAAACAGCTTTACTCTCTCTTAGTTAAAGAGGCTCACTTCCCTGCAGCTAGATAACAGAGGCAGTCTGCAAATCTTTGTGCTTTATTGGCTGTGATAGGTAAAGGTGGCATGATTTTTTTAAAATCTTTTTTGGTTTTGAAGACAGAATTTATCTTTTTCTGATGACAGTATAAAAGCTCAGCATAAAAAACCAGAGAGAATAGAACAAAGATTTCTCATAATGCTCTTTAAAGTTGATTTTAAATGCCTGCTGCACTAAACACCAGTGCTCGCCAATCCAAATTCACTGTTTACTCCAGAAAAAAGACTACACCTGAAGGTGAATATGCAGTCCCTCCCCAGTCATAAAGGAAGAAAAATATACTCCTAGGCCCAGGATAATACATACAAACCTTAGAAAATGAGTTTAAATCATTTGTCAGAGCAACAAGACTGAGAAGCGAGTGAAAAACACTAAACAATAAAAATTTATACCTAAAATTATCAAAGATGCACTTTCTTATTGTGAATGCCAATTTTTAAATTACTGAAGAACAAAACAACATGTATTACTGCTTTCATAGGGGGGAAGGGGCAGAGGAAATGATGTGGTACCACAGATCTTTATGAGACTATGAGAAGAAATTAGAATCCAGGTATATAGAAGACGATTTATCCCATATCATGTATAGGATGTGAGAACTGAAGGTAAAGCAAACTTTCTACAGGACCTTTCCAAGACAATCTTTGATATCCTTTCCTAACAAGAAAAAGAAAGAAAATGCTGGTTTTGTATGGTCAACAATGTAGCTACAGTTCAGATTTACTCAAAGCTTTACAAATACTGTTCTATCTTACATGCTTAATGACTCCTTAATTTTGCTGTCCACAATTTCCTTATACAGAGCAGCTGACATCACTTCTTCCATTGGACACATGATGCCATATTCTTCACAGCCATTCTCTTGGACCAGAGGATCCATTTTATGAGGATCAAACATTATATTATTTGGCGTCACTAGCAGCACACCATTGACCGTACCCTAAAATGAGAGGGAAAAGAAGTGGTAATTTTTCTCCTTCAAATTCCAGCTCATTCTTCGTTTTTCAGTAGGAAAAAGGTGTTCTCTTTTTTTTTTTTTTTAATAAAGCCATGTTTAATGTCTATTTAAGCAACCTATTACATTATTAAGTCACTGTTAACAAGAACATGTAACTTTTTCTGGGGAAGCAAATTAATACCACCCACTTTTCCAAAAGAAAACAGTTTTAATCCTCGCAACTAATCAATAACTGGTTTTAGTAAAGTAAGAGAAACCCTTACACACTGAAGAATGCACTAAACAGCTCCTCTGAGATAAGGAGATATCCTTCCCAGATAACGAAAGGGCTTAATAGGTAGGTTTGAAAGCAATTTTTGTCTAAAACTTGACTATTTACTCTTCTCTCTCACTTTCTAGTATTTATTTAGAGAGACCTTCAAAACCTGTCATTTATCTTTATTCACTTTACAGAAAAGTAACAGAGAGGCTGACACAAGTCCTTCTAACTTAAAGGACATGTTGACTGATCGGACAAACACATTTCCAGAATGGAACTAGAATAAAAAATTCTTAAGATTATCAAAGATGAAACTGTGGATGGTTTTAATCACAATGATACTGCTGTAGTACATGAATGCAAGTAGAGTTTAAACTTTGACTATGAAAAACTTTGAAGTTGATAGTCATACTATGAATTGTAGGGTTCTTAAACAAGCATAAAAACAAAGTTAATTTACAATAAGTTGAACTTTTTTTGAACAAAAAAATTAGAAACACGTGCAAACAGCAATTGCCTGCTACAGAAATTCATTTAATTGTGGGAACAGTGGAATTTGAGTTAAAACTATGAACTGGAGAAAAATCTAGCTTTAAGTAGAATGACAGGAACATTTCAAATACAGATCTTGACTCCTAAAGACTATACAAATCTGGACAGACATTCCAAACTTTCATGCAAGAACTCATTTCATGTGTTGTTGAAGGAATTCAATATTTATCTTATTGATAAAACATTCACAACTATAATAAACAGTGTATTGCAGCAGATTGTTTTCAAGCACAAGCACAGATACACTTCTTCTCAACTCAAGAAATTTTGTTCCCAGGTAATGGTTCATGACCTTCACAGTAGGAAAACAAAGATGTCCAGTAGGGCAACTTACAAAAATCCCCAAACCAAAATGAAAGTATTATTAAAGTCTACAAAAATTACCAATGCTATTTCTAGTATGGAAAAATGAAGACATATCTCAAAAGCAGCCCAAGCATCTGTACATGAGTCTCTTAGTTGTTCAGTACTTAATCAGATTTTTTATACATCTTTTAGAGTGCAACACATGCAGTGAAACTTTGAAGTCAGCAGAAAACATTTACATAGTTCCAAGGTGTTAAAAGTACTGAAACAAGACTGTTATGGGCATTTTTCTCCTAGCATTGTATTGTGGAAATACAGTTGTATTGTATTGACAGATGCCCTCCAAGAGGACAACTGTCAAGAGAAGCCTACATTTTGTTATACCTATTGTAGCCTAGAAAACAAATTTAACATGACTGAAATAGTCTAGGAGTCTACTCAGAAGAATAACTGCTTCTCTTTAAACAAATATAACTTCTGTAAATTCAGTACATAATCAAACAAAAAAGCAATAGCTTTTTCTACGCCTGAGCTCTTTCATTAATGGTTGTGAAAACAGAATTTAATACTCTGTAGTTCTGACCCAGAAATTGTCATAGTCTTGATGGCAGTCAGATTAGATGATCATTGTATGTCCCTTCCAACCAAAATATCCTATTCTCTTCTTACACTGCACATATACTGCAGGTGGATCTTCAAAACAGCCAGGCTGAAGAGAAAACGGTAAAGCTGTATGACTGCTCTATCTGAAGGATTAAATGTTCAACACCAACTTCCACAACTGTTTATTACTCAGTAGAAAAAACCCCAGTAACTGAGTTCATTAGAGAGCTCTTAATTTCCATAATAATATTGTCTTCATTTGTTCACTATCTCATGAAACTTCCTTAATAAATTAAGTACACAGGAAGTGCTAAAGCTTTTGAGGGAATAAAGAGATGATATTTTTCTATCAAGGGGTGTGCTGTCAGAACAGAGATATCATTTGTGTCAACAAGCTCCAATGCTTTATAACTTGCTTTCAAGAGCACAGGTAAGACTGCTTCAGCTGACTGCATAGGCCAAAAACTGATTAAAGAAAAAATCTTCATACGTTTGACATGGTTTATTTGAACATTAGAGAGTCACATCATCAGAATAACAGGTATGAAGAACCAGTTACACACCTACCACTCATTTCAGCTGTCTTGCTTCAAGACTCAGCCTTAGCAGTTCAGAAAACACCAACTTACCCCTCCAAAAGCCCACTAGGCTTGTTAGTATCTTAAGGAAACATCATCATATCAAGGACAAAAAACTGTGCATGTGCAAGGCTACTAATTACATAAGAAAAACAAGCTTGAGAGACCTTCTATTGCAAACAGAAGCTTTCCAGAGAAGAATGATGACATATCTAATGGCAAAGAATCCCAAACCGGTACATTGACATGGCCTTAGCACATATGGTACATCCTAAAGCCTAACTCTGCAGCCTCAAAGACACACCTAGAAATAATAAAAGCTTACCTTGACCTTAGAACAAACCCTCAACAGCAATAGGTAGGCAGGCATTCAACATGAAAAGTAGTTGGAAAGTGTATTTCCATGTAAAATTTACTACAGCAACAGAAATTCAGAATTAAACACTCAGACCTATCAGACATTTACCTGTATTTGACTAAGTCGCTGATCAAACACTTCACTTGCAATTACTATAATGAAGTGAAAGATTATAAAGGTATCTTGAAAACAAAGGATTTATAGCACCTTAACAAGAGATTAACTGTTTCATTCTTATCTATTTAAAAAGCATAGTGCAACACTTCTGGCTCACAAGTTACTAGACATGGTGCACAGTCACTACATGAACACTTCAGAATATTTTTCTAGAGAAGAACTGCTGCTCCAAATGAATAAAAATTAAATTCTTAATAATACACTAATTAGCATTAGTATTTCTGTCACTTTTTATTCTTACCTCCAAGGATCACTGAATGTTAACCCAGGTAGCTAAGTAATGCGCAGGTAAGTGTCAGATAAAGAAACATTTTGTTTGGCTGCAGATTTTAACTACCCTTTTTCAGACACGACAATGTTTCAGACACTACCTCTTACAATTTCTGTGACTCTTACAGGACAAATACCTTCTTTACAATCACTGCCTTGAAACCTATTACTCAATAGACGCTGTTTGTAATATGGACAGAAACCGAGTGCTATTGATTCTAGGAGGAAAAAGATTATAGTATCAGAATAAAGCACACAAGTGGGAGTATACAAGCCTTTAGCCAACTAGTTAAGAGCTGCTCATTGCATTATGCTAGTCTTTCCTGAGAGATGGAAACTGCAGCAACTCCAGCTTTAGAGAGCTAACACCACAGCTTTGCATAAGTCGAGAAAAAAATTGTATCTATACTTTAAAGGAAGTACCTGAAACTTCATTTCCTTGTTGGCTTGCCATTAAGGATCAGGCAGATGTCTACATTAGTATTCCTAAAATACGTATACTCCAGAGCTATTGTACCAGAGTACGTAATGATGAACTTCTGAGTATTTTAGTACTAAGCACTCACTTAAGGTTGTAACACAACTTTTCTAGTTACTCATACACATTTTTGCACTATGGCAGCAGATGCCACAGTTGTCTCATAAAATATCCAGGAATGAGTAATAATGGTGGCACCAGAAAAAAAAACTAGAGCATCTCTGTATCAATTGTGCAGCTGGCAGGACCAGGACAGTGATTTTCACTCTGTACTCCGCACTGGTGAGAGCACATGTCAAATACTGTGTTCAGTTCTGTGTCCCTCAATTCAGGAAGCAAATCAAGGTGCCAGAACAAGTTCATAAAAGGCCAGTTGAGCTGGTGAATGGTCTAGAGATCAAGCAGCAGCAGAGGGAGCTGGGTTTGTTCAGTCTGGAGAAGAGGAAGTGCTGGGGGGACCTTATTACTCTCTGCAACTACATGGCTACATTGTAACCAGTTGGGCATCGGCCTCTTCTCCCCGGCAACCAGAGACGGGACAAGAGGAAATGGCCTCTAAGTGTGCCAGAGGAGGAGGAAGAGGCTGGACATCAGGAGAAATTTATATTCACAAAAAAGGATTGTTAAGCATTGGAATGGGCTGCCCAGGGAGGCAGTAGAGTCACCATTCCTGGAAGTTCAAGAAATGACATAGCAGTTAGTGCCATGGTCTAACTGATAACATGGTGATCAGGGAAAGATTGGACTCAACCTTAGAGGTGTTTTCCAACCTAAATGATTCTGTAATGCTGTTCTTAGTTACTTCCAACAAGCTAACCTCTCCTGCAATCTTACAAGCACCAAAGATGACTGAGAGCCTAGTCTGCTCTCATATATAATCTCCTTGGTTCCTTGCTTTGGGAGCAGGGAGAAAATTCCCAAGCTCCTTCTCTGACCTGGTTGAGCTACTGAAAATATTTTCATTGTGAATATATTTTTCAAAGTGAATAATATCATGGGGGCTTATGTATGAAAAACAAAGCCCTTTCTATGCCCTTGTCTACCAATATTAGGACAAGATGATGAACCCAGCTTCTCCTTTGCGGGCTATCACATTGGGTCTTCAGCTCAGATCCCTTTAAAATAAATGAAATACGCCCTTGAAATTTCAGAAACAGCCCTTTATTTTTTACAGATTCAGTTTTTCAAAATAGCTACAAGAATTATTTGTACTGATGACATTGTTAGAGAGAGAGATCTGCAAATCAGAGCACAAGCTCAAGTGAAAACACCGGATAATGGCATGCACACTACTCACTGCCACATGACTCAAGTATACTGATGCTTGCTTTAACTCCTAATTTTTTAGTCCTTGAGAAAAAATAATTTAAAATATGAACATCTATCAACAGTTTAATTGTTGCTACAGAACTTTGGAAAACAGCTTCTTAGGACATCCTCCACAAAATAATCAATGACTTGTTTCTCTTGGACCATAAATACTAAGTAGTTTTTGAGAGAAAAAATACTAAAAATACTATGAAATAGGAAATACAGATTAGACACTGTATGTGGCTACTAAGTATTACAATGTGATACTATTACAGGAAGTTCTGGTTCTGGAACAAAACTCCCCAAAATAGCCCTTGCAGAAGTCAAGTTTCCTGTACACCATAGATTTTAAAGACATGAAGTAAAATTCTGTTCTGGTGAAGTTCAGATTTAAGATCCTCAAATAGAAATGCTAAGTCACTCTATTACTGAAAACCATGTGGACATTCTACATTATTAAAATAATAGATTCCTTGAGTCTTAAAGCTGGTCCAGAAAATATTAATCCAGATACATAAAAACATACATATTGCAAGCAGATTAAACTGCACATGCAGTTACCCAGTTCTGAATCAATTTTGTCATCCTACCATTCAAATTCACCTCAGGAAATAGAATCTCCATCGCCCCTGCAATACCTGAGATGGAAATCTGAAGAATCATTAAAAAGAGAGGTTTAAAGCCAAACTATCATATTTATTGGTATGCCCACACATTAAGATTAAGCAGTTCAATAAAACACTCCTAAGAAAGTTTGAAAGGACTCCTAAAAAGTTTTCAAAGATAAGTTCTCCAAATAATTCCATCATCTTCTTAAACACACAAGGTTGAATAAAACCTGTAATTTATGATTTATGAAGCTTTTATAGTGAAAATAACATCTATTTTTTTGTTTCATATAGAAGTTTTGAACTTCAGTGTCCCCCTTTTCACTTAATAAACAAAATATGAGTGCTTTCTGTGTTTTCTTTTCCAGGTCAGTGCTTTGGGTTTTTTCAAGCCTCAGTTTTAGTAATTTTCTTTTACCTACTACATTTCAAAACAGTTAAGTAAGTTAGCAAAAATAACAAAGAATTCCAAACCTCTCTTACTAGTTTCAGTTACAATTAAGCAGACTTTTTAAAGTAATTTTTTTTTTTTTTTTAATTTCAAGGAACAGTGCAAAGAAAAGTCCCCAGAGCAGCACACTGTTCTACAGCAGAAGCCAAAAGCAAGATAAGGAACACCTACATATGGGTGAGTATAAGCAGTGAGCCAAAGTGCGACTGCAGCACACTGGTTACACTGATCTATTGTCTGTACAGAACATGGTAAATTCACATGACCCTGTCTCTTACTGTGCTCAACACCCTGCCTCTATCAGTAGCCACAACCAGTTAAGACAGAGCAAGAGCAATGAACAGAGCAGGCATTCCAGGTTCCAATCACTGCTCCTCAGAGAATTCCTCTGGGCTTGTCCAGAAATTCACAAGTGTGACTAAATCAAACTCCAACCATAAGCAGTCTTAAAAAGTGAGAAATGAGACAATCTTACCCTAATGAAAGCCCTTTCGCATAGACACACTGGAAAATAGCTTTCACTAGATTTCAGTTTACAAGCAGCAGTCACAGTGATGACAGACTTCACAGCCAAAGCCCTAAAGAATGGCTATAAGCTTCAAAAAATCATTTTCAGAGTAGGAAGCAGAAGATGAATCTTTTAAGCTTTCTCAAGGAAACTTTTGAAAGTTTATCACCCTGTATCATGAGAAAATGCATCAAGGAGATGCAAGACAACATTCAAGAGGACATTCTTACCATATGTGGCACCAAGTCTAAATTACAAGCTAAACTTAGAAGAACTAGCACTTGAATCTGAGCAAGTCAGTATTCATTTTTCTCCCACCCACCTCCCCAAGTATGACACTGCAATGGGTTATACAACTTTTTTGAAACAGAATTCTCCCTGAAGCTCTTAGAAAATAGGCTGCAATGCTGCAAGCCAAAGACAGACATCATTAATACTCCCTATAATATTCTGAGGAGAAATTACAGAACATAAAAAATATGCTGTAAATTTTAACCCCAGATTTTTTCCAGTACATACAATTTCTAACAAAGGCTCACAGGTCTCAATTCCTCTACATAACAGCATTTAAAACCGGTAAGTAAGGATGTGCCTAGGATCAACCTAAAAAAGTCACCTACAGACAGAATGCAACAAGTGAAGAACTTTGTTCTGCTTTGCAGGTAATTTAAGAAACAAAGCTGTTCCAGGACTTGCCTCATCAACTTCTAACAAGTAGCTCTTGTCAATTCAATACACATATATGGTCAAAAGGTTTCAAGCCTAGATACACACAGATTTGCAATGATTGCCCCATCAGCAAAAAAAAAAAAAAAAAAAAAAAGGCAGTTTTTTTTATTAATCTGTTTATCATTAGTGTAGCTTATCTGCAAACCTATTGCTGAACAACACAATCAGTTCAGGTATACATACCTGAACGTCAGGCAAAGGAAGAAGTATTACAAGTACTTTGAATTTTATTGCATTCATTGAGTAAAGACATTTTTCACAGATACAATGTCTAATAGTAATTTTTCAGTGAGGTAGGGGAGCAATACATTTCGATTTTTGGTAAAGTGTCCTGAGATAAAATGATTTGACATTATCCCAGTCCCTAGAAGTCTATACAAGACTTGTGCATTTATGAGCTGAACAGAGGTTAACTAAGTGTGACTAATTTGGAGGCATTTTGTGTAATGATGCTATTGAGAGAACTGTAATTGCTTCAAAGAAAAAAACAAAATCAAGGTTTCTACCATACCACACCCCACCAAACAGCAAACAATACAGAACTTGTTTGCAGAATCAGAGGTTTACTCTGCTTGCCCTGTTCTGCTTTAAAAAGATTTTTAAAAAAAGGAAGCAAAGCTACACAACTGTGTATTTCCTAGTACAGTTTAAAGCATGTTTTTCTCCACTGTAAGTAAAGAAAAAACTACTTATGAGAGATACTAAGATAAGGAACAAACAGACCTCATGCCCTCAACATACAAGAATTATGTAATGGTACAGCATCAGGGATGTCTGTCACGTATCAACTGCTTGCATCATGTCCTGAACAAGAGGCCTGGAGTATCCAAAGGAAACAGTGAGTCAAAAAAATTAATATATTTATACAGATACATGCATGTGAGTTGACTCATCTGTTCATCCCTGACTAAAGTCTGCTCTTTGTACTTTAAACATGCTTTATTATTACATCCTATACAGTAACAGCAAAAAGTGTTTCAGTACCTTGCCATTAGTGATGTACTTGCAATTAATTTTTAGAAATTTCTCTGTAAATGCTTCCTCCTCTTCGGAGGTGGATGATACCACTCTTGAAGGACGAACACATGCATGTGCTGGTGAAACAGCTGACTCCTTCTGTTGGACTCCATCTGAATCCTGAAAGGAAATATAAAGAAACAAAGAAGAGCTTAGCAACTTGCCTTTTTCAATATCAACTCCTGGATATTTTCTACTGTGTAATTTGACCAGTCAGGTCACTGATGAGCAGATTATAAAAGAACTGCCCCAATAAGGACTCCTGAGGATTTGAAACTGACCCCCACCACAGCAAACAGTGTTCAAAGGCCAGGCTGGATGGGGGTCTGAGTAATCTGGTCTAGCGGAAGGTATCCCTGCCTATGGCAGAGGGGTTAGAACTGGATATCTTTAAGGTCCCTTCCAACCCAACCCATTCTATGATTCTACAGAAGACTTTTTTAAAAATCACATACACAAATGCTGAAAAAGTTTGAACACAATGATCCTGGCCCTTGTTCTACTCTACTCATTCAGTTCACATTTTACCAGTACTTTAACAACGCTGCTTTGGAACAGTGTCAAGGGCCTGGTTCTAGTCAGGGTAAGAAACACTGTTCTTCCTTCAACAGCTGAGCCTGTCATTTCCTCACAGAAAGCAATCAGCTTTGTCAGGTATGATAGAGCCTTGGTAAATTCTCTGGCTGTTTCCAGCCATCTTTGTCATTCACATGCCTGGATTTAAGTTTATTTCACAACTTCTCCTTAGAAGTCCTTCAGAGAACTTCTTCATGACTAACTTCCAGAATATTTCCTTCACTTTCCTTATCACAGAAGGTAATAGAAAGAGTTATCTACCTCACTGTCTACCAGTCAGTGTGTATCAACTACACAATGAACATGGAACCCTACCAGGGACATGACAAACGACAAAAAAAAAAAAAAAAAACCTGTTTTCAAACTAAAGATAAACAAACTGTAGACTTCACCAAAGCCTATTTTATAGACACAGAAACCCTGTTTTGGAGCTTCACCCACATCTTATATATCATTTCATACATAATTGCGATTTTTAGTTACTAATAGAATAGTACTATTTTTAGAAAACAGGAACTCCCATGTTCCTTTTGGTTTTCTGCTTTCCTGTTCAGTTCTATTTGCTAGTACAGACTGCAGATAAATGCTTTTAATCATATCTAGGAACATTATGCACAACTGTTTTCAGCTCATCATCTCTCTGGCACTACTTTAGCCTTTGCCAGCATCTTCCAACATTCATTCCAGATCAACCAAAAAACCAAAACAATATACAGAACACTGAACTGTATTCTGCTGAAAAAGCTAATCAAGGTATAGTTAAGGAAACAACAATCCTGGAGATTAATTCTCCTTCTATATATGTCTTCCTACTGAAAACTTCGAGGTCACTCTTGTGACACACAACTCAGCAAGCGGCTCTGAAAGTGCTCAGCTAATACCCAAGCCCACTTTGAATAAGCCAGGCATTTCTCATCATATTGCCACATGACACAAACTCAGATCCCAGTATGGCTTGGGAAAGGGAGGAGCAGGGGGGATGCACTACCACAATGGTAGAATTTCCAATTTAATGATGATGCCTTTGTCACTACATATTATTCTGAAGTAGAATTTAAGCTTTATAGGTGGAAAAGCATAAAAGATCTTCTCAAAAATGTGCCTAAGACTGCCAAATGAAGAAATCTTTTATAAACCCAGCAGCATCAGAAAAGCTTCCAAATCTAAGCTAATTCTTACACACTGACAGCAACAAAATTATTGAAATACAACCTGGAAAAAAAACAAAAAACAACAACCCCCCCCCCCAAAAAAAAAAAAAAAAAAAAAAAAAAAAAAAACACAAAAAAACCCCAAAAAAACCCACAAAAAACCCACAACACTCAAAAAAAACCCTCAAAAAAACCTACCAAACCCCCTCAACTTTAACAAAGTTATTGGGGCAGGTCTTATATCAGCCACATGGCTGTGGTAAGCTACTCCAATGTTTGATAAAACAGAAGAAGAATAGATTATGCCAGTTTATTTTTGACTGAACAGGCATTCAGATATTTTTTAGCCTTCTTATGAAATTTGTAACTAGAAACCATTGGTTCTATTAACCAGAGCAGAGAGATGACTCCTTTACATTATATAAGCAGAGGCATACATCTTTACCTTGAAACATGCTCAAATTTAAACTGCAAATCTGGAGTCAAAACTGGAGGACAGTCAAAGACGACAGACATCAAGAGAGCATTAGAGAATGTATACTAGTATTTCTCTTCTTCATAATTATGGCAATCAGCAAAAAGATAAAAGAAAAACGCAAATACAATGAGGAACAAAACCCTCCAGCCCCAACTGCTCATATAGAAGTTAAGTGCCTTTTCTGTTTCTGGAGAGACTGAAAACAAAACTACATGCACACAGTCCACACTGCAAGTACAAGTGATTTCTGTTCCTTGACTTTTTGACAAGTATTTCTTCTTTCCTTAGATGTACTTTGAAAGGCCTCAGAAACAAAATAAACACTAATATGTATTCTCATTGCTAATCCAACTTTCCCGGAAACATTTAAGAACTGCGTGTAATGACCCAAGAAATGTAACAAGATGCACAAAATAGAAATGTAACAACAAAGTGTCAGTTAAAGAAATTTAACATTCCAATTGCTACTAGCACTAGACTAACTACACTAAATGAAATGATCTCTGGCGGAAGACGTTTCTGACTGAGTATTTTCATTTACTTTGTTTCTTCTACACTTGAAAGTTTTTATCTCTGATATGAGCAAACAGTCAACAAAAAGTTTTCTAACAAATTACATGTATGGTTACATTATTACATCTCCTTATCTACTATATGCTAGGAGATACACAAAATAATTGACAAAAGAAAGAATAAGGTATTTTTCTAGCATGGAATCTATAGGAAATGCTCTGATTCCCAGTAGTAAAATTGGTATTTTTTCCCTTGAGTAACTTCTCACAACATATGTTACATGGGTAGGCCTTTCTGAGACTGATATAGATACAAGATCTATGACACAAGAATGTATTTTTGCAGGCGAGTCTGTTTACTGCGCTACACCCCCCTCAGTTTGCCATCAAACATTAAAGAAATTATTCAGCACAAATGAAAGCAGACATAAGACTTGGCATACTATGATAGAGAAAAGGTATCACAGCAAAACCAAACAGTAATTTTCAGTAGAAAAACCATCATAGACTTTTTAATGCAGCTTAGGAACCTGCTCAGCAATAAAGCAAAACCTTTATATTTAAATTCATCTGGACCAAGTCATGTAAGAGATAAGTAAATGCTTTAAGCCTCAAACCTTCCTCAACTTTGAGCACACAGAATCCTGGAATAGATATTTGTCAGCTTGACTGAGTACTGTCAAAATATGCTACCAAGAAAATTTCTTATTTGAGAGGAAAATATAGAAACTGGAAAAAGAACAGTGGTGATGCATGAAGAAGCATGCAAATAAGATCACAGTTGCAAAAACTGCAGAGAAGCTCGGGTTCAGATACTGAATCTTCCTAGCTGCACTGCTCCCTAAGGAATTCTGCTGACAGCAAAGTAAACCAGTGTTCCTGGAAAGACATCCTTCAACAAAGCCAGCTCCTACCCAAATATCTACATTTGAGCTGAATTACATAGCAACAAGGATGGCTAAATATTTTTAGCATTTTGAAAGGCTACAGATGTAGAACTACTGAGTAAAAATCAGCTACAATTAATTCTGTGTTAGTCCTTCACCAAAATCCTCTTTTTTTTAAACTTCTTTTGCAAAATGAAACTAGAGAACCCTGTCCCACACCTTAACAGCAATCCATCACTGAGCATTCCTGCCAATGCCTCTTGTCTACAAAAACTATCAATGACATTAGAGACAAATGTTTTAAAAGCTCTGAAATGTAACAAATACAGAAATGCAACAGTATCTAATTAAGATTTCAGAGTGCAATGAAAGTATTTTGCTACAAGTAATTTGCCTTCAAATCAGTTTTCACATTGAAAACTATAATTTACGAAGATTAAAATCTCATATTTATTTTTGAAAAGGAACTATTTAACTTTCAACTCCAAATGTTGCCTAATACTTTCTCCCCAAAACAAAAGGATAGTTTAAGAAGAAAGTATAGCATCTGTAACATTTATTTTGTAAGGGAAAGTTAAATTTAAGGACAATAGGTATACCTACATTTACTGTAGCCTTGTCAAGCTCTGCTTCGGAAGATGTAGGTGATAGGGGACTTACAGGACTTAGAGAGGGAGAGCTGTCCACACTAGAAATGTAGTCTGGGTCAGGAACATACAAAATCTATAAAGAAGATATAACGTAGTTAGAAGTTAGTTATGCTTTCAGATTTACTTTAGATTTCCCACCTTTTAAGGTATATTTACTACGCCTTCTCAAAATAAGCTACACAACACCATTCCTGCTCCCATTGCTTTTAGAAGAATTATGAGTTGAGGGGAAAAAACAATACTACACAAAATACTTGAAATTTTAGCACCTCAAGTTTTTAAATGCTATATTGCTATAATTTCTATT
The DNA here is from genome assembly GCF_015227805.2 of Hirundo rustica. Classification (NCBI taxonomy): domain Eukaryota; kingdom Metazoa; phylum Chordata; class Aves; order Passeriformes; family Hirundinidae; genus Hirundo; species Hirundo rustica. The sequence goes on from NC_053450.1 coordinate 18,705,325, forward strand.
TTCAGTCATAACAATAGAAGTTCAGAGAGAAAGCATTAAAAGGATACAGAATTCCAGAAATAAGAGTGTCCAAGGAAGATGTGTCCAATTATATCTCTTGCTATGATTCTACTGCCTGAGTAAAGAGGAAGCAGACTCACTGAATATACATAACAATTTTCAACTGAAGGTATTCACACCTTTAATACATTATTTCAGCCATATGGTAGGCATTCAACCTACATAGGGAAAGTTCTGCAGCAATCAAAAATGAGTACAGAACTTTATCAAACAAAGGGCAAATACCAAATGGCTGATACCACAGTCGACCTAACACTTGTTTCCAGGCCTGACTTTCAAGGAGAAGTGAAAACTGAAGGCAAAAATAGGAGGGGAAAAAAAGAAAAAAAAAAAAAAAGCCATAGTGACCTATAAGTGAATGGTAATTCATATACTGCTGGTTAGACAAGTTTCCAGAGCAGAACAGAAACATTATTCAATTTACTAAAACAGAATTGCAGGCAGTAATATGCAGTCATAGAATGTTATTTGTAAGCTGTACCCTGAATGTGCCTCCTGAGCTAGAGTTGGTAAACAGCCTGCTATATTTGCAAAGCAACAATTTGGCTTGTATCTAAGTGTTATTATTGTATCATTAAGTATATCTTAATGATACAATAGTATCATTAAGATATAGATATCTTAATAGATCTAGTTTTAAAAGTCCTCTTATGTTAAATAAGGGACACAGGTAGCTTCCTTACATGTTTCCTTTTAGGCAGTTATTTGATAGGCATAAGGGAAAACTTTAACAAAGCTAGTAAAAAAAATCAGTAAGAGAAGTACTTTAGCACTCTGGTAGGAGTGAGAAATACAGTAAAAGAGGACTTTGTCAGATAAATAATATAAATTCAATGTTCATAGGTATAGTGTAATAGTACCTGTCCAGGAACGACTGCTCTGGAGAAAAGCTTATTTAATTGAACCAGTTCATTGGGTGTTGTATCAAATTTCAAGGCAATACTGTTTAAAGTATCTCTTGATTCCACCTGTATCAATTGGGGAAAACAAACAAACAAAACAAACCTGTAAGCAGTTAGTTCAAATAGTGGCTTACATATTTTAACATGGGCAGATTTACCAAGATTTTGATGAAGTTTAATATCTTCATTTCTTATGACTTCCCACCCCCCAAAAAACCAACAAAGCCACCACAAAAATAAAACAAAACAAACAAACAAAAAACACAACAAAACCCAAGCCAAAAAAAAACCCAAAAAAACACCACCAAAAAAAAACCCCACCCCATACCTAGCCCCTAAATATTAGTCTACTGCCTCTCCATATAAAAGCACATGCCTTTCCCACTATGTTTCCAGGTGGCCAGAAGTGTCAGTCACACACAGTTTGAGCTGTAGGCTCAGCTATTGCACCAGAATTTCTGGTCTGCAAATTCAGTGCTGCCTACCACTGGGCAATACACCATTGGTTGGGTTCATAGAATGATTCATTCCCCCTCTTCAACTGCTCTTCTCCATTCTTCACCTACAGAAAAGCTGAAGAGTTCTCTCTATCAATATAAACACACCCTCTTACTATTGAAATAAGCATCTATCAGACCCTGACTTTCAGGTTAAAATCCATCACTAAGAAAATGCAAAAATGCTGAAGCAAAGCAGGTCAACTACAATGATAGCAGATGGAGCATAAGCATTTTGAGAAAGTGATTCCCAAGTAAGGGAAGGACTTGTTTCAAGCTCAGATTTTGACCCCCAACTCCCAAAGTGTATTCAAAATGAGCTACCAGAAGAAAGCAAAAGAAAAGAGTTTTATACAGAAAAACTATTTCAGAGAAAAGAATTCGCAGCCTTAAGAATAATAGTGATACAAGGAAACAAACAACCAAAAGGTTTACTGATTAATGGCACAAGGCTTCATAAACACTGTACCAGGAAAAAACAGATCTTATCAATTAAGGCAAGATGAAGCTATATAAGCCAAGATACATTTGCAGCTAAATGTGAGTTAGAGAATTCTTTTCCATATAATTTTCTAAAGGTGCACTTGTCAACCTAGATTCACGAACAAAAAGATATAAGCATTGCCAAAGAAAAGGCAATTAGCTTTTTTAAAATAAGATTAGAAACCTATTATGAGAATTTTTTATACAGGAGGCCAATAAGCTAAACAAAGCAGCAAACATCTCTCTACACGAGTATTTCCAGTATGAAAGACCTTATTGTAGTAGCTCTCAGTCATTCAGTACTGTATGATCACAGATACACAAAAAAAGAAGAATATTTTCATATGCCATAAATTTAACTGATTCTAAAGCAGAAATCAAAACAGGACTGTAACAAGACCAGATATGTACTATGTCCTTCACAGACCATAACAAAACTAACCACCAAATCACTGAACACTTAAGTTTCCATCAGAAGCTCTACATAATACAGAAAGCTTGCTAAAACAAACTGCAAGTAAAATTCAAAAGTTTTGCCTAAGTTTGCTCTCACATAAATGTTGAAGGGAAACAGTCAGCTGCTAGGTAAATAATTCTTATGCATCACTAATGATTAAAGCAACTGAGATTTCAGACTAACTTATGACATAAAACCATTCAAACCACAAAGCTTAAGCCCTTTTTAGAGTGCAGTCACTCTTAACAGCCTTCTGAAATAAAACCATCTTGTGAGATAGCTTGGCAACTGAAAGGTTTATCTCACAGTAAACACAATGACAAGTATAAACTTCCTTTATGTTTTGCTGTGAAGTTTGCACAGGCAAATTTCTACGCTACATGGGACTTCGGGGACTAGCAGAGATACCTTCTCAAAACAAAGACACTGCTCACGTAATAGAGACTTCCTGAAGTTATCTTCCTAGATTCAAAGGCCTATTTTCCAGTACTCAGGCCCTCTACTGTTCTGAAATGTAGAATCTTAACAGCCAAAATCTCAAAGAATAACTTTGTAGAAAGCACAGAACTAACAAGATTTGAATAGTGGCACCACATATCATGGATCCCCGCCTTTGCCCCTATCAATTCACTGCTATAAGAGAAGACAAGAAGTTATTCCTTCTCTCTCAGAAAATAAACTTTCTATACATTGAGGTAGCTACTTAAATGCTATTCTGAATGCTAAAAAATCTTATATAAATATTTGAATATTAAATCTTCATTGAGAATACAATCATGTTTCCCAAGTGTGCTTGGGTATAACAGCAGAGAACTGCCACCACTATCTCTGGTTCAAACTACTTTCATTTCCCTCAGATCAACAGCTGGCAAAGTTATTTAAAAGCTTTACTTTAAACCAAATTCTGTACTGGCATTTTAATGAACTTTAATGTAATTGCATCCCAGTCAGAATTCACTCATTCCTCCATTAAAAATTAAATATCAAATACATATTAATTAGAGTACAGAAATAATTTTTTTTTTTTACTTCAACACTAGATGTCCAAGAGCCAGAAAACAATTAAATAATTTAAAAGCATTAAAATAAACTAACAAAATTAAACAGATGGGAAGACTTAAAAAAAGGGTGAGAACAAAAGGGAGTAAATAACACAACTTTGGCATTGCACTCAACTCTCAAGTCTTTAGAAATACCAATTATGACCATACTAATTGTTAACAGGCCTAATTTATATAACATGCAGTATTGGTAAAATAAAACTTGTAAATATCATAAAGCAAACTTTAAAAATAATTAGTAAAAGACAATAGATGAAGTAACATCACCATTATGATCCACATTTCCATTAATTCCCTGGACAGGTTAAAAGATTATGACAATGACATGCTCAAAGAAAAGTGGCAGCCAAAAAATACATACTCCTTGGGTTTAAAATGAAAGAGCCAAGATTTAAAAAAAAAAAAAAAAAAAAAAAAAATCACCAGAAACTCCTAAGTGTGTAGCTTTCTAAATAGCATGTAAAGGCTTACAAGGGCAATAGAATTAGTGTAACCTTAACACTCTCTATACACAGGCTGAAAGCTCAGTCTTGAGCTTATAGTCTACTAAAGGCTTCTGTAACCCTCAGGAATCGATACTGGGCTCTTTCCACAACCTGGGACACCATAATCTGTGTTTAAGTTCTTACTCACTACTTCAGGAGAGCACAGCCTCCAATCCCCAAAGAGATAAAGGGAAGTCTTACATTAGAGCCTCCAACACTCCAATGATCATTCATTTCAACTGCTCACTAATAAGTGTTTTTTTAAAACAAAAATCAAACATATCTGCAAATAGCCATGTCTGTATTTACACATCTGTAAATAATTTTATATTAAAATCTTAAATGTTAACTGCATTCTGTCTTTAGCTTTAATGAAAAAAATTTTTTTTTTGTTTATTTGTCCTAAAGTAATTTTTTTTTCCTAAAAATATTATGGTGTGAAGTCTACTTCATATTAAAACCCCATAGTTTGCATAAGTGGAATGCCAACTCACTCTGAACTTCACAAAAACAAATAAGACCTTCCCTCCTAAAACCATGCAGCCACTGGGAAAACAAACAAATTATTATCTAAAAAATAGGAAAAACTCCCACCACCTTTAACAGTGCTGAAAGGTGAGGGGGAGTCTGGTTTCTGCCTTCATTTTCTACTCCTCAAAAAGCAACACATGCAGGTTCATAAATACCTGTGTGTATACATGTGTGTCATCACTGTGATGGGAAGTAGGACTAAGTCAGAAACCAGACACAAGTGCACCTCTTCACATATAATAAAGAAATAAATAACAACAGTAGCAAATTATCACAATAGCTACCTGACCTCTCTTACAGTGAGCATAAGTTCACTTCCTAAAGGTTACAGCCACGTATTAAAACATTTGCAAACAACACTAACCAAAAGTGATGCTACTCAAGTGCTTTGTGAGTGAAATGTACAGCAAAACCTGACAGAATACAGTATTTGTGAAGCTGAAATGCACCATGTTCCATATGTGCAACAGGCTCCTTCAGAAGGTGGACTAAGTTTAATGACAAAAAGCCTTTGATTCCTGTGAATCATCTTTTTGACTCACAAAGAAGTGATGCATACTTCAGTACGTACTAAGAAAGCTATTTTTGGATCTAAAACTCCACCTACTGGAACACAAAAACCTGCAGAAGTACATGACAACTTGACACAAACACATACCAAGTTAAAAAAAAGGAAAGCTTCTGGCTTTCACTTTGCCTGGAATGTTATGTACCAAAGAAAAAGCACCCACATGGCTGCAAAAGCCAAATTACAAGATTTACTAAGTATGGATGCCAGTAATACAGAGCTACACCTGTCCATTTTTTCCAGGTATTTCAGATCAAATGGGGTTAATATAACATCAACAACAGTCACATTTACATTAACATTCTTCAACTGCTAGAACCTAAGCATCAAGAATTTCTGGTTTGAATTTCAGCTTCAAGGAAGTCTTTAGAGGAAGCTAGAATTATATTCAAATTCCAAAAGACACTAATGAAATGCTTCTTGCTCTACTACACACACACACAGTCTCTCTCCTAAAGACCATCACAGCCTTCTCAGTAGTTAAGCAATTATCACAGCTTGGCTTAATGTAACAGAGTTAAGTCCTCCCCATATCTCTTATTCCTGGAGTAAGAGAACACCAAGAGGTCAAGTAAAGACCTTTAATAAAGAAGTTCTCATTTTTATTTATTGTGTCCAGCTTCAAAAGCATTCAAAGATAACTGTGGCAGACTTTCCCTATTTTAACATCAACTCTACAAGCATTATTTATAGGCTTAATTATATTTCCAGTACATAACACAAGGCAGATACTTCTCACTTCTGTTTCCCTTAGTAACCACAAATGTGAAAGCTGACTGCAGCACAGTTTGAGGGTCATTTCAAGAACAGAACAGGGAGAGAAAGGCTCCATTTTCAGATACTGATGCAGAAACAGTTATACAGTAAAAAGCACAGATCTACAGCAATTATTAGAATACCAGAAAGTCAGTATCAAGATACAGCTTCCCTTCCCAACTTTATTCTGTTATTTCCTGACAGCAACAGTTTATTAGTAATTCTGAAAGCAGAGAATTTGCACATAATTATTTAACTATTGTTATTTGTTTCTAACTAGTTACCTAAAATTGAACCAGTCAACAGTTTGATTAGCTTGGGATTTCTAAGGAAAAAAAAAAAGGGTACTTAAAGAAAAAAAAACAGCATTAGTACTACCAGCTAATTCCCTGATTTAATTTCTGTCAAACTAAACTATCAGATACACAGAATTCTAACATTAAAGGAGACACATTAGAGTTTTGTTTATATTTTGTAATGCAACTTTTTAGCCTACACTTGCTTTGCAGTAACATTCTAACAATAAATCAGTAACTTACAGAATATTCAAGAGTCCCTCTAGGTTTTTGAAAAGACATTCGACGCCCATCTTTCTTGTCTGGGGTCTTCTTCTGGCCAGCATCTGAAAAAAATTGAGGCAATGCGTGTGTTAAATTCATTTTCCTCTCTCAGTACTGTCACAGGCTGCTGACTACAGCCCCGTGGGCAGACATCTAATCCACCAGTTACACAGCTTACTCCTGCTGATTCCAACAGACACCAGCTGCTAAAATAGGGACTTCATTCCTCTGCAATGCTTTAAGAATTTGACCAATACAAACAGCCGATAACTGGAAACCAACTGCAGAAGTACTTGCTGCTATCCAGGAGGCGATTAATGAAGACAAAATAAAACATTGACCCCATCAGGCAAGGAACATTTCTGGAACTGCTGTGTTTAATTGATTTTGTATCATACCCAGTCTGCTTTCATCTGAGGAGACATGATCTAGAGTTTCTGTATGTTTGATCTAATCATGAGAGATTTTTTCTTGCTGTTTGCTAAGTACAGAGTATTTAAAGACTTTTTATAAAATAAAGAACATTAGTATCAAATTCATAATTAACCTATTTGTAGCAAACAGAGCTAGTAAATAAACACTAAAGATTCTACATAGATAATACAAATCAAGAACTGTTCTTTTTCTTGGGGCACTGTATTTTTATGATCTGTTTCACAGGCCAAGCAAACAACCATTTGTAACTGAAGTATACTCTATTATTTTATACTAACTGGCTTGATTTTTATGATAATCACAACACACCAATGTTGTTATGTGGTTCAACAGAAAGCACATACATTACTAGAAAAGTGAGAGTTTTAATATCTGCATCTATACACACATGAATTTTTTAGATGAATCTCCTCCACCACATGGCCACCACCTTCAACAGTCAAACGTCTGCTGTTAAGGAGCCCAAAATACTCATGCAAATGAGACATTAAATTTTCATGCCACAATGGGCTTAGTTATACTCCCATTTTGACATATTCAAGTTTGTTACCATAATTTACTCAAATATTTCAAGCCAAACTGAATAGAAGCAAGAAACCTAATAAAATTTATTTTTAAAAAATACTTTAGCATGGCTATATTGAGAATAGAAAACTTAGTGTAATCCATTTAAACCTTTCCTGAAGCACTAAGGAAACATGCTATAAACCAACAGCATCTTTAGTGCACTACTAGATTTAATTAGTATCATGATTCCAACACTGGAAAAGAAACTAGACAAGTATTGGCACAACTTTCGTACATCCACTCCCAAATTCCTACATGAATAGCCAAAGCTATCATGATACACAGAGGGTAGGGAAGTCACAATGTAAATTACGCAGCAAGTTCTGCCAAAGAAATAAAAACAAAATGAAATTGTCAAAAAGAAAACCCCACAAGAAGAAGCCTGCCTCAGAAAAATCTTACATTTGCTATATAGGACAAGCCACATAGGACTACAAAGTAGTGATTTCTAGCAGACCAACATAAATAATCTCCTGTGGTACTCTTTATATAGATTAAAAAAAAAAAAAACAAAAAAAAAAACAAAAAAAAAAAACACAACAACAACAACAAAAACCCCACAACCAACACTTTGGTCTAATTCATCCTTTTTTATATATTGAAAAAGCCTGAGGAAGAACACACCCGTATCTAAAATTGATCTATAGATGGTATTAATTATGGTAAGTTTTTATAGCTATGAATTACTATCAAGACTAAGCCTACTTCTAAAAAGTTTCTAGCAATTCTAAAAACCTATACACTAATTCTGCACACAGCTATCTTCATTCAATACATTAAAAGTTATTTCTTCCTTTATTTACTAATAGCAGCTTTTAAAAACTTAGCTGGAAGAATTATTAATTTCTGATTATATTCATAGCATTTAAATGTACTACAAATGTCTCTGAGGGAAATGAAGCCAACTCAGTAACAATAAAATACACTAGAAGTTTGTGTGTAGGCTTAACAGCAGCCGACTTTATCCTCATCTAGGTCAAATATTTTGTTACCAAAGTTTTTACCTGACCTTGCAGCACAACAGCCTCCTCAACAAGCTACAGAAAACCTAACAGTTGCTTGACTGTAGCTGTTCCAAATTTTTCAGCCCTTATCAAGGCTTTGCAAAGAGCCTAATAATTTTCTTTTAAGAGCAGTTTGGGTCAAATAAGCCAAAGAAAAAGTCCAAGGATGCAACTAAAAATAGACTGATCTTATCCAGGATCCCATACATGCCTTAATAAGCTATAAATGGAGAACCCTTCATTGCAGAACAAGATGTCTTCTTCACCTCCTCCCCCCTCACCCATGAGATGGAAGTAAAGAAGCCCCATACTACAAATATACATACACTTGAGTTGTATATAGCCTAATGCAGTTTGTGGGGTTTTTTTCTCAACCCAAATTTAACTTTCTTTTTTCTTCTTACTGGTTCAGGTGTCTGAAGAGCTTGAAGACAGATACCTCTCAAGAGGTCAAGATAAATTATCTTCTCCCTCTCCAGTAATTGAGCAGCAGAATGAAGTGTTGCACAAAAAACCTTTTCTGTTCCTTATGCCAGAAATAGAAATAGGAAATTATTTATTACTCACAGAAGAAGAACCTGCTGCTTTAGACTTAAGAACCACAGAATCATCATAAAATATCCCCTTGGAAGGGACTCACAAGGATCACTGCATCCAACTCCTGGCCATGCCCAGGACAACACCAAGAATCACATCATGTGCCTGAGAGCAGTGCCCAAACTCTGGCAGTCTTGGTTCTGCAACCACTTCCCAGTGCCCAATCCCTCTCTGCTTGAGGAAGCTTTTCTTAACACACAGCCTAAACCTCCCCTGACATGGCCTCATGCTGTTCCCTTGGGCCCTGTCACTGGTCAGAGAGAGGAGACCAGTGCCAGGCCCTCCCACTCCCCATCATCATTATGATGTCTCCTCTTCTGCAAGCTGGACAGGCCAAGTAACCTCAGCCACTTCCCATATGGTTTCCACTCCTTTCCCCATCTTCAGATATTTGAGAGAACTTCAAGAAAGATAAAACACAGTGTGGAGGAGGGGAAGGCAGGTCCCTGTTGAAGGCACCTTGTAGGAAAACCAGAACTCCTACCACAAATTTTCAAGGAGCTTATAGTCTGCAGTCAGGGTTTTTTGATGTCCTCCCCTCCCATACCTACGGCAGTAAATCCTACCCTTCCCAGCAGTGCCCACTTCCATTCCCTCAGTCTGTGAAGCCATTACCTCCCCCAAACTATATGGGTAGTGTTTCATAACCTGACACGATGCAAGTCTCCTGAGTCAACAAGAGATGGAGGCAGGCAACACTGAGCTCTGTGTGAGCTGACTACCCAGCTGGCCAAGCTATCAAAATCCGCACCTCTGCCCACAGCCCAAGTGTTCGAGTTGTCTCTTCATACAGACACTTCAATTTTGACCTAACCTCTCAGAAACAAAACTAGGATGTATTTCAGCTGTGAAAATAGGTCAAAGCAGTAGAAACACGAATTCAACCTCCCTGATGACACACTACAAAGCCTCTATCTCTCACTAAATGAGCAGGGTATTCATTTTTGAGGCCAAAGTAAATACATCTTTCAGCCATTCCAGTGCCCCTAAATATTCTAAGAAGCACATGAAAGCAGAAACAACTGCCAGCATGGAAGGCAGTGGTCTGAAAAGTCCTCAGACCCAACAAGAGTCAGTCCCATGCTGTCATTTTACTCATTTTCCAGGTAACTCTTACACAGGAACTCATTTTTGTTATCATTACTTCATCTGACAGCAGTAAGCCAATGAGACTAACAATGGCTGATGCTCTCAGACCACACCAAGAAAAACCTGACACCATTGACCACACTAAACACAACTTCAAGAGTCAAGTAACTTTTTTAACGTGGAATCTGTGGCACTATGTTATCTGAGCTCTTAGCTGTGCTGTTTTAGACAGAACGAAGACAAGACTTTTTGTAACATCAGGATTTGTGCTTTAATTCTCAACTACCTCTTCACAGGACTGGGAGAGCCTCCACAACTGCTTGAAACGTCAAAGTAAAAAAGTGCATGCCAGAACCACAAACAACAAGAGAACATGTCAGCTAGGATATAAAAGGCTAGAACTAGAAATATGCAGAACACAGTGTCCAAAATGACACCAGACCAATATTTAGTCTGAATGCACGGGCCCAGAATGTTGAGGTTAGATGACTGTAGCATAAGAACAATTACATATGATCATCCAACACAGAGAGAAGGCATTACTGTTCCAACATACTTGCACAAGATAGGAAAAGGTGGTTTATGAACATTGTTTTAGGAAGGTGCAGCTTCCAATAAGGCAGCTTTGACATTAAAATATGAAATGGTCAGTGGCATTCATTGAAAACAACTAAAGCCAAATTCCAACATTTATAGTAGGGCTTCTATTAACTGCCTCTATATGACCCTGTACCACTGAATTTTGGTTGACTGAAAATATTTTTTTGGCACTGCTGACTCAAATTATTATGACAAGAGTGGCATTTCTCTCCTCTTAGTATGCCATCTGAACCTAATCGCAGACCTTCAGTTTGCTGTTTACTGATGCTTTTAGAACATCCTTTGGACTTCTGGCACTAAAAGCTGGTAAACATAAGGATACAAGCTAAGAACAACTTAGGAGGATCTTCAAGTTCTGCACAGAGCAAAATGTATTCACTTTCTTTTACCCTTCCTGTTTCCTCAATAAGGTTAAATCTCAACTTGGCACATTTTTCAGCTGCTATTCTATTCATTTCAATGTAACAAAAAAATCACTTTTTCCAGAGAAATAAATTGATAAACCAAACAAGTATCCTCTGAGAAATAGCAAAGAAGCTGGACAAGGCCACAATTATTGCAAATTTTTTAAATTAATAAATGAGATTATTATGATCAAGAAAGTAAGAAAAAGATTATTCATCCACCATCCCACCCCCAACAAGAACTGCACACTTGTGCATCAGATTTACAGGTGTTTAAAAAAAAGAAAAGGCAGCAACTTTGTCAGTTTTTTGTCTAGAACAGTTTTTCACAGTATCTTAAACATGCAGCACATTTGGGGTAATGAATCAAAGTAAGAGAAGTAGTCTGAAATATTTTCAAATACATTTTTATTTAGCAGTACATGGAAACAACTCACTAATTGATAAAACAGGAAGCACAGATATTTCATCTTTATTAGATTAGTTCTGCTCAATAACAATTAGATCATTATAATCTATTAATAAAGAAATGAAAGAAATTAAAGTAGGAAATCTTTATATTCCATAAGACCTGGTGACCTGACTCTCCTAATAGCAGGGACTACATTCCAGTTGGCAGCCGTCTCATTCTGCCTCATTAACCCTTCTCCCTCTCCCACAGTTAGATATGCTTACAATAATTACAAGAATATTATTTTCAGTTATCTTCCAATGTTTTAGGAACTACAAATAGAGGCCCTAACAGTAGCCCACAAGATACTTGTAGTCTGCAGGCTTTTTAGCCAAATGAAGGTTTTTCAGACCAAGGTGATGTCATAATGTCTCCTTCAGTCTCTTCTTGCTAAGCAACTGCTATTTATTCTGTGATTCAATCTTTCCAAGTCATGCTCTCAAAATTCTTGATCCTTATCACTGCTCTTCACATGATGCTTATGTTCACATTTTTCTCAAGCAAACCCCCGAGCTCAATGCATCTGAGACCTTGCTAATGTTGCATTAGCACTTTGAACACACCAATATAACTTTTTCCTGCAAGATACATACAGCATCAATACCAGTTCATTTTGTGATTCCCTTAACACACATCATTCCGCTATCCAGTCAGATGCATATCATGTGGGCAGAAATAATTAAATTTATGATTTCAAGAACAAAAACAATTGAAGAGAAACAAACTTAAGATAGGACACTTATCCAAATGGCTAGGAGACAAAGTCAGCTCTGTGCATGACACTACTGGTATGTGCATCACATGGGCTTTCTTCTAAAATAAGATTTCACATTCAAAGTAAACAGAAATGCTTTACCAAATTTTCAGATTATGCCACAGTATATGTTAACCAACAGAAAGCTTCCTTTCTGTTCCATTTGCAATATACATGTATATACTTGAATACATTAGAAACTACCCAACTCCAATCTCCACCTTCTGTACAATCTCTCTGCAGTCCTAATCCATCTTTGAAGGGAAATTTGCAAAAATCTTGTCTGCACTATTGATACAGCAAGTCAGCTTTTCCCGTAACATCTCTTCACCTCTTTTAGATATTTAAGCCCATTTAGTTGTACATGCTCAAGCCTACACAACACCACATCAGCAGTCTGACCATCAAGCAGCAATATCAAGTTATAACCTTACACACCTTCAAGAGTTTACACTTTGCCTTATCACACTTAAGCCCATGATACCTACCCTTTCTAAGAGTTCAAAGTCAATCAGCTTATCCTGCTGACTTTTGCACTACAACTGCTCTGTTCATATGCAAAGGGATCTGCTGGGGATGTGGAGTCATTTGCAGAGCCTCAGCAAACATTTTACTGTACAAGTTTATCGATTAAGTTTGCAGATAAACTGGGGGGGCCAGTCAACATACACGATGGCAGGGCTTGCCATTCGGCAGGACCTGGACAGGCTGGGGAGCAAGCAGAAAGGAACTTTACAGAATTCAGCAAGACAATAATCTCCTACACAGGAAGGGAGAGCTCTTAGTGCTGTACAGTTGGTACTGCTCAGCCAAGGGGCAGCTCTGCTGAAAAAAATACCCAAGGGTCTTGATAGGCAGAAGCCAAAACAGGAGCCAGAAGCATGACCTGAAAACAAAGGGGGCCAACAGCACCCTCAGCTGTATTACTATGAACAGAGGTCAGCAGACTGAGAGCACACTTATTATCCCTGCACTCCAACTGCTTTTTGAACACTGGCTCTAGTGTCCCTCCCCCTGCCCCCATTCAATATAAAGAAGGCACAGATAAAGAAAACTATTTCAGTGAAGGGATACCAAGGTAATCGGTGGCTATAAGAGGAGGCCAGGAAAACAGAGCCTCTCTAGTCTGAAGCAGAGGTGTTTTTGAAGGACTGTAACAGCAGCCATCCTGTACCTTCTAGACAGCTTTCCCAGAGGTGTCAAGATGACAGAGTCAGTCTCTTCAGTGACATAGTGGGAGAACAAAAGGTATCAGACAAAGAAGAAACAAAAGTGCTTCTGAGTATATAGAAGGCAAAAAGCCTGAATCGACCAGTGCAGCTGTGCAGTTTCCATCTCTGGACATTTCCAAAGCCAATAAAGCACAGAGAAACTAAGCCTGAAGTCATCATCTTCCCTGTTTTAACAGGGCTAAACAAGTACTTGCAATTTGAGTTATCTGTAACTATGATTCCTTCCATTTTTCTGGCAGGCAAAACAGATATGTGGAGTGGCCTTATGGCCACTCCACCAAATCAAGCCAGAGAGATTTACACATGTAACACAAGGTGTGTTGTTTACTTTTGAACAGAAAATTATTATTCATACATGTAGTGACCTGAAATGTTGCCATGAGTACACAGGTTCTCAATAAAATATCACCTTCTAAACTGTTTGAATGTTAGAAATGGAAATTAACCAGAAAAAATAAGATAAAACCACAACCAAATGCCATGTTAAAACAAAAATGTAATACAGTCAAAGAATACCAGATCAGTCATCTGCTAGTTTATAAACTGAACTTCAGCTAAACATTTGATACATCAGAATCCTGAACAGCAAAAAAAGCCTAAAGAATTGTGAAATATGTAAAAAATTCAGTAAAGAGACGAGAGAAATAGAAATCAGAAAAATGGAAGGGTATCTTAATGAAATCCCAATTGAGTGGTTTTTAACACAGTTCAATTGTACATCAGCAGGCAAATTCAAAAGGACAATCAACAGCAAAGGCTAGGTAAAAGGACACACAATGAATTTCAAAGTTCCAAAGCTTGGAGGAATAAAAGCAGGGAAAGATGTAACAGTACAAAGCAGAACCTGCAGTAAAAGATCATTTAACACCACATGCACCTAGGGAATACTCAATAAATCCTGAACACTAGTAGCGCAGAAGTCTGAAGAAGAGCTTGTGCATACATTAACATATCACAAGATGACTGAGTCACCAGCCTGATACATTCCAAGATCACATTTGCTTCTTATGCCTGTACCAACCGAATTATTTTCAGACATGAAAGCGAAGCATTAGCGTCTTTGTAAAGGGTGTTGGTACATTTCATATATGCTTCATCTAGAACAGAATGTACAAGAAAACTCACAGAAGTGTGTCTACCCAGTTTGAATCCTCTTTCCTACATTATCATACACCTGGTAATTTCTTAAAAATGAGGTACTGAAAAAAGATAAAAGGAGAAAATAATCTGCCTTATTCTTATACTTGCTTTATTCCAAGACAAATTTTAGAAAAAAATATGCTAACTTTTACAGCAGGACTTGAGAAATGTATTATAAGTTGGCACTGCACATTTATCTTTCTAATGCACTGCTGCTACTTTGACCATAGTACAGAAGACAATCCACACAGTTTACTGGATATACTGTGTACGGTAACCTTACCAATCAAGATTCCAAAGCTGGTATGAAAGAAATGTAAATAAGCCCACAGGCCACATGGTTCAGAACTGAACAATCAAGTTGAACCTGAGGGAGAAAAACAACAACAAAAGTTTCAATAGAAGGCAGCTAGGAGAACTTCCCTGACAGACTGTTTGAGAGGAGTCTCTGAATCACTCATTTTCATTAAACTTCTGTACTTAATGAGAGACACACTGCAGGAAGTCAGCACTACCTGTGCAGTATATCTTCTTCCTCCATTAAGTGACCACAGAGAGAAGTGAGGTCAGAAGAGAGAAAAAAAATCTAGGAGAGAAGAAGCATAAGATTCCAGGTATGAAAGTATATCCTCACAGAATCAAAGGGTTATCCAGAAGAAAAGCCGCTTGAATACATTTACTCCAGCCTCCAGTTTGGAGTTGAATTACTGCCAACGTCAAATCGGGTCAGCTTAAAGCTGTCCCAGTAATAGACCACTCTCTGTGAAGTTTTTTCCTGTTGTCCAATTTGAACCTCCTAAGCTAAAACTCATGGCTGCTGCTCCTCCTTGATCACTTAGCTCTGAGAAGACTGTGTCCCTCTAGGTAGATGTAGGTCATAATTAGATTGCCTATGAGTTGCCTTGAGCTCCCTCTGCATCCCCAAAGCCCAGCTACCTCAACCCCTCCTCACAGGTCATATGCCCTGTGCCCCTAAATACACTGGCTGTACCCTCTATAGTTCCTTAGCATCTCTCCTTAACAGTGGTACACAAACCAAAGAGCACATTCAATGAATAGCTTCAGCAGTGCCACAGAGAAGAAGCAAAATTACATCCCTGACTGCTGGTCACACTCTCCTTACACAGCAAAGCAAACAGCAGACTATGGGATGTGCAGTTGGCTCATTTAAGTAACAGGTTTGTATAGATGAGACTCAAATTAAACTGAACGTTCAAGTTAATTCTGCAGAAAAGATAATTCTTAATCATACATTCCCTAAAGCCTTGAGTTGCATCTTAAAGCAACTAAAACCACATGCAACTTCAGCACGCTAACACCTACAGTACATAATAATGAAAAAAATGACACTGTTCTAGCTAAAGTTTCTAGGTAAATCCAGGCCTAAATAAATACATATTGGCTCTTCCTAAAAATTATTAATAGACTATATTTAGAAGTTAGACTTCAAAGCTTACAGGCCTTTCTAAATACAGAATAACTTTACACACTAACATTGAAGAGTGTGTTTAGTAAAGCCAGATGCTTTCTCTTGACTTTCTGATTATATCTGTATTTTTATCCTCCCTCACAACCACTAAAAGACAAAAAAATCTTGATGAAGTTTTTTCACTGACTAGGCTGCTGACACAAACAGTGTAAACTGGATAAACAGGTTTACAGCCTCCTATGGCACTACACAGTCTTCCAGTGCATCCTTTCTCCCTGCTAAGAAACACTATAGACTGTTCTGCATGTATCCAAAGAAGTGATTTAAAGCACAGCATTTGAACAGACTAGCTTCCCTGAACTTGGAAACCTGATAGAGAAGCTGTTCAACAAGCATGAAAACAGTAAAGGTAAAATTATTAATACTACATTAATTAAATTGAGATACTTCATTGAAGAAGCTAAAAAAGGTTGGGTTTTGTTTCAGAGAAGTTGATACATGGTTTTAAAGCATTTATGAAGAACTATTCTCTTAAGTAATGCAGTCACAAGTGAACCAAGCAAAAAAAAAAAAAAACAAAAAAAAAAAAACAAAAAAAAAAAAAAAAACAAAAAAAAAAAAAAAAAAAAAAAAAAAAACCCCACACACAAAAAAACACCACTGAAAGCCCTAAGTGGGGGAGAAAAAAAATACACTAATAGGTCGGCTTGAATCCAGAACACTCCAGAGACTAAGTATTTGGAGCAGTTAGAATCTGACATTAAGTCTTAAGCTAATGCCAGGGGAGCCATCTCTAATTAAAACAGAGGTTTGATTTCAATGAAGCATTGAAATCATTGTTACAGCTGCCATAGCACCCATTACCAGGGCACAGGTGGTTTGTGAAAGCCAGCAAAATGCTTGCCAGAAGATTTCTATAGTCACAAGAATTTGTTTCTGCCCATAACTGATAGAAACCCTGTGAAGGGGAAGGCAACATGGGAGGGCCAAGATCTACTTGCCTTGCAGAGCATGCTTTGCTTAGGTGAGGAAAAGGGCACAAAAAGACACAAAAAGGTCCACATATGCAGAAACTCACCCTGCATTCCAGAACTTGTTATTAATACAAATTTTAAACATCACATTATGAAAGCATCTGAGAAAAATACATTTTCTGCTCAAAACTGGAGGGAAAAAAAAACAAACAAACAACAACAACACAAACACCAGATCATTACAATACAGTCTAAGTCAATCCTTTCTCCCAGAAAAAGAAAGGGGGAAATAGAGCCTTTCCTCCAAGAAATCCCATGTATCACAGGAGATATTTTATACTAACAGCTGAACACAAGGCCTTATAAAACATTAAAAGGCCAGAAGATGCTAAAGCATTTTACTGCTATGGTGGTTCCACAAAAGAGTGTAAGCAATCTTGGTCAAAAAATCTTTAACTGTTTGCAGAGGCCTTATTCAAGGTACTTCATTTCACTGCTGAAAAACAAGTTACTGTCCATCTCCCCTGTATGTCGCAGGGAGGGACATGAAATAAATAGAGTGGCACTGTAAATATAGCCACTTACCAATTATCCTTCCTGTGCAAGAAGTGTGACCCAATGCACACAAGGAAACACCATTTACATCTGATTGGTTGCATGGGCATTCCTATTACTTTGGCTACTACACTGAGCAGCAGACCCAGTTTCCCTTCAAGGAAAACAACTATCCTTCCAAAATAACCTACAGAAACAAAGAAACTTAATGTGTTTTAATATTTCATTTCAGTAGAGACCTGACTTCACCTAGAGACTATAACAAACCTTCATTCATCCACTTCATACAGAGCTTCTCAAAACAGGGGGAAAAAAGGAAAACATTTACTATTCACAGTATACTCCTCTTTATTACAAAGCACTTTCACAAACTTAATTTCATATGTCTTTTTCTTTCCAAGCAATCACTAGAGCATGCTGCTCTTATATCATGACTTGTTTTTGACTACCCAATCAATAGCATTACCTCTCTAGAGTTCTCACTGCATGCTCCTCATCTGCATAAACAAGTGTGTGCGCATTCACTGACCACTCCTCCAGTTTCCAGGGTATTTCTTGCCAATATAACTGCCCACATCAGACACTTACAATACCTATACCAACAGCCCTAACAGCATTATCAAGAAAAGGGGTGACAACAGCGGGCCTCTTAGTCCCAGGAACAGGACAAGGAGTCACCTACTCCTGTCTCCTGACTGACCTGTTTGGCCACTGAGCGGCAGAGGTACTACTTCTGCCCTTAGCATCACCGAGCCTACTTCCCAGTAACGCTGCCAGTTCCTCAAGAGCATCTGAGAGGCAGAAACAACCTCGTACACAAAGGACATCTCAAATCGAGGAGCCTGTGCTCCAGGTGCTTTCCTACACCCCGGTCTGCAAAACTACCGGGAGAGGGAAGTCAGTAAAGGAAGTGTAGGAGTTGTGTCACAGAAATCAGGAAGACGTTCAGTCGGTTTGCTGCTGTCGGGCGCAGCCCCGCTGCAACCGCTCCGCGGCGCGGCCCCGGCAGTACCGGGCCCCGGCCCATGTGCCTGCCCTTCCCCGCCCGCCCTGCGCCTCCTTTCCCCGCCGCCTCCTCCCTCTCGCCCTTCCACGAGCGCCGCTCGGGGCAGCAGCCGCTCTCGGTCTCCCGGACCGGCTCGGCTGCGAGCCCGGGACACGGCGGGGCCGCTCCCGGCTGAGAAGGGACCCTCTCCTCTGGTGCTCCCGCTCGCTCTCGCCTTCCCCCGAAGCTCGCGCGCTCCAGGAAGGCTCGGAAGGAGCGGGGAGCCGAGCCCGATGCCCGGGGAGGCCCGGGCCGCCCGCTGCCCGCCGTTACCACACAGCCACCTCGGCCCCTTCCCCAGCGGTACCTGGCGTCGGCTTGGCGGGACCCGGCTCCCCGCGGCTCCGGCCATCCTGGCAGCGGCCGTGGCGGAGGCCGCCGGGCACGGCGCCCCAGAGGCGGCTGGCGGTGCCGCGGAGCAGGCGGCCGCCCTTGCCGGTGAGGGCGGTCAGCGAGTCCATGGCGGCGCTACCGGCCGGGGGGCGCCATGGCCGGGCCGGGACCCGCGCGCCGCCGGCCCGCGCCGCAACTTGGGCAAACTTTGGGCGGCCCCGCCCCCTTTTAAAGGGACCGCGCCGCCGCCGCGGGGCGCGGGCGGGGCCGGGGACGGCCGGCGGCCGCCGAGCGCTCCGGCCCGGGACACCGGGACAGCGCTTCCTTCTGGCCTCACGGCCGCCTGTACATCTCTGTGGGCTCACCCACACTTCGGGGAGTTGGTTATGTTTCGTGGAAGCTCAGTGCTTTACAACCATGTGCTGCAACGCTTTCTATGAACTTTCAGCTTTCCTGTTTCGACATTCCCAAGAGTGAAAATCGAGGCAACTTCTTGCTTTTCACAGTCGTGTATACGAAGACGTCCTCCCGCTATAAGTGTGAAACAAGACCAGCCGTGACACTGTGTAGTTTTGCTGCTCTGTTCTTGACCCCTCCCTCTCTCCGAGTGTCCCTGCCGCGGGATGCCATCATCCTGGCTTGTGCCAGCCAGCCATGTCCCGGTGCCCTCCTTTGAGTGTTCGCCAACATCGGCACTCGACTCCACCTTTGAACCGACTAGGGCACTTTAGACTTCCAATAGCACCCATTACCAGGGCACAGGTGGTTTTTCTTTCTTTTTGAAAAAAAGACGTTTGATTTGTGGTATTCATTTGTACCTTTTCATTCTTCATCCCCATAATTCTTGGAACTCTTTAAGTCTTGAAACAATAAAACTAGTCGAAACATGATCCAACAGTTTCACAGAAAAAGAAATACCTAAGGCATTGAATCTCACTCTTAAGATCTGCCTTTCGATGTGTTTGACACATATTGAGGCTGAAAGAACAGCCATATAATATATTATACTATATAATATATTATATGATATTTATTCCTGTTCCATAGACCTTGAGAATGTAGAATTGTAAGCTAATGTGTTTATATTCTAATATGAGTATGATACAATTATATGCTGCATCTAGCTGCAAATGAAGGCATTGTTTAATAAAAAATGCTCTTGTTGAGCCAAATCGATTGTGTACATGCAGAACAGTCGAACAAAGTGCTGAGCTATTTCAACTCTTATTCACTTGTAGCAGCTGCTCAATTAAATCAGAGTTTAATGTCAGCATTTTAGAGTGCTGATTTCTGAGGGTTACTTGATTTAAGCAGTACACTCGAATCAACCTTTCTTCTACTCAAATCAGTTCTTGCTCAGGAGATAATGATGTTCAAGACTTTTTTCAAATAAAACCTTTCACTGAAAGAGAACAAGAAAATTTTGACAGAATTAGCTCCTCCTCCCTTTCCTCAAGATTTGCCAGTAGACATGGATGAGTAATCTGTCTGCTCCAAGACTAGTGAATAAATCTGGAACTATAAAGTCACTGCATGGTCTAAGTACCACTAGATGTTTACAATATAAACAGTTCTGCCAACCAGATATGTCTTGCCCTAAACAGTATAATTAGTTTTCATTTTATGACAGGGTTTCTGCCATGAAAAATTATGACTGGTCTTTTGCCCTGCTGATTCTATTTTAGACAAAATCTGTTACATCTTTGCATGAGAAATGAGTTTACAAATGTGGTGATCAGCACATTTGAAACTTCCAGATCAGTTACTCACCAGAATTCCAGCTACATACACACCTCTATTAGTGTATTGACTGTATGTATTTCTTCTGTGTTTTTAAAGAGTTCTTTTGGTGGTCTTTTTGGTTGTTTTTGTTTTGGTTGTGGTTTTTTTGGTTTTTTTTTTCTTTTTTTTTTTTTTTTTCTTTTTTTCTCTAAACCATAAAATTTTTTAGGTTAGAAAAGACCCTTTAGATCATCAAGTCCAACTGTTAACCCAGCACTGCCAAGTCTCCACCACTAAACTACATCCCTAAGTGCCACACCCTCCAGGGATGGTAACTCTACCACTTCCATAGGCAGCCTGGTCCAAGGCTTGACAACTCTTTTTGACAAAGAAATTTTTCCTAACATCCAATCTAAACTTCCCCTGGTGCAGCTTGAGGCAGTGTTTTTTCATTACATTGCAGTAATAGAGTCTACAAATCCAGATTCAGACAGCATTTTGATGCAGTATTCAAGGTAAATATTTGATAATTATGGATTTGTTTTAGCTGCTTTCCCTGGCTTTCTTCACAAAGAGTCTAACTGAACTAAGAAAAGACTACTTACTTCAATGTCTTTTTCATAGTACTGAAAATCATTGTCTATACTCAAAAGCATCCATTTAGCAATGTTTTTACTTAACAAGAACAAATTCTTCAGTTAAACAGTTTTAACTTGAAAATCAAGATTTAGGTATCAGTGCTCAGAAAAGTAACAGCATTCTTTACGATATGTGACACTCATAAACTACTGATAAAATTTCAAGGCATTACTATAATACAATAATTAATATTACACTTATTACATTTTAAGAATATAGTCAGAGGTATACTACTTGCCATCCAGAGAGACATTGAGAAGTGGGCCCATGCAAAACTCATGAAGTTCAACAGGTCAGTTATGAGGTCCTGTCCCTGTGTTAAGGCAACCCAAAGCACAAAAACAGGCTGAGCAGAGAGAAGGACTTGGGGGGTAGTCGGTTGATGAGAGGCTCAGCATGACCTGGTAATGCACACTTGAACCCAGAAAGTCAGCTGTGTCCTGGGCTGCATCAAGAGAAGTGAGGACAGCTGGTCATGGGAGGGATTCTCCCCCTCTACTCTGCTCTCCCACCTGGAGCAGCCACCTGGAGCACTGCATTCAGCTCTGGGGCCCCCAGCACCAGAAGGACAGGGACCTGTTTGAACAAATCCATAGGAGAGCCACAAAGATGATCTGAGGGCTGAAGCACCTCTTCTATAAAGACAGAGAGGGTTGGGGTACAGTCTGGAGAACAGGAGGCTACAGGAGACCTTAAATCACCTTCCAGTACCTATAGAGAACCTACAAGAGTGTTGGAGAGGGAATTTTTGCAAGGAGTAATGGCTTTAAATTGGAAGAGGTCAGGTTTAGATATTAGGAAGAAATTCTTTACTGTGAGTGATGAGGCACAGGAATAAGTTGTCCAGAGATGTTGTAAATGTCTCATCCCTGGAACTGGTCCAAGCCAAGGTGGACAGAGCTTTGAGCAACCTGGTGTAGTGGAAGGTGTCTCTGCCCAAGAGAGAAGGCTTGGAATTAGATGATCTTTAAGGACTCTTCCAACCCAAACCATTCTATGATACTTCAGTAGGTATCATCAACACAAATATCCAGTACTATCGGCTTTAAGATGCTGTTTCCACTTGGCAATGCCTTAGTTGTACCACGCCTATGCTAGCAAGATTTTTAATAAAGATATCTGCTCTGAGAACTGACGAGACTTAATCCTATATCACTTTAAAAATCTAATATACTGCTACTTAAGATTGCAGTCTATATTTCCATCTGAAAAGCTTTGTAGCATTCCTTTTTAATTGGTAGAAACATGTGAATGCTCTGTACATAAGCAATGTGTGTCCCTTTTGCCATAAAGCGAAACCAAATATAGATGGGTTCTATAATATTTATAATTTTTTACACTTACATTGATCTTGAACACCTTTACAGATCACTCTACCTTTCTGTCCTCAAAATGTCTGGAAACAGCCAGGATTTTGCTGAAGAGGATTAATAAATCTGTGTTTGATCTCTGAATGTGCAACAAGGATCTTTTCAGGGTTTATCTTCTGGCCTGTGGTATCAGTGAAGAAAAGAGTATCTCTGTAACTCAGCCACTTAAAACTATCCCTCCAAAACAACGAACTGGTCCTACCTGCTTTTAATTGCTTGTTTCTGTTCCCGTGCTACAGGTGTAAGCACAAGGATTCATTTGGCAGGTGAATGAACTGTGTTGTAAAGCTGATCAATTTAAATGTATCTTTTAGTTTAGCAAAAACTAACTAAAGTTTTTTTTTGTTTTGAGGTTACAATTATCTCTAGTTAGATCTTCAGAGCTGTTTGAGTTGTGTGTAAACACCTGTAGAAGCACAAGTTGCAAAACAACAGATGAGTCTAAGTGGCTGGGAGAGCGGAATGGGAGGGAGCAGAGAGAGAGGAAGTTTCATGCCAGCCTCTGTGTCTTCAGTGCCAGTGTATATTAGCTCAAAATGAGAAGTCAGACTGTGGCACAAATAGAGATGCCTTCATATTGGTATTATATCCAAACCAAAGTTTGTGTATACCAATAGCTACAGAAGTGTCTGACAGAATATGTCTGCATTTATGATGTAATACTTAATAACACATTGTCAATCTATTGCACAACTTGGTCTTGTAACTAGATCTCCAAATCCTAAACCAGAGCAGGTAGAGATCTGATTGAGCTGCATCTTAAAAGATGGGAAGGGAGCAGGGATCCATTTTCATCAGATAGAAAAGGACACAATGGGGTAAGAGTATTTCCCAAGTCTGAACATATAGTTTTTGTCCTAGGGTAACTTTATGATGCTTGTATCCCCAATCGTCTGTTCTGTTTGTGCTGTATATTGAGTCCTGTGCCTTTAAGACTGGTTCTAAGAGCAAAGAGAAGCGCGGAGTTTGTTTTGAGAAAACTGCCTGACTCCTCCACATTCTTCTGCGGACAGGAGTTCAGCGAAAGCTTAAAGAGACTGCAGGACAGAGATTTTTTCTTTGCTTTTAGTTAGTTTCAGCTAGCTAGGGCAGAGAAGTTCCCTGGACTGTTTTTTTCCTTTTTCTTGGAACTGTGTAAACCTGCTCTGGACTGAAAACCCAGGGGAGCACTGGGGGCTGCACCTGCGGCCCACCGGGGCCTGGACCTCGGCATTTTCCAGCAGCGCCGGAGGGACTGGGACTGAGGAGAGACTGAGAGAGAGCTGAGCTACACCCACGGCAAGGACTTTCTCAATTTGCCATCTCACTTCAGAAAGAGAAGTTTTATTGTTTCATACTATTCATTCTTTATACTTGTATGCACTTCATTTGTTTAGTAAAATAGCTTTTTCCACTTTTCTCCAAAGAGGGGTTTTTTTCCAGACCAGTTAGAAGAAAGAGCCACTTAAGTTTGCTTCCTTAGAGGGATCCTATACAGGGGTTTTCTCCCAAATTTGTCCTAAACCAGGACAGTTTTATATAAAAGAATTTCATAGGAGAATAAAAAGATAAAAACATAGCAAGTGGTAGTGATATCACTTTTTCAGAGACAGATTTGTTGCTTGTGAAAATAAGTGTAAATTGTAGCAACTAATCCAGCAAAATGCCAGCAGATACTGTTTAACTTCCTCTGGGCTGGGCCAGTTCACATGCCTGGTGTACAGGATATGTGTGCATATATGCAATGTCTTGCCAAATTCCCAGTGCGACCAAGCTGCAGGCAAAAGTGCACCAGGCACTAACACAAACCCCTCACTCTCTTTTGTGAGAAAGGAGTTTGTACATGCTTTCCAAGGTGACAGTGTCAGTCATCTAGCAATTAGTCAGCGTTCATTTGTATATAAACAACCTCTAGGCAAGAATGTAATTCTGGCAGCTTGAACCAAACGCCCCATTTAAGCTTCCTTAGTCATTCTGGAAGCACTGACTGTCATGTAACACTATGAGGATGCTGCATGCCTTTGTTAAGTATTCTAAACTACCACCTCTGGTCAAGACACTACCATTTGTTTGGTTGCAAAACCCATAATTTGAATTTTGCAAATTCATATTTGCAAAAATATGAATTTGAATTAGAATTTCTCAAAAGCCTAACCTCTTTCTTAATTTTCAATGATATCTATTTTTAGTAATGTAAAATAATTCAGGGTTTATTTGGGTTTCTGTTTCCTTGTGAAAAAAGCAAATTCTTAAGACACAGAAAAACAAAGTGCACTCTGTTTCCAATGCTGTTTCAGTAAAAATTAAACAGAATGCAGAATGCACGTGCAGTCCCTGAAGGAGGAACCAGGACTCAGGCATGCAGAACTCCCACATTCTCAGGCCTGTTTGCCTAGGAACAAACTAATTTAATGATGAAGTATGGAAGTACACAGTTGTAGAAGCAAAAACATATGCGCAGATCTATTTTTGTGATTAAAAATGTTCAGATTATTCCAAAGGGAAATTCAGCGTCAGTATCAATTTGGGAGAAGTTGAAAAGAGATAACCAGTAGGTGACACTAAGTAAATGGGTGTGTTTAAAACAGGTTCTTCACAGAGAACTGTGGGCTAGGTGTGGCTGTTCACAAGGTTTCACAGCACCACATCCTCTTTTCAGGTTAGGCACTCAACAAGAAAGAAACTCTCATCTGCATACTAGAAATGGCAAACATGGAATTTCAGACTTCAGCAGGTAGGGATATAATTCTGATTTTACTAAGCAGCTCCCTGTAGAATGGAAAGGACATGGGGCCATTCTCTACCTTGACCACTGATGTTGTTCACTGCTCAGCAGAAAATGTCACTCTGAAAGGACTAGACAGAATAAACATGGGCAACAAGGGAGTGTCTGGCAGTCCAAATCTGATTCTGGACTGGGATACTTCAAGTACGAATTATTTTTTGTACACAATTACCCTTGAAATAACACTGAAAAAGACAGCATCTCTTTTAGGAGAGTTGTTTTCTTAGTAGAAAACTGAATCAAACACCTGCTGTGTTAGTATTTCAAATATGGCTCAATAAATCTTTAATTTCCTAAGAAGTTGTATAAAATAAAGGTACCACACCTAGATATAAGATTTCTCCAGGCTGAGGAGAACATTTGGACCTTGGACATCTCAGCATATCCCTACAATATATTTTAGCATCAAAAGATGCACTGCTCCTTATGTTTAATTTCATAATTGCTACATACTGTAACATTCACTGTGTAATTTTGTCTTCTTTCCAAGAAGACCATAAATATTATGGGCTGGTTTGTTTGCTTGGTATCTAATCTAATCCTGGGGAGACCATTTATAATTAGGTCAGCCCAACAAGTCCATTTCACCTTTAAGGAAAAAGTAATTTTTTGCTTTTCTACCCAGATTTTAAAAATTTTCATACAATAATTTAAATTTAGATAGTAAAGATAGAAACACCATGCAAATGAAACATATAATCAAATCTGGGACATTATTGTAGCACATATATGAAAAATGTTAATTGATTCACAAGTGTCCTGAACTGGCATACATAGCATAATTACAGTAATGCATACTAGGCATATGAAACCCAGCACAACTGAGTACAAATTAAGGGTATTTTGCTCCACTTAACCTCATCTTGCAAAATAATTTTATCAGATTTCAAAAACATTCCACAATTTTTTGACACTTTTGGATGTACCCAATTTCAGCTGCACATGGTCTGAATTTTCAGAGATTCAGGTAAATAAGAAGCTTTGTTGCCTGCAGTTACCCAGCTTCTCTGCAAAATTATAGAATCATAGTCACCATCCAACTTGTATCTATGATTTTTTTTTTCAGAAAGCAGCAAAAGAATTATTCATTACAAAACTGAATACTTTAAGACTAAGTATGTATTTTTCTTATTTTCCCAAAGTGTACTTATGTACCCATTCTACAATCATATGTCAACATTTGTTAGAATATCAGTGATATCAGCATGGAGGTTTTCAAATACCATCTTGAGAATAAATGCACATCATATGGTGACTTCTCCATGTTTATGGCAGAACTTTAGTTCCAGCTGCAATTACATAACCCTTTATATAGACTACCTTATCAAATAAACATGAAAAGACTTCCAGGTCTTCAGTTTGTATTTACCTGGTCAGTAGAGGCTTATTATAAACAGAACTGTTCTTTCAGGGAGTTGTATGAAATTGCAATTGGACTGCAGGAGGTACGAATGCATGTTCATAGAGACACCCATGCAGTTTAAGGATGTTCACTAGTTAAGGCACTTGCTGAACACAGTCAGTTTTCAGTAGACATGTCTTCTGTGTCTTTGTCATCAACTCACTGACATTTTTTCTTTCATCATGTGTTTTGCAACTGAATGTGGAAAACACTGGCAGTATAATTGATGACTCTGTAGTATTTACTAGCTAAGCTCATCCTCCACAGAGGCATAAATTATGCAAATTATAAATAATTGCTTATGAAATGTGCTCAGAAAATAGATTTTTCATTAGATATTCAAATCATAAGCAAACAGTATTGACTTAATCCTTTTTTTTTCCCTTTTTGCCATATAGGGGTAACTATTTCCTTCTTAACACTCACTAAATGCTTATCAAGTTGTTAATGCACTGTATCCCTGTAAGGAGGTTGCTCATACTTGCTCAGAAACAATAGAGCCAGATTCCAATTCACTTTTTACATTGACTGACTAGTTAATGATAAAATAGAATGTCTCTCTGGTAGGATACAATTGTTAAAGTTCAGTCTGGTTCTATACCATTTCCGAGGACTAAGCAATCATAATACAACTCAGATTTTAAATGAAAGCCTTGATTAAGAGCAGTAACATGAAAAATGTTTTGTGATCAATATCTCACCATCTCATGACTGGCTGTATTCTTCATGTTTATAGGAAAAGCCACTTACTTTAGAAATCTACAGTCCTTCTTGGGGTTATAGCATCTTCAAATCTTCAAATAATCTTCAAATTAATAAAGTCCTTTAGGTGATATAATGAACTAGTTCTGTATGACTGAAGAAATAACCAACTGCTTGTCACATACTCTCATTATGTTTGGTTGGCACCAAATCAGTTTCCAATTCAGAAAGCATTATGGCTTTTAGTAGAAGATTGTTTTCATTGCACCCTTTAGACCTGAAGATACCTAAGATACAAGATCCTTTCAATTTACTAGACCAAAGTTATTCTTCTCAGACACCTGGAAAACATAGTTTTAAGAACAGTGATGAGCAGTAAGTTCTATGTAGAAATACCATCTAAAGTACAGTGATATTTACTAGAAAAATGGGTCCAAAATATCATCAGAATTTATCTTAAACCAGAATGAGGCTAATGGCAACAGCTGATCCTTTTGATTGCAAATTTTTTATTCTAATAAGAATTACTGATTTTCTGTTTTAGTTGCTTCTGCTTAGGCAGTGCATTCTAGGATTAGTTTAAAAAAAGACTGAATTCTGTTCCAGTCTTTGCTACCTGTTTTGTTTGTTTTGTTTTGGGTTTTTTTTGTGGTTGTTTCCCTTAAGTAAAGTAAGCATATGAAAGCCTTTTGTACATACCTTTTCCTGAGCCACCTAAATTTGTGTAGGACATCCCTGAAATTTTCTTTTGAATGAAAACCCAGAAGAAGTATGTTGATCTTACTAGGAGGAAGTTCTGCTTTTTCTTCCTTGTTAAATCTTGTTTCTTAAGGAACATCTGGTGACTCCCCTCCCCCACTGGCACCACATCACAAGCATATGCCTGAATCATTTGCTCCCATAATATCATGTAGAAAACTTGTGGATGGTTATTCACTCTCTCCTTTTGGGGATAATTACTACAATTTATCCTCAAAAATCAAATCCATTGCTTCTAGCTAGCTAAATCATTTGAAGTCTGTCCATTACTGTATTATCTCTGAATTATGAAACTTTATCCTTTATACAGTAGGGGTTTTTTTCCCCCCTTAGATTTCCTGTCTTAACTCCTGCATCTCTCCCACATTTTATTAACTTGGCTTTGATTACTGTCACAATTTCCCCTGAAATGATTTGCAGTGTGTTGTCTCTCTTGTGTCCAGCCACATTTCTCTGCAAGGCTGTGCATACAATTGAGACCCCTTGCACATACACAGCATTACAGATCCTACTTGCCTCTTATTAATTTCTTTCTATTTGTTTAGATGGGATTTTCTGTAGGCTTCATTTAAAATGACTAAAGGCATGTTTTGCTATTTTCCTTGTATTTCATCTGAGGATGAAATATTGTGAACATATATTATATTCAAAATCTCAAAAGAACAGTTCTCTTCATAGGCAATTAATGGTTATCTGTCAAGGTTTTTTACACCAGTGCTTCAGGATCAAGACTAGAAATTTGTAAGTGATTTGACTGACAGGGGTTAAGGGTGAAGCATTAGTGACATGGCTTTTTTTATCAAGGAAGTAGGCTGTTGTATTTCTCAGAAGTCAAAACCTTATTTCTTCCAACTATAGGTCCTAATATTAATAAATTTCTATGCTGGAAATACATACAGCATACTAGTTTAGTCATGAACCTTGGTAAGGTCAACAAACCTCAGCGAGAAGGGAAAAATAACTATTGTCTGCCTTGATATATATTTGTCTTAAATACAAAGGAAAACATCAGTTATTTGTATTGGAGCTGGCCTCTTGAGCTACTACTAATCTGTTGTTGAAGTTCTGCCTGTCTCAAATCACAGTGTCATTGAAGAAGACCCCAAGACTGCTCCAGCAGACATGCTCTGGAGCTGACACAAATGGAGCTGCCATGAAAACCTCCAAGGTGTCAGGCTGCAGAGCACAGCAGGAGAGGTGTGGGGTGCGGCCAGGCGGATGAGCTGCTCAGCCTGGTGGAACAGCTAAAGAGGGGGTAGAAAGGTTTAAAAGTATCAGGGGCTCTGAGGAGGAGATTGACTGGTGGAGACAATCTCTACCATCCCTGAAGCATGAGCACCAGACCTCGCACCACTAGAAAGAAAGGATTCCCTCCTGCACTTTCCCATCCCCCCTCCACCAATGGGATGGGGAGGGGAATCAGGAAAGAAAAGAAAATAGAATTCATGGACTGAGATAAGAACAGTTTAATGATTGAAATGAAGTAAAAGATAATAATTGACAAAGTAAAAGATAATAATAATGAACTACTACTAATAATGATTGTAATAAAAAGGAGGAGGGAGAAATGTGAAACCCAGGAAAGAAAAGAGCACAACGCATTTGCTCACTACCCGCTGACTGATGCCCAGCCCATTCCCGAGCACTGATCAGCCCCCTTCCAGGTAGCTCCCCCAGTTCATGTACTTGCCATGACATTCTATGGTATGGAATACCCCTCTGTCCAGTTTAGGTCAGCTGCCCTGGTTTTAGTACCTTCCAGTTTTTCTGCACCTCCTCACTGGCAAAGCATGAGATAGTGAAAAGTCTTTCACTCAGAGTATGCACTGTTCAACAACAACCAAAGCATCAGTGTGTTATCAACATTACTCTCATACTCCAAAACACAGCACCATACCAGCTACTAAGAAGAAAATGAGCTCTGTCCTGTCTGAAACCAGGACAGGATCACTAAAGCAATTCTGAAAATATCTAGCACCACAACTTTTAATACTTTAGACTTTTTTTATATCCTCTGTAACTTTCCTTTTTGTTTTGGTTTTTTGCACAGAAAGCTTTGATGGACTCTGTGGTATTAAAAGACCTCTGGTGTCACTCAAGACTTCATGAAGAAATTAAATTGTAATAATAAAGTTAGAAGGCATCTGGATAAGTAAAGCACCAAAAATCAACAACTGTTTTAACCATTGGTGGTAAATCTATAGTTTTCTATATGAGTCAATAATCATGTGGATAAGAATAATATGTTGATAGTAGTGTACTTGTACTCTCAGGAAGCTTTTTACAAAGTCCTGCAGCAAGGAAATGAAGCTGTTGTAGGATGAGATGGCTCACCATTTCATATCCTTTAAAGTACAGTAAGAGCCCAAACTTCACAGCAGAGGAAGAAAGATTCTCATGCATGCTTTTGACATTTCTGCATTATTAGGCTAATGAGGGAATAACAAGGTGATGGAGTTTGCTGATGATACAAAATCATGTGGAAAAGTAAAATATGCTGAAAAAAGTTTTTAAAAAATTCGCAATACAAAACGTAAACAAAGCAGCAAGTGAAATTCACCGTTGATAAATGCAGAACAAAGTTTTCCTCTAAGGGTCTAACTATGTTTATATGTACAAAGTGATGAGCTTTACGTGAGCTGTCCAGTAGAGATATCTGAAAATGTCAGTCAATACACATCAAAAATGTAAAATAAACATGAATTATGAGAAAAAAAAATATAGTTACACTATTCTGTAAATTCTTCAAATGAATATAGAATTTACTGCTGGTCACACACTCAAGAAGAGATGCAATCTACTCAGAAAATGTACTGAGAAAAGCAACAAGGGTGTTGAGCTGCTGCTTTCTAGGAAAGCAGGGAAAAGAATAGAATCTAGGTAAACAGAAAATAGATCAGAGGAAAATTATTCACATTTCTTGTGATAAGAGAATTAGGGGCACCTAATGAAATTACTACGAAGATTTTTTAAAGAGGGAACATTTTGTTATACAACACGAATTAAAGAATTCATTACCACAGGTTGTTGTGTATGACAAAACTGAATGGTTCAGAAAGTAATTAGAAAAATTTTTAGAAAACCCATCAAGACCCCATAAGCAAAACAATGCAAATGCGAACTCTGGTTTCTGGAAATCCCTATGCCACAGACTGCCTAAAGCTCAGAGAAAATATCAGCAAAGTGTCCTTTCATACGTGATCTCTTCTATATTCTTTCCCAAATTACCAGCTGCTGCTGGCTGCTGTGGAAATGGGATGCTAAGCTGGACATGAGTAAAACATTACCTTCACCTCACCCTGGCCAGCCAGTCTGATGTAAGGACTTGTCACGATAGCACCCCATGGCCCTGCCCTGGAACTGGGAGAAATTGTTGGCAAGTGCTTTCCTTGGGTCACTTGCCGTCGGAAGGGGGTGACCTCTGCATATTGAGGAAGCTCAGAAGATCAGGCCTGGGGTCTCAGGGACATACAAAACACCTCAATCGCCATGGATGTTGAAGAAGAATGAGAGAAGAGCTATTATTTTGCTTTCATTTTTTTCTCTTTTTTAATCTCCTGAAGTGAATACAAGATGCTGGGGCTTTTCCACCTTGGTTGCCTTAGCCAGAAAATCAGAAATCTCATCAAGTACCAGTGTTGGCAACTTAGTTTAAAGAGGAGTCATGAACTCAAAGTGCTTCTGGAAAAGAATCCAAATAGACTACCAGAACATTCTCAGATGTCTAAATCTTAAGGGCTCTGAAGTTGTACTCTACACAGGGAAAAAGATGTGAAAGAAAGAAAGCATTAAAGGACAACCAGGAGATTTTGCCAGACATCCCAGGTATATTATATTATAGTGGCTGTTGACTGCCCTGATAAGCCAGCTGTGATCCTGGAAGGGCAGGGAATGTATTCTAGAGCAGGTTTAGATTTAACACACAAATATCACTCTGTGCTGGTGCAGCTGCACTGCCAAGCTTGCTGGCAGGCAGGGAGAGGAGCCTGCTCATGCCCTGACTCCACAGATGCTGCTTTGCACTCTGTAATACAAATAGTTGGCACAGGAGTTTCATAGCACTATTCCTCAATGTGTAGACACAGGATAAGGGTTTCTTTGGTTTTCAAAAATTAGAGCTAAACTTCAGAATTCAGGGCCTTTAGGAAAAGAGATTATATTTTACAGGGTTTTTTGAAATCCAAAATAATATTTTACTGTCATGCAAAGTTATTGTCAGGAATGGAAATTCTTAGAATTAAGAGATAAGTGCCTACTGAGAGAAGGGTTACTAAAAAAAAGCTTGTAACCCACTATGCCTATTTCATTTTTTAAAAAATCAACCTGGAAACAGTTTATCATCAAGTATAATGGTCAAGTCACATATGGCTTACCAAACAGAATGATAATTTACCAAAATAATGCAGCAGCACCCAAGATTTGTTTGCCAAAATCTTACAATGTGTCAGAATCATTCCTCTAATAAGGTTCACAATTCCTACTTGAAAAAGGTGCAAGATTAAGCCAAAATAATTTTAAAACATAGTCAGAAGGATAGTTTTCTTACTACTGATGCAGAGGACAAAGCACTGGGCACTGCCAATTTGCTTTCTTTAGCAAAGCACTGAGACTTTGAGTGCAACCAGAATTTTTTCCCCAAAAGTTTTGTTCCCTGCCCAAGTGAAAAGGAACCTGAGGACATGGAGCTATAATCACTTGTGATTTAAACTTTCAACATTCAGGTGTTCTGACTGCTCAAGCACTTTGGTAGATTACGTAGGAACTATCATTTATTTTCTACCAGTTTGAATCAACTACCAGCTGTATCATCCAGTAGAAGACTAGGTTTTACCTTACCTGTCTTGATGCTACTACATTTCTCCCTTATTACTGATGGGGCAGTATGGGATAACATGGAGAGTGCTGGCTGCATTTTTAGAGCATCTTTCTATAGTTCAGTAGTGCAATCAGAGTAACAGCATAGAATCAGCTCTTCATCCTATTGGAGACCACAGAGATCAAATACTGAATTATCAGAACTAGTAAAGTATTTTAATAAATACCATCATTATTATGACTGTCAGTACTTTTAGGAAAAGTGAAGGGAGGCAAAAAATTTGGATTTCTTTGGCATTGAGATTGTACTCAGCTGAATGAAATGCATGGATATAAAACAAGCTAGTGGCCCAAACAATTCATCATTTAAACAGATTTCTGCAAACTAAAGTCATAGCTTCCTGATGCTGAAATCCTTTTTGATTAAATGATTTTGCTTCAAAGGCGAACATAGTCATCACAAGTGTGAATTAGTAGTTGCATAACATCTACCCACCTACAAATATTTTACATTCTTGTATCCTCCATGCTTCCCAAGTCCTCTGGATTAAGAATATTCTACCTGATTATTCTATTTTGTATATAGTTCTTTATTTGTCCATTGGACTTTGCGCTTTTTAAAAGGAATTTTATTTTCTCTTTTTTTTATGAAACTCAACAGTCATAAGCCTTAATAAATAAACATGCACCACTTGTTTTCTTATGATGCTCATTTTCAAGTTACATGAAATGAGAAATTTTTAAATTAAGGCATTCCCCTCTAAAAAAATCTTTTAGCCTCAGTACCATAACGTTTCTAGGCTTTTAACTATGTAATTTGTATTTAGCATTCTCTGCATAAGGACATCAAAGTAAACACTATTTCTGGCATTAAATATTTTATTTTAAGCATTAATTCTTCTAGAAGCAGATATATATATTGTTTTGCAATTCACACAGAAACAGTAATCTTTCAAATGAGATGTATAGTAAATTTTAAACTGAGTAGTATTGGCCTTTCTGTAACTTTTCTTAAGACTAATATTTTGCCTTTACATTTTGAAGCTACATTTTGAAAGTAGAAAACAAGATAAAGTCTCATTTTATTTGTTTTCTTATGCATGTTTACTTACGTGATCAAAAATGTTGGGTTCTAATTTGCTGTCTCAAATTAGGACTTTGAGACAGCACATTAAAGTTCACTATTTCTCAACAGTCTTAAGACGTAATACTACTTTTAAGACGCATGATGCCAAGGGAGCATGAGCTAGCTATAGCATTCACTTTCTAAAGTTACTCACACTGGATGACACAAGGACTTGCTTGTACCATAAACATTCCCCGCCCCTCCTACATGGACTCCACGCAAGCCTGCAAAACAAGCTTTAAAGTGCTTCAGGGCCTTGGACGCGTGGTTAGCCAGATTTTTACTGGATGAATAGCAAAGGGGAAAAAGCCTCTAATGGTTATATAAATAGGGATTTCAGGAGCACAGCAGTGGTCTGTGTTCATCATAACAAGGTGCTACCTGGGACACATGACCAAATGGTCTGGCTGTAGAAGCTGTGTTTCCATTTTGTAAATTGGTCTGAATCAGGACAATGATGTCTCAGTCAACAAACCAGCATCACTGGGTGGTTAGTCTGGGCAATATTCTGTCCTGGGAAACAGGGTGGATCACACATTAGATATCCACAGCAGTGTTTTGACTGTTTAAATGCTTTTCCATTTGATTTTATAGCAAGAATCTTCTTCAAGTATCAGCATTATTATC
Organism: Hirundo rustica; assembly: GCF_015227805.2. Lineage (NCBI taxonomy): Eukaryota > Metazoa > Chordata > Aves > Passeriformes > Hirundinidae > Hirundo > Hirundo rustica. The sequence goes on from NC_053450.1 coordinate 18,740,220, forward strand.
CTAAAGAAAAAGAATTAGGATTAAATTGTGTGCAGCTTGCACAATCACAGAAGTCTTTTGAAACAGGTAATTAGACTTTTGAGGGCAGATTGCCATAGCATATTGCAGATAGGAAAATCTTGCTAAATTTTGTGGTCTGCAATGCCTCTTGCTTTTTACAAAGGCATCTTGCATCATTTGAGGGTAAAACATTCTCATAAATATTAAAAACCAGAGAAGGTATAGTTTGTTTTATTGTCAAGCAATATGGTCTTTTCCTCTCTCAAAATTATTTTTTCCCTTTTCTTAACAAAAACTTCCATACATTCAGATGTTAGTACCACTAAATCCTGACACTCCCCTTTAAATGAACTACTCCTCTAACACTTTCAGACTTGGTGTCAAACAGAATCTTGTGGAAGTTATGAGCCAATGAAAGCATAACCATGCTGGCCAGTCAGCCCTGCTGCAACACAAAACACATTTCATTAAAAATATTTTATTGCCATCTACATATGTAATGTAGAGTTGTATTTCTTTGATAACAGGATCTTCAGGAAGATCTCCAGTGTCTGGAAGTGCTTTGTTTGTAAGATCTTTGCCTTTTGTTTTCCAGAACTCATGCTTCAAGAAGAAAATACAAATATAGTCTAAGGTTAAGTGCAAATAAATCCAAAGGGATGATCTCCAAGCCATTTTCAGATGACAGTCTTCTTACTTTCTTTCATATTGAAGGATGTGTGATCTCACCCAAACATACTTGAGATACTTCACATTTACTCCTGGTTACAGGGCATAATAGTGTTTTTAGGAGGGGAAACCCCCTGAATTTCAGTGAACAGTTACCAGTAAGTGCAATAGATTCTCCTTCCATTAGTTAAAGTTGAAGGATCCTGGGAGCCACTTAATTACTTGCAGCAGAGCAGAAAGCAATTGATTCTGTTGTGCTTCAGTAACTTACATTCCCCTGATGTCCTTTTTTCTTTTCCTTCTTTCATGGTTTTACTTCCATAAAACACAGGAAATGATTTAACTAATGTTATTGTACACCTCTACATTAAGTTTTCAGGTGCTCAGTGGGCTGGTTCTGTAACGAAAGTATGGCGCACTCATTGAAAAGTGGGCATTGCATAAGTTGAGACTGAGCTCTCGCAGATCTAGGGAGAAAATGCTTGGTTTCTCTAATAACTGCTCAAAATAGCACAGCAAGGAGACAGCAGAAAATGTTAAGTGACAAAGTGTTTACATGTATGATAGTAAACAGTGGATTGCCTACTTGGAAATCTTATTCTTTCCATAACAACTAGACAAAGTATTTGAAAGAAACTGTATGAACAACCACCTCAAAAAATATAACCTTTCAAAATATGGCAGTCAGTTAGAACAGCATAGCTAGAAAACAGTAATAAACTGCCTGAGTCACCCAGTTTTCTCAAGGACACATTATGCTAGATGTTGTGAGTGAAGTACTGTTTTTCAGAGTTACAGTGCTAAATGCTTCATATAGTTTCATATGCTTCATATCGTTTCATTTATAGTTTTACACAGTTGACGTTAAAGATGCACACTAAAGTGCCTGAAGCTGCATTGAGAAGACACCAAATTGTGTATTAGCTTAGTATCAAATAGCATCTTTAGAGGCTTCTTTTCTTAAACACTTGGTCTCACTTTATTCTTTTTACTATCAAGGACTGTATACTGGATCCTTCAGGGTGGTACCGGGGGGAAGAGGCTAAGGACTGCTTCAGTCACAAGAAGTGACTTTTATTTCACTCTTAAGAAGTTTTGACAAAGGGCATGAACCTTTAAGGCTGTATCTTCCATTACAACCCACAGCTATTGTTCGGCAGGACAAAATCTACACATGAAGAAAGCAGTTATTTAGCGCATCTGATATGATTTCCTGCAGAAAGGGCAAAGTATCATTACATGATTTTCCAAAGAATGGACACAGTACCATGAGTCACATACCCTGAATGAATTCCTAATATGTACAGGAACAAATCTTGCATTACTGACCTCTAAGAAGTACAATCTGTGGTGCTAGCTTTATAAATCATATCCTGGAAACTTCTCCACAGGGCAGTCTCATGCAGGAATATCACTTCAGTACAGAAGTATTTGATGGTGCTGGTATAACAGCTTAACTTCAAGGCATATGAATCCAGGGAAGGGACATGGTCAAAAATGTAAAAGATGACCTGAGCCAATTTCTTCTGGCTACTTGGGTCATACTCTTAACTCAGCTCTGTTTCTGGGTCAGGAGGGGGTTTGGTTGAAGAGCACAGAGTGAGATGGAAAGCACTGAATGGGGCTCAGTTAAGATTTTACCGCAGAACTCCTGTGGTGTTACTGCAAGTCCTGAACTTTGTTTCTCTTATTCCACTCCAAGATCTTATTTCCATAAGATAAATAAAGATAAGAATTCTTTATTTCTTATTCAGAAATCTTATCACAGATTTATTAATCTTTATTAAATGTTAATAAACCAGCTAGTACCCTGGGCAGCAGAGGGTTCATCAAGAGAAAAGTGAAAGGGAAGCATTTTATACTTCTTAATTGTTTGCAGAGCTAACCCAGCATGCAGTTGAAGAATTAAAGAAAGCATTTGACCAAGATTTGTTCATGCCAGCCACACCTTTTCTTGCCTCCTCACAGAATACAGAAATGTGTATCTCCCTGAGGACATTCTGCTGAGTTTTGAGATGTAACATCCTGACAGTGGAAAAGTACAAGTCTAAATATAGTACCTTTTGTCAAACTTTGTTTAAAGGAATATTCCAATAGATATCTGTTCAAAAATGCACCTTGCTATTGGTTCTTATGCAAACCCCTTTATTAATAGGGACTCTGCAAGCCAATAATACCAGCATGAGGCCATATAAGTGACTGATTGTATAGGCAGGTATTCAGGTCACAAAATGGCCTTTGGTTTCATGGTCATATTTGTCATAGTCTGGAGTGCAGGAGGTCTTACTATTTTGTTTCTTCCCTTTTGTTTACTCCCTGGTTCCTCTTCTCTGGCACATAAGAGACTGTGTCCTTAAAAGGCTCAAAAAGTAGGTAACTACTTCATTTCCAGAGCATTTCTTTCCATGATGGATTCTAACCCACAGCTCACAAATTTCCATTTATATGTAAGGAAGAAAACCTTGCAGTGAGCAGGCAAAAAGGAGACTTTAACAGGTCTTTGAGAAATGGAAATTCAGTATCTGAAAATCTACACGGCATTGAAATCACAGATATCAGAAATAGAGTTTTAAGGGGAAAAAAGGCAGAACTAGTAAAAGGACTACTTTGTCTAGCAGTCTATGCTTTCATCATTAGAGTTCCCTCTTTATACAAAATATTTCATGATATCACACATTTCATACTGTCAGGAGTAGTGGAGACATGGGCACAGTTACAGGAAGAGAAGGAAAGAAGCATATTCATGCAATTTTTATTGCTCTCCTTGAAGCTTTTTCTTGGTGCAAGTGAAGGACTCACAGGAGGCACTTCATCTTCTCCCCCACTTCTGTTTTTGATGGAATCCCTGATCAGGAGAAGGTGACCTTCAGGAACCAGCATGCAGGGGGTAACAAGCAGGTCAGGATCTCCTCATGAATAACATCACCCCTCTGGGAAGCCTAAGAAGTGTGATTTTTCACACTTTACTGAAGCATTAAGTTGAACCCTTCACTCTTCCCCTGCAGCCAGAAGCATGGATTCTGCCTCATCTAAATACCTATAAAATACTTTATATTCCCCTCTCTGTTTCCTTATTTCCTTCTAAAGCTACCTATTCTTTGCAGTATGTTTTTGCTCACATTGTATAATCAGCTCTTCAGGCACTGCTGTGATACAGTACATGCCTACTGGAATGAGAGAATGACAAGAAAACAAAAATTATGACGGCACAAGAAAAAAATCTCAGCAGTGATGAAACAACACATGGTGCATTTTGCAGCACCCCAAGTTAGAAGATGAGATTTTATATTTCAAAAAAATTTTGAAGCAGAAATTATGTCTTCTGCACACTCTGATGACAGCAATTCTTTCTACTATTTTTTCTTTGCTGCAATGAGACTTTGCTGCAAAATATGGTTCAAATTTACATATAGGATACAATGTGGTGGGGGATACCCACCTCCCACCTCCCACCTCCCACCAGAACTTGTTAACAGCAGGTGAAGACCCAGCAGAACACAGAAACTAAGCTGATTTTTTTCTCCTCTTCTTACCCCAGCTCCCAACCCAAGAAATGCTTAGGTAGCCCCTGATCTGTCCCTTGGCACAAAACTATAATTTTCCTGCTGAGGAAGGACAAACATTTCAAAGTTCCCCATTCCTCTTTGGGAACTTCTGTGCTGGCACTGTGACAAACTCACTGACCTCTGTGGAGGGACTCACAGCCTCCATTGACATGGATTATGAGAAACTGATACCGCATGTGGCAACAACGATGGCACAACCTGAAAAGTAATTCACAAATGCCTGTACAGAACTTTGTACGTAATGTAACTGAGCAATGTAAACCTGCAAGACATTCCATGGCTCAGGCTCTCTCAGTGTCAGTTGTGAAGACTCACTCAATTTGTATTTATTTAAGGCTCATCCTCAGGTTCTAGTCTATCTTTGACATCACACTTAAACTGCTTTTTCTTGGGGAACCCTTCAACCTACAGGCAGCACAGCTCTGGAGGATGGGACAGGATTGGAAAAGGTTGCCTGTATTAAAAAAAAAAAAAAGCTTAGATAAATTTATCCAATATTCAAAAACATATATGTTCATTCCCATGAAAGAAGAATGGGAGATTTGAAAAGGATTCTGGGTGTTCTAGGTATTTTTCTGCTGAGTAATTTCCATCTGCAGGAATCTTCCTTTGGAGCCACACTGGAGACAGAACTTACTCTAAACTCAAAATGAGGAAGCCTAGAACTTTGTATTTACAGGGAGTTTATACACACAGCTCTCCTTTTTTGACTGACTGTCTAGAGGATTTTTTTTTTTTTTTTAATGAACAAAGTGTTCATTTATTTATTGGATCAAAAGTTTAAAAGTGCTCTTTAAAAATGCTGACCATGTATTATAGCCATCAGAAGACATGTTTTTTCATCCCCTCAGAAATGGACTGGCAAAGAGAAGAGCCTGCAGAATGCAAGGCCTGGGGAAAACAGTGGAGGTGTGTTTAGAGAAGTTTCTGTCACATCAAGTCCCAACTGGGGCACAGATGCTGTCCCCATCGAGCTGGGAAGGGTGGGGACCACAAGCACAGCTACAAGCTTCTTTTAGTTACTTGCATGAAATCTTAAGCAATTTCTTAGAATTACCTAGTAGTCTAGCTTCTGCATGGAGATTGTCAGTCTGTAGCTTTAAGAAGGTTGTCCCAAAATCATAGAATTACAGGATCATAGTATGGTTTAGGCTGAAATAGATCTTTAAGATCATCAAGTCCAACTGTTAACCCAGTACTGCCAAGTCCACCACTAAAACATGTCCCCAAGTGGCACAACTACGTGACTCTTACATAAAACTCCAAGGACACCGACTCCAACACTTCCCTGCACAGTCTGATCCAATGCTTGACAACTTTTCAGTGAAGAAATTTTTTAAAATATCCATTTTAAACCTCCCATGGTGCAACTTGAGGCCATAACCTCCTTTCAGATAATTGCAGCAGAGAGCAATAAGTTCTCCCCTAAGCCTTCTTTCCTCCAGGCTGAACAACCCCAGCTCCCTCAGCCACTCCATTCCTCGGAAGACTTGTGCTCTAAACCCTTTACCTTCAGTCTGTGTCCTCTCCGCTGTGTTGTATTTCCAGCAGACATCTAATAAGTTGAAGTCCCCCATGACAACAAGGGAAAGCGAACATGAGACTGTTTATAGAATATTTTCTTTGGCTCTTTATCTTGGTTGGGAGGTCTAAAGCAGACTCCCACCACGATAACTGCCTTGTTGGCTTTCCCCCTGCTTCTTACCCAGAAACACTCAACCCTATCCTCACCATCATTAAGCCCCAGACAATCAAAACACTCCTGACAGATGGGGCTACTGCAGCGCCTCCCCTTCCTTGCTTATCCCTTATGAGGAATTAATTGCCATCTATTGAGGCATTCCAGTTGTGTGACTCATCCCACAATATCTCTGTGATGCCATGAATAAGGGTAAAACATGAAGGCTGTTTGTATATAAGACAGCATTGTACACACATCAAAATAATCCCCAACCCACCACACATTTTAAAACAGAAGTTATATGTTTGTTCTCCACTTGGCTTTAAGGTAGCAATCACTTATCCAAGTGTATTCTAAAGACATAATGTTCTCATTTTCTATGCTTCTGAAAGACTGCTCAGTAATTTCCTTAGTAAAGGATACAGATAAATGTTCCTGCCAAACTTACAGGCAGGAGCTGAAGATCATCTCTGACTCAACTTGGATGCACCAGTCTGAACCCTAAAAATTTCACTTTGTTCCTCTAGAAACTCTTGGTCTACCAGAGGCAGATCCTCCAGGAAAGACAGAGCACTGAGAACTCCAGTCTTCCAAGTTGTATCTCCTGACAATTACCATCCTGCATAAAGAAACTGCCATCACAAACTGTATCTGCTACGTTCTTCCAAAAATTTTGCCAGTAAGTAAAGATTTAAACAGTCAGAAGGGCTTTTGACAAGAGTAGTGATTTCTCCTTGCTCTCCTCCAGTCCCTTTTACCTTCTAGAGAGAGACTCTTCAGAGCAGTTTGAATTTGCATGAGAATAACAATTCTCATGTTATTTCCCTTAAATTTTTTGCACTGCACCCATATGCCTACAGAGGAAGCATATGAGAATGCAGTTGCTTTCTCTACGACAATTTTTCTTCCTTAAAATTGTATTTATGTCATATCAATATAGGATAAAGGATATGCAGAACTATGGGTGGAAAGCACATTTTAAACTAGGAGCTGTGGTCCCTCTCTATCAATTATGATTTTAAGAGCAAGAAGCAACCTTTCTGATAACTTTTCAACCCCTGAATTTGAGTTCATGTTGAAGAAAACTGCATTAATTTAAATTGCTTCTCCTTTTTAATACAGGTGATCTAAAGATATCTGAATTGTTTTGCTATAACAAATGATGCAGTGCAACAGAACCTGCACTCAAGCAGTGAGAGCAGCTTGAGTAACTCTGCGCTGATGGTGACTTCTGAGTACTCTGGATGCAAGCTGTAAATTTTGGCTGAAAACATTTTGTGGGCACAATATTAATACTAAAAGGAATGCCCATCAGGACAAAGTTAGTTTAAGCAAAGTACATTTCACATTTTAAATTCACAAGGGAACCAACTGCTGAAGCCATTTGAAAATCCAAGCCAAGAGCTGCTAGCAGTGGAGGAACTGCATGAGAATCCCTCAGCACTAAGGTGAGCCCGAGTTTGCTATCAGACTCAACCCCAGATTTCCCTCATTAGACTTTTGCCAATATGCAGATTTTGTACATGATCTAGGTCTGTGTATTGCAAATCTGCATTTCAGCTTCACAGATGGTAGGTTTGGTCTTCTGGATGGAAATATTATAACTTGTCTTGGGACTTTTAGATCTGGGCTTCCTTTCAAGAGAATCTCAAGTGTGTGTTCCAGCATCTATTTCATTAACTAGCCAAGCCTACAATATTAAAGCTCAACTCCAGTCTTCCTTCTGTAGCAGAATGTGGCACTGTTGACATTCTGATCAAATCCAAATGCCCTAGGGTTGTAAAATGCAAACCATAAGAATAGTGACTTGTAATAAAGCTTTGTAGAAGTGAGGGATTCAAAGCCACAAATACAAGTTTCCTAGTTATGTACTAAGATAAAGCTACATTTTATGGGGAGATATGTTTGCAACTACTTGTTTCCAGTAGCAATGCAATCCTTAATTCATATTTACAAAAGCAACGTCCTCATTCTTGGTGATTCAGTAGATTGTGAAAGTTTTTCTTAAAAAAACATATTGCAATAAACCTTAAGATATATTTTAATCCTTTGAAAGTAAATTTCTTCCATGAAAATGTACTACCTTGACATGGAATGGAATGATGAAAAGACAATTCTAGTTGAAAATTTGTGTTAGAACATTCGACCTGTCTGAAAGTATATAATTCTTTTTCTTGCTCTTGCTGTTTTATTGAGGAAAACATTTCAAGCTAATACTTCCATACAGCTAAGGTTTCTCATTTGACAATTCTGTCATTGCTAACAGTTCCTTCTAATAGACAGCACCAAGCTCACGCTTTAACCTGCTGCCCAAGGTGAAGAGGGTTGGATCTTAAAGGTCCCCTCCAACCCAAACTATTCTGTGGTTTTGTGATTCAAAGACTGAAGACTAATCTGTCACAGACTAGTCTAGACTGCAAAAGTCCAGTAAATGTAAAGTATACAGACATCACAATAGTTTTAAAGGCAAATTGCAAATGCTGGAATGGAACTAAGTAAAGAAACATATGAAGTACATAGAATTTGTTTAGGGAACAAAATAAACATTTCCTTGTGGCAAAGGAGGAAAAGAATTTGGGAGAAATGTTACTTGCATTGATGCTTGTAATAAAAAACTAAAATAATCCTTTAATATTTTATATTTTGTTAAGATGTTTCACATATTAGGTATCTCTTATAACTGAAAATTACAATAATTTATGGTGACATTATACATTCATATATATGCATATTTTAGTATTTTTCCCCCTATAGAAGATTGTTTCAAATTATAATAATAAAATATTTTGAGCACTACACTGTTTTGCTAATCTTTTGCAATATATGGCATTCTGGAAATAATTGTTTCCACTTCTCAATTTTTTTAATTCATAGCTGCACAGTTTTATAAAGCAGATAAAATATCTATATAAAACTCTGAAATACCTGAATTGTTCCCAAAAGATTTCGGTGTAATCCCAAAGCAATCTACAGCTACCACTATTACTTTTAAAGAAATTAATTGTGGTTAGACACTGCAAAAATAGGGTTCAACTCTAAACCACATCTACAGTCAGTTCAATTTCTGCTGTCCTATAGCTGGCTCATCAAAGCCCCAGTCCACAGTAACCACATTGCTAGTCTGAAGTGTGCCAGTTGAGAATGTCCCTAAAATGCCAGCCATCATCTGGGAACAGCTAAAGCACAGTAGCTACTGCTCTGATCCTTTCTGATCCTCCAGTATTCTTCAGGCAAAGAAGCCAAAACAAAGCAGCCACATCAACAAAACTACCTCAATGACATTATGTAATCTATGAGTATCTGCCCACATTTTTGTCTAGCTTTGTAAACTGTCCTTTGCTATTTTTTTGTCTCCAAGTTATCTCCGGCTTTCCCATTCTGACCTCTTTCATGTCTACATCTTCACCCACACGACCAGATCCTGGGCATTCACACAAAGCATAAGCTTGGGTGCACTCGAAAGTGCTGGAAGAAAATCCTAACAGGCATAATGGGGTCACTAAGACCTCAGGACTACTGACCCTCTACAGTACTCTGCATTGGATACTCACTGGCACCTTGGGATAAAAAAATTGGCATGGGAGTGTCTTAGGTTACTCTCATGTAATGACCCACAAACTTGGGCTCCCTCAGGGCTCACAAATCTTCATGTGTAGGAGGATTCTTGGGAAAAAATGAAATGGCCTAAACTTTTCACCTTGAGTCAGTTTTGTCTCAGGTAGTTTTTCACAGTATGCTGCACAGACAAATGAAAGTTTCCTGTTAGCATTGGACTATCTCAAAAGGCAGCCTTAGCAGAGCCTGGGTTTGAGCTGGGACAAGTGCTGTGCACTGGACATAATACTTGGCAAGGCTGGGGCCAGAGGCCTCTGACAGGTCCATTAGAGGGCTCCTCTTATTGCTTTTTGTCCCCTCCCTTCAATCTTTGTTAGGAGGCTGATGGAAAAATACAGAGTATGATTTTCTTTTTATGGCTTCATTGCTACTCACAGGAGCAAATATTGCTGCCAGAAGCATGTAGTTTCTTTGGGGGAAAGGTGGGCGTTTTGTAGAGGACAAGAGGCTGATCTTGGCATTGGTGATGAATCACATACAAAACAGGGAATCACATATAAAGTGTGCTTGAAAACAAGAAAATGTTTCCCTTAATGCAAGATTCACCAAGTGGGGTCAAGGTACTTGAAAAGAGATCTCTAAGAGGTCTTCAGAACACATGGCCTGAACAAGAGACTGGTTAGTTGAATGAGAGATTTATAGGAACTTAAGTTTTTTTGATGTGTATTTCCAAATTCATACTAAATTGTGGCACATTAATGTATATAGATGTGGTTGATCTCAGACAAAGCATAATGGAAAAAGGCAGGGTATATCCAGCAAAGTCAATTTAAAAATATGTATGAAAGAAAGGAGGGAATAGTCTTGCTTTGCAATTCTCCTCTGTGTTCCAGCAAACATCTTATGTTTTGGGGTTTGAAAGTACTTATTGACAATTATATAATATCTGATCAATCTAGCACATTTAAATGGACTTATTTTGCATGTACATACTCTATTTATTCATGTTTTGATAGCCTTAATTTCATTTTTGTCATCTGGTTTTCATGTCTGATATATATAGGAAGTAACAATAAGTTTGAAAAACGAAAAATCTAAATCCATTGCAAACGTGTTTCCTGTTTGCATGCTCTGTTCAAAGGAGCCTGTTCTCCCCAAATATAGCTGCCTACGGAACTGAAACCACAAAAGGCAACCTCTTCAAGGAAAGTAAATTTACAAAAAATGCAATATTCTTTGGTGGAGTTCATGTTTCAGAAAAGCTTCTACAGTTAGTGGAGTTTTAATATCCCAGCACAATCAGTCTGCAGTCAACTCCAAGCATAACAGCCATGGGCTGAAGCTAAAGCTGGAGCAGCATCATGGTGTGCACTGCCACAAATGAGGAAAGATGGCAAATTATGCACACAAAAAGAATGTGTTACATTCATTCCCTCTCCTTACAGCTGAGTAATTTCCACAAGCATCATGCAATAGCTCTGCTTGCTCTAGCCACATGTCCTGCCCACACTTTCCTGCATCAGACACATAAGTGAATCAAACACAAGTTCATTAATCAGCCATGATTCCTTCTCCACAGTTTTGACAAGCTCCTGAGAACTATTAATCAAAAAATGGATTTCATTTTCACAGCAAGGTCAAAGTTCTACATTTTATTTAATCAGGCAACCTAAATAAATTCACCAGAACATTTTTACATAAGGTTTTGAATGCACAGACACAGATCTGCAACTAGAATAACAGAACTGACATTCTATTATCCTTGTCAAAGTTAGTGAGATATTTACCTAAATGTACATTTCAAAGAAAAATAAAAGAAAAAACATATTTTTTTACATGAGAAACTTAAATTACTGTCTTTTGGTGGTTGTTGGTTTTTTGGGTGTGTTTTGGTTTTGGTGTTTTTTTGGTTGTTTTGTTTTTGTTTTTGTTTTGTTTTGTTTTCCCTAGAAATTAGAACTTTCATATCAATTTTTAAAATCACAGGAAGGAATATACATTTTGGAATTCATAAGCGATTTCACTTAACAGCAAAGTTAGTGTTCCTTTCCATGAGAACCAACATAAAAATAAATTTTCTTCTACATATACACAGGTATTGGTAAAGAAATAATTTTGTATCTTTGAAATGCAACAAATTCTGAGCCAAATGAAAAATAAAAAGAAAATGAGAATTGAGTTATCAGTATTAAACTGATGTCCTGTTTTCTTTAGCAATCAAAACAATAATAAATCCATCACGGTGTTGCTTGATCCTAATTAACAGACCATTAAAATTGTTATCAGCTGACTCTTCAGCAGGCCAATCTGCAATCTGCTTTTGCAAGCCCATATTGAATGATTTCCCGATTTTTAAGGATAAAGTATGTTCAGGCACATTTTGTAGAACACTAAAATTGACTGTAATATTTGAAAACAGACATAAAGCACAGTTTGACTTTTTAATGAGACATGTAACATTATCTTCTGTCAGCCAAAAAGGCCCTTGATTTTAAAGACAGCTACTACCTTGCAATTTTACAGAAGATAAATGTGCAGCTCTCCTGCCCACTTACAATGAATGATAAATGACATGCAAATCTCTGAAGTTTCTCACAGTTTTCCTTCCTAAGTTAAAATAAATCAAATTATCTTTAAAAAAAATTGAAATCTTTGCATTTTCTGGTAAAACTACCACAAAATTTTGTGTGGTCCTGTTTCTTTTTTCTTTTAGAAACAAGGTCATTACTCTGAGTCCCGAATTGTGTAGCATGTATCTGTGAGCTGTGAGCTGGTGCAGCAGTTTCCTTTTAACCACGGCTGTGCTGCCAGCGGTGGCCCAGCAGCTGCAGGCAAGGCATGAAGAGCTGACACTGAAGCCCTAGGTGCCTCCTGATGAACCACCCTCCAGCCATTCCTTCCTTCCCCTGGACACAGGGAAGGGACCAGTCAGCAGCTTAGGGCACTGGGATACACATTGGAGAGGATGGGCACAAGGTACCTGAGATGAAGAAGCCCTCAGGGAGGATGAGGGGAGGAATGGGACACAGCATGAACGCTCTAGTTCTGGCCTGTGCCTTGCTCACTAAAACACAGGTGTGTGTGAATACTCCTTGCAGAGTGACTTACTTGTATACTGACCAAATTTGGATTGAATTATGCTCAGATTCTTGCACAGCTGATCTGAACTAATTTTTGCCATATGCGTGTGCCTTGATTCTGCACTGACTTATTTTGCCTTCTGGAGGCGAGCAGACAACACCAGAACACACTCATTGCTAACTAGGATTCACCAGCTTATACCAGAAGCAAAGAGTAGAGGTTGGAAAAGATGTAGTCATACAGAAATTTGGAAGAATTATATATGATAATGAAATCATAGAATCATAGAATATCCTGAGTTGGAAGGGATCCACAAGGATCATAGAGTCCAACTCCTAGTCCTGCTTAGGACAGCCCCAAGAAGCACGCCGTGCACAAACACACGGTCACAGCATTGTCCAGACACTTCTTAAACTCTGTCAGGGTTGGTGCTGCGGCCACTTCCCAGGGGAGCCCTTCCAGTGCCCAGCCACCCTCTGAGTGAAGAATCTTTCCCTGATATCCTACCTCAACCTCCCCTGGCCCAGCTCCATGCCATTTCCATGACTCCTGTCACTAGTCATGAGAGTGAAGTATTGGTACCTGCTCCTCCTGTTCCCTTCATGAGTAAGTTGTAGATTGTGATGGGTTTTTCCTCAGTTTCCTCCAGGCTGAATAGACCAAGTGACCTCAGCTTTTCTCATACAGCTTCCCCTCAAGCTCCTTCACCACCTTTGTTGCCCTTCCTTGGACCCTGTAACCGTTCATATTGTAGCACCCAAAGCTGCCCGCAGTGCAGAGCAAAGCAGGACAATCCCCTCCCTTGCCTGGCTGGCCGTGCTGTGCCTGACGTGTCCCACGACACACTCAGCCCTTCTGGCTGCCAGGGCACTGCTGGCTCATGGGTTAACTTTCTGTTGACCAGGACGTCCAGGGCCCTTTCCATGGTGCTTCTTTCCAGCATCTTGTTCTGTCTGTCCGTACATCCAGGGTTGCCCCATCCCAGGTGCAGAGTTCAGCACTCTCCCTTGTTGAACTTCATATGGTTGGTGATTTCCCAGTCTTCTGATTTGTCGAGGTCTCTTTGCAAAGAAACTAATTGAATGCTTAAATGTTCATTTAATTTTTGATCAGAGCCTGTGTTACCTTGAAGGCACTTCATATGATGATCCACATCTTTTTTTCTGATAAGTTGTTTTGCCTTCATTTACCTTTATTTCCAGAGTGAAAAATGTGGTAACTTTTTCTGATGACTAATTATCTGTGCCTTTCACAAAACACTATTTTTCATGGGGTTTTTTTCTGCATGAATTTTGAAGAGTTTAAAATATAAGTGCATACACATAAACATATGTCTCTCCAATACATTCTAAATTACTAATGTGGAGCAACATGATTCTCCTAAAATAACAATGTCTCTGATGAAGTACAGCAAAGCAGTATACTTAAAATCACAGACAGGTGATTTTAAGTCAGGAAGCAAGCGGCGTCAGGAATAACCTGGCATGACATAAGAGAAAGAAGCATGCTAAGAGGGAGAGTTCAAACCCTGGAAATGTGAAAGGAAAATCATATTCTTTTTCAGCATTCATGTGCCTTCAGGGTTTAACCACAGTGCATGTCAGTGCTACTGCTGTTGCTACAACAATTTAGGACGAGTGAGAAATTAAAACAGCCTAATCTAAATGAGGTGAACATCAGTTAATAACAAATACAAAACCATAATGTAAAAACTCATTGTACAAATAGCTGGCGCCATCTACATGGGCAGAAACCTGCCACTATTCATGTCTCATAACAGGGAACAGCTACAGTGGATGAAAACCAGCAACCCATAAGCAGAATCCCTGCCTGTGTTACCCCGCTCTGAGTGCCTTGTGCCTCAGGAGAGTCACAACACTGACACCTGTCAGCTGGTATTTCAGGTTGTACGTACGAGGAAGCAAAGGCTCAAACAGGGAATGCTCACAGCAAGAAACACTGACTGACTGGAGAGGTTGCTTGTGTGCAGAGCCACTAGCAAGGCTGTGAGGATCCCCACCCACATCTTCTGGAGCTGCCCCACCACTAAGTCCCCAAAGAGAGACAGCAGCAGTTGAAAATATGGGTATTTCAATACACATGTGAGGTGAGGAATGGGACACTAGACCTGTGGCTGGAGCTGCTGAAGAAAAGCAATCTGCCCAACAACTAAAAGTAGCAGAAAGGCAGAAGAAGTTTTAAAGAGGCTTTGAGGCAGTATTTTGCAGTATGTCTACATTATTTGAGAAATTGAGAAGATACATATGCTACCTGCTGGGACTCTCCTGATTGCCAGCTGTATCTACAGATGACTTCCCACAGAAGTATCACCTCAGACTCTGTGGAGTCTGAGGAGGTAGACAAGATCAGTACTACACTATAACTTGTTCACTATTGATAAATCTTCCAACTTAATGTAAATCAATTTCATTTACCCTGAAAATCAGTCTTGCATCGTGCCGGAAGAAAAATATATTTTTATGTTGTTTCTGTGGCCAATGAAAGTACAGAAATCTGCATTAAGCCAGTTCTCTATTAATACTAAACCATCAGGAAAATGAAGTTCAATGATTAAAAAGAAGTGATTTCCCCTGATTTCTGCCTTTTTTATATGAAAGACCTGATTAATGGAAAATAGTCAACAGAAGCACTTTCTAGCCAAGAAGCAGCTCCCACCATCTGGGAGGCAGCAGGGGCAGCCCCACATCAGATACTCAGCTCCTTTGCTGCTGATTTCCATGTGTTTCAGGGGAACAGGTTTGGCTTGAAGTGCAAAGTGAAAGGCAGATGCCTCTCACCTTTCATCCAAACAGTGACCTCAGGGCGGAAATCCCTGTGTTCTCCCTGCACTGACAGGGCATCAGGTCTTCCAGCACAGAATATGGAGGAAAACATTTTCTGCATTCCTGTAAATGGGCTGTCACAGGTATGCACTCTCTGCTGGTTGTATTAAAACTTCAAGGTGATCAGCATCTGAGTATAATGAACACACTGAGTTCAGTTGCTTAATTGATTTCTCTCAGACAACCAGACTTATTCCTGGATGAAAATCAGATAATTAAAAAAAAAAAAAAAAAAATACAACCTATAACAAGTAAACACTCCAAATCCAAGTACTAGTCCAGTACAGCTCATGAAATCAAGGCTAGGGATCTTTTTTCCCCATTAAATATGTTATTTTTCTTTGACCACCTAAGGGTCAGTCACACTAGCTGTAAACAAACCCAGACACATGAATTGGACAAGTAAACAACACCCAGTCCTTCTCTTTTGCTTTTCCTGAAAATTCTATCTTCATTTCTCCTTCCAGAAATGCCTTATCCCAGCATCATAGCAAATACAGTGAGTTAATTCCAAGCACTGGTATGGTCCTATAAAGACCTTTCTGCACCTTAGGAAAAAGTATCAGATCATCAGAGTCTTGGCTTCTGGAGCAGGAACTTTCAGAGCCCTGAAGACACAGGAGCCTTCAGAGTGACCCAGGGCTCAGCGAGAAGAGCCTCCAGGGTGTGAGGCACTGCCCTTCATCCCAGTTTGACCCAGCACACACAGGTGCATCGATGTGCAAAGATACACTTGGGATCTAACATGCGCTTTTGGCCAACCTGTTCGCAAGATGCATTGTGACAGAAACAGACTCAGCAAGAAGGGCTCTCTGTCCCAAACTGACTGTCATCAAATAAGGGTGCAGAAGACTTCTATCAGCAGTTATTAAGAAATACTTCATTAAAGAGGGAGAGGAAAAGAGAAAGAACAAAGCAAGCTTATCTCCTGAATCATGAAAGGAACAAATCCACAAATGCTGACAAATTTTGTCTAATTAGTCTTTAGTAAACAGCTGCTGCCTCATTAAAAAAAAAAAAAATCCAACAAACAGCCCCCCAAAATATACATTCTGCTTAGCAATAAATCTGTGTTATCTACCATGGGCTTTCATGAGGGCAGAATAAAACTGCTCTCGTCAGATGTTACCAACATTATTTATCTAGACATTTATAATTACTTCTTTGAAGTTCACATGAAAAAGATCCTAAAAGGTCCTAAAAGGATATAATCTATATTTTACTGTTAGTGACTACAGAGAGTTTGTGACTTGTTCTTGATCTCACCCCAATCAATGATATTACTTATTCACTTTGATAGGCACAAGATGAAACTCTAAAGTTGAAATCCTATTTTCCTGAAATCAACAAAATTTTCTATCCATTTTACTGGGTTCAGGATTTCAACCTGATACATTGAAGAAAAGAGAAAATATTCACTCCTCTGCAGAAGCCAAAGATGGTGTCTGTCTGCCTAAAATCCCCTTAAATCTGGTCTGAAGGCTCCGATAATGTATAGTGCTCGTAATGGCAAAAGTTGACTCCAGAAAGTGGAGCATTTCTGGCATATTTAAAAATTTTAAAGTCTATAAAATAAATACAAGTCTGCTCCCCCCCACCTCCAACAAGACTGCATACCCTGTTAGCACCCAGTTAGCAGTCTACACTCATATTGAACCATGTGTTGAATGGCAAAATGTTTCCTACTTACACTCCAATACCATTTACAGACATTGTGGTATGAGTTGCATGGATTACATAGATGCTATCCTGTTTCCCTTATTTATAGGGGGAAAGATTTTCTTCTTCTAAGGAAAAAAAAAAAAAAAAAAGCCTGGAAAATATTTGATTACTAGGAAGAACCCCAAAGATTTAGTGTTTAAATTATATCTTGTACACTTCAGACTCATCCTAAATTAACATGTAAGAAATGTCAGGGGACTCACTGGCCAACACTTAAATGCTGCATTATATCCCATTTGCACAGCTCCCACTGCCTTGAATGAGCTGGTCGATTTGATTCCTCTTTGCTAGCTTAGCATTTTATTCTCAAAAAACCCCCAGCTATCTCTAGAGAGTCTTCTCTAGTTTAATTTAGATTAGGAGTAGCCTCTGGAAGTCACTCCAAAACATCCACTACTGTCCCTTCATTCAGTGATCCGGTCACCTGGCCAGAGGATGCACCTGGTTTCTCAGACACTGTTTGCCCTTGGTAGCCCCATGCTGGGTGTACCCAGTCATGCCTTAGCATTTGTGGGTCTGCATGAGGCTTCTGCTCCCACTGAGGTGATCATGACTGGTCTAGATCCTCTCTCCTGAAGACAGGTGTGTATTTGTCTATTTCCACTCCCCAGGAATCTTCCTGATCTGCATGACCTTTCAAAGAGACAGAGAGGCTTTACAACTGGCCAACTCAACACTATCAGATGCATCATGGACTCATGGAAACTCTGGTACAATCTTCATATTTAATTAATGAACTATCTTTATAATTTTGACCCTACAGATAGGACTTTTAAAACATTACATTGTGCATTTACATACAGAAAAAGAAAACCCAGTTATGTTCTTATTTGGTTAGGAATACCAAAAAATGAAAGGCATATATAAACCCTGTTCTAACAGTAAGTTATGTAGCTTCAGTTTATCTGAGGCATTCTGGCCCCCTGGAGTATAAGGTCTACTCAGTTTCCTATTCATCTCTTCTGCCTTTTTTTCTTTGCTCCTCCTGTCATTATTTCTGTTTATGTCTCTCTCAAAAAATTGGGGATTTTCTTCCATATTCCTTATAACATCTCAACCACACCTACTAATATTATTACAAGCTATACACCTAAGCCCAGGAAGGCTATGAGAAACTTTCATTACACTGTAGAAATGAAGGTATCTTTGTAATTCACATTTCGCAACCATGTAGAAAACAAGGTAAGAACAGAAAAGATCACACACAACTCTCCCATCCTTAAATAAGTAATAAGCAACTCTCCTTACTAAGGAATAGTATTCAATTCTAAACAAAGTTTTTGTGGTAATGGATGTCACAATACTAGTGTTTCACTCACCTAGTCCTGGCATATGGGACATCCAGGCTACAGGCGTTCTTAATCCATGACCTTTACATAAATGGAAAGCCCTCAATGTTGCTGCAATCATTTTTACTCCATGCACTTTAACTATATAGTGGGAATGAGAGCCCCTTTATTTTATGTATAAAATACTTCAAAGAGGCAATGCAGAATCTCTCAATGAATTCTACTCATGAACACAAATTCATCTGAGGCATGGCAACAGGGCTCGACTTCAAAGCATCCTGGTACCAGGGAGAGCACAGAGCCTGAATGAGTGACACTTACATTGTAGGGGAAGTCCCAGATGACAGTCAAAAGGAGCCACAAATTCAGTTTGTGAATTTGCTCAGGAATCAGTTCAGCTCCCTCCCTAGCCAGGGGTGACACAGAGGCAGGATTAACTGGAAAGATCCTGAACCCGCTGCTGGTCTGGGTGGACCGTGTAAACATGAAGAAATCTTAACAAGAGGTGGTGTCAGTGACTGTCATCCATCAAGGCTTTGATCTCTAGATAACATTAGATCTTGCCTCTAGGCAATGGCAGTTCATAAACTGAATGGGTGTGCTAACAACCCTCATTCAGGCTACAGGAAAGACACAGCTGAATACTTCAGTGGACTGAGATAATGAGACAATAGAAGCTACTGCCCAGGGCAATCCTGCACATGATAAAACCTAAGTTTATAATATCCCCATCTATCTTATTTGAAAAACAAAACAAAACAAAACAAAACAAAACAAAACAAAAACAAAAACAAAAACAAACAAACAACCAAAAAACCCCTCAAACAAACAAACAAAAAAATCCAAACAAACAAAAACCCCAACAGCTTTGATTTGTTCTCCGTTTATCCAGGGAGAATAGAAGTCAACATATCCATTAGCTTCCACTATATCTGAAATTGGCTGAAAAAAATTCACAGACGAGCCAGCACAGTTCATTAACTCAAGGGCAACGCTGCTTTTGTTGCTTCCAGGATCTGTGCACAGCCCAACCACTTGAGTTACCCAGAGCAACAATCCTCCACAACCAAGGCAGCTCACAAGCACACTGTGAACTTAAATCCCATGGGGTTTTCTTTGCTCTACTAGGCCTCCCAGAATCACTGGGAAAATTGCACCAATTTTCTCAATGTGCCTGGCTTCCTCAGCCCTCTCTCAGCTAGGTCAGAGACAGCCACGCACACCTCTGTTCAAGCTAATATAATCTTCCAGATATGAGAGCACCGACAAGTAAAATGAAGAAATGCAAAATAGTTTGGAGAGAGCCAGGCTGTCCTTGGCATGGATAGCAAGCAGATCCTGCTGCAACCTAAGCTGCTCCACTCAGTGCTGTTCTCATGCCTTAGCATCATAGGTCACATGCAAACCTTCCCTTATCCAATTGTCACAGGTCGCTCTCCTCCCCCTCCCAGTCCCCTGAGAGATAAAAGGAGGCTATTGGAGACAAATCCCCAATCAGCCACTTTCCCAGAGAGACCAAACAGGCTGCATGGATTTTTTGGGGGTCAAGTTGTTTTTTTTTTCGTCTTCTTTCAGAGCCTGTAACTTTTGCCAATATTATTTCCTAAATAAAACCCTATGCTTACTTTAACAGGTAGTACTAAAATACTCACCAGTCCTCTGAAAGCTCAAAGTCAATCTAGTCTATGAATGCAAGAGAAGATATATCAATAATAAAAAAAAAATACAGGAAAAAACAAAACAAAACAAACCCAAACCCACCCACCCACCCACACCCACACCCACACACCCACACACCCACACAAAAAAAAAAAACAAAACAACAAACCCCCACCAACAACCAAACCTCAAACGAATTCAGGTTTTTCCCCTGATTTTCTGCAATATGTTTTAGTCTGCCAAAAATTAACACCACCAGCATCTAATTCTACATAGTAAAACTATGATATTATAGACCCATATAATTATTACCATAAACTACATTTATAAAGTACTACTATCATATACCGATACTGAAAGACAAAAGGTAATGACAAGTTATTTACTATATTTCTAGAAGCCTAAGGCATAGATTCATCATAAATACACTGTAGTATGATTGCTTCCTCAGAATTATTATACAGTTAACATCTCATATAAAACTGAATGATTAACATGGTGAAACAAACTTACTTAGCAAAAGAAAAGCTCTGTCACAACATTGTATTTTAGGCACAACATTGTATTTATAAACTCTCCCGAAAACATACTGGAACTGCCAAATCTGTGCTTGACACACAATTCATACAGCCCTGCTAAGAAATGAGTGACACCAGGCAGTGCTAGGGATGTAGGCGTGCAAATGCCATCTGAAGACATCTTTGTGGAAAAGTGCCATTTTGGTTGTGTAACTGGAGGCCCAGAACTCTCATCAAGGAAGGATTATATTCTTTGCTACTCTGGCAATGATCTGATTAATTCAATCTAGTTGATAGATGTCCTTAACAATTTTGGTTATCAAATTACCCCATTGTATTTGCAGGCGCGATTTTAATGCTTTTTATGTGCTGTGTCAAATATTCATCAGGAATTGTGCCTGACCTATGTCTGAGAAAGTTATCCACATCATATGTCAAGAAGGAAGCTTGCTGAGCACATTGTGCCCTTTAAAATGCTATTCCAGGAAGAAGCAGTCACCACGCAAGTTGTTTCCACAGTTCACTGCTGCAATTGCCTGTCCTACATGAACTCCATAGGCTAACAGGAATGATCTCATTTAGAACATAAAACTAAAAGAGAAAAGTAGGACTAAAATATCTGGCAAGGAATCACTCACAAAAAACAAAACAAAACAAAACAAAAAATCCCCAAACAAACCAACAAAAAACCAAACCAAAACAAACGCCCCCCAAAAAACCCACCAAAAAAACCAACAAACCAAACCAACCAACCAATCAAAAATGACCCCCACCAAACAAAACCCTGAGATGTTTGTGTGCTATTTTTAAAGGTTAAAAATATTTTCACACAGTGTGGCTGAGTTCTGTAAACTTTCACAAGAGCTAAGAATTTTTGTGGTTTCTGCAAAGACATAAAAACCTAACATTTCTTATATTTTAAATCATCCTTCCATTATTCATCTATTTTTGTATGCGTAGAAATTGCAGATCTCTCCTCACCTCTTTTTGTGTCACATAAACTTCCAGTTAGTCACATCTGCAGATCTTGTAGTCATTTAAGTATATATCTGAACCCTGAAGGGCCAGCTGTGTGCCCTGAGGGCAGAATAAAACTACAGCAAAATATCGTGGGTGCTGAGAAGATACTTTTAACTAGGGAACAAGCACATGCCCCATCCTTTAGAAGCCACTGCTCTAAGGGCTTTGAGGCAGAGCTTGTTCCCTCTGCTCCACAGGCACCAGCACCAGCGTGCTCTGTACAAGCCTGGATGGGTCTTGTTCCATCCAAGCAGGATGGGTCACAAAAAAAAAAAAAAAAAAAAAGAAAAAGCAACAACAACAAAAAAGCCACAACAAAGTCCTCAGCAACCTTTCCCTTCATATAATCGGTTTGAAGGCGAAAACAGTTTGTCCCTGAATCACTATGCACATTCTAAATTATGCACGTCTTCTAAATTAACATACCCTAACATACAGCCCTAAACACGTAGCTACTTTGTCCTTAACCATACAGGAAGTGAATATTTGGGAAAAGGAAAGAGAAAGCCATATAGTGTGGACTTTGGGCCTGTTTTCAAGGTGCTTAAATGGTCTGAGTTTGGGCTGGTGCCACTGTGCCTGATAGCCCTCCAAGGTACAAGCACAGGTTAGGCAACCTTCAGATTGAGCTGTAGGTTTTGCTGGCAGAAATAAGCAAAATGCTTCCTTCTGCCACACACAGCCAGTTTGGTACCTGCTCTCCATGACTTGCAGCAGAATATAAAGGCAATGATAGTATGTTAGACTGGAGCACTGCAGGTTGGAGACCCTGATTAATTATCATGGCAGACAGACTGCCCTGCTGCAACCAGAGCACATTCTCAGTGCCTTCCTAACAATTAAACACCGCTCTAGAGAGTCTACTTCATGGGTGAGCGACTCATGTTTACTTTATGTTTCTCCACCTTTCATTCTTGGCGCCACAGCTGCTACTACAGCAGCCCATGAGTATTAATTGATATAGTCTTTTATGAGACACTTGAACAGTAGAAACCATTCCCACATCACCAGTTCATTCCTGAGGCATGGATCCTACCCAGTGCCACCAGACTAAATCAGTTCTGGGCTAGTGACTGGAGTTGAAAAGCTTGATATACCCCCGTTAACTCAATGAGCTCTTACTAGCATAATTGCAGAATATTAGCTCAAATAAGTGTCAGACTACTTTTTCTATAACTATCTTTTCTTTTTAATTTATTTTATTTAAAAAAGTAACATTCAGTGTTCAGTTGAGAAGTTGCTTATATTCTCTACAGAATCACTGAAGAGCATTTGACCTCTCAAGAAGAAGAAAGTACTTCAGTAACTTCAAAATATCATAATAGATATTAGTAGTAGTACTAGTACTAGTATTAGTATTAATGTTAGTTCTTATTATTACACACAGACTAAGAAAAATTATATAGGTCCTACAGTTTTAATATTTAGAAAGAAAATAGTTTTTCCTGAGAGCATGCATGGTTATAATATACGCGTTTTTAAGATAGTTGCTGTTCGTCTTTTCGCAAAGGACAGATTTGGAACATTTTCCATACATATTCCTCTGGCTGCACTAATAAGATCAACTCATATAAAACATAAACTGCTGTATAAATCAAAACACTTACAGCAAATTCTTTAAATACCCTTCTGTAAAGTACAAAAACATTCAATAAATAATAAACTGTAGGGAATCATTACAACTTCAGGACATCAAAAACATCAGCGACAGCTTTTCTAATGGCTCATAGACCAACTAAAGATCTTATTCAGCTTGCTACATTAAAAAAAAAAAAAAAAAAAAAAAGAGAGAGAGAGAGAGACATGTTTTCCATTTGCCTCACAGGCAGATTTGGTAAGTTCAATTGCTACAGCAAAGCTTTGTGCAGAGAGGCAAAGGCTGTTGTGGGAGCAGAAGAGATGCAGCTCTGTACAGGATCCATTTATACCTTAGTATCTATGCTGGATATCCTTGGCTCAGTTTATCACTTTCTACACAAACCCAGGTATCTACAGGCAGGACTACAGGCGTCCTCATAGCAGCCTCCTGAGCTGGTTCAAGCTCCCACAGGGCCAGCTCAAGCCCACCACGGGCACAATCACACTTTCCTCTGTGCTGCTTATCTCTGCCCTCCTCAGCAGCCTGAGGAATCTGAGAGGCTGAAGAAGGGACAGTGTGGGTCTCTGGTCCTGTTTGCAATGCACCAAGTACTCGAGGTTCACTAAAGGGGCTCCCAGATGTCAGAGTAATTAAGAATCTGACCACTCGTAAACTGCTAAATGAGATAGGTGCTGGGAAGACTGTGTTCATTACAAATGCTGTCATTGCTTAATAATCTTATAATTAGCTTGAATCAGTCAAAATTTTTAACTCATAAAATAAATAATGGGCTTTAACAACAACATTGGGGTGTCCTCATTATCAAACTTTAGTAAGTGTCCAATGTTTGAAAAACTTGAAATTATGAGGGAAGTGGTCAATTCATTTTGTTAATTAGTAAAATGTTTGGAGGTAAGCTTTTGTTCTTAATTCAAATCTCATAAGGTGTGAGAACAGAACATACAGAAGTATTTCTGTTTGTTTTTTTTTTAATGAGCCACTTTTCTACATTACATCTCCTGCCTAGATAAATATGAATGCAACCTATTTGTGTTATCACTGCTATGAAAATCACATAATTTATTTACAGAATAGACACAGAGCTCATGTCTCACAAGTTGTGCTTTCATACCGACAGTCTAGAGTAGCTGCAACAGAAGAACTACACATATCTTGAAAAAGTATTTTGCTGCCATGTTAATGTCACAGCAGAAGTTAAAAACTCTTAGATTTGATTACACACAGGCACGGGACAGATGTCTACAGATGGTTTGGGGTGGATGGTTGTGAAACCGCAACAGCTGCGCAACCGTGCGCAAGACGGACCTGGAGTGAAGAGGTTTATTTCCTTTGCTGCTATGATTACTTTATGCACCAACCAGAACATAATTTCCACTCCTTTTTGTGCCTCAATAAGTTTTATTTCAGTGATCAGATCCTGATTCACAAAGTTATTAGAAATTGCCACATGGTGCTCTCACTGCAGATTTTTGTTTGAAAAGAGGTGAGTGGTCTACAAGAAGGTGACATTTCAGCTCTGCAAACAGCAAAAATGGCTCCTTTCCTAGTTAGCTTCAATCCTGCAAAGTAGTTTGGCTGATTTTTTTCCTGCGTATTGTTCAGCTGTTTCAAAGAAAATACAGCACACAAAGTAAACAATTATTAAAAAGTACCCATTTATTAAAAAAACCACCATAATTTGTAGAGTACAAAAGCAGATGTGGACACCATTTAGGCACCACAGTGGTAACTAGCAGGAGAAAGCTGAATTAAACATTTCCAATTAAGTTAGCAATTCAAGTTTAAAAGGAATTCCAGTCCGTGGCTTGAAGCTGTGAACTCAGTGCGGCTAATTTACAGTTCTACTTTTGGTGCAAGTCTGTTGTGACAAGAAGTGGGGGAACAAACAAACAACTTTTGTCCCACACACCCCTCTGCTTGGGCAGTGCACTATGCACACACATATCCTGCCTGGAAGGTAAGAATCCTGCCAGACTGCTCCTGCTGCCAACATAACTCCATACTTGTATTTGAATCACTGTGATTCCTAACACACCACCTTTATGCAGGTGAAGCCAATCTCTCCATTATTCCCGCCAGCCTCCTGGATAGCGCTGTGCAGAAATGATGTGCACATTCTGCTTAAAGCTTTGATAAAGCAAACTCAGAGTCAACTCTATGAACACTGACAGCTTGTGCAGATTTATACCTTCATGTAGGACTCACTCCTGAACATTGCACCTAAAGAATTGCACATTTTTGCCTCTGCCTCCAGTTTTGGTGAAGCTTACTTGTTGTTTCTGAATTCATAAATTCTACAGAGCTGAATGGAAGGCATTTAATCTAATTTGATAATCAGATTTGTAGGCATTGATGTTTTGAAGTGGTAAACTGGATAACAGCTGATTTCCCTGTGGGATGAGCAGTGCACTAACCTCTCCTCCCCCTGAATGACAGCAGCATACAAATTTCTGCTGCTTTTGAAAAACTCTTAAATCACTAGCCATTAAGAAACACTAACGACTGTTTTCATACATAATTTATGAAGAGACTAATGTGGCCTGTATCAGAGCATGTCTGCAACCCCTGAATATGTTGAAGTTTCTTCCAACTCTAGCGACTTCAGTGAGGATTTGCAGTTGGTGTAAATTATCATCTGCCAGCAATGCCCTTTACCAGGAAATTTTACTTGTCTGGTTAGGACAGCCTGCCCTCACATATTTGTAGAGCTGTTCACAGGCCAGAAATATGAGCTGGAATCAGGAACAAGAAATGTTATAAGACAGCAAAGCAAATAATCTGCCTTGCAAAGAAACTAACTTACCTGATGGTATTATCAGCGTATGAAAACAAAGGGGATCAGCACTCATACAACAAGATGAGAGCTACCCATTTAATTTAGCCCACGGTAACAGTGACTGAATTTGAATTCCATGGAAGTAGTTTAGTTCACTTGAACAGAAATTTGTATATATTTCAATACAAAATTTAGAACATTACAGAACTGGAAGAAAGAACCTTGATTTCCTAAGAAATTAACTAATCTTTTTGATTTCAACTGCCTTTTTGGTGGGTTTCTTCTCAGAAAGGTGGGGGAAAATTCCTCGATGCTTCTTGCATCAGTGAAAAAAAAACCAAGATGAAACATAACATGATGAACAGAAAACACCTCAATTGATCAGTTTGAGCTGAACCTGTTCCTGTAATATTCATGGCAGCAGTATTACAGTAGTTTGTTGGATTATGGGCTAAACAGACCAAAACCACTCTCTTTATAAGTCACTTAAATATAACAAGAAAAAAGTACATTTAAACCCTCTATCCACCGGCAAATATTACAGCTTTCTACAAAGTAACCTTCTATCAAGTTTTGTTTACTAAGAGAAGTGAGTTTATAATGTATTTATTTTATATACAATCCTACTTCTTTGAGTGAAGAAGGATTCACTCCAACATCACAGAAAATATCAGAACGGCATGTAAGGTAAGGGCTTTCATAAACCTCAAGACATGTAGCACAACTTAGAGTGTTTATAGAAGCTTACAAGGAAGAAACCCTAATTCTGCATTAACTGTTTGCTGTAAATTTAAAGGGAGGGAGGGAGGGAGGGAGGGAGGGAGGGAGGGAGGCAGGTAGGAAGGAATCAAGGAAGGCATGAAGGAAGGAAGGAAGGAAGGAAGGAAGGAAGGAAGGAAGGAAGGAAGGAAGGAAGGAAGGAAGGAAGGAAGGAAGGAAGGAAGGAAGGAAGGAAGGAAGGAAGGAAGGAAGGAAGGAAGGAAGGAAGGAAGGAAGGCAGGAAGGAAGGAAGGAAGGAAGGAAGGAAGGAAGGAAGGAAGGAAGGAAGGAAGGAAGGAAGGAAGGAAGGAAGGAAGGAAGGAAGGAAGGAAGGAAGGAAGGAAGGAAGGAAGGAAGGAAGGAAGGAAGGAAGGAAGGAAGGAAGGAAGGAAGGAGCAAATTATCTTCTCTCCCTCACCTGAACAAGAAAAGTAATTTCTGAGAGTGGGAAGACTTGTTCTCTGTTTCTTATGTATCCTTGCACCCCAGGAAAAACAAGGTCTGATAGAGGTAATACAAGTATTAAACTGAAAGCATTGGTTTCCCCACCATACATTAACTTAGCAAGTTATAGCATTTCCCTGAGTGGGATATGCTTTGGGGGCAGCTTGCTTCAAGCAATGAAATCTGATTACATTTTAACTGAAGATCCTGTTTTTATTAACAGACTTGAATACAGCTAAAGAATAAATTATTTAAAATCCTTAATCATTCTGTATGACTTTGATCAGTGCTTCCTGAATATACTGCAAGGGACTCTGTTTATTCAGTTTTCTCTTGCTATGATAGTAGGCTGAATTACAACGTGTTTATTGTGCTAATACGTCTACAGTGTTAACAAACAACTGACACTAGTTGGCTGTAAGACTCCTCAGAGTTGCAAATACCTTCTTTAGTTAATATGAATTTCCCCACTAGGATGGAATCACATTCCTAGGTACTTTTCTACATAAATTACTCCAGCAGGATCATCACAGATGTCACACATAAATCAAATCTGCCTTTAAATACCATTAATTGATGCTGAACTCTTCAACATCTTTGTGGACAGCATGGATCTGCTGGTGACACCGAGCTGTGTGGCTGGTCAGCACACTGGAGGGAAGGGATGTCATACAGATGGACCTGGACAGGCTTTAGAGGTAAGGCCGTGCAAACCTCATGAAGTTCAACAAAGTCAAGTGCAAGGTTCTACAGCAGGGTCACAGCAATCCCAGTCCCAGACACACCCACAGATTGGGCAGAGAAGTGACTGAGAGCAGCCCCGTGAAGAAAGACTTGGGGGTGATGGTTGATGGAAACCTCAAGGTGAGCTGCCAGTATGGCCTCACAGCCCAAAAAACCAACAAAGTCCTGGGCTGCATCAAGAGGAGCATGGCCAGCAATTCTGCCCCTCTGCTCTTGTGAGACCACATCTGGAATGCTGCATGCAGTTCTGGTATCCCCAGCATAAGAGGGACATGGAGCTGCTGGAGCAAGTTGGGCCATGAAGATGGCAGGCTGAGAAAGCTGGCACTGTTTAACCTGGAGAAGAGAAGGTCACATGGAGACCTCACAGCACCTCCCAGTACCTGAAGGTGGCTTACAGATGAGCTGGAGAGGAAATCTTCATCAGGAACTACAGTGATAGGACAAGAAGCAACAGGTACAAATTGAAAGAGGGAAAACATAGATATTAGGAAGAATGTATTTGCTTGTGAGGGTGGTGAGGTACTGGAACAGGTTGCCCAGGGAGGTTGTGGATGCCTCGTCCCTGGCAGGTGGGGTTGGATAAGGACTTGAGCAACCTCAGCAGTGGGAGGAAAGGGTTGGCACTAGATGATTTTTAAGGTCCTTTTCAACCCTAAAATTCTATCATTCTGTGAATAGCCTAAATTGACACTGCCATCATAACAATTAAAACAATTATCCTGCATGCCTTGGGGTGTCACAAAAATAACATTAGATGGATATTTGTTAGCACATTGTCCTGATTCTTCTCTTAGCTGTGCTATATTAGAAGTAGGCAAGTTCAATGAGATGGGTCCTTCTGCCATAACCAAAGCATTCCTTCCTGATATCCAGAAAAATTGCAAAGAACCACAAGAGCAATCTGTTCCTCCCCTCCTCCTCCCTCCCTTACCAAAAAATCAATAAAAGCCTCCTGACATAGGCACTGTGTTTATGATGGAACTCACAGCAGAAATGTGCTAGTTGTCTCTCAAGATTTCCAAACCCTAGCCTTGGGAGGAAAATGATGCTTTACAGCACTGCTGATCTGCAAATAATTGTTGAACCAAAGTCCTGTAGCAGGAAACCCTACATTTTATGCTATCACCTGATGGCTCTGTTATACAGCCTGCTACATCTCAGTTCTCAACACTCAGCTCTGGGAGTGCACATGGAGCTGCTTTTACCCTGGGGTTACACAGGACCACCCAGGAAGCTTTGGGACAGAGGGAGCCAACTGACCTGGACCCTGGGTTTTGTCTTGGACTTCAAAATATAGCTGGTCTCCCAAGACAGGCATTTGTTGGCTTGACTTTTGGGAAGAACTCATATCTAAACTACATCTCAAGGCTGGTGTTGGTATGTTGGTATAGATAATAGCAATTTGTACCTAAGTTTCATATTTCTGATACTTCTTCCAAAAGCAACACACTAGCAAGCTAACTGAAGACCTGGGAGGTCCAGAAGAAAGCTGTTGTACTACTGCAGATGGTTTTAAGGGAATTTGTTTCCCTGAGCAGGTTAACATGAAGATCATGTAATAAAACCCCCAGAAAATAAGAATACTGCAAATATTAACAATCTGTCCAGTTTGTAGAAATAATAATTTTAACTGCTTCCTTTAACAAAGATAGAATAATCTATACATTGTGCTAAAAACCCTAAATCAAACCAACCAAACCTGCATCTCCTATCTTCCAGATAGTATCCTAATTTACAGGCAGCTGATGAACATTCAAAACTGAAACATCAGTTATGCTAATAAGCAACAGATACCTCTTCAGTGTATGAGGTTAGATACCACTATACATATTTTTGCATTCATACATATGATGTGTATTGGTTGGAAAAACATGATCCCACTGAAGTCTCTAACAACTAAAAATCAAATTATATTTAGGTTTTCCCTCTCTATTTTTACATCCTATTCACATGTAAATCATCCTGACAGTAGGAAAGAGGCAAGTGTAAGTCTACAAGGCAGTGGGTACCTAAAACATGCTAAATGTTCCCACCTTTACCCCCTCACAAAAATATAACTGAGACAAAGTACTTATCAGTATACTAAAACGGAGATTTCTGTATTTTTCCCAATAAGGTAGATTACCTAGAAATTAAAAACTTATTAATCCCAAATGTGATTGATAAGAAGGTTGTCAGCAGAACAAGAATCTGAGAAGGCTGATTTTATTAACAGAACCTTGGATTATGGTAAGAGACAGGGCTTTTCTGTCTGATGTTCTGTAGCACTACCTGTGCTTTTATCAAGTGAATATTTTTGATAGCTCTGCTCCTCCTCATTGCCTGGGCTCCACTCTCATTTACTCGCACACCTAGCCTTGTGCTGCCCTCTTCTTGTATTGGTGCTTCACTGACACTCTATTCTTCATACATGTGGTGATGCCATTCCTTGTCTCCAATGTTTACCCCTGCAGTCAGGTACCTCTTTCTTTACCCAAGCAGAGTTTAATAACTCACGGTTTATTCAGATGAATTATACATCCCTCAGACATATTTATTTCAACCCTATGAAAGCAGCTTTCAGCCTTTCTTTGCTAAGCAATATAGATTGAAGTTGTAATAAAGAATTTTTGTTCCCTCTCAATGTAAGACAGCTTCACTATTCAAGTTTAAAAATTAAATTAAGTATCATTTTTTCAAGTTTTCCCTGTCATTTGGCACACTCTCCCCCTTGAAAAATACAAAAATGAAATAAATCAAAAGAACTTGCAGCATCTTGTTCTTAGCAGAGTAGAGAAAAATATTTATTGCTCTGAAGAAGAAATTTTCCAACTATCCAAAATAAAATGAAGTTATGCTTTTTCTGTCTCTAGTAGATGAAGAAAATCAATTTGATGGTGTATATGGCAGTAAAACAGTGAAAGAGATGGGGCTTTTAAAAGACCATCAAATTCAGGAACCTCGTTCAATGAATACTGAGACACTGGGCTGAACCCAATCCACCTTTATTAATGGGGCTTATCAAAGAAAGTGTTTTCTGGCAGGT
Organism: Hirundo rustica; assembly: GCF_015227805.2. Classification (NCBI taxonomy): domain Eukaryota; kingdom Metazoa; phylum Chordata; class Aves; order Passeriformes; family Hirundinidae; genus Hirundo; species Hirundo rustica. The sequence continues at coordinate 18,771,174 of NC_053450.1, forward strand.
TATTTACATCTAACATGTAGCAATCACATGGTATTCTTAAGATTACACTATTCCACTTGGATATATTCTCATTCAAACAGACAATCCTTCAGAACCACCTTGCCAGGGAAAAATAAATTCTCCTCTTTTGGAAGAGCCTGCTGTAGGGTTCAAGGTGAACTCTTTGCTTCTCAAATTATCTATCTTTACTCTTATATTTTTTACTTGTGATGAGTTACATTCCCACTAGTAACCCTAGCAGAGAAATGTGGTCTTTAAGGAAGGCCAAATTGCTTGGGCTTGGTTTGTTTTCCAGAAAACATTGAGTAAAAAATAAGTTTTATATTTTACATTTGGTATATTATCTTCTTATATCTGACAGTTTTGAAATGTGTGCATTTAATATTGATTTAAAAAATCACAAGTAATTAGTGCAGATTTAGATCGGTGTCATGACAAAGCTGTTCTACTCTAACTAAAAATATCAAAATCAACTTAACTGTGCATTATGTCATTGCAATCCCACAGGGATTTATCTTTTTCTCAAGGAGCTGAGTTTGAGCCAAACCACTAGATGAATTTTTGTTAGCTGAGAGTCAGCAGTGGTGTCATTCAGCGTTTTCTCAGGGTTCACACTGGTGATGGTTTCTCTCCAAGATCCCAGCAGATTTCAGTACCTAACTGATGCTAACATGAGCAGGTATGTTGGGAAGTCTGCACCTGTGAACAGTAAGTGCTCATGATTTATTAAAATGAGTATTTCTTGTTTTTAAATAGAACACGTCATCTAGTTCATAGATGGAATTTAAGCAAATTTCTCAAATCATGATTTTGTTTCCTAGTACATTTTTGTTTTAAAAAATGAGTATAGGAAGGAGTTATTTTCTTGGAGATTTATTCAGAGCAAGAACATCAGAAACTTGGCGAACTACCAAAGAGCCAACCTCAGCACTGTTTTACATACAAGTATAAAGGGAAAAACATAACTCAAACTGTAGATAGGTGACAAAAGCACCTAATTCCATACCCAAGTGGTCACACACATTCCTAAACAAATTTGCAAAAGTGTCTGGGAAACTGCAAGTCAACAACCCTTAGGTTGTGTGACAGGACACACTTGCCACATTTCCTCCACATTCTATCTTCTACAAATTAAAAGAGTCTCTCAAGAATATTAATGAATGAGATTCATTGGAAACATAGCAGGCTGCTGCCACTATTTAGTTTTCATGAACGTATCTGGCCAATTAGTATCTAAATTTATAAAAAGAATTTTTAGTACATGTTGAATATTTTATGTTTGTAAAGTCTTTGCATAATGCTGTGTGCATACTGCTCTGTAATTGTGGAATGCTCAACAGTACAATAACTCCATGATAAAATCCAACTGTTTTTCCTGGTTCAAGATAAAAATCATGGTTCAGTGACAATACTCAGTTCCCATAATGTTTTTGAGGGAAAAAAGCAAAGCAACAAGCCAACTTGTTAAAATCCAAAAGGACCCTCACAGCAAGCTGTCCTGGAGGTGATCCTAACTCAGAAGATCAGTCTGCTGAAAATCACATCTCACTCTTATTTATCTGACGACATCTTTAGCTAGCAATATTTATCTAGCAACCTCTAGCAAAATAACATGATAAATAATCAGAAAATATGAATCAGAAAGGGTAAAAATTTGTTAAAAAGGAAGAAATAAACTGACAGTTTGTCTGAAGCCCAGTGCATGCTGCAAGATATTTGGTAGCCCTTCATGTTAAGGACCCAGAAATATTAGGCAATGGCTAAGGTCTGTTCTGGCAGAGTATAAAAGGCTTGAATTAGATCTTTGAATTTGATCATTCTTGCAGTTAAACAACTTCCTTGAACAGGAGGGATAGGGTCCCACCCCATCAGCACAGGCCACCAGCTGGTGGAGACTGAGGTAGGTCATGCCTCTCAGGGTCAGCGTCACTGCCCCGCTGGATTTGGTCAATTTATTCCAGACAGGATTCGGTTTCAGTGTAGTTATTCCACATTAAATAAAATCATATTTTGATCTTAGATTTCCTGCTCACATATATGCTAGGAAATGTATGTAAGGAAACTTAATGCTTTCATTCACCCTCTCAGTGTTAGCTTCTAAGGGTCTGGAAGTCATTTTGCAAACTGAGGTTACCAGCAGTATTTGTGGTTTGATCCCTTCCATAATATCTTTTTCCATATCCACACCCATCATCGCTGCAGGGCTTTTTATGGATTTAAGGAAAGTTTAAGGCAACACTAAAAAACATACGAGGACATTTGACACCATCAATAAAGCTGAGTTTCTGATTAATGTTCCAAAATCATAGCTTTCATGATATATATACAGAGAACTGAAACAATCCGTAAAACAGAAATATCATGCTCCCCTTTGGTCAAGAGATTTTCTATGGTATTTTAGGAACTTTAAAACTTTTTTTTTTTTCTTTTTTCCCCTGAGAGTGGCGAATCAGAAAAATTCAGCTACCTTCAACTGTATTTTAACTATAAAATATAACAAATTTTTATAATCTATTTTAGTGCATTTTTTAGCTATATAGAATTGTCAAGCTGTATGAAAACATTGCACTTGATTTCAGAATGAATAAAAAATGAATAATCCCAACAGGTGCTTTGGTGTGCTAACTTTCCCTTTACTTATAGCAGACAGAGTTGTTGAGTCTGAAAAGCCCCTAAAGATATAGACTGCAAGACCTCTGTACATTCTCATGCACCGGGGAAAAAGATTTTTCCTGATATTAAGGCGAAACCCCTTATATTTCAATCTCTAGGTTGGTTGCGTGCCGTTGTTCTGCCTCGCACCACTGCAAAGAGCAGACTACATGTATCTCATTGGCAATGTCCTTGCAGACAGCAACAGGCTGCTCTAAGGTGCCCCTCAATGGGTCCCTTCTCCAGCTCCCTCTCTTGTTCCTCACAGGGCCCCTGATGATCTTGGTGACTGCTGCCTTTAGAGTTTTTTCCAGCCATGAATAGTCCAACCACCTAGGTCATGCCCCAACCTGGACACAGCGCTGCTCTGGAAGATGATGACCTTAGAAGTGAAGCTGAACAGCCTGTGGAAAAGCCCTGGAAAATCCTTCTTGCCCTTTTTGAAAAAGGATCAATCATTTGCCTTTTCCAAAACGTCATGGGCCTCCCATGATCTCCATAACCTTTCAACATGAGAGCCTCACAATGACCTCAGCAGTTCCTTCAGCATCCTTACTGCATATTCCAGTGGGTCCCATGAACTCCAGTGGATCAAGATTTTTCTCAAAATCACTGACTTAGCCCTTTTCCACTACAGTGGGAATTGTTCTCCCAGAACTATGTCTCCAGATTCAAAAGCTTCAATCTTATCTGCCTCTGCTATCACCAAATCACCCAGCTATTTCAGCACTGAAATCAGTATTTTTCTTTTTCTTGCACTGCTAGGAGGAAGACTTTGCTATTTCCCAGAACTCAAAAGACTGGTGTTCAAGGCACGTTATGCTAGAAACCATATTCTTTCTTTTCAGTCATTTTTCTTTTCTACAGAAAACCTTCAATGAGAGAGAGACTGAGGGTGGTGCAACCTCTATCAGCTGAGAGCTTATGGGTCAGATCAGTTTTTTTTTTCTTCCCCCAGAGATTCAAATTTTTGTATCCCAAGAGTACACATGATTAGCTGATCTTGCAAGCTGTGTAGCTTGCCTACAGAACTATAAAATATTTTATCTTTATCCTGATGTAAAGCAAGAAAATTAGAAAATCCGGAAATATGTCTTGCCCAAAATGACTCAGCAGATGATTCTATATGATTAAAACCAAAACCAGATGCTAAGAAAAGGGAAATACTGAGATGAAAAGACATTAATGAGCATCACTTTTTCTGGTGTATGCTGTCTCTAAAGCTCAGGACTCATTTATATTCAGAGGATATGCAGAGTATCTGTAAAGGACAAAAGAAGGATACAACATTAAAAACTGGCTTGTAGTGGCTCCAAGTTTGAAATACTAAAAAATAGAAAAACAAAGACATTAATAAATGCTTGCTTTCTCATCCAGAGTAGCTATGTGATCTGAATCACTAATAAAAATCTTCAGAAAGGTTGAATGAGTAAGAATTTTGCATAGTTACTGTTGCTATGAGAGACACTTTCCTTATTATCCACACATTCCACAAATTATTTCCCTTTCCTTATCACCCATAAACAGGTAATGAGGTGCTAGGAAAATGGCCTCCTCCTCTAAAAGTTTCTGAAATCATATGTGAAAGAAGGCAGTCAGAATAATGCTTCTCAAGCAGCACTGAGTGTTCAATAAAGAAATTATAAGTGAAGTGAATGGGACAGAGTCAAACTCCGCAAAAGAGTCCGAACAGCATCTGGATCCTCTGAGACAGAGTTGGCAGCTCCATCTCCCATCTGTCCTTCTCTAAAAGGGAGAAGATGCGGCTGAAATTTCCAGCACCTACTGCATCCAACTCCACCACTTATCTAACAGCTAAGATACCTGTGTATATGTGCTTTGCTACTATGAGCAACAAATAAGCAAAGGAAGTCTTTGAGAGCCACTACAAAAAAAGAACCACATTCAATTGTGCAGAAGAGTAGAAGTAAATATATTCAATGGTCAAATGATAAGAATGTTTTTTGTAAAGAAAGTGAAGTATTCTTTGCAGGAAAAGCTCTCTAAAGTAAACACACCAAGTATCAGTTAATGCCTTCTAAAAAGAATAATATCTTTCTAGAGCATCCCAAATAAAATCTTGCAGAGCAAGAAGGGATTTGCACACTGAAAACAAGAGTACCACAAGTCACAATGCCTGTCTTTCAAACAAGTTTTATGCCTATTTTAGAGGAGAAGGTAAGAGGCAACTTCCTAACTCTGTTTTTAAACAGTGACTACAACAGCAGGCAGTCCCATGAGGTAAACTCCATTAAGCTCTCAGCTTGATTGTAAATAAGTTTTATATTTTCAGGTGGATCAATGTTGTCCTTTTCCAGTCTTGAGTCCAATAGCAGATTCACTGTAATGTCTGACTAGCTCTTTCACAGCAGCTCCAATAGTTTCAGCAGGGTGAGAGATCTCTGAGATATGAAATCACCACTTGCTCTGATGTTAATGCCACACATTAATTTATATTGGCAGACTCTGTGACACCATATATAAATTTTGTAATAAATGTGTATGTTTTCACATCTAAACAGATAGTTCTGACATATTTTAAAGTAGTATTTTTATGGAAGCAAACTAGAACGTATGCAAACAGAAAAAAATAATCTACTGCACATTTAAGCAATATGATATTTATTTATGTTTCCAAATCATTGCAACAGTCATGGCTTAAATATACTCACTGGAAAGAATATAGCACAAAGGTTAGGTATAATTGTATCTAATAAATAGTAGCTGGTCACTTATCATTTAGTTCTTCCTTTCATAACAGGAAGAATGGATTTATTAATCACTTGAAAGAAACATTATGTTTCAGGTTTCCCCATAAAATCATCTCTATTGTATTATCACTTTACAAATACTCTTTTATACTATTTTGTGCATTAATAATAATTCCTGTGACAAATTATAACTTAAATTTCTATGCATAAATTCTTTGGAATACCCATCTTCTTTTCACAACAATACCTTTAGAAGTACTATATTGTTAGTAGTGACTTGGGGGTGCTGGTTGACAAGGAGCTCAACATGCCCCAGCAGCGTGTGCTCACAGCCCAGAAAGCCAAATGTACCCTGGGCCTCACCACAAGCAGTGTGGCCAGAAGGTCAAGAAAGGTGATTCTGTCACCCTACTCCACTCTGTGACACCCCTCCTTGAGTAGTGCTCCCAGCTCTGGGACCTGCTGGAGTGAGTCCAGAGGAGAGACATCAAAATGATCACAGGGCTGGAGCACCTCTCCAGTGGAGACAGGCTGGGAGAGTTGGGGTTGTTCAGCCTAGAAAAGAAAAGGCTCCAGGGAAATCTTATAGCAACTTCCCAGTACCTGAAGGGAGCCTACAAGAAGGATGGGAAGGGACTTTTGGCATGGGCATGTAGTGATAGGACAAGGGTTTAAACTAAAAGAGGCTTGGTTTAGAATCTAGAGAGAATTGTTTACTGTGAGGGTGGTGAGGCAATGGCCCAGATTACCCAGAGAAGGTGCGGACACTCCGTCCCTGGAAGTATTCAAGGCCAGGCTGGATGGGGCTTCTAGAATCCCCATCTAGTGTTAAAGTGCCTCTGCCTATGGCAAGCAGGTTGGAACTAGATGAACTTTAAGGTCTCTTTCAACCCAAACCATTCTGTGGTTCTGTGACTGAACTAATCCCAATTAATTTAAAATGACTACCCACTGAAACTATATCTCTTACAAGCAAGATTAGGAACCCACATGAAAATCACTCTTTTCCCAGTTATCACTTTGGCATTAGCTATTAGACAATTGTTTTGGAAACTTAGTCAATTCATATGTATTTATTCAGACTTGCTTATCCCAAAAGCTTAATTTCTCTTCCACACTGATTTTATATTAGTTAATTCACAGTACAAATATTGCAAGGTGAAGCTAGCAGAAAATATTTTCTCTTATAAGAATTCTACTTACCTCATTTTCAAGGAGGAGGAAAAGCCTCGGGTTTGTGGGGTTTGTTTGTTTGTTTGTTTTGTTTTGTTTTGTTTTTAAACAAGTGGAACATTAAATATTTTTTTTTTAATGGACCACTGTAGAGGAGGGAACCTTGGCAATTAGTATTTCCCAAGCGTCCTCATGTTGCATATTATGTACACATATACATATTTAGGCATTCTGTCTAAACTACTAAGTGTGTGTATTTGTAGCAGCAACACCTTCCACTGATGACAGAGATTGTGCCAGCAAAAGATGTCTCCTGAGGCAGTTGATAGTTGTACTATAACATTTTCTAGTATCAACTTCTGTCCTTTTCCAGAATTTCTTTTGCCTGATCAAGAAAATATTTTTATGCAACCTTCTTATTTTTAAATCATGTATTTACTCTATACCGGTGCTGCAGTTTTATTTTAATGGCAAAGAGAACAAAAGAAGGCCTTTTACATCTACAAAACCAAACCAGGGTTATTAGGCAGACAATCCACCGGGTATGTCCTGTAGGGGTATCCAAGCACTGTACACCAGGCTTGCACCACTGAGTATACACCTCAAATGCATGTCTCTATAGGGTAACATTAACTACTTCATTCACCTTAATAAATTGTTCAAAGTATATCCTGAGGCATCATACCATGAAGTATAGTCCTACAACCCTTCAGCTGGGTCCTACAAACAAGACAGCTGTCATGCAGCCACCTGAGAATGGCTGTAGCTCTTGTAGTTGGACAGAGGATTAAGCTGACACAACCTTACTGCCTTGAATTCAGGTTCCCCATATCATTCTCTATTGTTTAATATTCCAGCCCCTTTTTCAGAGTGCTGAAGACCCAGGCACCTTCTTTTTCTCTTTTGAGGGAGTTGCTCAACAAAAAGCACTTCAGAAATGAGTGGCCTGAATTTTTAAGTGCCTGAAGCATCTAAAAAATCTAATTTTAGGTTTTTATTTTTAAGTGCCTTGGGTGTTGTTTCTAGAGTTCTCAAAAAAACATCATCCAACCCACCATGCAGACTGTTTTTCCTACATTCATCTTATTAATCTTGAGGTTCCCACTCAATTTCTTCACACCAGTTCAGCACTGGAGGTGCTGGAGCCTTCCTGCCGGCTGAGCCTGCCATATGGAAGAGCTATTTATCCCCCTCACTGACTCTCCACTTTTATTTAATTTCAACCAAGCACACAACTTGTTCCCCATTGCCTATTCCTATCAGTTCTTCTCTTTCTTACCTACTTTCCCTCCCACTTTTAAAAAGTGCAACTAGATTCACTAAGTCTGGAAAGCACATGAAGTGTAGTCTGTGGGAAAGATGAAATGCAAAATAAGTAACTTGTTTATAGCTGTCTAAAGTAGCAGCATGCTGATGGAAATTTAAAATCTCTTGGAATAACCAGATATTCCTTCCTCATTACTCAATCAGTTTTGGAAGGTCTGGGTAAATCTGTGTGCACATAAGGTGGCACCAAAAAAAAAAAATCAAAAATATTCTGATGCTAGAGAGCCTTTAGAAACACAACCTCTTAGACAATTGTCTGTGTCTACTCACAGTAGCTGCAATCAAACACAAGCTGCTACAATTTCTTCTGCAAAGCATATGTGTGCAAGGTAAATGCTCACATCTCTGGATCTGCAAAGCAGAGTGTGAGTTATAGAAAGATCTCTGAAGTGCTTCCTCCACAGCCAAAAAGAAACAAAAAAACCAAAAACAAAACAAACAAACAAAAAAACAACAACAACAACAACAAAAAACCCAAAAAACCAAACCAAAACAAAAAAATCCCACACCCACATATTTTTAAAATACCTTTCACTTTTTTTTAATACTTCCCATGAACTGATAAAGTAAAACTGGTTACACATTTCTTACACATAATCGTAAGTTGCATGGCTATTTAATAAAACAGGCAGATGTCAACAAATCCAGCTAGGCCCTGAAGTAAGTTTTAATTTAATAGACAATATGATGCAGGCAGTTCCATTTTAAAGCACAAACTGTCTATATGTACAACTCTAAACACAGATGTGATACTTTTTTATGTATTTGAACTGAGTTGTCATATCTATAAAGTACTTTACACATCATAACAATTACTTAAAATAAATTCTTAAAGAGCAAGAGAGTAAGGCGGATCACATTTGGCACCTGTTAGCTCAAGCTCTGTTACTCACTGCCATAAACACTGTCATTTGCCAATTTGTTCTGAAGTTAATGTAACAGAATACTAATTTTAAAATAAAAGGAAAAAGTCAGCTGAGAGCATTAATTTTCTAACATATTTTCTTAATCCATTTACTTGATCTTGAACACAGTTTGTTTTTAGTAGAACAACAAGGACAAAACAAGGACAAAACAAGGCAAACCTCTGTGTAATTGTATTAAGTCGGCAACAGATCTAATGTGCTTGTTTATGCTATATAACAGCTGATCATACACAGGCATCACAGGAATCAGGGTTTTTTCCTATGTTAGAATATGGGTCTGTAACGGGTGTGTTGTGGAGTCCTCCTGTTTTGAAGAAGCTGAAATCTGATCTTACTCTCCTTGTGTTATCTCCTCCCTTGACCCAAACCCTAAGACTCCTCCCCTGCAAAACCCTATAAAACCCACGACCCTGCCTCTTCTCGCTCTTCTATGTCTTCACCACCTCCCCAGCCTGGGGTACAGGGGAATAAATGGATTCTTGAGCTTAACAGAAGAGACTTGTCTTGTCTGTTTCCCTGCCGATGGTTGTAACCTCCCTGGACAGGATGATCACTGTTCCCACATGATGAAACCTATTTTAGAGTGTGGGTCTGTTACAGGTGTGTCAGTACATTCATCCTCAGAAAGTAACAAATTATTTGATTAGATTTTAACTATTAAAAATTATTTTTGAGGCAAGTCACAGAAAATTTTTTTTAAGTCAAGAGGGTAATACAGGTCACAAATTAACATATGCTCTGAGAAGATAATTATTCTTTCAGCCATAGACTCAATATTGGAACAACTCAGTCAGTACAGTAAACATCTGGTATCAGTACTGTGCTGTCCAAGATTAAACCATCCATTTTCACAGTCATCAGGAACATGTGCCATCAAACATTTGAGAAGATACAGAGCAACTCTTGTCTCTTTAATCTGCCTGTCAGTAAAAGTCAAACATAATGCACTGTTGGAGTCCAGGGCATGCGGAAAATCCCTCGAGCTGCCCTGGGGGGTCCGAGACCCTGGCTGGGACCCCAGGAAAGCATTGCCTTTGACCTTAGTCCATGGGAAAAACTTCCAACACTTAGAGATGACTTAAAAGCAATGAAGATTTGAAATAAATAGTACTTTAGTTTGTCACAGGGTGAAAATCTGTAGTTTTGGGGTTTTTACTATGGAGATAGATGAGAGCAAAATGGAGGATTTGGGGCGGTGTCTCTCATCTTCTTCTTCTTCTTCTACTCCATTTTCTACTGTGACGGTGGCACAGAGACATTGGTAGAATGGGTTTGATGCAGAAATTGTGTGTTTAAAATAGGTAGCAATTATTGGCCTTATTTACAAAACTGTAAATATAGTACATTTTAAGAGTTAATTGGACTAGAAACCTTTAAAAACTAGAAACCTTTAAAACCTTTAGAAGGAATTCTCTGGCTGGTGTTCTTGCCACCTGTGTTTTCCAGCACATTAAGCCAGGTGTTAGCGGTGTGCGGACCTTGAGATAAGAAACTGAATAAACATCTCTAAAGACCAAAAAGCTGCAAGTTACATTCATCTTTTAACCCTGGTACCGGACTTGGTGCGAGAGAAAACTCTCAACTCTCACAATGCACTATGCAGCAACACTGGCTCCAGCAACTTAATCTTTGTGATTTAGACAAGTCACATAGACAAAGTTGTATGTACAAGAACTGAAAACCAACACCTCTCCCATACTGGGTCAGTCCAGGTGGCTCTGGACTCTCCCAATACTCTGTACAAGGATAACAGAAGATGATATTTGGAAAAAACATGCAAGTTTGGCCACTTCCTGTGGCCTGTTTGCCTCATACTTCCCTAGGGTCTACAACCGTTGTTCACTAACGTCAGCATCTGTTTGTGGGCAAGTTTCCTATGACTGCTGTTGTCTATGGACACGCTGTCCATGTTCCAGCATGACAGGCAGAGAGGGAGTGGAGTATCCATCCCTGGAGACTGTCAAAACTCAGCAAGACAAAACCTTGGCTGTTCTATCTGGTGCTGGCTGAAGTCCTGCTTTTAACAGGACACCAGACTATGCAACCTTCAGAGGCCTTTTCCAGTCAACAAGTCTGTCAAGTAAGTGCTGCACAATATCCAAACAAATCATTCAAATGTATGAACAACATTCTGTTACTCCAGCACAGAGGTTGCATCCTGAGCAACTAGTGCTCAGACCTTGTGATCACTCAAAGCACATACAGATTGGAGTTTACATTATAAAGACTGTGTAAAGAGTCGCAAGAGAAACTGCAGTGAGTCAAATTTAACAAGTAGATAAACACAAACCTTAATCCATAGTTCCAGATACAGACTGTGTTTTGGGTGCTCATATAAGAATATTCAACTATGGTCAAATTGACAATAATATGTTTTAATACTGAATTAGATTTAGAACTATTTTTGATGATGTGGTGGATTTCTCCTTTCATTATTACTCTTATGAAACCCACCCCACATTTCAAATCCTGTTTCATGTATAAAGCAATCTTGGCTTATCTTTGATATTCTTGTAAGATCATTTGGAGAAAAGAGGAGAAAAAAAAAACATGGAGCAAAATTTTTGGACATCAGAAAATGCAAACACATACAGTCACTCAGCACTTAAAATACAGATTCCATTATTAAAATGGGTAGCTTGCTAATGAAGTTTCCTTCTTTAAAAGCAACATAACTTACAATGACAGCCAATTTCAAGGGATCAGACATAACATAATGAAAGATGTCTAAGGAAACACATTTTTTGTTATCTTTTCGACAAGTTAAAGATATGTAAATAGCTCCCTTGGAGCACAAGAAACCATCACATTATACTGCAATAATTCAACAGTTCACAAACTATTGCCAAGCAATAGGACAAGAGACAATGGACAGAAATTGATGCACAGGAAGTTACACCTGAACTTCTTTACAGTGCAGGTGACCATGAACTAGAACAAGTTGTCCAGAGAGGTTGTGGAGTCAAATATTCAAGAGCCATCTGGACACAATCCTGTGCCATGTCTCTGGGATGAGCCTGCTTGAGCAGGGAGATCAGACCAGATGACCCACTGTGGTCCCTTCCAACCTTGCAAAAAAGGAGTCAAGCACAATCTCAAAATTATTTATGGGGAAGCAGGATGCAAAACATGTTCCAGGGTGTCTAAGATGGTTTTATAAGACTCATGGAGATGCTGACATTGCAGATGAAGATCCTGAAAACCAAAATATTCAGAGAAAGATACTGATAAGCCCCCTAAATAATTCTTCACACTCGCTATGCCTTCTCCCTCTCTAGACTGGAAATCCTTTTTCACTAGGAACCTTCTAAACAATCTCTGCTGAAATTCCAATGCAATCCATTGTAAGAATTATATTTTTCCTAAAGCATTCCTTTCAAAATTTATGTTTTCTTCAATCCTTCTTATTATGGAATTTAAAAAAAAAAAAAAAAAAGGAAAAGGAAAAAGAAAAAGAAAAAAATCAGTTAAGTAAAGTAGGTTTTAGAGCAATTTGGTATCAGAATTAAGTTATGGTAACTTATTGCTTACCGTGAGCATTTGTAAATTCAGTAGCCACCCACGATTAAGCAAAAGAAATAAGCCACAAATAAACAATCAGACCCTGATTTTGTAACAAGTATATTTGATTTTTTTCTGTGAAAGAAATCTCACCAATGGTGTAATATCTCTTCAAATCACCCCTTCGCGGGTTGCGCCTTTGGGTGTTTGTGGTGTTGTCCTGCTCCTCCTCAGAAGCTGCTGTCGGAGTGGCAGGTAAAGGTTTGCTGGGCTGAGGGGTCTGAGCTTCAGCTGCCACTGGGTTGCATCCTGGCCCACTAATATCCACTGACTGGGACTTCTTCTTTAATCTAAAGGCAATTTAAGAGAGTAAAGTATTAATAATCATCATCTTATGCCCAGATTATGTAGAATAGAATATGTAGAATAACAGTGGCATTCTAGTGTTCATTGCACAATAATTCATGCATGTCACAGCTGAACACAGAACAGTGGTGATAAATGAGGCCTTGCATTAACTTCCCCTTTCAGGTTCTGCTAAATCAGTTACAGCACCCATCTGTAGCTGCAAATAGTAAACTACCAATAGATCAGCCTGCAGAGTTGATCCTTGAAGGATCAATCCCTCATCTATTTCCAAGCCAAACTGCCCACCATTACCCTATCTTTAAGCTGCTTGGCTTAAGTTTCCACAAATGAGGGGAGTACAAAGAAATTACTAATTTGCACAAAGTTGCTGAAAGCCTTGAGAAATAAGAATTGATGCATGACCGTCTGAATTCAGATGTAGTACTACAACTGCATTTCCTGTTTTGCAATGTTTTCAACACATTGTTTCTCAAGAATCCCACTAGCCCCAGGTATTTTGGCGCTGCAGTAGCAGTGGACAAAGGAAAATAAATTCTCTGTTCTGCAGAAGAAATCAGTGCTCAACTCATTACTGGCATCCAGGTTCTGTATGAACTATTAACCACTATTCTCTGAGCCTGATCATCCAGTTTTTACCCCTCTAGTTGCACACACATCCAGACATAACATCACAATTGGTGCACAAGTATATTCTGAGACATAGTCAAAATCCTTTTTGAAGTGGAGGCAAATGACATTATCACTCTCAGCTCCTCCTCAGAACTCGACATTTTATCAGAGTTCTGAGGGAAAGGCTTAACTAATTCTCAAATCCTACTTTGGAGTGGGGTGAGTACACCCCTATCACTGATTCACCATAGTTCTGATATCTCAACTATCTCTAGCAACATAAAATAGAGGTTACTATGCTGCTAAAGTTAATGAATAGAGACAAATGACCTATTGCAATAAAGTTCACAATGTACACATTGTGTTTTGTCAACACTTTTCTTAAATTAGGTCTCTATAAATACATAGCTGACTATATGACTTGATCCTGGAAATAAAAGATGTTTATAACATTGCAGTGAGACATTGATTTGAGAGGAAGGGATCATAACAACTCTGAAATTTTGAAGCAAGTGAAGTAAAATTATAAAGTGCTGCAAAGCTAGAGGATAATTTTATTAGGCTAATAATTTAATGCTAAGCAGATGCGTCTCAATTCTGTATTTCCTTATTTTTCAAACATTTTCTCCAGGTATTGGTTGCAATTAAACAGCATGGACTACTCCACTGAGAATGGAATCTGCTAGTTTTAAGATATTAACTTAAGATATTAAGTGTAGGAATGCACCCCCCACACCCAAGCAAGTGTTTCTATAAAAGGGGAAAAGTTTACCTTTAAAGGAAACCAAACTAGAAAATTCTGTGCCTTTTTCATCAGTATTAGCTCAGTGCCAGCACAGGAGCACTGATTGGGCTTTGAAAGTGTACCTCAAAGCCCGTTGCCAATTTCATTGGGCAAAGGTGCCAAATAGCCCACCTAGACCATTAGGTACTAAAGGAACCGCACAAAGGAGCTCAAGGGCTTTTTTGGACTGCCTTACCAGTGTTAGAATGCTCTCCACACTGTGTTCGACTTACATTTCTTTCTTTGTTTATGTTTATTATTTTCTTCTTTTATTAAAACCTTTTATTTTATAAAGCATGTCCAGAGAAGTTATCTTGCTATTATATTAAGCTATTCTGAGAAGTGCTGGACACCCTCAGAAACTTGATAAATCTTCACGTGTCTCTTTCTACTCTGGACACGCGCTAGGATTTTATCAATTAAGCAGATTATATTGATTAAATATTGTCATAATAATAGCAACTGCTCTGAACAGATTGGAAAATACACAAGTCATGATCAAACTCTGGAAGATATGTTAATGTATCAACATGTATGTAGAATATTATGAATGACACTATGAGGGCAAAATAACAATACTCATACAGGGTATTGGTTAGTCCAGGGAAAGGACTAGAAGTTAGAAAATTGGCAGTTAGAAATTAGCTTCTCTGTGCCATTCAACAAGACTACTTTCACTAGAACCTGTTTCTGGACTTGTTCAGGGTGCCCTGCATTTGAAGGAATGGTTCTCAGCTCCAATGACTCTGCACAAACAGTGCGGTTGACAAGGACATTTATCCCTCCTACATCTAAGGAAGGCTGTACTGCATCATCTAGACAAATATCTCCAACAAGTCCGTCAATGAATATCTTTCCAGCCTCCAGTAGATTCTGGTTTATGGGTTTTCTGAGTTAGATGCTGCACCTTTGGAGTTACATTTCTTGGTTTGTTATTAATCACTCCAGAACTCATTCTAAGTTCTGAGGTAGGCAGCATCCAGCCTTGACAGTTTCTGGTTTAATTCTGCACTGTGTTCATACAGAAATGCCAGTAGCTTATTTTAATGACTTATAAGAGTGACATTATAAGAAACAATGAACAACTACTGCTCCACATAAACCAGCTGTTTACATTTGCTCTTGCTGTTCAAAGAGCTGTATAGGTACGGGAAGAACTTGTCACAGTGATAAAACCACCTTTACTTGAAGGGTCTTGGTCAATGGACTCACATATGGAGTCAGTAGAGACACAGCTTGGGATAAACTAACAGCACTATGAGCACTGATACATATAAAATCAAGAACAGGCAGGGCATCCTGTCTGAGTAAACATTTTGTGAGAAGAAAAGAAAGCTCTTTTGTTTGAAATTATGTTCCTGAAACTGAGACCTTGTTTTGAACACTTCTAGCTTTAAGTCTACAGCTGGTCAAATATATTTACCTAAAATGAAGGGTGGAATATTTCATTGAATCATTAACAGTGAAATGGTGTTCCATCATAATGTTATTCTGCTACATTGTTGAATATACCATCTCTGAGGCAAAATAAAAAGTCTATTCCTTACCACCGGAAACCTTTGAAGATTTAAAGGATGACTTTTGAGAAGAAAATCACTAGTTTTTTAAGAAGTAATGCTCTACCTCAGACCACAGCTTTCACTGTGATTGCAGGGTATTGCTTCTGTGTTGTACAAAATAGCTGTAGGCAAAGAGGCTACAAAGCCTTTAGCACCTCTCCATAATCCTGTGGCCTTCAGATCAATAAGTGTACATATGTCCTGAATTATGCAAGTCTGTGTTCTGCCCCAAAGGAAGACAGCAGGTGACTGGAAATAAATTTTACAAATTGAAAAATACTGTTGTGATTTATATTTTCAGCTGTGTTATGAACCCATTCTTCACCACCAAGGCTGTCTGAAGGACAGTCCAATTAATAAAGCTGTCTGGAGGTAGCTAATAAAATAGCTTGCTGCACTGTGGGGAACACCAGATTGTTAATACAAATACACTGTCTATTCTTCGAGCATCACATAGGAATAAAGGGATAATACTTGTCATCTGCATGGTAAAATTTTCGCATGGCCTTTTTCAAGTGACTTATGATTAATAAAAGACTTGGTTGAAATGCCTGTAGCAAATTAATGTCAAAAAAGTTACATATTCTTGCAATTGAGAATAATTTAAAAGTACGACTTTGAAAGAAATAAGTACGAAAATTAACAAAGCAGGAGCATGACAGCCAAGCAAGTGCAGGTAATATTGTCAAACTGTTCTTGAGAGACAATGGTGACAGTGCTTTTGCTGGCAGGAAAGACAGAAAGATACAGGGTCTGAATTAATCCAGACTGCAATAACAGAGTCAGCTGAATAGGACACAGGGTCAAGCAAGGACACAATTTTATGGCAATGACTTGACAAAAACAAGCAGTTTACTCTAATGCATCTTCCTTCAGCCCACCTGAATCGTATATTGATACAGCCATGGCTAGCAAATAGTTTAAAAAAACACTGCAGTCTTTGAACTGTATCTTCAGTAGACCACCATGTATTGAAAGTAAGTCTGAATTCTGCATGCATTTTGAAGCCAAGAGAATGAATTCTCCTTAAGCCTGACCCTCCTCCAACACCCTGCTTTATTACTAGCTTGCGTTGCACTTATTTGGGGTTTTCTGCTGGGGTTTTTTATATATATTACAGCTGCACAGTTGGGCTGAAATGATTTATTCTTTGTCAGAAAGGAATCTGAACATGAAATACCTTGGGATCATATTCCTTATTCTTGCCTTGTTTCAGGCTGCCTGCTTGTAGAAAAATAAATAAAAGATATAAGAAATATTGTGGCAAATAATTTTTTATCTTTTATTCTATGTATTTTGTAGCAGCCTTCACCTAACTTTTCAACAATAGGTAACACAGGTCTTTCAATATTGCCTGGTGTGACACAAAATGCTGCTGCTGCAGCCTCCCAGCTGACAGCCAGATAATGATGGCTGCAAAGACAGCACTGCACTGGTTGGGCTGGGAAATGCTTCTGTGACAGCAAGGACAAACTTGACTGAGATCTGAAGTAGAAGGGGCAAAAATTTTATTTTCTGCAGTTATCCTTAACCATACGAAGTCTAGGGGAGAGAAAACCATGCAACAAAACTAAGAAAATCTGCATTTTTGGGGACATGTGGAACCCTGAGCTGATTACTGCTGCTGTCTTCTGGCTACTGGCAGCTTCTGTGAATTATGGTTGTGCTCTCCTTGGGATGTTAGAAGAGACAGGCACGTTCCTGTGACTCATTCAGAGGAGAAGCTAACATGGAATAACTCTGAAGGACCAGTTGTTGAAAAGTAATCAAGACAACACATCCTAGGGCCAAAGCTGGGGTTACTCCAGGTCTGGAGATGCTGTGTTTGATTGGAACACAGCTGAGTGGCACCTTGGTTTGACACAACCCTGCTCAAACACACGTTTGATGCACTTGTTTGTGCAGTTCAATTGCTCTCTTGCTAATAAGCCATTAAACTCCCATTTTCTCCATTTCTATCTCACTATATTTTCATAGGATATATGCTGCTCATCCCAATAACTCCAGCTGTTGAAAACCTTCTCTGCAGCCTTGGTACCTCTAATCTACTGAACAGAGACACAACCCCCAAATCTGCCTCTCAGCACCCTCTGGTTGCTAATCACTGAGGCTTTGCTCATTCAGCTAATCCAGGAGGAATGTGCATCTCCAAGCTGTGTGATATGTCATCCCTGCAGGTAGACACACTGACTAGGTGTTGAACTCGCACTTTATTTCTCTGTCCTTCCTCTGTATACAACTGCAGTTTTTCTGCTGCATCTTAGAAACCACCTGAGAGATGCTTTTACCTCCTTCTGCCCAGCTGGCACCCTGAGCTCCCCAGCAGCACTTCCCAGGAATGGGTGACTTTGAATAGTTTCTTACCAGTCCCTCAAAGAGAAAATGTCCTCAGGTGTTTAGTAGGCCACACACAAGGGAAGTCCTGGGGCTAGTGAATTACCAGGAAACTCTAATGTAGAATTGATGAGCATTAGGATTTCATTCCTGGCATTCACTATCATTCACTATCACAAACCTATTCCAATCCTAACAAAATCCATGTGTGGGTTTTTTTTTTGTGTTTTTTTTTTTTTTTTTTTTTTTTTTTTTTTTTTTTTAATGCTACTATGTCAAACTACATTTTTATAAAGCAGGATGACAAAAAAAAAAAAAAAAAAAGGCATTATTTTCTAAAGAGTTCTTGAAAGCACCTAAAACCATCATGGCTGGCAGTCCAGTCTGAAACAAAAGGGAAAAACAAAAACAGAAACTAAACTAAATTTAAGCCATTTATGGTGGAAATAAACAACCATAAGAAGCATCTCAGGAGCTGGGAATCTGTACAGTTAAGTCTTTGCAAATTTCTAAGTAAAAATCCCTTACTGCAATAAAGATTTGGAGGAAAGCCTAGCTCATTCTTATCTACAGAACACAAAAAACCCCTCTCTGTGCCCCTTGTGACTATTGCAGATGTTTACTACACAGTTAATAGAAGAAGCAAAACCTTTCATTTGAAGAGAGATGTTTGCTCTTCAGAGATGCATTTAGAATTTTTGAATGCTCAGAAGAGCTAGTTATGAATTTGATTTCTTTGTAGCAAGAAACGTGATTCAAATTGATGTTGACAGTCAGGTTTTATGTGATTTTGAAAAAAAAAACAAAAAACAGGTAAACTTCTGTTTTAAACCCAACACTGCAAAGGCCTGACAAACACAGGAGAAGGCCTAACCCCCTGACATCTGCAGAGAGAGCCCCCAGGACACTTATTTTATTCTCCTGTGGACACACCGCAGTCAGGACAGAAATCTGCATTTTCTCATGGTTGGGGCATTTTTTGGCTGCTTTGGCAATTCAAAGGGATCAAGTAAAAGGCTTGTGGTTTGCAGTCAGGCTCTGCTTACCACCTGACTCTTCTGCGTGCCTGCAGCATGAGGAAATGCCATGGAGGGCTGCTGAAAAATCTTTTGTTTAATGCTCTTGAACATGACACGGTTATGGCTCTGGCCCTCCCCTCCCAAAAGGAAGATAGCAGAATTACAGTGGCACAGAACAAAACACCTGTGATGATGACGAGTTGGTTCCTCATGGCGCAAGATGAAACAGACTGTGGGAAGGAATTCCAGCAGGGAATGAGCCCAGGGATTTCTGCAGCCATCAGCAATCAGAAAGGGGGAGGCAAATGGTTTTACACTGATGGAAATTGCAGAACCAAAGGAAGGCAAGCAACACGTTTGGAGCAAACACAGCTAAGTGCTTCTTTGAATGGTATCTATAGTTGCATGACAGAAATAATTGTACAGACCAGGAGTATCACTTGGTACAGAAAAGAAAGACATTACTCAGGCAGAAAGAATCCATTAGAGGCTATGAAGCATGCAGGTACTTCAGCAAACAAATTCCTTGAGCCAGGGATCACAGGGAAAGAGCTGCATGCCACTGTATTATCACTGATTATTCACTGCCAAGTACTGCAGGCTACTGAGTATGACAAAATTGCAATTCAAATCTGAATTGGTCATTATGAATTGCAGAGGAAAAGAAAAGAAACACCACAAAGCAAACTAGCATATAGGACGGCGCTAAATCGATGTCTTGCAGTAAACAAACAAAAACCTGCAGAAAAGCCCTTCAGTCTGTTCCCTAATGTGTTAATCATGCAGCAGAGTTTTCAGAAAATGCAAGCAGCATATGAAATCATTTGACGGCACAGAGCAAACACAACGTGATCTTCACATGAGTGGCGATAGGAAAGGATTAGGAATGAATTCACACCTACACAGCCCACAAACCAATTCAAAGTGGCAGGTATGTATTAACAATGCAACATTGAACCCAGCTTCAGGAAAGAAAACATTGCAGGCATGAGAGCTACGTGAAAAAAAATAGAGGCATTTCAACATCAAATTTTGCTTTATACTCTTTGCTTTATACTATACTGCTTTTAAAGCATTATGTATTCAAGCAAGTAGAGGAAGCATACAAAACACCCTTTTTTCCCCTTTATACACATTACCAATAATTACCATGCAAAGACACGGCAATTGTTAATCGTCAGAGCACCACAAAGCAAACCAAACCCACCCTCTCTCCACCTCCTAGTCATCCTCATGGAAGTGGCCACAGCACATGCAGGAAAATTGCCACCATCCCTCACTCTATAACAAAAGACAATGTCAAACCAGAAGTTTTGACCAGGCTTCAGGGAAAAGATGAATAGTATCTAAATAATTGAAAAATATATTTTTTTCCTGTGTGGAACAGGCAACCCACACCGTTTTAACAAGATTTATAGACAAAGCTGGAGCTTCATGTGTTTCAAGGGCACATCACAGAATAAAGACTTACAAAAATGAACACAAACCTTGTGATTATTCCTGGGAGCATGACAGCACTGCTACAGGTAAACCCTTGGAGGATCATTTACAGAAGACATATAGATTGGTTGCTGCCAGGTTAGATCCATGAACTCCAAGCGGGAGAATCCAGAATCCACTTGTGGTTCAAGTGCGACAAGGCATTCTCACTGCCTGGGAGAGAAGCGTTAGTGAGTCCACGGGCAAAGGAGTGAGTCAAAGTGCTCTCCACACCACACATGGGCCTGGAGATGTACATCCAGGAGGATGAGGCATGGCAGGAGTAGGGAGGGAGGTGATGATGATGATGATGGAGAGGAAAATGGCAGCAATCACACTAAAAACATAATGCAGCTAAAATAGTCATAACATATACAAATCATTCTTATTTTCCTGCCTAACCCTGTATAAGGATTAACAGCTCAAGATCATATGGCTTCTCCATGGCTGTATAATATTTAACAGCTGCTTTACATGGTGGAAATAATATGCTCTGCTACCAAGGTTTGTGTTTTGTCAGGGATAAGAATTTCTTGATCTGTTCTTCCAGAATTTTGAGAGGGTGGGTTGCAATGCTGTACTATTTGCTGACAGATATCTTGATTCTGGACGTGTTTTAGAAGAGATGTGTAAAGTAAATTACTATTTTGAATCTCACTATTTTGTTAATAGCTGCTATACTGTTATTTAAATAACTCCCACTAGTTCCATTTTCACAAAAGCTCTTCCAGTGCATTATGCAAATCCACTTCAGCATAATTTTCATGGGTCTTGAAATTTCCAGCTCTGTCATATTCAGCAGAGAAAAATTTTGCATAATGGTTTAAAAGTGATAATGATTTCTATTTCATTCTTATTTGTCTCATTAATGCCACAGGATCATATCTAATGCAGATTTATTTATAAGGATGGATTCAAACTGTCCAGATTATTTTAAGGCTGTATCTCTAAGGGAAGTCTTTACTTCACCTGATTAGAAGTTTCTGAAATTGTTTTATTATAGGCTATGCAACCAGCACCCAGACCCGATTCCCCTGAAAATTACAGTGAGGTTGTCACACATCCTGTACGATGGCAGATCACATTCTACACTACCATCTTCTCTCCCATACACTGAATTGAGTTTTCAAGGGCCAGTGTATCCAGTGGTCTGGGAGCTATGTGGTATGCTCTTAGACATACAGAATACCTTGCTTACAGTGAAACCATACAAACTCATAATATTTTCCATGAAATTAACTTTGTCATGGTATCAATTATTTTCTGTGGTAGCTGCAAGTAATTTATACATAAACAAAGCTGTTTTATCCATGGGCTTTAATTTAGGCAATTGCATTTACATTTCTGATTCCAACCCTACGCTTGACTGTTATCTGAGTTGTTTACAAGTCAGCTGCAATATCCCTGGGCACTTAATGTTCCCGAGATTGCTGTGCTATATGCAGTCATAACATGCATACATTTTTGTAGTCAAATTTGCAAGCAAACGGGCCTTTTAACTTCTCAAAGAGATGGCAGAGCAGGTTGAAAGTTACAATGCTCTTACAGTACCACAGATTTGTGTGTTCTAGTTCTACCATCTCAACAAATAATCATCAGCACAGCAGGCAACCAAAGCTCAGGTTCAAATAACATGCTGTGGATATGCTTGTCATAAGATATGGAAATGTAAATCTGCACTTTCTTCTGCCTTGCCCAGTAAATTATACAGCTTAAAAAACCTTTAAGAATAAAGTTGTTTTGAAATATAAAACTAATTTATGCATCATTATTATCTCTATTCCATGAGATGTAAATGGGATAAGACATTCTGATCTCATCACTGAAAATTCAGTGAGGTATAAAGGCCTTTTGTGAAAGGAGAATTGATAATAAACCATCAGTGATTGAGATCCAGCCAGCAACATCTGAGCCCAGGCAGCCCACAACAGCCCTGAGGCTGCAGTGCCTCTAGTCAAGTGGGGACCTTTTGGTTTGTCCTTCCTCCTGCAGCTGGGCATCCTGCACTGTCTCCTGACAGCCTCTGCCTTTTTACACGGGGCTGCTTGGCAGCTGGAACACCAGCCCCGGGCCAGAGGTGCAGCAAGCCAGAGAAGCTAAGACAGCGAGACCACTAAGACATGCTGCAGAGTGTAAAGATTCTGTGAGCTGCTAACAGATCACAGGGCTGAGAAGGGGAGTCAGTCCAGGGCAGCAGAAGCACATATCTCACAAGAAATCATCCAAATGATGAGCATCTCATGCTCCTTGCCAAATGGAACATCTTCCTTGAGCCACAATATTTACCCTTGTACTGACGTTGAAGTGCCCTTTGGGCAAAGTCTCTATGAGGAGTCTAAAACATCTAGAATTTCTCCCTGCCAGTAACATAAACTGATTCTCAGAGTGTTCTGCAGGTATAATTACATCAGGCAGATCTCTGTGGAGACACCTAACTTGTCAAAGGCAAGTTAGAAACCAGGAAAAATGAGAAATCTTTGCTCATCATTGCCAAAACAGAATTGAATTTTTGCCTTCCAACTTATGCATAATTCAAGTGAATAATAAGCATAATTTTAGCATTTTAGTGAAACATGGTGAAAACATATAGACAGTATAAAATGATCTTTATATTGGTCGGCTTTTTTGATTATTTGATCTATACACCAGATCATCCATTGAAAACATTAATTTAAGCTTTGTTTTCTTGAGGGAGTTCCACCTCCCTCAAGAAAATTCTTGTCTTGTCCTTTTTGCACTTCTTATTCATAAATCAGGTTAGCCTATACTAGATGGGAAATAAAGATCTTCAAAGATACAAGAATATTTCATACTTAAGACAAAATTATCCTTCTACCCATGTGTCAGGAGACCCTCCTGCTCTAAGCATTGAGCTCTGATTAACTACAGGGTGATTTTTCACCCAGGGTCTTTACCATGGTCAAGCAGCCACTGTCACTTCCACCAGAGCTCCCAGAATGGCCCAGAGGGCAGAGTGGGGATGCCAGCCCACACTCTGTTCATTCAGACACTGCAGCTGCACAGTAGAGAGAGATCCAGAGCCCTGGTAAGGGCCCACCAGACACAAATAGAAAATGGGAAGTCTGTTAATGGCACCTATTGAGAAAATGCTATCTTGGGCATATATGTTTTCATTTCTTGTCATCCTAAGAAGTAAGCAATGCCCACTGATAAGCTGACTAATAACAGGTTGTGCTGAGAATCAACATATAAAGGAGAAACATATGTCAGAAGAGATAGATTGTGAAATACTGCTTACTTATTTAATAACAAATGGAAAACCCACACAACTACTTTGTTTCTTGGTTTTGCGGAAGTAGGAGGAGCATTTTCAACAACTTTTTACTTTGTGTTTGCAAGAGTATAAAGGTTGTAAAGACATTTCTTTATGTCTTCACCCTCCAGGTACAGCCCACAATGATGATACACCCCCTTGGCTGCAGAAGGGACTGTGCACCAGGGGAAGATTTGATGCTCCAAGCAGCAGGAGCCACAGGAGACACAGAGGCTGCAGGAGTGGGAACCAGGGCATGAGCGTCTCAAAAAGAGAATGAAGTGGTTCAAGCAGGCGTAGATGCATGTGCAATGATCAAAGCATATCACTGGCTGCCAGAAGCCACTGAAAATATAGCCAGCAGATTTCCACTAATTTAAAATACCCGTCTTCAATAAAAATGCCATGATTCATTTGGATTTTTCCTATTTACGGAAAATAAGGCACTTCTAGACAGCAGAAAATGTTGCCACCAACAGATCTCCTGCTGGGAGGCCTTGTCTGTGCACAGTGTCAGGGCTGTGGGCTGCTGGGGTGACACAGGTGTCTCTCTCGCCTGAACTTCAAGCAGGCAGGGTGGACATGCACTTACAGCTGCCACAGAAAAAATAAATATGTCCACCAGTACTTACATAGTTCAGATTTATATAAATATATAGGATTCTTTAAAATATGTATTTTTTTAAAATCTACTTTTAAAAGATATTTAAGCAACCAAAAGACATTTTTCAGATTTTCCTGAAAAAAAACCTATACCTTGTTTCTATACCACACAGTAATAATTTAACATTAGGAAAGGATATTGCATAAGAAAGGAAGGTACTCTCTTATTTTATAAGTTATAAAGTAAATTTTGTTATCTACAGACCAAAGGCTTCATTTTTAATTTGCGTGTTTAATAAACCCAACTTGACATAACGTACTGCAGTTATCAAGCTTGTCAGCATTTTTGCAGAAGTTGGACTGAAGTATGTTACTGCTCAGTCTTTAATAAACCAGTAGTGTGTTTCTGAGTCTCTCCCAGCTTCCTGACAAGGGGTACTGGTTCCATGGCATCCTTAGGTCCCTGCCTGATGCTGAGGCCAGCAGCAAGGTGGTTCAGCTGTCCCCATCCTGGGAAGGAGGTAAACATTAATGCACCCCATGACTTATCAGGAGATACCACCCAACCTTTTTTTTTCCCATGTGCAACTTTAACATCAACAATAAAAAGAAAGATCTGACTTGCAGGAGGTTAAGGTACCTGGGCTCTTCTCAACATCCTACTCTGGCAGAACTATATTTCTTGAACCAGTTGTGGAGGCAGGTCACAGCTTGCCACTCGACTCAGCAGAGACATGCACATGCTGAAGTTCAAGAGCAGACAGCTTGCATCCTTCTGTGGAGTTAGCTACCAACCCACTACACCATAAAAACACTTATATATTAAAACACTGATTTTGTTACAGAGCATTTAGAAGCCTTGTAAGAAATTGCATTAATAGACATGACGTAGTTGATGCCTGAGAGGCAAGAAAGTGCTCAGGATGATAAAAGCCTGTTCAGATCCTTGCCTGAAGGCACTGATCTTGGAAAGCAAAACATTTCATTGCAACACCAAAGAAAAATAAATGATCCCTCTCAGCTTTTCCCTTAGTTTTTTTCAGGACACAACTTGCTTCTGTGTTCCTGTGCTTCTATGAACTTCCTTGGGTCAGCAGTGTTTGAGCTGCCGTGTCTTCAGTAACAGCACTCTCTGTCAGGAACATGGTGAGGATTTTTGGGACCGCAGCACCTGGGCCTGCACACTGCAATAAGTACAACTCTGTGGCTAGTCTCTCTCTTGGAGCCCTGGCTAGCTCAGGAGACAACCCACAGTTGGAAGGATTTCTCAGGGCCCCAAAAATCCCAGGAGTAGCTGTGAATCTTTTCCTTTAGAGAGAGCAGGTGTCCACCGATGGCAAAAGGAAAGAGTCTGCACTTGATCTGGGGGGAAATCAGGGCTTTATTCAGTCCTTCTCCTGTGGTCCTGCCCCCACCTGGGTCAGGAGCCCAGTCCCTGTCCCAAACCAACAGAGAAATTCCCACCCCATTTCCCGGCTTATAGCCAGGGGAAGGGGCTGAACGAGGGGGACAAGCCACTACCCAATCAGAGATAAGGTGGGAGTGGAACAGAGTTGGATTACATTCCAGGGTGGGAGAATGGGCGGGGAAAAGGAGCAGGGACAAACCTCAGGATGATAAATTTTCCAGGGGAACGGGGGAGTACAGAAGAAACCATTACAAACCCCAATATAAAAATGAAATAAAATATAAACCCAAATAATACACAACAAAACTGTTTTATTCTTTCCTTCCCAGAGATTTACAGGATAGCTGCTTGACATTTAGGACAAGTTACTGCTAGAGTCTTGGTGGATCGAGCAGGAAGGAACATGCTCCTTGCAAGAAGTTGAGAGGAGACACCCAGACGGAAAGTTCTCACAAACCCTGCAGTGACATTGCAGCAGGTGAAAATGAGATGATCAGGCTTTATCCACAGATTGGCGATCCTAACCTTGCAGCTGCAGAAGGAGGATACACTGGAGCAAAGAAAGGAAGAAGAGGAAGGAAGGAGAAGACAAGCAGCACCCCCAGAGAGCCCCCTCTGCTTCTGCAGAGGCAGCAATAGCTGCTGCCCAGGCTGCAGCTCGTGTGCGCTGGGAAAGGCCTCACCATCACTCACGCCTTTTCCCTCTGCAGGTGGGACCCACAGGCAGCACTTACTGAGATTCAAGAACACAGTCTAAAGCCATAATTCAGTTTCATGCTGAAGTAAAGACATGTCCTCTCCAGCAGACGTGGATGACCTTTCCCTTGAACCGCCATTTAGATTTATGCCTGTGACAAGCAACAGTATTTCCTATTTTTTTCTGCTCACAATGATAC
This sequence comes from Hirundo rustica, assembly GCF_015227805.2. Lineage (NCBI taxonomy): Eukaryota > Metazoa > Chordata > Aves > Passeriformes > Hirundinidae > Hirundo > Hirundo rustica. The sequence continues at coordinate 18,797,797 of NC_053450.1, forward strand.
AAAATAGAGTTGGACAAGCATAGAAACAAGAGATTGTATAACACAGCTGCCCTGCAGTGTTTTTTGTTATAATTTTTAAATCAGTAAGTCCAGAGAGCAGAATAAGCATTGCAGCTACACCCACTGCCAGACACTGGCAATCTATAGGTACAGTAAATGACATTAATGAAAGAAGAATCCGAACAAAAAGCACTATACTGAGGTTTATCAAAGCACAGTGAAGCTTCTTTTCCCCTAGTCCAGAACAAAGAACACCTTGAAGCTGGTGCTTGGCTGACATTGCCAGGTTAAGATCCCCACAATCAAACATAAGCCTCAGTGGATAGATGAACAGAGAAATACAGGAGATGAGGAGCTAGTGCCTGACAGTGTGAAAAAAAGAAACCAATGAGAGATTTAAACAGTTTCAAAGGATGAAAACCAGAGCCCAGAAGACAAATGAGGCATGTTAAATGAGGCAAGTGAGTTTGGAAACATTTGTGTATTTAGCTTCCTAACTAGATCTCAGCTCCAAGGCAGAAGTGTTAAACAACCACCTGATCAGAATTTGCAAGGAAACAGCATACAAGCTAAAACATGGAAGCTGCATTTAGATGCATGCAATAAAACTGTCAAGATTTTAGAAGTCCTGTTAGATAAATCAGATGCTTTTTGTCTAAATGCTAAATGAGAATCAGTAAATCACATTTCCTTTTCAGGAAGTACTGGCAGTATTTCAAGATGTATTTAACTAATCTCACAATGTGTGCTTTTTTTTTTTTCCCTTGGTTAATCTTCTGTGAAAAGGAACTATTAGGAAATCAAAATATTATGGCTAAGCCTTGCTAATTGCTCTTAGGCACAGAAAGGTAAGACCTCTTTCACCTCACATGTGAAAAATGTGAGAAATAGGAAGAACTCAGGAATATAAAACAACAGAAAATAAAAATAAGAGATTGGAATCCATTCCCCTCATGCTGTTCAATAGCTGTGTATATATACTGAGACTTAGTTCCCAGTAAATTTGGGACTAACTCCTTACCACATTAGTGGTAGAACACATCTATTAAAACCTGTGTAAATCTCTACACAAAACTCAAAGAAATAGAAAAGGAAAAAGGTACAAAAATTGCTCATGCTCCTGCCCATCCAGACCAGATGGAGGCACTGGATTGTAGCTGCCCTCACTGAACATGTCCTGCTCCTGCCTGCTCTACTGGATGGATGGCTCTGCTCCAGCTGCATGTACCAGGCAGGGTCCTCTCCTTGAAAACCTGGGAGCATAAATATTCAAGCTTAGCTGCTTCAGCACAGACCTCCAGTGTTTCATGAAGTCAAAACTTCCACTTTCAGAATAGTTTAGGCACAAAACCCCCAACTTTCCAACAAAGTCAAAACCCAGAAGCAGTCAAGCTTCGTATTGGGAAATTCTTAGGTTTCCCAAATTTTGTCTAAAATGCTAATTCCCTCTAGAAAAATACAGGATTGTGGTAAACTAACTCCAGAATTAACAGACTCAGTCTGGCTGTAAGATTAATGCCAGGTTTGTATTTTTATAGAAATATTTTAAAGCAACCACAAAAATTCATCTGGAGATACCTAAAATCAGACACAAATCCAATCCGATGTCTTTCTTAGTAGTGATCATCACAGTGATTTCCTGCTGATCCAGTCCCACAGCTTTTCCAAGATAATTGGGTGCCCAGAAGATATATATTTGGAACATTGTTGCACTCATAATTTATGTGAACAAAATACAGAGTCCCTTGACCTTCCATTACATTTATTCTGCAGTATATACTGAAGGGGAAAAAAGGCTCGGAATTCAGTAAATCATTACAGTACATATATTCTGAGAATATAAAGCTTTTAATGATAATATGGTAGAAATTAGTCATTTCCTTCTATAAAATAGCATGTAACAAACAAGTGGAGGAAGGGTAGATACAGTGTGTTATGTATGAGAGCTGAGATCTTCATCTGTGCTGCAGCTACTGCATTTCATCTTTACAGAGTGCTGAGAAATCAAGAAGTTACATAACTTAGTGAAAAGCTGATTGGGCCAGTGACATTTTAAATCTGACTCTGTGAAAATCAATTGCAAGATGTGAAAAGAAAAAAAAAAACACAACTCTTCTGGAACCAAAATCTCCATCCCATAATATATGCATATATACGTACACTTTAAAATAAAAAAGAGCAATGAAACTTTGAAGAAAAAGGGAGTGTGGGACAGAAGTAGAAGGACAGGCAGAGCAGAGAATGAACAGAATAATCACAAGTTATTTCAAGATACTGTTATGAAGAAGCAAAAAGACAACTTATTTTGCAGTTACCCTTCTGATTCTGCTTCTGCTAAATAGTTAACAGGCAACATAGTAGCAATTTATAACATGGAGCTTAAACGGAATTAGAAAGCCAAACAATACTTACATATATAAAAAAGCATATGATTTTTTTTATCTGGAAACACAACACAGACCTACTTGGATCAGCCTTTACTTTTCTAAACAAAAATGTCCCCATTGAAAGGATTTAAAGCTATCTGTCACTGGAAGCAGATTAGGAAAAGTCAACAGACCTAATTTATTTTCCAGTTGTCTCAGCAAAAAAAAAAAACCAAAAGAGACAATGATATTGACTCAGGGACCATAAAGGAATCTCTACAATCCACAAAATTTGATATATTAGAATTCACAACAATCACTCTCACTTTTTGTCCATTCAAACATGGGTCACCATGAAAAAACAAAGTTCTGGTAATTCTTATTTGACTCATATACAAGTGAAGTGAACTTTCAGAGAAGGAAAGCAAATGACAGTTTCTGTAAAAGGGGTGTAGTGGGTGAAAAGGAGCCCATTCAAAATACACCCAAAGCACATGAAGAGAGAATTCACTGAATGAGTGCCGAATTAGAATCATGTTCCTGCTCATCCAGAAAGCACCTACTGAAGATGTCCACCAGACCAAGGTCTGCACATTCTTAGGCACAAAACTACATCTGGATCTAGTCCTGTGAGCAAAGGTGAGAGCTGCACAAGCACATGGAGACAAAAGGCACCACTGCCCATACTCAGCAAAGGAAAACCTTGCACTGAGGAGGATGCCAACAGTTAAAACTCTTGCTTAATCATCAGCATCAGCAAACTACAAGCACTTTGATGAGCTGATCTGTTTAAACTCAAAGCTGACTCTTGAGCACAGCAAGGTGGCAAAACACAAACCTGCCCTACCTGCACAATGCTTCCTACAGGAAAAAAGAGTAGTTTATTTTACCAATAAATTTTGCGTGATAAGGACGGCTGCCAGCTGAACCTGGCATCTGCTAAACTTGCTTTCACAAGAACACTTTTTCCTCCCAGAATTATATTTAGTATCTTTCAGAAACATAAACATAATGAAATGTTCACTGCATTTTGTTCAGCTATTGCAGGATTTCCCCCTACTCAAACAGCAGCAGCAGAATTTTAATGACTGGAAAAATGCAGCAGGGCTGTAAGAGAATATTGTACTGCAGCACATCACTGCTTCTGTAGGTTTCCTTCACTGTAACTCTGATCTCCTAAATCTGTACAGCACCAGTACATATTTCTGTAAAATGCAGCTCCTAGCAGAGATTAATTAGGGGAAAAAAAAGGGCTTGAGAACTTCTTAATCAAGTTCCATAGTTACAATACCTAGGAAAAAGCCTAACAAAAAGCCCAAAAGCAGAATTCCAAAATAGTTCCAGTGCCATCTGATATGATTTCTTTCTTTACTTCCTTTTTACCCCCAATGCCTTTGAATTTTAAAATACCCATACATTTACTGTACCTTTCTGCCAAACTGCCTCCCATGAAGGAATTAAATGTATAATTGAGATCTTCAAGTCATTACAAAGCAAATCAGTCTTTTAGAATGATTGCAGGGAATGAAATGACACAAATCAATTTTATGCCAAGACACTTTTGAATGCATGCATTCAATACATATCACACAACCCCTCATAAACCTGAGGGACTGCTTTCACAAAAAGCACTTCCAAGATTTTCAGGGAAGGCATTTTCAAAGCTTTAAGATGAAGTTCTCAACTGTACTGTGAATAAGCTCATCAGTCAAATATTAAGATTTTAAAATTTTTACTGGTAGTGGGTATTTGAGGCTAAATTCGTAGACAGCCATGTTGCTCAAAAGAACATTTGCCTTTCTCCTCTCATTTTGTTCATTAGTCATAAGTGGAGCTAGACTGAATATTTTTTGAGACTCATTCCCCCATTTGCATCTTAAGGCTTCTGAAAAGAGACTGACAGGAAGCACTTTATCTCTACCTTCTTACAGTTGACATTGTTGTTTATTCATTGGTGCTTCAGTTCACCACCCACAGATTATTTAGTCACTCATCACTACTCAGAAAGAGTCATCGATAAAATTGTGTTTCACTGGGGGTGACAAAACTAAAAATTCAAGTTGCTGCTTCCAGGTTTTGTCAGAAACTCCAAAATTCCAAAAACAATATTCCTGCCTCTTACTGCCTTTTTCACTTCATCCTGATGCTAAATGTCTAAAAAGCTTCCACAAAAAGACAATATTAATTCACTACACACTTTTACATCTCCATATCTTCACATCCATACAAATGGCACGTTGTTCAAGCTGTATGGGCTCAGCAGACAGTAAGTGCTGTCTTTCATCTGGATGACCCACTAAAACCACAGCAAGTCCCCTGCTTCCCATGCTTGGTTCTCTCCTGATTCCTCCTCATGCTTCCATCAAGAAAACTATTCTGAAGATCCCTCCCATCTTAATCTCCTTGTTTTTCTCTAATACTTCTCCATTCATATTGCTCCACTACCTCCATGATTTCAGGACTAAAGGAACACATAAGAAAAATGCAGATAAGAAAATTCATAGAACCGAGCTAATTACTTCAACAACTATTTTCACTTGGACTCCTCTGCAGGAGGTTTTTTTAATTTTTCTCTTTTTTTGTAAGAAGAAAAAATTGGTGGAGGAATAATATAAGCAATCAGATTTTGGAAAGCTTCCAAGAGCAAAAATGTCAGGAAATTACTGCAGATGCAGTAACCTGGGCATTTCAATCAGGAATACAAATAATAGCTAAAAATCTATTTAAACTGGCTGTTCACAACACTGATAAGAAATCATTTCCCTTTTGTTTCTTAGGCCTTTATTTGAGCAGTTGTTTGAAACGATCACCCCCTGACAGAGGCCTTCACTCAGGAAGGCAGGGCTCTATCACAAAAGGTGTGGTCAAAAGACATGGGTCATCCCTGCCTTGTCATTTCAGGTTCTTTCCCTCTTGCTCTAGCAAACTGCTTTCCCACCCCATAGGCCCATTCTGAGTGTTCCATGCCTTCTGCAGCCTCTCCCTCTCCCTCTCCTCTCTTTTTTATTTCTTCCCTTGAGAGGCAATGCAAGCCCCTCAGCACAGGCATACCCCAGGCTCTCCAGAGCCCCAAGGAGGCAAACACAGACACCTACCTGCATGTAGCATCTTGCATGATCATGACCTGTTTCTGGGCTTTTTGTTCCTGTTATTTTCTTCTTCACAAGTGGCTTTGAAAGAAAAGGTAACCCCTCTGTTAATGTTATAATGTGGATGTGTCTTTATAAACCAAACGGAATTGTTTTACCCATTAGCCTGCTTATGAGAAATTGAGAAAGCCTTAACACCAAAGCATGAACTTGGAAGCACCTTTGTCAGGATGCTGCCAGCAGTCTTAAAGCAAAAAGTCAGCTTCAGAAACTCTGGGCACTTTCACATACCATACACCAAAAAGAAAAGCTGTTTTTAAACATTCCTAGTCTCAGCAAAACTAGGCGTGCATTAAGAAATGACAGCAGCATTCAAAAATCATTTCTCCATGGCATTCCTCTAATACCAGGAACTCTTGGCTAAAGCAATTCAATTTCTAAGTGGCTTTCTCAGCAACCACTTGCCATGACACTGACGTCAGCCTTTGTCACGTCAGGGCCTGTCTGTCACAATGAGAGTTTCTCTCTTGTCACTCCAGAGTTGTTGGTGCCTTCACAACTGCTTCATTCAGGAGACTGCTTAAACAGTGCCATTATTTAAAATGTAACTCAGAAATTAATAAAAGAGAAGGTTGAACATTTCCTTCTTCAGGTGCTAGTCTCTTTTCCCATTATTCTATGATTTGAGGCTGCCAAAGAGCCCACATTATCACTGATGAAGCCAACTCCCTTCATCAAAACATCAGGCTCATCAAGGAACTTCATCAAGTATTTGAGGTTTTTACCCCTAGATACTCTGTGGAGAAGGAAAGCTTCTGCTTTTCCCTACCACTCATCCCATCTCCTGTCCCTCCTACCAAATATACCAGGGACAGACAGAAATGAAAATCCTTGGAGGCAGTTACCTTCACTTATCCCAAGCCATCTCACTTCTACTCCACTGACTCATCCAGGGCAATCACATAAATAGGAATTCTCCAGGTTTTCTGCAAGTCACATTTTATTTTCCATGCTCTTCCTTTTCACCAGCAGTTGTTGAGTGTACTAGCTAGCTCTTAGAGCCATCCTGACACATGAGATATGAGAATATAGAAAACCACAACATTCTATCAGGGATAACAGGCTTGTGAAACTGCAATTTTAAAGAAATTTTGCAAAAGGTTTTTTGCCTAATAAATCCCATGAATTACACTGTGCAGTTTTAGAGAACAAAAGGGTTTTAATCCTGTTGGAAATTAGGGAACTGCAATATGTCTCTTTTTCTGATTATAGGAAGGATATAAAACACCGAAGGTCATTTCTGAAAGGAGGAGTATATCCCTAATTTCCCAGAAGAAAAGCAGTTTGAGATATAAAAAACTTCTTGTACTGACACTAACTAAAAATATGGCAGGGAGGCAAAGCAACACCAGGGCTGTTAGCAAGCATCTCTGAAGTTCAGAAAGCAGGTGGCTAGAAGTAACAACTGGAAACAGACAGGCAATTTATTCCCATTTAGCTGTCATTTACAGGGAGAGTGAATATAAAAGAACTTAGTTATTTTTCCCATAAGATGATGTATCACTGACAACACCTAAACCTGTTACATTTAACATCATGTAACAGTGAGCCATCCTTGTGACAAGTGTCTTTAGAAACAAATCTTAAAAAAAAGTATTTAGGTTTATATTTGATTCCTGGCTCCTGTAATAAATTTAATGTTCCAAAGCCCATAGCAGTAAAATATACAGGAAAATCATAATAGCGATTATTTTAATTTTAATTTTGGCCTCTTAGTTGCATCTTGAAATAAAGGTTTCTGTTGGGAACATGCTGACTCCTATTTTAAATGTTTGTTCTAGAAATGTCATCAAAGGGACATATATTGTATTTCAACACTTTTAAAAGGTTTTAAATTTAGGAACTGATATAGCAATGACCTTAGGTTTCACCATTTGCCTTTACCAAAATGGTACTGATCATTAAGATCACCTTCGAAACAAACCAAATCAAATTATGTAACCCATGGTGTTAACATCTATGCTATTATAAAACATTAATAATGCAGTTTTGTTTTTCTGCAATGGTGCCTTTCTTCCTGTCCTTTCAAGGAGAGTACAAGGACAGCTTTACAACTGACACAGGCCCTGTCTATTGTTCTTCCTCACTTCCACCTTGTAAACTGTCAGGTCAAATTTCTTCATCTTGAAATTTATGGAACAGAAGCATATAATTAGAAAGGCTCATTTCCTAAATTAGATGGTTAGCTAACATCCTTCTCTGTATTACATAAAGGACTTCAAAAGAAAAGGTACCCAAACAAGAATTAGCTATTAAAAAAAAAAAAAAAAAAAAAAAAAAAAAAAAAAAAAAAAAAAGTGCCACTCATGCTGCAATATTTTCAGTTTGGTATTTTCTAAGAAGCTCTATGTACAATACTGTTTGCATACCCAACCCTAAATTGCATGGTATCCTCTCTAACAGAAAGGTTCCACTGCAATTCATTCCTTCATGATGAAAAAGGTGCAGAGAGGTATGAGCACTAAGGCACATGCCCACAAATGAGAGAATACCGTTGGGCAGAAATTAATGTCTAGAAATGTGGAGCAGAAGAATGTCCATTCTCTGTAAGATCTACTGATGAATGCAGGTACACCAGAAAACTAACATGGCAATGACACCTCTCCAGTAATTTAAGCAGTGCCTAAACTCAGCTTTCCCTTGGGAACTCACTGCATCACTGGTCAGAATCCTTCCAACTGAAAAGCTACAGGTTTACTTCTCCATGCTTGCCCCTAATCCTCCACATCTCCACCAAGTGGAGGGAACACCTTTCTTTGAAACATGAAGCGAATCCACTGTGCTCAGTTCCAGATATTCCAGCTTCAAGAACTTGTGTGCAAAGAAACTAGATAGCATTTAAAGGCTAAGAAGCACAAATAAGCAAATAAGAGAAAAAACTATATAATGTGATTTTCATGGCATGGATGCTACAGTTAATTTTGTCTTAGCAACAGTTTTAGCATCAACCTTTTGGGAAAATGAGTGTACATATGTACCTGCACTGCTTTGGAAGGCAATATCGGCTCAGTTGGTATTTTCCAAATCCAGTAGATAAAAAGTGAAGCACCGTATCTCTTTCTCATTATTTACATGGACATGCTTCCTGTGCATCCAGGAGGAACATTTAGATTCAGACCACTGAAAAAGTACAAGTTGTCTCCCTGTTCTGTTCTCTGCAGCACAAATCTCTCTTTTCAGCAGTTTTCTCTCCTTTGAAAGGCAATGCAATCAGATTCTGAGCAGTAGAATGGAACTACTATTTCAGGCCATGAATTGCACTATTCCTATTTAGAGGAACATCCTGTGTTCAAAAGTACTGAACAGCCAGAAACACCTATTGAAATCAATCCTAGTTAGTGCTCAGAACCAAAGCTAAGTAATAGTTAATTCTAGGGTTGTTTTTTTTTTTTTTTAAATTGAATGAAGAGTTTAATTTCAGCATTCAAAATGTTAATTCAGTATTAACCTCCAAATTTATTCACAGAGCAAATGCCTTTGCCTCCATCTTTACCAGACAGTTGCTAACACCTCCACCTGTGAGTGGAAAATCAGTAATAGCTGAAAATTAGTAACAAGCCAGTCAGAACACAGGAGGACTACTGTGCCAAACCTCCCTGCTCTGCACATCTGTAACATCTTCCACTGTTGTTCATCTTCCGTGGTGATATTCACCATCAAATACAAGCAGAAAAAACTAAAGCAAAAACAGAAGCCACCAGCCACAAAAGGTGCAGGCAGCTAACTGGGACACACGGCAGTTCTGGAAAGTGACACCTGCAATTACAAAACCTGTCTTTTCCCTGACTGAATCCTAATGGCTGATATGACCAATTTGGGGTTTTGCCATAAATCTATGACATTAAATCGGGATCCATTGACATGGAATGTGTGGTCTAATAAGGACAAATTGAACTGTGAATCCAGAATGCAGAGATAGAGACTGGCAATGTGGAACATGGACACACAGGTCCTGAGCTTTCCTTGGAACACCATATCCCTCCTCACTACCTGACAAGCCATATTTGAAACAAAGCTGGGTTGTGACAGGTCTATTTAACAGTAAATCACCAGTACTGAGAAGCTCCCACCACCTCTGCACATCCATTTTCACAACTCTTGTATTTCCTGCCACTGTTCTTTAACCATCTCTCTTCTCGTGTTCATAGCTTCATATTTGACCCGTAGCTCCCCAAAACACCATCAGCTCCTCAGAGTGGCCTCTAAAGCTTCATGTCATGGGAAACCACCCACAGCTGAATGATACCACAGCATACCCAAGCCTCGAGCCTGTCCACTCAATGGACACAGAGAGGAAGAACCTACAGTGTAATCCAAGCTGATCCCTTCATCAGAGATGTATTTCACTCCCAGTGCTCATTGCTTCCCCTCAGGTCCCCACTTTGTCAGCTGGAAGTGGTATCTGTGTACACCAGAGGAACTGTTATCTGTACCTCCAGCTCTACAGAACACCCTTCTCAGAAAGAGCAAGGAATCAGGAATCAGCCAGAAGGGGAACATGCATGACAATATGGAGGAGAATTCAGGTACTATGAAATCTCTGGATTTTTCACCACTGCACCTAAGGAAAGGCAGGAGTGCAGCCCTGCTAATACTGCATCCTCAAAAGCCTCTGGGAAGAGAGTAAATATCATGCAGCTCCTCTGGCCAGTAGATCTGGCTTTTCACTCCTTTGAATGGACTGGGATACTACAAAAGTATTCCTTCGACCTATGATGGTGGACGTACATCTGTTATTTATAAATAGTTTTTCTCTTTGCATCTTCAGTACATGTGCATCCTCTTTCAAGACTAGCAAAGCTTGACTGACAGTGGGTAAGGCCTAAGGATACATTGTGATGCACGTCTGCTGATATATTTTCCAAACCCTTAGAGCAAAGGAAAAATCCAAGCATGAAAACAAAGCACCACCATTTTCAATATAAATATTTTCTTTTTTTCTAGAGGAGATGGTAAAATAATTAGTCCTAAGCTACAGCAGCAATCTCCCATGTAAAATAAGCTCTTTAAGAAACCCTGACTTGCAGCAATAAAGAAAGGAGCTACAAAAATCCAGAAACTAACATCCTGATGTAGCAAAAAAAAAAAAAAAAAAAAACCAACCAACCAACCAAACAAAACGGAAGTGTGCTTGTGAGCTCACTAGGGGCTCTGTCACTTTGGTGCAAGTAAAGGATGATGATGTGAAGACTAGTGTCACTCAGTTCAGGACACAGTCTATTTTGACACAGCTTACATTAGGGCCAAATTCTTGTACCAGCGTGGAAAGAAGCAGAACCATTTTCCTGATGCAGCACTGCACTCATGAGGCTGGAACTGAGGCTTGCATTTCTGTAGGCACACAAGGAAACAGCAGGTGACAGTAGAGATTGTGGCACAGTTTTCCTGCTGCCATGACCTGCTCTGCTCAAGGCTGGACTCTACAGCCAGACAGAAATGTTCATTGCAACCTCACTACTCCATTCTGCCAGGAATATAAGACTGATACATAACTGCAGGCAAATTCAAGGACTTCAAGATTTTTAAGCCCTACCTGAGCCCTGGTTAACATCCCTTTATTTATTCACCATATTGTTTGGAGAAGAGAATGAGAATCAGGCTCATTTCTGGTACCTGGTAGAGCTATACCAGAGAAATAAAGCTTGGCCATAGGTAGGAATGAAAAATTAAAATAAAGGTTATGTCACTCTGTCGTTGAATCTTGCTAAAAGGACTGTCTATAACTTCAAATATAGAGTGTTCATAAATCTTCCATAGCAGAGAAGCAAACAAAGACAAGTAATAAAATATCTGCTTTTGCAAACTGAAGGATAAAATTATATAATTAATATTATATAATTAATATTATATAATTAATATTATATAATAGCTGAGTAAAAATCTGAATAACTAGGGGTTTTTAAATTTTATTCACCACCTTGTATTATGTGGAGAGTGATATGACCATTCTGTGGCAACACCATGTATATTGTATCCCTAAATATTGGGAAGAACTCTAAAGATTTCACAATTCTATATTTAAATCTAATATTTGCATAGTAGGGGCACACATCCTTCTGCAGTGGGCAAACTTTGGTTTTCCTTTAGGTTGACTCGTCCACTCTGCCCTCCCTTGCACTCTACCAGGTCAGGCAGTTGATTATCTGACGGGTACTGTGAATACTCAGAACAATTAATACTTTACACCAAGGGAACACTAGACTTCCATACTCCATTGCAAGCACAAGCAGAAGCTACATGCACTTGCCTGTAAGGTTAGGTGAAGTTAATCCTTTCTATCTTATATTTTTAATTGGGTATTCCACTATTGGTTTTTTTTTTTTTTCCAATGCTTCTTCACTTTGAAGTAGCTCTTGATATTTTGCACAAGTTTTAAGTTGATCACAAGTATTGTACTGGTGCTGAACAGAATAGCACATTTTGGCACCCTTAGAATATCACTTTCCTTTGTCTCTATTTTATTTCTCCTATATATCCTATGTCTTATTTCTTAATAACTTTTGTCTTTGTTCTTCTCATTCTTACATCTCATTTATTTTATTGCATTATTTTTCTTTCCACTTTTCTTTCTAAGTAGACTGCCAAAAAAGTTTGCAAGTACTTCAGTTTTACAATGTCCTAATACTATTTTAGGGATGCTTTAGAAAATAATCTCAACCGATGAAATTTTTTTGTGAACCTCTGTTCTCTCTGAAGGAACATTTTTATGCCCTGTCATCATAATGTTGCATAACCAGCAGTCAGAGAGCATCATGTGGACATGGATGAATTCTGCCTGCATGGGCTACGCAAAGGGCTCAGACTGACATTACAGGTCTTGTCACATGTCTTTCCCAGAGAAATGGGATATCAATAATGTCAAAACTGAAACAGTTTAAAAAAAAAAAAATCAATTGGAGAAGACCCAGATAAAAGAAAGGGCTAGAATTTATAATATATGTAGATAAAGGTGTTTTTCTTCTCATTCTGTTGCCTTACTGTGGTAAAGCCCTTCTCTTCATGGCACATTTTGACAGCTTGCCTCCCAATTTTCCCCATTCCAAACAAACCAGTAACACAAAGTAGAACTGGACCTGGCAGCCTGTTAGCTTGGCACCCAAGCAGAAACTTATAATGACAGTTATATTCAGGAGTGGAGGGAGAAGCTGGCTCTTCATAGAAACATCTCTGTTAGAAAATATATAAGAAAACATAACAGAAGAGCAACGAATGTCCTTGTCTACAGTCTAATTGGCTTAATTACACTACTGTAGGGCTGCTTTATTCTGCCACATCTACATGTCTTTTAAATACCTCCAGGGATGACCTGGATTCCCTGAGCAGTCTCTACCAATGTTTGGACAGCTTTTTCAATAAATAATTTTTTCCTGATAGCCAATCTAAAACTCCCCTGGTAAAGCTTGACGCTCACCTCACCACTTTTAACTTGGGGAAGAGACCAGCACCCACCTGGCCACAGCCTCATCTCAGGGAGTGGAAGAGATCAATAAGGTCCCCCCAACCTCCTTTCCCTCAGGCTAAACAACCCAAGCTCCCTCAGCTGCTCCTCCTCAGACGTGTGCTCCAGACCCTTTCCCAGCTCCCTTGCCCTTCCCTGGACATGCTCTAGCACTTCAATGTCCTTTTGAAGGAAGTGACCCAATACTGGATACAGCACTCAAGGTGTGGCCTCACCAGTGCCCAGCACAGGGGACAATCCCTGCCCTGCTCCTGCTGGCCACACCATTGCTGATCCAGGCCAGGATGCCATTGGCCCTCTTGGCCACCTGGTCCATGTCCAACCCCTGTTGCCCAGCCCTCCCAAATGAGTTAATGAAAAAAACTGCAGTCACTGACAGTTTGCCACTGGAGTGACAGAAAATTATTGGAAAACCCCAAATTTCTCATTTTTTAGAAGATAACAACAAATATTTCCCATTTTCTTAAATAATAACAAGTGTGAGATCTGCTTTTGCTATATTTTTTACATTATTTTCATCAGTTCCAATGAAAACACAACAAATACTGCAGTAAAGTGATTAGTCTAGGAGAAAACATCCTATTTTAGCAAAAACTACAGTAATCTTGACTTCAGTGAAAACTATCCTATTGTCCTTTCCCTCTCTTAAGGAACTCTGAGAACTCTGAACCTTTTAAAGGCTCTAAATACTGAATATATATAGATATACCTTCCTGCATCTAATATGAAGTAAGCAAGAGGACTGCATTAAAATACAATCTATTTTCTATTTCCAAAGAGGCACACAAAGGAAGACTCCATTTCAGCAATTCATAATAAAGGCAACACACAATGGGGCATATTCTCAAAACTGAACAAAGCTCTTCATCCTCTGTCTATTTTTTAAAGATACTGGATAGAAAAAAAAAAAAAAGGAATCTTAATTCTATCAGTTTCTATTACTCTCCAGCACTCATATCTTGAGAGTTAAATTCAAATACTCCTCTCAATAAAAATGTCCAAGAAACAGACCTGTTGTGGTATTTTTTCATTTCAAGATCTAGATGATTTTGCACCAACAGCATTTCCCATTCTCTACAATACATCTGCATTCTTCCAGAAGCTATCATACCAGCTTAACTTGAAACATATGGCTACTGTGAGAGAAAAATAAGTGTAATATCTTGGTTCCCTTGTTATTTCATTCCTGGGAATCCAGCAAATGGCAATATTCCATACTAGAGCATTCTTTATTCTGAAAAACTCTCTCCTGCTTTCTGTAATTCTTAAGTTTTTTCTGTGGTCTTCAGCCTGGATTCTATGGCCTGAAAAGTACCTGCTGGAATGAGCAAGAGAGGCTGAAGGAACCCTACATTTAAAGCATTTCACAAGGAGAAATTCATCATTGTAAAATAACTTCTCTCCTTCAAAATCCTTTTAGATTTCTTGTCACAATTCACATACCATTAGACAGTCTTACTGTGAGCATGGACCAAATTTAGACCCAAACTTTAAATAAATTCTGTGCAAGTGAAAAATGGCTACCTACACAGACATTGTTGGCAATTAAAGGTGACAAATTATTGCTGCAGAAAAAAGTAACTTGAGGTCAAAATCTTATCACTGTATATTTTTTTTTTTTTTTTTTTTTTTAATTTCAACAACAACAAAAAAGGCTCATGTCTACGCCTTGTCAAGATAGAAGTTATATTAAAAAAAAAAAATCCTACAATGCTAGAACAAATCTTCTAATTCTGTGACAATCAAGTTAGGTATTTTCCTTTTCAGCCAGTGTCACTTTTTCCTTTTTTTAAGCACAAAAGATAGGAAGTTGATTTTAAATGGAGCATCACTGGAAACACAGGATTTGGGGTGTCTCTTTTTCTCTGAATGTCTGAAATATAAGCTACGGTGGGACACATGCTGGTATGTTGCATCAGTAAATTATTTTGATTATGTTTAACATACTTGGAAACCGCAAAAAGTATTTATCAAGGAAATGCATCTTAATTGCAGATGTTACAGAGTTTCTAGAAAGCGTAAGGAAGATCAGTGTGGAAAAATCAAATGATGATTGACTTTTTGTAATGGCAGACAGTAACAAATACTGGGAAAACAAGTGTGAAGAACTTAAAAGGTATAGATTGCTGTGGTGGTTGATCCCACCTGGCAGCCAAGCAACCACCTAGCTGCTCACTCTCTCCATCTCCAATGGGACATGAGAAAAAATAGGAATAATGAGAACACCTATGGGTAGAAATAAAGACAGGGAAATCACTAACCAAGTACTATTGCAGGCAAAACAGTCTCACTTCAGGGACATTTAATTTATTGTCATTAAGTATAAATATTTAATTAATGATTCATATATTGGGAAAGAAACAAAAGAAAAAAAAAATCTCTCTCTTGTCTGCCACAACCTTATTCCAGACCACTTTCCTTGTCCTTTCCTGGTCTCCACTCATCATGTTACCACTGTGGGCTATACTCAGCCCCCTGGGTGATGGCCAGAGGCTGAAGGGTCAGATCACAGCAGTTCTTCTCAGTCACTCTCTTTTTCCCCCTCTTCTCTTCCCCTTCTCCTTCCCTGTCAATTGTTTCTTCTGCTCCAGCACAGGCCTTCCAGGGGCCATGGTTCCTTTGGGAGAGCACCTGCTCCAGCATGGGCTCATCGATGTGCCGCAACTCCTGTGCTGTGGGGGACCTTCTCCTGCTCTGGCCATGGTTGCCCCGTCCCCTTCTCTCGTCCCCTTCTGCCCCTGGCTGATCCAGGCTGATTGCAGAGGTGCCCCCGGGAGCTGATGGGCTCAGCTAGGGATCCCTGCAGGGCTGGGATCTGCTGTGCCGAGCACAGGGCAGCCTGGCTCCTCTGACACAGCCCATCCCAAAGCTCCCCTCTGGGAAAACCTCGGCAGCAGCCCCAAGTACAACTGCTAAGTGTCAGAAACAGACCAAAGATTTAAAGTATTTGGAAAAAGGCTTTTGTAAATGGAGGGTAGTTTTAAAACACATGCTGCATTCTAAACAATGTAAAATATTTACTTTAGCAAAATCAATGAAAGAGAAAGATCTTCTTATAAGTAATAATAATACTTGAATGAGAAAATTAAGTAGATCTTCAGTATTTTATTAATTTGCAACCAATTGCTTATGTCTTGAGTAGTGAATTTCTCTGAAAGGATCAATGAATCTGGAATTGCTTATTGTATTGATATTTAAGATGAGAATGATCAGATTTTGTTCTGAAAATAAGGCTTTTCTAACAGTTTTTAAACTTCTTAGATTTATAATGATAAAATTTGTTACTATTTCTTAGCTTTATTTTTATACTTTGTTTAATACAGATTAATAGCAGAAAAGAACTCTAGACAAATATAGTTGATGACTTTGGCCATCTGTTTCTCAAGATCTGTTTAGGAAAATTGTAAAGCTTGAGAAATTGCTTATAAAACAAATAGGTTTTTTCAGTCAGGTCTTCTTTTCCCCAGTCCCTATTTTAATTTCACCTTGCAGCTTCTAGCTTCAGCTAGAAGAGGAGGGAAATGCCTCACAAAGCTGCAGGTACCTAAGCCTGCACATCCTGGGGTGGACTGGCCACAGACCTCTAGCTCCACAGGGTACTTCTTTCAGAAGTTTGTTCCACTGGCTTCTTGTGGAGTTCAAAGCCCATCTGAGCTCCTGCTGCACACATTTATATGCACAATTTGGTGCTATTTTGGAGAAGATCGAGGGATTTTGAAATTCTTCTTGATATTCATTGAAAGTAAAACAAAGAATAGTTGTGGGACACTTTTACTGAATCGACCTAATCTTCCAGTAAATCTGATACAGTCAGACTGTACTCTGACAGTATTTGACGTGAGTTACCAAAAGCATGAAAGCAACAATGACAATACTCCAGAGTACTGCCTGAAAACAGAAATGGAAAAATTCAGGTATTGAACTAGAGCTACTTCATCTGGCAAGATAATAAACTCCAGAGAATTTCAATGGTTGGGTGATTTACAGTCTTATGAATTTCCAAATAGTTTCTCCCATAAAAACAAAGTCTTAAGAACATGCCTGCTCCTTAATTTTCCCATACACAACAAAATCTAACAATTAATCTCAATCCAAAACTACTGCAGAACATAAATCTGGAACACATTTTGGATATCAATCAGGATGCTTTTAGACACAGCAAATCCTTACACCCAAAATGTGCTTCAACAGTGCACAACTTTCTGTACAGCTTCCCAAAGGCCAGAGTACCCTACAGTAGCTGCAGGAGAGGAACCGGAGGTAGAGGCAGATCTAACACCACCTGGCATGGCATATCCAACCAGAAAACTCAGGCAAGGCCCTCCAAGAGCTTTGAAGCTAACAGAGAGGTTGACAGTCTGATCAGTGATGTGCTGGCAGAGACATACTGAGCATATGCTGGCAGGCTACAACACACATCACAGCATGTTCTTGGTTCTTTGTTGCTCAGAATCAGTGGCTCTACCTCGGCCTGGCTTGGCTAATAAAAAGGTACCAAACATTCAGAAAAATCCCTGCAGCACAGCTGGAATGAGCAGTATGTTCAAGAAAACTATCTGAACCGCATTTCTCACCCTGTTCAGCAATGGGTTCTTTGAATTTGTTACCTCGCCTACTGTCAGTGACTTCAAAACTGAAGAGCAGCTGATATGAATGGAAAAGTTATAAGTTCAAGAAGAACTGGCATCAATGCCAGATGGGAAAATGACACCATACAACTACCACAGCACTGACCAACCTCAACAGCAGTGACACGAACATATACAGCGACAAACACACATCCAGAGAGCTGAGTGATACACTACATCATGATCTGGCAGACCTGCAAAATTCCAGCTTCTTTCCACCAGTAACACCATCCTCCTTACCTTTCCTCTGCCAGGAGATCAGCTCTACCACAACTGGGAGGGCAGCAAAGTCACCAGCTCCTTCCTAAGGGCCACATCAAACAGTGAGCTCAGTCCAGCCCTCCTTACTCAAGGAACGCACATCTTTCTTACAACTGCTCTATGTGCTGGAAACACCAGAGAACATAAAATATATCTAGAGCACACACTTACGCAAGCTTGGCTTTGCTGACGTAGAAGATGATAGCATAAATCTAAAAACATTTTCAGCTTCCCTTTGAAGAGAGATTTCCTTTCTCAGCTAGCACTGTTCATTCAGTGCAGAAGAGTCACTGGGTTTAGAAACAGGATGACTCATACTTGTTTAGATGTTTATAAGTTATGTGCAGTTACGGAAGATGTTAGGAAAAAATGTCAGGAAGGCTTAAGTACTGTTCTTTGACAGTATGGTGAAGTGATAGTTAATGTATTAATTTCTGAAAGCAGCTAGTTGAGCACTAAAATCAAAGTGACTCGGCTTTTTCTGTCATTATTTTATCAGTGTACACCTCTAGCTAACAAAGATCTTTTAAATATAAATCAGAGAGTTTTATAACAGTGTGCAGTGTTTAAACACATAGAAAACATGATATGGAGTGTCTTGACATTACAGCCTCAAAAACAGCACCTCAGCCCTGACATTTTACAGCACAGACATACAACTATGGTTGATAGGACTGTAGGATTGATGTAATAATGTTTAAATAACTCAAAAGAGGGTGTTTCTTCTCCTGTCTGTATAATTAGAGCAGCATAATTTATCTACCCCACACAGTGGTAAATATTATTAAATTATTATTATATATTATAAAATTATAATTACTAATGCTTTTCGTTTCTCTATTTAACTTGGATACCAAAGGCAGAAGAAGAAAGTTGTGCCATGCCATCCACTACCAGCTGCTCTTCAACTCTGCTGCTCTGTACTCAGGGCAGTTCCAACAACTCACAGAAGGTAAGACAGAAAAATAACTTTTTATGCCATGTAGAACTGTTTGTTCTTCTTACTCACTGTAGGGTCTCACTGAGTCCTACTCCATATCTTTTCCCATCCTGTAGAAAAGGAGGTAAAGCAAAGCAAATGCGTAGCGCACCCCAAGCTAAATCTCCTGTTATCTACCCTTTATAAAACGAAGTAATGACAAACTAATCAGAGAACAATTAGTTACAATTTGCACAATTTTGTCACCATAAGTAAAAGAAACTTTTTCTCAAGATGAAAGGGACTAGAAAGCGCTATAAAAACCTCTCTTGACTTTTTCTTCTCAGGGGAATTTTTGCAAAGCTTTCTCCCAGTACTTCATGCAAAGTTCTGATTATATATTTTAATTTACTTTCTCTGTAATTAGTCTAAAAAGATGGGTCATATGAATATTTAAGCTACTTTAATTTGAGCAAATCTTCTACAGGGATACACATTATATGAATTAGAATTTGGGGCACTGAACTCAGTGTGCCAACTGGTTTAAGAAGCACTAAACACCCATGGAGGACAGGCAACTGCAAATGAGATTCTGATTCTCTCCACCCCAGAGAAACCAAGAATTCACGCATTTGCTTAAATTTAAAAAGCATTTATAGAGCAAGTTTTCAGAATAGCAATTTATGTCAAGCATAAGGATATGATCAAATGTTCACCTATCAAGCAGAAGCAATGATTTAAAGGAATTGTACTTCTGCTGCTGAGATGTGATAATTCACCACAGTGCTCTCATAAACTGTGTCAAACCAAAGTTTTGTTTCCATTGAAAAAGATCAAAACACATATCTTTCAACAGAGGGGGCAGCAACATTTTGAACAACTTTGTCTCATAAGGAAACAATTTTCTAAGAGCAAGGCTTCCTGGCTGGATACCAACCTAGCTGGCAGTTAATAGCTGTTGTTACACAGCTCCCAATGCACAAAGAGCTGAGTGCCTCCTTCCACTTGCACTTGGATCATCTGCCCTACAAGCGAAGTAAAGCTTTGCCAGATTGATTGGTTTTCCTAAACACCACACCAGCAGTGAAGGCAGCAGAGGCACATGCTCCCACAACACCGATCATATTTAGGATCGAGAGACAGGATTAAGAATTTTCCCTAATTCACTGTCTTGAGAATTACACACAGAAATCACTTAGCCTTGCTCTGAATTGCAAATACACCGAAGAGCTGCATGACAAGCAATATATCCACCTTTTAAAACAACTATATTGCGATGGCAGTGTTTGCTCATTGCATAGCACAGCCAGAAGTCAGGACTTCCTCAGAGGTTTTAGATTTCTTTTTTTTCTCAAGAGTATTTCATTACTAAAGCAAGATGAGTGCTGTTAATATTCTAAGAATTTACAATCTTCTGTTATTGTGTTTGAGCATGAAATAATGATATTACTGACAATTTTATTAAATATTTCCATTATGATCCTGACCTCAAATATTGGTGATATATTTTTCCTTGATGACATGATGATGTCATCACTGTAAATAGTGGAACATGCTGTTTTATTGCACTTCTTGTTCTTCTTTAATAAAATACACTCATCTAACACTGTACTAATGAAGTTTTTTTTTGGTATTTTACAATTTTAACCTTTAAAATATTATCAAAACCACATGTTCAAAAATGCTGCAAATCTAGAATCCAACAGCAAGTCTTATTACCCCAAAATTTCTCAATTTAATTCTTTCAAATGGAACTGTTAATTCCACAAGTCTATTGACATCTGAAATCAAGGAATTTCAAATTAAGTGTCCATTTTAATAAACAGACACCAGTCTGTCAGTACTATTGACAACTGTCAAAAGTAAAGGATTTGTATGTGCTAAATTGAGCTAAATTGAGTCAAATGATGGCTGACTGAAAAAAACAATCTTAGAAAGATGAAAACAACAAAGAAAAAATTGCAGGAAGATTTCTTGTGCCTGGAATAGCAGAGGAACAATTCCTTCCAACTACTTACTACTAATAAAAATGTCGATGAGTCTGGAGAACTGAAAAAATTTCCAAAATTTCCAAAATCCAAAATGAAATCTAGTCTAAAATTAAAACCTAACTTAAAAATGAAAATATAAACCAGGGCTTGCAGTATTTTACATTTAACAGGCGTTATATTTAACAGACTTTGCATTTCTATTGATATCTACTTCTACCTTATGTGTAGCATTAATATGAATATAATATTGATACTGCTATTAAATCCTTTGCTTATAGCTGTATTTTCTGGAACTGTTTTGTAAGCAGTATTACAGAGGAGTATTTCTCCTTATTACCCAGCCATAAGATGAGCTACTTTTAGATTGGACAAACTAGTAATTTGCTGGTATACACCACATTATAGTCATGCCTTCTATAATTAGGTCAGTTGTCAGGTCTTCCACCCATTCTCATTTTAGATTCCTTGTAAATTATGACAGGTATTTTTGTTCCCATGCATGGAGTCCAGTGACACTGTCTTTTTACTGTTACACATAGAGGGGTTTCATGCTCTGCAACAGATGTGGTGCAACTAATACATTTCTATTGCTTAGTACTTTAAAAATACAATATTCATCAGATTTTATAAAGATCAACACTTATCTGCCATTTAGAAAGCCTCATCATCAGTAATGGTTATAAGGCAAGGAAGAGAGATCCCACCTTATACTTACAACTGACATCCAAGACAGATTTAACATGAAAATGCAATTTGGAAAAGCCTTTGCTTGAGCAAGTTCCTGTCTGATGTCCAGGTTACACAGGTCCAACCAAGCTTAGGCTTGGCTGTGGGCTCTGTGCAAGCTTCAGAAGAGCAGCAGGAGCAGATCTGAGCAGCACAGCTACAGATTATGGAATCACAGAACCATTCTGGTTGGTCTTCGAGTCCAACTGTTTGTTACCCCAGCACTGCCAGGTCCACCACTAAACCATGTCCAAGTGCCACTATAACATGCTTTTTTAAAATACCTCCAGCAATGGTGACTCACTGGAGGTGACTTCACGCACTTCCCTGGCCAGCCTGCTCCAATGTTTAACTCTTGTGAAATTTTTTTTCCAGTATCCCAACTCCCCTGATGCAGCTTGAGACCATTTCCTTTTGTGCTATTGCTTGTTTCTTTGGAGAAGAGACCGACCCCCACGTTGCTACACCCTCCTTTCAGGTAGTTGTAGAGAGTCATAAGGTCTCTCCTGCCCCTCCTTTTCTCCTTCTCCCCAGATGCTCCTCATAAGGCTGGTGAATAAACAGAGCCTGGCCACAACCACCTCTGCTCAGACAGCAATATTTTTCTGTGGTGACCACATGATATGAGAGACACTCAAGAGATACGATGGCAAGGCTTTTTTCTACATCACAAGCCTGTGGTGTTGGGATGTGGGATTTGCAAAGATTTCTCTTGAAGGCTGCATTCACACAGAGTTCAGGACATGGAGTGTGATGTTTTGCAAGCCATCTCTTGAGCCATATCACTGATGATGGCACAGATAAATGGCAGAGACATCCTCAGCTAATAGAGATCATGGGACAGAAATCTATGGATATGCCAAGAGGTAAAGCAGTTGAGCACTCCCCCCCTTTGGACTCAACTCAACCTTCAGATTGTTCAGGATCATGTTTCCTTTCTATCCCCTCCTGGACACACAGGCAACTCTCAGTTACAGCTCCTTCAGAAAACAAGTCTACCACAATCTTTCTTGCACAGAGCTGGAAGTTCATACCGTGTCTTGTTTGCTGAGGCACTTCTTCAACCTGTGCAAAGCACAGACATGCAGATCAGTTTGCATATTTCTCTGTCTCTTTTCACAGACTGTCTCACACTAACATGCTCCTCACCATCTCAAGGCTATAAAAAGAGCTGCGAGGCACTAGCAGCAGGCAGCCAGTCCTGCAGCACATTCTGGCAACCATGAAACAGATGTGGCTTCTGAAAATGTGTGCCTGCTTTAGATCCTGAGCTTTGGGGAGCTTTGTGTATCAGAGAGCACATGGAATAAGAATTAATTAATTTCTCATTAAAAGTTTTAATGACAAAATAGATTGTGCTCACTCTCCTAATAGAGCTGGGAATTTATCCTTGTCTCCAACCTGTAGTTTCCCTTCTGGTAACGTTCTGTGCTTGTTTCACACAGTGAAGTGCTTGGTAAAGTCAGCCTTGTTCAGAAGGATAAATCCAGAACAACAGAATAGATGTCCAGCTCCTAAATAACTGTTTCATCTGCTTTGTTTCACCTTCTGCTTTGCTGGCAGTTGAGTTCACACAGTCTATTTTTCAGTGACTAGGTGGGGCTCAGACTTTGGACAGTTTTACTGTTCTTGTCATGAGTTATTTAAGCACTTCATAGAAAGGGCGAAAAGAAACAAAGAAATAACTGGACACAGAGTGGGAAGCTATGTCCTTTGCATGTGCCTCTGATATTGGTTGACAGAGTCAGTCCAGGATGATAGAGGACACAGGAACAGCAGCCACTGTACATGACCTGCGTCTTCCCTTTTCGTCACAGTGCTTGCATTACTTCACAGTTCAGCCTTCAAGCTCACTCATTTGCTGGGCTGCTTCTGTACAGGGTGTTTACACAGACACTGAATCTTAGCATTTCGTGTTTAAGATGCGCTGTGACCCCTTTGAGAGATGTGTTTAGACTTTTCATGACAAATGCAGAGGTTTGGGATTAGTATAAAAACCTACCTCTGTTTTACAAAGGCACGTGAAATTGTTTTCTTACACAAACAATGTATGCAGATAAAACGCAGCAGATTTTTCCAACATTTTGTTTGTTGGGCACTAACATATGGACTCCTACACTCAAAATAATCAATCTCTTACTATAAATTGGGCAAAATATGGGGAAAAAAAGATTCAGCTTTAGCTGATTCTAGTTTTCTATCTTTTCTCTTTGCAGTTAAATTAATTAATTTAATGTAGTTAAAATAAAGAAAAAAATGGAAGACAGTCATGAAAATTTTCATAGCCTACCACTGCAAAACTTCTACAAATGTAAACATTCACCTCACTAGTAAGAACTGTAAATGAATATTTGTGTTAAAAACTTCTTTCACGCTAGTAATCTGAATGTGTATGAACAAAAGTAACGCAGAAGCTATTCAGATATATAAACTAAGCAAAATTCTACAAAAATATCATTACATACAATATGCATACAGACTTTAAAGTGCTAAAGAAGACAACACTGAACATCTAAGTACTTCTGAGCTTTTCTCTCCCCCAGGGACTGATCCAAAACCTGCTGACATTCAGCTCTATTGAGCAGAGTTGATTTTAAGTGGCCTGACCCAGAGAACAGCTTGGGTTAGACAATCTCTGACACACCAAGGAAACTGCCCCTCTGGAAATCAAAAGATTAAGAGCCATCTCACTTTTCTCTTGGCTCTCTTCTGTAGTTGTACAACCAAAACCTCTGGCAGTTATGTATTAGAAATAATGCTATTTTTAAAATACCTCTTCAGACCTAGCATTTTTCTGTAATTTTGAAAAAGTTCTAATTAAAAACAAGAAAAAAAAAAAGTAAATCAGAGGAGGTATCAGTTTAAAACAGCAATATTTTCAGTGCCTCAAAAGAAGAGCAAAAATATGCCATGAAAACAATTCTTCAGAACCACACTATGCTATTTTACATCTTAATGCACTTTTCAGTACCAGTACTTTTCCTTCTCTCCACATTAAATCCAAGGCTAACTGGCCTTAGTAATTTTAGGAAAAAAAAATTCTTCAATTCCTGTAGTGGTGCAAGAGTTGTTTTATTAAGTTATTTTTGTAAGTTTTATAAGAAATTTTTTGTAATGGTTCATTCCACTGTGCCCTCCGTTTTCTGTAATGGTTTTCCCCCCTATGAGTTGGTTATATAACCAGACGTTATATGCCAATCATTCCTCCCCTGCACCTGTCCCTGTCAATCCCCCCTCTCTCCTCTTAGTCGCCCTGTCTGTCACTTCGGGACCCTTCCCTGGATTCTGGAAAGATCCAGGAGAGGTGTCGAGTGATAGGCTGGTGCCCGGGGAATCCCCTTCTCCTGTCTTGTGATTCGTTCGTTGTTCAGAAGTTAACACCCAGTGTTACACTCCCTGTTCCCTTATTGGCTTGTCGGGGCTTTCCACGGCATTCAGGTGGTTTTAGAGTCTTTTTGCCCTCTGCAAAGCTCTGAGCCAAACGGATGAAAGAGATGGAGTCTTTGAGCTCTGATTTTCAAGGTTGCATACTTCGTTTATTGTTTCTTATCTTACAATTTTCTCAGTGTCCAACAGATGTTTGCCGCGGCTTGGACTTCTGACGACTCCTCCCGAGCTGGGTTGTCCTTATCTTTTATACTAATTGCTACGTATTTTATATTTACTATTTCTTACCAATGTCTATCACTATTACTAAAAAGGTCATCTTTACTCTGACCCAATCCTCACTAACTACTTTGTGCCACGTCACTGCAGAAATGGAGTGAGGGAAGGAGAAATGAAGAAGAAGGAGACAACACCCCAAATTCTCCATCTTGTCCCCATTCACTTCAATGCTATAAACCTAAATATACTGTTTTTTCCACCCTGTGATATACTAAACTACAATCTTTCACACTCTTGTGGCCTGCAATGCTTCCTGCAGTGCAAGAAGCCTTTCCCATGGACTGAAATCAAAGCCAGTGTCTCACTGAGCTCTGGGCTGGGGTCCCAGACCCCCGTGCCCAGGTCTCTGACCCTCCAGGACAACCAAAGGAAAGCCCTGGACTCCAACATTGGCTGACCCATTGTTGCCACCTCTGGATCCTCCCCCGTTTATAAGTCTCTGCTCAGGTTTGATCTCGGCTCTCTCTGGGCAGCAGTGGTCTGAGGTGGGGATCCTTGCCAGACTCCCCTTTAATAAACCAGCTTTTACCCTGCTCACAAGAGAGTCAACCCTTTTTCCGTCGCCGCAGTCGTTACGCCATCAGGTCCACCCGCCATTGTGGGGAACCAAAAACCCACCGGGAGGAGGTTAGTCGCCCTGCCTGTAACCCCGACCGATCCACGTTGCTGCAGTGCAAAACTGAGCTAGCCTGTGGTCAACGCCTGCCAGGCGTGAGGGACACTGCGACAAATTCCCATGATATCTGGCACATGGTGAGCACTGGTAATTTCAAACAGTTGTAATGTGCTCACAAGAGCACATAACACCTGCTTTACTGTTTGCTACTTTCTCTGCAGGATACAATTTTCAAAGAAAACCTATTAAAATGTTTAGGAAACAAGATGCTGAACAAAAGTAACTTATAGCATTATGAAACCACATAAAAATTACCAATCCTGATGTAAAAGATATTACAAACAGCTACTGCAAGTCTCCTTGAAATTGTGTCAAATCATTTTAAAAGATCTATGCCTTATTTGATTGCAAATTAAACACAAAGCAACTACAGGTAAAAGCTCTTGGATACTCCATATATACCCACAGTTCCTGAATACCAAGAATCCTGATTTTCATGCACATCTCATAACAGCACAGTTATACACCTTACTGACTGTGAGAGAAAGGGCAATATGCACTTTACACAGTTCACTTGCAAAATGTTTAAATACACTGACATCTTCAACAGAATTGGCATTTCCAAGCATTAATGTTGAAAAGCACAGTTACTGGCTTTGTTTGTTATTCTAACATCCAACATCCAACAGCATGCAAATAGGTATTAGCTACTACATTTCTATCTTTGAGCAAGCACATGCAGCTGAGCAGTTAAAACTCCAACAGCAGATTCCCATCTTCTCCACCAGGAAGTCACTGTAAATCATGGTGTCAGAGTCCAAGCAGCAATCCTGTGTTCCACATCTCAATCAGTGCACAGGCTCATCAATATTACATGGACTCTCCTAGCTGCATGCAGAGCCTTAGAAAGGCAGCCAGGCACAGCTCAGGTAAGCAGGTATGTTTGCAATAGCAGAACAAATGGGAAAGGGAAAATATTTTTGTTTTTGTTTTGTTTTTTTTCTGTTTGTTTGTGTGTTTTGGGGTTTGGTGTTTTTTTTTGTTTGTTTGTTTTGTTTTGTTTTGTTTTGTGGGGGGGTGTTGTTGTTGTTGTTGTTTTTTCACTTTCCATTAAATACACACCATAATGTAACATCAGCCTAAGAAACTCTTTTCTCTTTGTCAATCCTATTCCCAAGAGTAGCCAAGAATTGGAAATTGCAGAGAGAACATAAGAAAAATGGCAAACACACTATTCCTCTGTATTTATCCTGCAGAAAATTGGTGGCTTAAGAACTTGTTGAATGGATCAAAGAGATTATATCTGGACCACTGTGTTTAATCCTTTTTCCAACCTACTTGTGCTTTTGGTCCCTGCAAGAACCTGTGGCAATTTACTTTGGTCTAGGTGAAAAATAAGTTCCTTTGTTTCTGTGTCTGGTATCCCATTCCTGGGCCTGGGAACATGTTTTGCAGAAACAACACTGTTTTCTAAGACAAACACCACAACATATCAGCATGCTGATCACCCCCCCCCGCCCCCCCTTCCCCTTTTCAACACTTGGCTGTCACCAGGATGAGATGACCCCGTTCTAGAAGAGATCAGCCTCCTGTCAGCAATACAAGACCATTTACCCACCAAGCACTGCCAGCCAAGGTTGTGGGGACACCCACTAGGAAATAGGGAAGGGTACCAGCATGTGAGATATTGGTCATAAAATCCAACAGCTGCAAGTTCTAAGTGGGATACAGACTGGAACTGCTGCTGGACAGGAAAACCTGTGATACCTGGGGGTCTGGAGGATCCCTGCTATTCCCTGCTTCCTCTGAGACTTAGTGACTCCTGTTACTTTAGGTAAAGTATTTAGGTTACTTTTAGGTAAAGTCTGAGCCTAGACTGTGGTTATTGTATCTATCACACGGAGATTATTAAGGGTTTGGCCCGAACTGTAGCCGGTCCAAGTAATGAAAAGCCCTAGAAAGTAAGAAAGCTACACTAATTACTAGAATTTCTGCTTAACTGAAAGCTATGATAATTGGTAAGGATATTCTGCAAGCTATGCTAAGAGCAGCTAAGCTGCACTAACTGCTAGAAATAGTAGATAAGAATAACCTACACTGATTATTAAAATTTGAATGCCATAATAAGGCTCTAATTATAACAACACTGTGTGTGTGGCCAATCCTTATGCTGCTAAGGATCCCTAAAAGAACCTGCATGTTGCTGGGCAAGAATTTCAAACCCACGGACAGCTGAATGTAATGGATGCTGTACAGACACTCTATGTGTGTGTGTGTACATATACACATACACATACACATACACATACACATACATATACATATACATACACTCAAACCAGAGCTCCTGCATACTTTCTTCTTCAGTGGAGGTCATGCCACACCTCTGAGCAGCTTTGCCTCCCTGCTCTGCCAGTTCTTGGTAAAAATTTATTAAACAAAAAACCACCCTAAATAATGCCAAAATTTTGCTACATACAGCAACCATACATTCCCATTGGTAAGCACATGCTGAAGCAAATGTGAAAAACTGCTTGCAAGTTTTCCACACAAGTACAGACAGCTGAAGATGGCCATGCAGCTAAATTCAGGTTTGTGTCTCTGCTGAATTCTTGTTGTACTTGAAACAGGGGGAAATACCCCAAATACAAACAAATAAACAAAACAACAGAAAATTGAAATAGGTAATTTTACTTTATTTGTTATAATACTTCCATATGTGGTTTTCTATATATAGGGCAACAGTGCTAGGATATTCCTTATTCAAAGTAAGCATGATGAATTATAGAAATACAAATGAATTGAGTATTTTGAACACAAAGCTGCCTTGGGGAAGCATAATTTGAAAGAAATATGTTAACTCTGAGCTGCACACTCAAATCATACCAGTTCCAGCACTGGTAATAATTATGCATTCTGGAGCCTGCAGTGCTCAGGCAGAAACCTGGGGCAGACCTGTCTGTCTGCTGGTTAGCAACCTACCACAGCTCAGCTTACACAGTATGAGAGTGACCAAAGGCATATGTTTCGTGCTTGAAAGAGGCATTTCTGTCACCATGGATTGTGAATCGCCCTTTCCAGGACACAGTACAGTGCTTGGGCCTCTAAACAGGTGTACAAATTGCTTACTTCCCAAGAGAAATATGACCTGCCATTAACACAATACAAAATCTTTTGTGAACTCTCAGGTTGCATCACCACCTTTCTCTTCTGCAGCCACTAAGAAAGATGGATCTGTCTTATTTTGAAGCCTAACTCAACATGCAGTCCTCCACTATATCTAAGTAGGTGAGCCAAGGAAACTTGGAAGCTTCACTGGTTGGAGTCTGAGCTGTATAGCAGTGACCTCACTCAGATTCTGGTTATTTGAGAAGGAGACAAAGATGTGGGTGAGAAGGGTCCTCATTTGAGACAGTGAAGAGCTCAGAAGCATTAGACAGGCACCACTCAATCTAGAAATGGCCATAAGGCACAGTGTCATGTTTGCCAATAAAGGCTAAAATCTGTACTTCTGGGAGCCAACAGATTCTGTTGGTTCCCTGCCAGACTTTGTTACTGACCTACCCCAAAGAAATACATGCCACATGAATTTTAAAATTAATTTTCAAACAAACCAAGCACTTCTGGACAAAAGTGAGTTAAACAGTTCTAGTCACATGTAAGGGAGGACAGTTTGCAAAAAAGGTCCTTGAACCCTAGGACAGGCTCCATTTTGCTGCAGGGACAATATATCCCAAAATATGCCAAATGCAGGCATCTCCAGGCTCAGATTACACTCTTGACCATTTGAGAAGTATCAGCTCCTTAGATCTTGCAAAGAGATGTAATTCATATGAAGTGATAGAATTAGCCTTCAAAAGATCATCCTGAAATTTGAGAAAAAACAAGGCACACAGAAAACGTCTTGCATGCAAAAACAAACAAACAAACAAACAAACAAAAACCCCTTTCTTCCTTCAAAACTATCTGTCTTAAGGGAGAGGTGCCTCAGACTCTGGCCACTTGACAAAGTAATATTATACCAAGTTCCTGTTTCTTTCATCACAGTTTTCCACTTTTCTGGCTTGATATTACTTAATTCAAATAGTCCTGTTCAAGACACTAAAAAGAAAACTGAAAAGGTAAATAACCAACAGGAATGAGCAAGACACTAGCACTGCCTGAGGCACTTCTGCTGAGAGGCAGCTAATTAGCTTAAAGATGCCCAGATGAACACAGCAAAGGAACCACTAAGTCCCCCAGGTAAAAGATCTGGAAGTTGTAAGATAGTAAGAGGTCAGACCTATCATTTTAACAGCACAAATTCCAAGAAATAAAACTTGAATCAATGATTCAGCAACAGAAAATCTTTTTACAAATACTTATCTGAAAATTAAATTTCAGCCTAAAATTGTGGTCACACCAAAAATCTTTATGCAAAAACTTGTCTGAAGTTTCAGTCTAAAATTACAGTTACACTGAGAATTTAATTATGTTAATATTATGTGACTTAGGAACTTCAGATTCATGCACCTTTTGATTTTTGGAGGCAGAGTGGGACAGGAGGAAAAAACTATAGAGCTACATCACCATCCTTTTAAAAAGTAAGCAAAAAAGTACAACTAAAAAAAACCCCCACAGATTAAAGGAGGAATAAATAAGGAAAACATTGTAACCACTGTCAACTGAACAACTCCTTCATTTCTAAAGGGCAGGAATTCTGAGAGGTGCACAGAATCTATCAAGGACTTGGCATTGCAGACAAGTTTGCATGAATCATGCTTAGCTGCTGATGGAAGTACAACAGTATAAAGCTCCAACATATGCCAGGAAGACCTTGGAAGCAGAGAGCCCATCAGTTTCACATCATGGTCAGCCTTGTTGTTCTATCTCCCCAAGTGTCACTGAGATCTAATTTTTCACCAGCCTAACATTTCTAACAGTTCCTAACTTTTGTAGTGGCCCCTGGGACCTGCTCAGAACAGCCCAAGGAAAACAAGAAAAGAGGGCCCTTCAGGCTGCTGCTGCTAAGAAGCTGTAAGATGTGTTACAGCCCTGTACAGAACACTTCACATCTGTCAAAGCATATCCAGACAGCTTAACTTGCAGGATCACACTGTGTTCCCTGCTGCTCTTATATTGCATACCAAAACAGAGTCACTGACACGAGCAGGGCATGCCACCCTTTCTTACATACATAATGCAGCACCTTGCCAGATCAGGCATGACAGCTGCCTCCATCTGCTGGGAAGGGGCAATTTTATCATGGCATGTTTTGTCTGTGCTCTTCTGCCTATTGATAGCAGTCTCAGGAGAAAAGAGCATCACCAGCAGTGCTTGGCAGAGTTCTGCAGGGATACTGCCACGCTCCCTTCAGACCAAGCAGGAGCCCTCTGGCCAAAGCAGCCATGAAGGATTACGTGGCCATGAAAAGGTTCAAGAGAAACAAGTTCACACTCCCTGAACAAGGCTGAGGATGGCAAGCCCTGTTAGGCAGGGGTGCATATCTGTGGGGTCAGGTCTGCAGCCAGCTCTCCCTCTCACTCCTCCCAAAGCAGAGCACAAGTCAGAGGTTACTGGGGACAATCACAGGAGAGTGGCTGCAGAAAAGCTTGAATGATCAGAGACTCTTGCACAGGAGGCCTGGGGGACGCACAGCTCCCTGAAATGTGGGTCAGCACTTGCAGAAGGATCCCAGTGGGCACTTTCTAGGCTGGGTGTCCTTTCAAGAATGCTGCTGCAGCATGGACATTTCTGATTAATTTCAAGGCAGCATTAAAGGGCCTTGGGTGTAAAAGGTATCACAGAGTATAACAACACAACAGACATCTCTTCCCTGCAACACACTTTCATAATATTTTCATATTGTTTGCATGCTCTTAGGTGATGGCATGTGAATGAAGATATTTTGCACTGATTTTGCTAAAGAACTGTGCCATTGGATTAACAGCAACAATATCAAAGTAATTAACCTTAAATAGATTTTTATCACAAATTTGTTGATTAAAGTTGTTAGGGGATTAGACACAAGTTTAGGTCATTTAGGGAAAAAAATCTTAATTTCGGTTTAGAAAAAAGTTCAGGTAAAAAATTTCTTTCACTTCAGGAATGTTGGAAAATTTTGGGTCAGGCTGTTATTAAAGTAATTTTCTTTCCTTCATCATCTCACCATCTCAAAAGGGTAAAAGCTAATATATTGCTGGAGATAACATATGTTGGAAAGCCCCACATTCTTTGTAAATAGCATATGGTTTTAGACTGTACAAGCACCAGGTCTTTACTGTGGGGATTCACATCCTTATCAAGATAACTAGTTTTAATTATTGCATCGTGTATGGGGTTTTTTTTCTTATATTCCAGGAAGCACATCAGTGTATATTTCAGTCTCTGTGAACATGTTCAAATGTTAGAAAATAAAATCATAGTATCATTTAAGTTGGAAAAGACTTTTAAGATCATCGAGTCCCACTGTGAACATAACACTGGAAAATCCATCCCTAAACTATGTCCCTAAATGTCGTATTTATACGTGAAGAGATAGTCACAGCACTTGCCTATTGATTAGCTTGACTTTACCTGCCTGAGGTTTATTTAATCTCTCTGCTGATGAGAGGGGAGTCAAGGGAAAATTTGTCAGCAAAATGCGATGCGAATGAATACAACTCTGTGTGCCAAACACTGTGCAGTTCTCTGAATTCAGGCAGAGAGTTCATTTGAGCAGAAACTGTGCATTGGGGATTAGGCTGCTTTTGTTAGAAATGCTCACAAAGCAGAACTGTCCTCAAATGACAACAAAATTGAAATTAGGAACTGCAAGAAGATCAAACATCTGTATCTGAAGAAATAGCTAATAATATTGTTTATATTCTTCTTGATTTTAAGTCTAATATATAACACGGATTTTCCTTTACCAGAAAGAGACACTGAGTAAAAACTTCAAGGGCAGAGGAAGCTAGACATACATAAAAGGAAAACATCCATAATAAAACAAAGCAGGAACTCTTTTAATAAAATTAGCAATCTAGAGCTACTGTGCAATGTATGTTCTGTGCATATATGTGCTGATGTGCATATATGTCTGTTTTCCTAATGCCTCCACTGATTATATAGAAAGCATAGGCAGGAAAACAAAAAACAAAGAGCAAATGGAGGACAAGGGATGATCTTTTTCAGTTTGACACCTTAAGTGTAACAGGATTTGGGAAAATAAATCCTAGTTTTGATGCTGCATGAAGTTTTCTGAACAGCATAATTTCTTCTAAATGCTCAGTTAAGTACAGCAGATATTTATTTTGTTTAATCCCAGTTACAAATTATTGTTTAGGTTCCTGCAAGGATTGTAAGGCAAAATATTTTTGCACACTATAGCTATAAGGAAAAAAAAAAGTAACAACAAATATTAGTAACTGAGAAATTTCTTACAATTTTTCTTCCTGTAACGCTGGAAGTATAAAATACAATAGAGTCTCTGTCTCATTACATATCTTAGATCAAGTCAAACCAATGGCATGGGAATTATTTGTCCATAGTGACTGTGAGTTCCCATTGCTTGATATGCAGATCAGCTCTCAGGCACTGGCATAACGAGCTGTGTTGCTGTGTTTTCACTGGACAAGGTGTTAGTATGTATTAATCAGTTCTTGAGGCAAGTTAAACAATGGGCCATGAAACACTGGAGCTTACTTACAACCAATGGGCCAAAGTCACAAAGAGGTTTCTAAAGCTGTCCCTATATGAGCTATCAAAATAAACATAACAAGCACCAAGAAGAACACAGAGGTTTTGAGGCTTTTTCTTCATTCTGAAAAACTAAAATTGTTCAACGCTTGTATTGTAAACAGAGGTTAAAGTATTAGTGCTGAGTCTGGTCTGTTGAGTACAAAAAGTGATGTTAGACATGCATTTTTGTTTGACTTTTAAATCATAGAGATACACTCTAAACTTTTTGTTTTAAAATTTGGTCTCTTTGGCACCTGATGTTTGTATGTGATAGCCTTAGGCTGTCTGTCAAGTGCCAGCCCTACTGCTCTCATTCCTCCTCCTCAGCAAGATAGAGGGAGAAAATAAGATGGAACTGTTCATGGGTCAAGATAAGAACAGGGAGATAACTCACCAATTACCATCACAAGCAAAACAGACTCGACCTGAGGAAATTAATTTTATTACAGATTAATAACAAAGCAGGATGGTGACAAATAAAACACAAAACCAAAACCACCCTCACCAGCCCTCCTCCTTCCCAGGCTCAAATTCACTCCTGATTCTTCCATTTCCTCCATTTTTATTATTTTTTTTCCTTTCTTAAATATTTTACCCCAGAGGCACCACCACATTGTTGATGAGCTCTGCTGTGCCTTGCAGTAGGTCCTGAGAGAGGCCACTCCACAACCCTGACCGACAGCCACTACACACTGACTTGGTGGTTGAAGACACACAAAAACCTGCTTCTTTGGATCTTATTTACAACTTTTAAGGGAGAATTGTAAAATCATGTTAATTCACATCTCCTCTAAGTTACTTTCAAGTAACTTTAGATACATCCAAAGATCTCCAGAGAGGTCTATGAAACAGAAGTCACAAAGGCAGGCCTGGCTCACCCACCCTTACATGGTTTTTTGGTGCAAACATCGCATTTTTCAGAGAGGAGAAAAGCCTTATAAGATATCTGTGACACAAAGTGGCTATTCAGAGGAAGGAAGGAGGAAAGCAGTGCCTCAGGAGGAGAAAGAGAAACATTTTTGCATTACTAATATTCTACTTTCTGTTGGAGGAGGGATGAGCAAAACCATCCTGGATCACAGTTACTGAAACAGAGATGTGAGGGCTGTAATATCACAGCATGTGGGTTTGGGTGGTTAAAAACCTAAACCACTTTGTGAGGTTTATTAACAACACTGCAGTTTCACAAGAGGAGTTGTCCTCTGCAAGTCCCGAG
This sequence comes from Hirundo rustica, assembly GCF_015227805.2. NCBI lineage: Eukaryota > Metazoa > Chordata > Aves > Passeriformes > Hirundinidae > Hirundo > Hirundo rustica. Next base: position 18,832,492 of record NC_053450.1, read on the forward strand.
TAAAAGCATCTGATAGTCTTTCCAGGATATTCATCTTTCATTGGGCTCTCAAAGTACACTGCTGATAGTTTTCCATACAAGCTAGGAGTTTGGTCTGGGTTGCAAGGGACCTTTAATTCTCATCTAGTCAATATCCCTGTAATGAGCAGGACATCTTCAACCAGATCAAGTTGCTCAGCGCCTTGTCTGACCTCACCTTGAATGTTTCTAGGGATCTACCACCTCTCTGGGTACGTGTAATAGTCTACTTCAACTTTCATAAAAAGTTAATTACCTTCTGTATTCAGAATAGCTTCAGTAAATACATATATTTTCTCTCTAAGAAAAGAGAATATGTAACATTTTCACACAATCAAAAACATCTTTAATTAATTGCAACCTATGGAAATCTTATTTATTTTCAAGAGACCTATGATAATTAAACATTACTTTGTGATATCCATGCTACATATTCAAAAACACAAAGTCGGGTGTTTTTTTTTTTTTTCCAGTTTCAAAGTAGAGGGTTTTTTGCCCAGCACTTATGCAAATTTGAAGACAGTCCAGTCACATCCAAAGATGTAAAAAGTCCAGAAGTCAGTCTCTAGTCTGTGCTGCTATGTCCTCCGTGGCTCTACAAGAGCCGCTCGGAGCTGGAGCAGAGCGCAGCATCCTTTACAACCCAACGCCAGGGATGCGGCGGGCAGGGACAGCAGCGAGGGCTGGGCTTGGCTCAGCCTGTGGACCGGCAAGCACCTAGGGAACAAGTCACACCGCTGCCTAGAGGAACTATTTAATTTACGCGCTGCTTCACTGCAGAGGGTCCCATAACCTTGTGCAAGGATCCCGGCTCTGCAGGATTCCATCGCCCGCCGCGGTGGGAGAGAGGGGGAGGGACCCTGGCGCACCCAGCGCCTCCCGCGGAGGGTGAGGAGGGACGTGTGGAAGCACAGCTACGTGCGGCTCTCAGAGCGTTCTGTACAGCCGGGAGGGCACGGCACGGGGACCGAGAGCGGCTCTGCGATCGCCCCCGGCACGAACAGCGCCGGGCTGGCGGCAGCAGCGGCACTGCGGGCGGGATCGGCCGAAGGGCGCGGAGGGTGGATCCGCCCGTGCCCCACACACGGGCAATATCCCCTGCTAAAGAACGCACCGTGTCACTCTGGGTTGGGTTTAGCCCCGAATGCCAAAACCAATGTTAGTTTCACACACAGAGCGCTCCTCAGAGTGCGGAATGCTGTGGAATCCCCAGCGCAGGAGCACATTGACCTGTTGGAGGGAGTCCAGAGGAGGCCACAAAGATGATTAGAGGTATGGAGCACCTCTGCTATGGAGAAAGGCTGAGAGAACTGGAATTGTTCAGTATGGCAAAGGAAAGGCTTCAGGAAGCACCTAATTGCAGACTTCCCATTCCTAAAAGGAGCCTATAAGAAAGTTGGACTTTTGACAAAATCACAGCATCATAGAATCATAGAATGGGTCGGTTTGTGTTGGAAGGGACCTTAAAGATCATCAGGCTTTAACCCCCCTGCCATGGAGAGCTGGAACCCATCCTGTGCTAGGTGTCCCAGAGTTGGGTGCAGTACTCCAGGTGGGGCCTCATGAGGGATCTTGAGACCAGCTTTTAAATAAGCTGACCAATATACTAAATAAGTTTTTTCATTCATGTATCACCTGGCACTTTCGAACAAGCAGTGTGAAATATGTCACTACAACATTATTAAAGCAGCAGTGTAGTTTTTAGTGGACAAGCCCTAGCCTATTGGAACTGAATCCATTGTGCTGAACACCCACGTGGTGTTCCTGTGACTACAGAAGTAATGTTTTCAGGGAGGGAATTTGACTGATATGTGCAACAGACCGCACATGACAATGCATCTGATCCTCAAAGACATCACCAAGCACTAGCACCTGTCCCAAGTGTTGTGTATCCCTTTCTACCACACATTTGGACTAAGCACAATGTTGTCAATTTGTTCTTTCATACATAGGCCTGTAGTCTGAGGAACAGGAGGAGACAGACTTTGTAGCATCTACTGACAAATTAGAAAAAGGCAAATTATAAGGGCCCATAGAGAAACATTTAGCTTTGGTAGCTAACACTTTTAAGTCTGAATGACACTTCTGTTCATGTTAGCTTTCAATGAGACATTTGGTTCCAGGCCAGTAATTTTTTTATATCACCTAGCAGGCAGTGCTAGATGCATGCTTGTGTCAGAAGGCCGGGGGCTGCAGTATATTTTTAAATATATATTTTTAGGAAAAAAAAGTGGGTTTTTTTTTTCCTTGTTTCTCTTAAGAGAAAAAAAGGGAACCAAATACTTTGAATTAGTCTGTGCACTCTGAGACTTCTCTGAAAAGAGACTAGATCTTGTCAAAACTTGACAAAATGTATTCATTGGTTTTGGCTTTTTTGGGGGGGGTGGGGCGGATGGGGGGATGGGGGGGCGTGTTTTGGGTTGGTTTTGTTTTGTTTTGTTTTGTTTCTACCCCACAGAATTATGCGGTTCCATCCGGGGTACAATGTTTCACAGGGATGTATCAATTTCAATGGCACATTTCTGTATGGCACATTTCTGTCACTTGTGGTCCATTTTTTGTTACTTCTGAAAGAAGATGCCAAAATAAAAAAAAAAACAAACTAAAAGAGTCTTTCTAATCTGAAAACAGACACTTTCATACAATTTCATTTGTGAGGTTGATATGAGGGGTTTGGATCTGTTCCAGCACAGATCAGAAACACATGAGAAAATGAACTTGTCATTGTTCAGAAAGTTCAACTTGGAAATCACAGATCTGTGTCAGCATGGCACTTGTGTGGGGGGGCATCAACATAAACACCTCTTTATCTGCATGTACCATGGCAGATTCTTGATCTCCTTTTAGACCATATTAATTTAGAAACAAATATATATATTAATTTAGAAACAAACATATATAGAACTTCTTTCTGAGGCTTTTAGTTGAAAGGCTGTGGCTTTTCTGACAACATCCACGTGGGCCAGGCAACAGTTAGAGTGATGCTTTAGAAATACGTGTGTTTTCATGTTTCACCATCAAACAGTGGATGTAGACTCTTGCATCTGGGGGGTCTATATCCAGACCATGTGTGTGTGCTACACGAATCTGTCAGATTGAGGTATATGAAACTAGGATCAGCTGCTGCCCTCCTCTCTCATTTCTCTGACACCGGTGATTTCAGGCAATTTTGTACTCATGCAGCATTGTTACTCCTACAAAAGCCCGGATTTCAGATGGAGATCAATGACTTGCCCTGCCAATATACCCGCAAAGGACTGTGTCGCTGTGCTGAGCTGGTTACTGTGTGTCTCTTACAAGCATTTTGTGTTCAAAGGGTCTTCCCAAGGGAAAAACAAAACAAAACAAAACAGAACAACAGATTCTTGCTGGTTCTTGCTGGTTACAGCTTTCTGTCACTGCCTACCATGTGGCACAGTGCACAGAAACAGTTTAATTACAAAGGGATAGAAAGCTGTTAGATTTAACCCTAATCTGAGATTTCATAGATAAAAGCTGGACAAGTGTCCTATGCCAACATAAAGAAGCAGTGACATGAAGTGGGGGAAAAAAAGAAACCCAAGGCCAGCAGTGGAGGTTCAGCAGCTGGCTTCCAGAGTAAACTACTGCTGGCACATCAGAGAAATCCAACTAGTCCAAATAAATAGGGGATCGAGTTGGAAATATATTTGGAGTAGATTTCTATCCACCACTCATCTCAAGTCTGCATATATTCATTTCTTGTATTGGACTCTTGAGAAAAAAAGGAACTTCCCCTGATGAGAAACAGCCACAGTGGTAGCAGTTTCAGATATACCCATGCATGCTTCCCATGCAGTAATATTTTGTTAGTGGTTTACGTAGGACTTATAGGGCCTATAATTTTTACTTTCCATATACTTCCCATGTAGTTACAGGTTTGAGAAGCACAACAGATGGAAGAAACATGAGATAACTGTTTCTCACTAATGTTCCTAGGTACTTGCTGTACTAGATTTATCTCATAGTACAACAGAAAACTTCTTACAGCAATGTGAATTGGAAGGAGTTACTAAGGTGATGCCTGTCATCAACCCAAACAGGGATGATCCTATTAGGGCCAATAATGAAAAGAATCAAGAAAATATATAATCAGTGCATGGAGGTAAGTTTCTCTAGGCCAAAAAATCCTCTTAAAGCCTCTTGCTATAGACAACTCTAGCTCTGCTTCTAATGTACATTTTCTTTCTACATGTATTCCAAGGGCTCATGTGGACATGGAAGCCTGCAGCTTACATTCAAGATAACAAATAAATGGGAAACCAGTGCAACATAGCTGAAAATAAACAAATTCTCTCATTCTATTGTTGCTGCAGTGTTGTGCTATTCACATGCAGAACGGACTGGGAGCCAATTTATCTCTAACCCCCTTCCTCCCCAAACAGACCTTTCTTTGTCTTCCCTAGCAACCATTTAAACACCACAAAGGCAGGAGATATATGAGCCTCCTGAATACAAGGGTTTCACTCTCATGTTGCTGTTGCTAGACCCCAACCATCACGGACAGAAAGAACCACAACAGCTGGACCAACACTGGGTGTGCGAAGGTCGGGCACGCTATGTCAGAGTCACTGTGTCTGCCCTCACATGTCACTGCAGTAATGGCTGCTTCTGTTTAAAAGTAGCTGTCAACTGTCAAGTGGTATTTATTTCTTCACTCAGAAAACAGTGCCGTACTAATAACAGCTTAGAGGTTTTTAGTACAGCACAGGAAAAGAACAAAAAAACCTACACCAAAACAAACTCAATCCCAGAGACACAGCTGATGTAATCTACGGCCTTTTTTACCATGAAGGGTACTGTGGAAACAAAAGAAAACATAAATATTTAGTATGATTATGGAATAATCTGTTCTAGGGTTCATACATTATTACAGGCATAAAAAGACATATCCTGACTGAGAGAAGGATGTCTGAGATTCCCTGGTAAGAATTACAGCAGTGCTGTGTCTACTCCAAATTAGCAGCAAATTAACTAAGGATGCAAGTGCTTGTCTTACATTATTCCCTTCTAGACAGCTCAGAAAGACCAAACCAAGATATATAAATACTAAAACATCAGTAGATTTTGCACACACAGCCTGAGTGCTCTGCAACCTTAAGACCTGAGAAGAGAGAGAAATAAGAGTAGAAGAGAAGCTTGGAAAAGGATCCCTGCTCTGCTCTGTGGCGATGTACAGGAGGGAAGGAAGAAACCAATACCTAAAACAAGGCATGAGTGCTGCTGCTACTGCACTACTTGGCTTCTCAGTGCACCACAAGGAGATTTGAGGGGTGGAAGACTTTTGCTTGTATTGAGGGATGGAAGGAGAGAAGTGGCAATCCCAAACTCTCTGAAATTGTTCATGAGGAGGGTACCACAACAGTGAAATTTTCTGTATGTTTTATAGATTATCTTATTTGCATTATCCAGTCCAAAATATTAAATTTTGTTGCTTTTTAAATCACTGATGAAGAGAGACTGGCATGAGTACCCAGTTTATCACATTGCCCTGGGAACCACCTTCTCAGAAGGAACAAATATTTGTCTAAATAGACAGGAATTGCTGTCCGAATTCTAAGTAAGCTTGTATGTTTTAATAAACAAGCATTTCTAGCTTTCTTTCATCTTCATTGTCAAGGAAAGAAAAGTGTTTTGTTTTATATCCCCAAACTGAGTTTATAGCTTTTAAGAAAATCTTTCAGAAATAGGTAATAGTATAAATAATCACAGAAAATTCATCTTAGGGGAAAAAGATCTGTCTTAAAATTCAAACAAGACAACAGATTAATATTTACAGAAGGAATATGGAAAGAAGGGAAGGGACAAGAATTACACAAGGGAGAGACTGAATGCCAATATAATGATTAGCTCTGTCCTTCTGCAGAGCAGCAGCAGATGCCTCAGACCCTGCAGTCCTGCCTCTGGGAGAAGGCAGGAGAATCAGAAACTAGTAAGATGCTGCAATAATTTTATTTGCACCCATCTGAGGACAAAACCAGTCAAAGACTTAAAGACTGTTCTTTTTAATAATATTTTCATGACAGACTCGTAAACACGTGGTGAAACGCATTTTTTTCCAGAATAGACTAGTAAAAGGACTGATGCAGCAACTTCTTTGCTATGCATAATGCTTCTGGCAAAAGACCACAGAAAAACTCAACACTAAACTGTTGTTTCACCCGAAGGTATTTAGTCTAAGACTACTACAAAAGGATGCTGCATCATTACTTCCCTTCCCTAATATTATTGTACAACAAATATTGAACTGTTTCCAGTACATCATTTAATGGCAGGCTCTAGCAGACACAATATATTTTATTAATTATGTCTCCAGTTTTGAATAGTAGCTTTACAGCAGGAGACTCGCTATTTGGATACTGAATATCACCTGACATAATAAAACTCTGACTTAAAAAAAAAGGAAATAAACATATAAGGTGATAAAGTTATAAATCATTCAGAAAGGTGTTTGGCTTTAACTTCTGCCATTAATTGCTTGGAACTTATTTACCTATCACTGGGGAAAAAAAAAAAAAATCCACAGAATAGGTCCCTAAACAATCTCAAATTTTCATTACCTGAGAATGGAAAAAATTTGCTTTTTAGAAAAAAAAAAAAGTCACAGACTGAAACAATGGTTAGAATGCCCTCTTTTTTTTTTTTTTTTTTTTTTCACAAAAAAGGAAGAAATACCCCATTTGTTTATGCATTTCTAAGCTTTTCATCAAAATTTAGTTTAAATACAAACAGATTTCTTTTTCTTCTGCTTTTCAGTGGAAGTGTTACCAAACTAATATGCAAATATTGTCTGTTCCTAAGCTCTCATTTAAAAGAACAAAACAAAATCTAAAATTTCATAAAATATTCTTCATAGTATTTCTCTTAAAAAGTATTTTACTATTCAAATTGACCGTAGTCAATTCAAAGCTTCTCTTGTTTTCAAAATATTCAAAGGTTATGGATGCCCATTGACCATTCATTTTATGTGGTTTTAAAATTAGACTAAAACCACTCAACATTTTTGCCAATTCTTTTAGCACAATGTGACATCTGCAATATTTGCTGAATGCGGATTCGAGTCCCCACTCAATTTCTGCAAATGCAATGAGTATTCTTCCTCCATTTCAAGGATTAATTTTGCAAATGACACTTTAAGCACTCCAAGCACAATGGAATAAGTCAAAAATAGATCCTACAAGTGCAAGAGGCCAGTGCAGATGTGCAAGAGGCCAGCGCAGATGTGCATGAGTCTCAAATGCATTTCATTTCCCATGCTGATAGTCTTATCATGTCCAATTAAAAAAGGCCAGTGAGACCACCACACTATAACACTACGCTTCATCTTGTCTCCAAGCTGGAAGGGCACTCAGGTTTATCTAATGCAGCTATTTTATTTCCACCACAATTCTTTTGCATGGCTGGGCAAGACAGGCAGAAGACAGAAGTGGTTGTCCACCCATGTCTCAAAGCAGACCAGACCTCTAGTAAGGATTTTGGGGGCTTCAAAATACCTCTCACAGAGCTCCAAGCCCGGGAGTTCCTAGTGCTCCCAATATGCAGTTTAAGCATTACCCCACATTGTTTCTTGTGCCAGTGCTTTAGGTATCCCTCCTAGCCTTTCACCTCCAGACTACAGAAACCAGACTCGGATGTAACAGTACCAGATGCTGGATCTAGCAGAGACTGTCACCACTCCTGGGGACACAAAGTCACCAGGATGCCTGCTCCTGCTCAGTGCCACACATGGGCAATAAGTGCTGCTGAGTTTGTGCACAAGCAGATAGAGTTCCTCACCATTTTACACCTCTTTGGCATTTTATAGCTAGTGCAATCCTACACTGCACAACAACAAGCAAGACATGGCACCACTGCAAAGGAAGCAACACCACCCTGGTCTGCAGGAGTCCCTCTGCAGCTGGGACATGGGCTCACACTTTTAAAGAAATGTCTGGATGCATTCCTTGGTTTGTTTTTGAACCCTAACTCACTGGATATAAAAAGTTGATTTACCATTCCTATGATTTTATATCTAGTTTTACAGTACTCAGAAAAGATGTGTTCAGAAGTTTCTAATGGGTTGGACACCTTCAAGCTTAGTGTAGGAACTGGAGTGAGAGAAAGGGGCTGCAGGCAGAGCTCAGAGCCAGGGCTCAGTACTATTGAAGATTGTTTAATAGCCAAAGGCAAAAACACCCCGAAGGTCAGTGACGTTCCCCTCTCGATTTCCTGAAAGCAGATGGTGGAAGAGTTTGGAATTAATAGCCCTGCAGCGCCCAGCTTGGCACCAGCTCCCTGCAGAGATGATCAGCCTTTTCTGCTGACAGCCTGCGAGACAGCTCTCGCTCCACGTGGCAGTATGTGTGCCCAAGAACCGCCTGCAAATAAAACCTGGGAACATGTATCACTGAATGGCATCAAGTGCATTTAGAAAACCTGCTTTTTTCTTTATAGAAGATTTTGCTGTGCAATTCTCTGAAAGTCACTGACTCTTTTTTTTTAATTTGGTAATTCTAATAAAGAAATGTGCATATCAAATCAGGCCCCAAAGAGTGTTTTGCTCCAATGAACAATGTAGCAACGCAAAATACTTCTTTTGGTAAAAGGCCATCCTCTCCTCTCCTACACACATTTAAAATTAACTGTAAATGTCTATATTTAGATTCAAAAGCTAGTTCAAAATCTTTTCTCCTCATTAAAATGTGATAGCATTTACTGCTACCTAAACGGTAAAATACCACTCACAGAAAAATTCAAGACCTCTAAGGTTTCTTTTTACTGTTGTTATCATAGTGATTACCAAGAATTTGATGCAAGAAGACCAATTAGTCCCAGTCAACAAGATTTTTGGAAAAAGTTTTGTCATTTCAATGTTCTTTTTTGGTTCTCCAGGATAATGTGTTCCCAAGTAAGTTTGAAAGATTTTGACTTGGAAGGAGACAGCTCAAAGACAGACTTGGTTATCTAAAGCCATGCCTGCCTTCTCATAAAACCTGGCTCTGGTGCTAGGGTAAAAGTAGTTTAATCTTCCTCTGTTTGTATGTGATTGAATTAAAACAATACCAGATTAAAATGACATTTCTGATGATAAAATTTATTATTTCTACTTCCTGAAAACTTCAAAGGAGAACAAAAGTAACCTGCAGCTGAAAAATAAGCCCCACAACCCTAAATTAAAAAAGTTCAGTCTACTGAGTTCATAAGGGAAGGATGAAAGGTGAATTGTCACTGATTTTAAATGATTATGCATGGAAAATACTTAGAGGAAAATTACTTTCCAGTCTTGAAAACAAATTCAAAGTATTCAACAGTTCTAACCAGAGCTTAGATGAACAAAATCATAAAAATATTATATTTCCAGACAGTAAGAGAAATTAAACTTCTGCCTATCCTTGAGGCAGGAAAAAAAATTAGAAAGGTGCCAGTCCCAAGCCTGGTGACTCTCATTATCTACAGTGTCAATCTAAGTGTCCTTTAGGTACAATGACAGCAAAATCCAATGTGAACACAAGGCTTATACTGAGGAATTTTTTTTTTTTTTTTTTTTTTTTTTTTTTTTTTTTTTTTTTTTTTTTTAGATTATCTTTCAGCAACAAAATTTCTGTAAAAGAGTTTGTACATTCAACTGTTCATGTACTTTTATAGAAATTTTTGTGGGGAGAATATAGGAGGTGATAAGCAGTCCAGCTATAATGCTGCCAAGGGCAAGGCCATATAAATCACATAAACTTTCATGTTGTATGCCATAAAATTACACTTCGTTCACAACTCATCCAGACTCACTCCTGACAGCAGCAATTAAGAGGCTGGGCTGTGGTTTTGAAGTAGTTTTTTTGTTTTCTTTGTTTTTGTTGTTGTTTGGGTTTGTTTGTGTTTTTTGTTTGTTTGTTTCTTTGTTTTGTTTTGTTTTTTGTTTTTGTGGAGTAGAAATTGATTTGGGTTACATGGAAATGTTTAGTTGAAGTACTCCTAGTGTTTTAGGAAGATGAGTTAGAGATCCATTGGTTTTAGGAGCCACCCGCCCAGGTCACACAGCCCCCCTCTTCTCTGCCACCCTCCTCTTACCTCCTATGTTTCTTGAGAACAAACAATCTCTGCCAACAGTCTGCAGCGTTATCTGAGCAGCTTCCCAGATTCTTCCCAACACATTCTCCTGACATTCAGGGCATTTCTGTATTCTGCTCCCCAAAAGAGCCTGATTTGTTCATTGAATGGTACCTGCTCTGTTTTCATCAACAGAAAGACACACCGAACACAGTAGGAGTTAGGAAAGTCCAAAGCAAGGTGCCTGCACTCTCTGTTCCAGAAAATATTTTTAGTTAAAGAACAGCAAATAGCAATGTGCAGAAATCCAGGACCTACCTGTGATCTGGCTCAAAGTCTCCCAGGTACACACACAGAGAGTTCAGCTTTCTTGGATTTGTCACCTTTCAGCTGCTGTTTCTTCTGCGCTGTGCCTCTCCAGAGCCTGCAGAATGCCCTATTTCATAGTGCTGCCACTACCTTGTACCCCCCACCCAACCTCCACTGCTGGCACGTTTTGGAAATAAAAGCCAGGAGAGGCAGTGGACTCTGAAAATAGGATAATATACAAACTGCAATGTCCAGCAGAGATGTAGTATTTAAAATATATATATATATATATATTTCCAGACAAAGACTACTGGAGAAAAATCCATATAGTACTCAGTTCTGGGGATATTTTAGTTCCCTAAACACTACCACCTAAAAAAAGGCAGTTACTAAAAAGTCTCAGTAACAGCAAAAACTACTTCTGAAATAATGGTTAAAAATTGAATATCCTCTGGGCTTGAAAAACAAAACCAGCACAAAAAAAGCATTTTTCAAAACAATCCAGGCATCTACTCTGCCCATCAGTTGCAATCCACTACTAATACCTCAGAGCAGTCCTCTCTCCAGCACACAAGCCAAGCACTCTCCAGGCCTCCTGACAGCTCTAATCCCAAGGCCTCTGGACCACCAAAACTCAAATACTAGTAAAAAAATCAAAGTCAGACCTTGGAAACTCAGTACTGCTCATGAGGAACCTTGCATGCCCAACAGGACTACTTGGAACAGGCCCATTGTGGAACAAAGTTATGATTAGAACCAAAAAAATTCTAATTAGTAACCAAAAAAAATCTAATTATGGTTATGATTTTTAGTGGCACAAATTACTTTTTTTCAGATTATTTGTATCTTTTATTAATCTGCTGAATTATTTAAATATGCTGTCTCACCAAATTAAAAAAAAAATAGAAAATTTAAATATATATATATCCTTTTAAGTTCCCCTCTTCCTTTTATAATTTATCTGATGAACTCTTGGTTGAGTATCTCTGCAGGTTTTAATAAAGTCCATTGCATAGTCTATTACAAGCTCTGTGAAGTACTTCTCTCTCATTTCCTAACCTACTCTTATAAAAACAAAAGAAGAAAAATGCTATGATCCTCATGTGCAATGAACAAGATAAACCCCCATCAAGAACTTGCAGGTTAATCTGGTTCTATAAATACAGTTTTAACATACATCCCAAATCCCTTCCCCTGAACTTCCAGAGTAAAAAAATAATCAGTATCTCAGTGGAAAGAAGAGGATGTGAAGTTTTAGGAGGTTGTTTTGTTTCTGGATTTTTTTTTTTTTTTTTTTTTTTTAACTGAAACCTTGGTTTATCAGAGTAAAGCAGCCACTAACCTTGGTGGGATGGCCACTGTTACTCTGTAGCAGCCCCTCCCCACATCAAAGCTGTCTGTGAGAAGCTGTCAAAAACTCTATGCCATTCCTACTGGGAGTACAACTAAAAATACCATCCCAAATTAGCAGTGTGCAAAGACAGTCATCAAGCACCTTAACACTTTCCTGGCAGAACACATGAGGAGCTTCTACTCGAATTTTATAACTGTGTACCCGAACCAGGTGTCTGTATTGAACCACAGCAGTTCAAATTATCTTTAGGCTACTGCTGGGAAAAACAAAAAAGCAGCAAAACAGCAGCAAAAGTACTAAAAACAGCCTATTCCAAGAAGAATTCCTCTCTCTTTCATATATCCATGGAATAGCTACAGTTGTCTTTTTACTAACTTGGAAATGAAACTCGAGATAATTTTAGTAAGGAGATAATCTAAAAAAGGATCTTTATTTGAAGGCTTTCAGGAGCAGTTATGGAAGGATATCCACAAAAGTTCATCTCCTCCAGGGGTGAATACATTTTTATAGATTTTAGGAAATTAGCATAATTGATAAGCACCAGTCAGGAGGACATGTGGTGATGCAATTCCTCCCCATGTCAAGCCCCTTCTCTGGAGCCCCCCCTTCAGCACTTGTACTTCGTCCATGAGAATGTATCTGGAAGAATTGTTCTCAGCCTTGGTTCCCAGGAAGAGCCAAGATAGTACAGAGCCTTGCACCTCCCGGGGCTTGGAGCTCTGAATTTGTTTTGTCTTTCTGCTTAGGGAAAGGCCATGGAAAAGTACTGGGGGAACTAGTCACTAATACAATAGGCTGCAGAGCTACAAATATATGTGTGAAGAATAGAGAGAACATAGAAAACAACAACAAAAAAAAGGCAAAACCCAAATGGGCATCACTACAAGCAGCATATTGATGTGTAGCCACTTTATCAGCATTTGCAATATCCTTTGGAAAAGGTGAGGTTTTGAGACACAAAGCTCTGCTGCAGTGACTTCAACTCCACAGACTCTTTTTACCTTTCTATTTCCAACAGACACTATTGAAAGCATAGACCACATGTAATCATGAAACTACTTGTATTTCCTTCTGCAGCCACAGTTGTTCCTGTATCACTGCTTGTTTTGAACTTCTAAAATCCAAGTCTCCATTTATAATGTGATTTTAATAACAGGAGCTGATTCAGAATTGCTCAGGACAGATGACGGCTGATAATTCATAGTTAGTGACACTGTTTTACCTTACTAGTTAGTTGGTTTTGCTTTTTGTCCCTGAGCCCATTTGTGTCAAAGCAACACAGGAATGTGGCAGCTTGGGATTTTGTCAGTTCAGAGGATGCTGGTGTTTGGCTGGGGTAGAGAAGGGAACAGCTATTCACTGTGCCTCTGACCACTGGGAGATAGTGACAACAAAGCCAGCACTGTGACTGTGATCCTGCCACGTAGTTCATATCACTTCAGTGATATGAAATTACCTGTCTGCTTTAACTGGCCTTTTTTCTAGGTTCAGCAGGGTCAGCTCTATCTCCAACTCAACCTCTTCCCCTTCCACCTTCCATCAAATGGACACACATCTAGACCTCTAACTGTGATGCTTATCCATCAACAAAATCCTTCCATTTCCTTTCATTGTTTTAATGTCGCTGTTCATCTCCTTGCCTCCAGGTAATGCCAATGTCATTTCAATGCCATTTTCAGTGCCACCCTTGATGCTGGAGTCTGAGCTATGCAGGCAGCTGAGCATCCCTATCCTCCTTTTTTCAGTACAACCAACAGCTTCAGGGATTCACAGTGGAGAAGTGAGCAGCAGCAAATGCCCCATACACTAAATGCCATCTCCTCCAGCTGTGCTGCTGGCTGCTGCTCCTCTGCTGCCTGTCAGCAGCCCGCAGTCAGATGAAGGCCACACATTCATTTTAAAAAATCAGAAACAAGTATCAAAAACTCCAGTTCCCCTTCAAATGTAAAGGAATTCAACTCTTCACTGAATCACCTCTGAGGACTGTCTGGTTCTACACATTCCAGGATAGAAAATGGTAACTTCTATTTTGTGTTATTTTCTTCTCTCCATATCCTTCAGATCTTCTAGGTGGTAGCTAACTCACATTCAAGAGAAATGGGAAGAGGAAGGGAGAAATCACCATGCTTGTTCTCTGCTCTATTTTTCAAAGTTTTGTGGAACATTGTCACTTACAATACTCCTCAGGTGAAGCTCTGCAAAGCTCTAACAAACTGCTTTGCCCACAGAGCCATGGGCTGCCTGTGCTAGCAATGCGTCCAGCCTTCAGCACCGGCTCCTTCTCCTCTCCTGGCAGGGTCTGGCTCATCAAGGGAGGGTAAAAACACCTTTTTTCCTTCTGCAGAGGCAGCACATCAGCTGCTGCTGCAACCCTGCAGTGCAGGACCTGTGCCTCACATGGACTGCAAGGCTCCCAGCACAGTCTCTGCCATCACAGCAGCAACCACAGCACCAAAACTGCTCATTTTTGTGTGAAATATTTCAGCTAATCAATCTTGGACTGATTTAGTTATAAATTTTCAGGTGTAAGAGATTCTAAATCTAGACTCTCTCAGTGCAGGTGCCAGTGCTATAGACTTTGCTTTAGCTGTGACAGAAAAGCTCATCAGGATGTTGTGGTATAGCTTGAGATTTTGGCATCCAAACAGACAGGGTGGAATGGTTACTGTACTTAACAGTCCATCAATAAGCTGCACTCTAATTTAAAGTGACATTTTTACAGTTCTTGCAGAAACAGGAAAATTAGCAGGTCAGCTTTTTAATAAAATATGACAGGGGTTTTTAATATGACATTTTTCTTTTTTATATTCTTATTAGAAATAATTAGAAATTTAATTAACAATTGATGATCAGACTCACTGATGAAGCCATTACGATCCACATATAAAACAGGCTAAAAAAGGCCTAAGGCTAAAACAGTCCCTAAAAAGTAAACTTACATTAAACTTACAAAAAATCCTACAGTCAAGATTCTCAACTTGTGTTGAAGCTATCCTTCTTTGTAGCATTGGGTAGCATTGACTTCCACAAACACTCATGGCCTTGAACTTCCTGGTAGGTCTCTTGCAGTCTCACCTTCCTGACTTCATTCTGAAGTTCTGTCTTCACCTAGCAGTGATAGCTGTCTCTCATTTATTGTGTGTAAAAATCAGGATCTAAATAAATAAACAAATCTTATTTGAGAAAAAATCACAGCAGCAGAACAATGGCCGTACAACAATAATGACTGAAGTGACAATTTAGTAAAACTTCACTCAGTTGCCAGTTTGCAGTAGCCTGGGATAGCTGAACTTCCTTCTAAAAGGAATATCAACCAAACAGCAAATTTCATTAGAGAAGAAAAAAAAGAAATATGTTTATTTCTCTGCTATTCAGAGAGAGAAACTTCAGCAGACACAGGAACAATTCATTGATGCTTGTATGTCGTTTTGAAAAAATAAAGGTCATGCTTTGATCATGAGAATTACACCACTCACTCAAAAACTTGCCTGCAGTTAGAAACTTTAATAACTGAAGTGCACAGAAGTGCACTTGAGACTCTCAAGGCAAAGGAGAATAAATCAGTAAAGATAACAACAGCCAGCCCTCCTTACCCTCTATTCCTAGTACCAGCAATAGATGGATTACTGAGATACCCTCCTGCATGGCTTTGTTAGCACAACCCAGGGTGTTACAAGGGTAATTTATCCCCCTTCCAGTTGGCTGTGGTTAGGGGATTTCAGGCATAGGTGGTCAGGATCATATGTGCAATGTAACGAGACCTCCACCAGCACAATTTCCACACCCACACAAAATCTGTGCCAGGCACCACAAACATGGGGGTACTAATGGAAAATGGGGAGAGCTCTCCTTTCACTGCAGGAAAATGTCTGAGGCCTGGCATGGACTATTATATGTGCCTCATCAATTTCCATTCAAAACCAAATCACTTAATCTCTTGATTGATTATCATTGTGGCAGGAATACATCACAAGGTACAATAAAAAAAGTTGGAGTGGTCCTTGACTCACCATAGGGTACCTTCAGGAAAACTGGCCACAGAACCTACAGATATGCATCAGAAGGGATCAGGTTCTGGATTTATAGGCTATTTTAACTTTTTGTGGTTTTAAACTTTTACAAAGACGTAGAACACAAATAAATTATGACTCAGTAAATAAGCCAGCAGCTTCTAATGTGGAGCCACTGAAATACTGGAGTTCTGAACAGATGCCCCATTTCTTTCCCTACGTCAGCAATCACTTATTCTGAGTGCAGGAATACCAACACCGGAAAAGGCATTAGGTGCCAATTTCTTTAGATTACAAGATCATTTAAAGTTTGGATCTGACATTATTAATGAATAATATGTCATGATCAGTTACCTACCTCTTTTTTTTTTTTTTTTTTTTTTTTTTTTTTTTTTTTTTTAAATAGCTTTAGTCCTGTAAAGCAGAGGCTTACCACAGGCTAGGAAGATGACCATGACCATTTTTTTTTTCATCTGTGTATTTTAACCTGGCAGGGACAGTCAACAAGCAATTGCACTATAAAATTATACAAAACAATTTTCATGCCAGTCTCTCTATATTTCTACGAAGAAACATGAAATATAGCCACTTATAAAACTAAAATTTAAAATAGCAGCAGTCAAACTGCTTGCAAAACCAAAGTAGCAACACTTGTTTAATCTTACATTATGGATCCTGCTGCCTGGAGCTCCAAGTGTTTGATCTACCCATTCAAAGTTTGCTTTGCTTTTCCTGACTTGGCTCAGACATATCAGTTTGCACTATATCAGGCCTGCCACCTTCTAAGGGAGAATAGTATTTTAGTAACATTCATTTCCCTTCCTCCATTGATTAAAAGCTGTGGTTTGTCTCTTCATGGTCTGTGTGATGATGCTGACTGTTCCCCAGAACATTTCTTACAATGCCACCAGTATTTGAGGACACATTACCCAACTGTAAAAAGAAACTATATCATTCTGGAAAGTGGAGATAGAGCTGAGGACACTAACCATATTGATTTTTGTTGTGTTTATCTGTCTCTTTATACCTCTGAAAATTCCTAGTGTTTCTGATATTACCTTTTAACAGTACATTTTTCTGGTTTCCCACTGAAATAAATGTCAGCAGATGACAACTTAGTCTTTGTTGTTGCCATTTGGTAATTTAACTGCACTAAATAAGGAACAGAATCTGATTGCAGAATCTTTTTGCACTAGCTCTGTGTTATCTTAACATCTTTTCCTGCTGTCTTACTCTGTTGTAAGTGTAAATGGTAAACCTGTTATGAGCTTGTAGTTCAGCATTAACCACTTAAACTGTGACTCAGCAACTTTGCAAAGATGACAGGTAAGACTTATAAAGGAATCACAATTTTGGCAAACATGATTAACTGCCGAGATTTAAGGGTTTTTGACAAGATTATCTCAGGGAAATATAAATAAACAGTCCAGCATATTATGCAGAATCACAGAATCATTTAGGCTGGAAAAGACATCTAAGATGAAGTCCAAGCATTATCCGCTACACACTATACTATTCCCAGCAATGTACATTAATTTCTGCCTATTTTCTTGTACAAGACCAACTTTTTTTGTCCTTTTGTGCTGCCAACTCTTCTGTTTATTTTGGACTATGCCTTTGGTGTATAAACCATCCATAGAGTTGGTTCAACCTCTCCTGTTCACTACAAGACTAAATATCTCAGTTCTGCTCTTCTATTCTTTTTAGCCCCTAAACCCACTTATACTGTCTTTCCAGATACTCTTTAGAAATATTTTCATAAAGACTAAGAGAGCCACAGCACCTTAAAAGAGAAGTTATGCTGCCTCTGGTGGTTTTTTAACCACCATTTCCTCACCTCGTCCACAGGGGATGCAGACTGTTCTGGAGGACTCTCATGGGGCTCCAGGTCAGTGAATGTGCTGGTGGGGGAACATGGTCTAAGATCAGCCCTAAGGGTAGGAAACAAGCTATATCAATTCACCTTTAAAATAATTTAATAAAAAATAAGCATAAATTAGCAAAGAAATCATATTCACCTCAGCACTGTTGACTACCCTAACAGTTTATAGGAGCTGTTCTAGATCTTGAGTAGCTCTGAGAATTAGGCCCAATTCATAAGCAAAGCAAATTTTTAATACCTATAGGAAACCACAAGCCCCAAATGCTGATGTCTGCAAATAAAACAGAAGAATCAATGGCTAAAAATTTAAATGGTTGCTAGTAAGCCACATGCCTTAAGACTTTATCAAGGCACTGTCAAATCAGAGAAAATCACGTTTGCATGAAGTTGTCACCCGTCACCTTAGATATTCATTTTTATTTATTGGAGCTTCATCTCTTGTGCAGTGAGTGACTCAGGCTGCTCTGGGATCCAGCATCTTTCACAGTAATGGGTTCACTAAAGCTGTAGCACTGCTCTTGGCTTTTGCTCAGCAGCTGGCCTGAGGTTACAAACTGTACTGTTTATTGAGCCTCATTAAAACCACTGTCATGTGGAATCAACTTAGCTTGGCTTTAAGAAAATGTGGAATTGCCTAAATGTGCAATTCCTTTTGAAGTCAGAATGCTAAGTTTGTACCATATTGCAGTGATTTTAATAATGATTCTAATCCTATTCCAAGAGCAATAAATGGTCATTTGTGTTTGTTGGTTTAAAACCTGACTCTGCAAAGGTGGTAATCATACTAAAATAATTTGAAGTCGGTTTGCAATTAATGTTGCAAAACTATATTTGTCTCACCAACAAAACTCAAATGCTAATCACGCAGGAGTTGTAAATGCATAGTATGTGTCCAAAACTTTGGGCAAGAAACCAAAGAAGTATTTTAAATTTCATATTTAATGTTCAGTTTATCTAGGCTGGCCCAGAATATTTATTGAGCAGTTATCTCACATACTATAAAGCAGTGACAAAGTGGGTTCTGCATGAGCGCTATTAAATATCCTCAATGCACCGTTACAACTGGTAGCCTTTTTGTAAAACAAGACCTTAGCAGCTTGTGATATATTGTTCAGTAATTGATATAACAAGCCTGTGATACATTATCATAGTGTTCCTGCTCCAGAAGTGGGGCTGGCGTCTTGGAGATACTGAGAAGGAAAAAACCTCCCCCTAATATTCCATTAGAACTATTTTATTGGTCCATACAGAAAGGAAGTGTTTGAAAAGAAGTATGAGAGAAAGGAGTATTTAAGCAACTATTATAAAGATGGATCATGGTTAACAGTTTTAAAGGGGCAGAGGGACAGGTCTAATAAACCTTTCTAAGCCTTTTTGCTAACATAAATTGTGATAAAAAAACAAAAGAGAAAGAATGAAGTCAAGCTACAATAAGGAGATAATTCTGAGCAGTAACATCAATTAACAAAGAAATCATCCAGGCATTGAACGTGCTTCTGCTAACATCAGCAGCCAAATTCTTGGCAATTTTGTAAGATGACATCCAATGCAGGAAAATTAAAACTTCCTTATCAAACTAGATGCTGCAGTAATTTCCTCTGGGAATGAGGCTCTTTTTTTCTGAAGTTATTCCTATTATAAACTGTATTTAAATGAACCTTCACCTACACATCCACAAGAATGGACTTCTTTCTCTTGTGCTACCCAAAACTATTCAGAGCTGGGACTTAACATTAACTTATGAAACTTACAGATGAAGGTCTAATCTCATGACCAGAAAGTCCACTGTTAACTCACTGGGCAATGCGTGTGAAGGGAGAGTGGGGACAAGAAACAGGAACAAAGATGTATTTGGTATCCTTGGGGTACAGCCACTGGGAAGCATTACCATATTCTCATGGACCCAAATTACCTCCATAACTTGTCTATCCATCTTTTTCATATTCCTTCTTTGAATTCTCTTCACATTATCAGTTTTCACATTCTTTCCTGCACCTTCCAGGGAACTGCTCTACACTACTAAACCTATATGTAAAGAAAACTACTAAACATATATGTCCATCAGAAAAAATCAGACATATGAATTTCATCTTGTATATGGAATACCTGATTACTTCTACATTTTTATGTGACTATTTTAAGTCCAGACATAAAACTGGAGGAAAGCTGTGAAAATTCTCTGCGAGCTTGCTCACAGTAGAAAATGTAGTTCTTTCCTTCTCCTTTTATTCTGAGTTACATTTCTTTTTTTTGTTACAAAGTGAATTTAAGACACAACAGTGCATGAGGAATTAGCTCTTCCAATGTGACATTATCTTTACATTTAATCCAGTGTTTTTCTGACTGCTTAAATTTAATGCCATTATGGTTCTAAGCTGTAAATAACACTCTCAAATAATCATGGTTTGCAACCATAAAATAACCAAATCAATTCAAGTATCCTTTTTTCAGATGAAAATCAGAACCTAGGGGAAGGAGTGAGTCCAGCATAGCTTATCGTCCTCCGCTAACCCAGCGGGAAAGAAAGAACTGTGAGAAAATGAATGCAAAACTCTTCAATGTCGCATTTGATAGAATGTTATCAATCTTGTCTTTTCCTTTTTCTGTTTGAAAAGTTATGCAAATTTCTTTTCATCTCTCTATCACTATGATCATTTCAAGTGAACAGTAATCTGATAGCCTGTTTTATAGCCTCTTTGGAATACTCTTAAAATATTCTTTTTTTGTAACTATATCAAAAGTGGTTATTCTTAAACTCTAAAAGAGAGTTTAAAAGTCAGTAATTTTAATGAAAAAAATCAAGAAAACTGTAACAATCCCACTCCACCTCATAGTGACACATAAAAGTAACACATTAAAAAGAATTGACAAGTTTAAGAGCAAAGAAATGATGGAGATGGCTATGAAGGAAGCAGTAATAAAGCAACACTTCAGCACTGAAAACCTCAACTCTCATTAGCTGAATGAAGCAAACATTTAACTATAATTTAAAAACAAAACACAAATAATCAGGAAAAAAATACCAAATTCTTCTATTAGATGAAGTAGTTCTATGCTGAAATAAAAAGTCACACCTTCTTTATGACCCAGAAAAACTGAAACAAAATTAAAGAGGCAAAAATAGTATTACATGTGTTCATCTTACAAAATTTTCATTCAGTCGTACTTAACTCACACAGAAGTATGAATTACTATGTTTTGATTGTGGTCCATTATTATGGCAGATGAAATGCAAGCTATTGTGACTCATTAGACCTTCATCTAACAAGATCTTCCTTCACTGAAGAAATGAGAAGTGGATGGAGTGGTAGGCTGTAACTATGATGTCTGCAGTCTCCTTGTGCTTGGCCATGACTTCAGAAGTAATCTTGGCAGAGCATAATGTTTTTAGAATGGTATATCACTTTCAGCCACTTTTTTCTAGCATGAGTTGTGTGATTCAGCCCCATCTCATAACTAGAAATAAAACACTACAAAATCCAGTGTAAAAAAACACTGTGAGAACAGGGATCCTATTACTGACAAGCTGACATCACCCATGAGCCAAACCCAAGGAAAGCTTCTTCCAGACCTTTGTCAGCCAGAGGTTTCATTCCTTGATCAATAGGGATTTCTCCTGTAATCCTTAGAAAAAACATCATACTGCCTTCATAAAATCCTTAGTGTTGCTTTACTGCTGACTAATGCAAAGGCCTTTTTGAACTCCCAAGAAATTTTGTTTCTGTGACATCAGCTCCACAGGTTAATTAACTTTTTGCATTAAAAAACCCATGTATTTTCAGTAGACATAAACAATCACCTTTTAAATTATTTGAAATGCTTGGGGCCCTAGATATGACTCACAACATAGAATACACTAGGGCAAAGTAGATTTAGGTAGCCTTCTCTCTTCACTTTTCTTCGTTTTCAGTCACCTTCTTCATTCTGTGGTCCACTATTCAGTCTTCCTTATTCTACTTTTGCTTCAATTTTATTTTCTAAACTCAAATACTTAGAAGAAAACTAAAACTTATTACTATGATGTAAGATGACTGGAGTGTTTTCCCCATGTTTTAAAAATTGCAATTTCTTATGTCCTATGTCCTTCCTTAATAAATAATCCTAAGTCTGTTCATTTTGCCAGAGCTATCAAAATATTTGTACATATGTAATTTCTCTGTCCCTAATTTTCATTCACTCCCCACTCCTTTCATCTCCTTTCTTTATCCATTCAGTCTTCTTCCTGGCCCTCACTTATTTATTGTAGCACAGTGAGGGGGGAAAAAAGCAAGCAGAGTATTTATAGTGAACTAGTTGTGCTCAGAAAAGAATAACACTAGAAAATTTTATGCTCATTTAATGACAAACAGATTCAGAAGTAATTAGCATCTGCAAGTCTGTGTGGCACTGAGGTATAAGATGCAGTTCTGGATGAACGAAGCCCTCTTCTCCCAAAGAACCTCTGGGATAGGCATGGATAACAGCAGCGCCCATTTTAAGTCCAAGATCCCCATGACAGTAAGCCATGCCATCCACATTACAGAAAACAGCTGTTGTTGTTTTCGCCTCATCTATCATGATCTCTAAAAGCAAAAGACTGCACAGGCACAGTGAGAGACAGAAATCTGAGCCATACACTAGGTTTGGAATATTTACTAAATACTGAATTTAAAGGTGGACATTAGATGGCTCTTCCTCCTCTATCTCCCAAACATTTTAAAAAATGGTTTGGGTATAACTATCCATCCTGAAGAGCACATGTCGTAAATCCAGATTTTTGCATGGCAGAAAGTTGCCCTTCCTACATTAATGAAAAAATCGGAGGACATTATTTTACTCTTGAATGCACCAAGTAGTTTCTGCTGAAGCTAATGTACTACACAGTGGTAACTGCTGTTCTTCATAATTACCAGCTGCGGTCACTGGGTACTTTAGATAACACTCCACATTTGTATAACACCCCATACATCTCATAATAAGTGCCATAATTTGTGGCACTCCCCCATGGCCTGGGCAGCACTACTGGGCTTTGGGCAGAACATTTAGCTGTACCGTGACACCTACTCACAAACAGAGCAGGCCACTCTGTGGGAAGCTGAGAGCGTATACCTATTGTACCTATGATTCTCAGTTCCTGAATCCTACAGATTCTTTCTGAAGCCAAATGTCATCTCTACTTCTTTACATCCACAGCATACTCATAGAGGACACCTCTCACCACTCTGCTTTCCTGTCTACTGAAGCCTATTTCACTACAATTATGTACAGAGAAAAGGGACGGGGTGTTGGTTTTTTTAAATAGCATACAAATATAACTCTACACTTCAGGAGGAAAGAAAACAGAAACACTACAAAAATATTAGAATACACATAATTTTAAAATGTTCCCAAATATCTGACATTAGCAATGAGATTTTTACCTACATAATGCAATTTCTTATTTTTTCTTTTATTCCCATATCACTGCTTTTACTAAAATGCAATGTTTTAAATTAAAAGGCCTCAGCTTCTTCTCTTCCTTGGGAGACACACATAGAGATTCCACTGGGAAGGGAAGAATAATGCCTAAAACCAAGTGGCAGCAGACCTATTCTGATAGCTCTTTCTGATCTTACTTTAGCTGAGAGGACCAACTCGGTGCAATGGGATACATCTCCCATACAGTGGTATGAGGGTACAGAGATCTCTCACAAGGAAAGGAAAAATGGTACTGCAAACACATGCCTGAAATTGCTGGAGATTTGTGAGACTGTAATATTGCTAGAAGCGACAGGCCATCTGCCATTACATACATAAATCTGAGAGATTTTCATAAAGAAGGTACAGCATACAATTTAACCCTTTTGCAGGCATTACAAGGAAAGTCATTTGATCTTGTCATGACACTAATGCCTCAAAACATGACTTCACTTGGCGATTCCTGGCCGACTGCCTCCAGCTAATGATACAAGCAGGAAGGATCGTCTGAGAAATCCTTAATCAAAACACTAATTGAAAATGTGTTATATCCACAGGTCAAGTTCAATCTTTTGCATATGAAACACATACAAGACAGCCAAAAGGACAATTTACTTAAATCAATAAGTAGTAAAACCTGCAATGATTTACTGCAATAGTAGAACAACATGCACATTTAAAAGAAGACTATCTCCTCATCTAGGTTACAAAGCTCTTTAAAATAGAGTCAGAACAGCATCCAGTTCCATTTGGTTGCAGAGAATAGTTTGAAGGTTGAAATTACATTCTCTGTTGCTCACTGGAAGACAGGGTTAGGGACAGACTATTGAAAAATTTCAGTGTCCTTTTGGCTGCCTTCCAGTCCCGTCTCCAAGTGGCTGCTATTCTATTTAATGTAACTGGAGTCTACCTTACGATGAGTATCTTTCTTCCTGACAGTTTTTGTTCTTTTTCAAGGCAGGGGAACAGCCACAGACCAACAAAGACTGCCTCTTGAAGCCTCAGCTGAAGGACTCAGGAATGGAGCAAACATAGCCAAAATGCTGCTGCATTACTGTCTTGCAAATAAGTTTCTCTACACTTTCACTGAAAATGCAGACGATACAATAACTGAGGTTTGGAGAATCCCAGAGACAGAAATGTTTTTCAGTTGAAAAGAGGAATGGGTTTTGAGGAAAATCTGTTCCATAGCTGCAAGACATGACCAGTCAGAAAAAGATACAGTCTTGTTAAAAGATTGTAAGCTATAACTGATTCTTGTAGGAAAAATGCAGGCATTTTTAATACAGACACATGCTAAACAGGCTTCAGACTTAATCTAGGATTCCAGAACAAAACCCAACCTGCTTAAAAAGTCTTCAAAACCTTCACCCATGAGAGGTTATATAAATTCTCTAAGTGGACAGCCCTGGGTTAATAGCTAACATAATTATACCCAGGTTGTACTGACCAGATAGCAAAGTTGTGGCAGTGCACAGGTCCAAACCACACACATCAGCCTGTGTCTAACCTCTAGTGCCCTTGGGGCACACACTACACATACAAGGGCACGTTCCACCATGTGATTGTTTTTCATGGCTACTGGTTCCAAAATTAGCCAAACCCCAAACCGACCAATTTCTGCAGGTAGAGTTACAAGCCTCCCCAGCCTTCAGGCTTCACCAATTACTGATGCTTCTCATGGACCTCCTTCCTGCTCTGCACTGCAGATATTCGTGCAGCACAGCAGATCTGAGGAACACAATAAATTGGTACCTTCTGCTTGTTATATCTGCAAGAAGCAAAACACTAAGGAGTTTAGCAGACATTTATGCTCCCCAAAATAGCCAGGACAGATTCACATTTACCCTGACTCACATAAGTTATCACAATCACATTACTTTCAGCAAAAACATCAGTTAAAAGGAATTTGTGTCAGAGCCACAAGCAAAGAACTATTCCATTACAGCATGCCTGTGCTTGGAAGTTGTTAACATCTTCAGCAATTCCCTTAGGAAATGTCAACAGCAGCACCAGAAAAAACCCAAACATATTTGTTTGTCTAAATATTAAGAAGAGCCTGGAACAGTTGCTAAAATGTCAACAAGAAAACCACACTCCAAACCAGCACAATTTCTTTTTGTTACAAACATAAATAGTTCTTATGTTAGTTTGGAAAACAGTCAATGGGGAGTCAGCCTGGGTACCAGAGTGAAGCAGATATTCCTCTTCACAGTATGCAAGGAACATATTAATCATGCAAATAGAAAGCCTTCTGAGTGAAGGAAAAAAAAGATACTATGTCTCTTTGGGATAAGAAAAGTAAATGTGAAAATATCTTGCTTTTAGAAAAAGAGGGAAGTCTAAGGGATGGCTAGCATTTGACAGCCACTGTGTTACTGTTTTCTGTACGCAGTAAAGGGTGAAATATCTTGCACTTAACCTGTTGCTTGTTTTTTTTACATACTGCATAACACAGTCACGAGACTCTAGTATTGACAGTCACACTAAAAAAATCCACAATTTACTTTCCAAATACACAACACTCTTAAGAAATCTTCCACACTTTATAATACGTTAATCATTATTCAATACTTTACTGCTCTTATTACGTAATAAATATATTCTCAATAGCTTTACTGTGAGAAAATTAGCAGTGCTGCACTCACTTGTGCACTTCCCCCCCCCCCTCCCCAAATAGACGCATACAAAATCAGCTGAAGCTTCATTCCCTCTGCACCTCAGGAAAAACATTCACCTGTATCAGAGAGCAAGTGGCTGCTGATCCCATCCATGCCATCTGGAGAGGAGAGAAAGGCTGCAGCTTTCAGAAGGAGGTGTCAAGCAAAATAATATCCAGTATCAAGATGCCTGGGATTTACTCTTTCCATAGAATTTTAGTAAGTAGGAAATGGTTTTATGACATGGAAATAGAAATGAAGTCACAGTCAGATACTGTCCTTTATTCAAAGCTTATTACCCTGCAAAACATCTGGAAGAGATAATCACCTGAAACACTCTAGATAATCTCATATGGTTCTCCCTTCTTTAGCTAGCATGAGGCAAGCCCTTCTTGAGCTCTCCCTTCACTAAATCCTCTGTTAGTGACATGCAGCTCTCCATAGCCAGGTCTACCAGACAAACCCTATTTAGCCCTGTTTAAGCCAAAACTTTTCTACCATGTCTCAGCTTTCCTGGAAACTGCCAAGAGAGGACACAGGGCCTCCACCACAGGTTACGTGATAAACTACTTTTGTCAGTGGTTTTTCCACTTGAGAGTCTGGGATACACAACATCTGATCCATTTATCATAAATAATTGGCAAGACTCCTTCCAGTTCAATAATTTGTTTGCTATTGTCTTTATAAATAAGAACAGAACATTAATAGAGTATAAATGTGCAGCTGTGTTCCTCAAATATTTTAGGATCTTCCTATATAAAAGTAAAAATAAAGTCCCCATTAACAATAAAATATATTTATTCTGTCACTGTAAGTTTCCATGCTTATCACATCTCCAATGATTTACAGGTTCTTTTCATTTTTCCTAACAAGCACAAGGATATTTTTCATTGCTGAACACTTGAGCTGGAAGCTGAAAGTCAGGTTAGATGCTTACTCATCAATTAGTAATTAGGATTTTGCAGGTCAAGTTCTGCCCCTATTAAGTTACCTCTTACTGCAGCCATGTTAAATACAACCCCCCATCCATACCCTGTACTGATAATCATAAATGTAACTACTTCCATCCATGGGAGCTGCTGGTTACCAGACAGAAAGAGGACAGGCTGGGAACAGAACAGAACTCAGCTCTTCATCTGAATGTGTTCTAGTGAAAAGAGACAAGAAATCCACTGACTACCCTCACAGCTCTTAATGCCTTACCTTAAGCAGGAACAAAAGCCCACACCCATGACTTTTATGAATAGCAGACATGAGACATAAAGGCATAAAGACAGATCTATCTTTTTGTTTTGAAGAACTCCTCAATTTCACTTGGAGTTAAAAGTATTAAGAAAAAAATTTATTCCAACTTAACAGGCAGCAATCACAGAGCAATGATTTCTCCAGCTGGTGCTCCTGTTCCTGAAGAAAAGTGATTTGTGAGGAAAGAAAAACTGATACTGGGCATCCAGATCAAGGGGATATAAGGAATCCTACCTCCCCTGCCTCACACATTGATGCTGTATCTCTTCTGGATCCTGCTGATAACATATGCCTCCTCCTGAGGCATCTTCTCTTATTATCACAGACAGTGCAGACATGCTACGCCAGCCTTCTCTAGTATTCCCGATGTCCTATAAACACCACATGGTTCCACATATTTAATCCGCTTTTTATGTTCAAAAGGAAGATATTATTTGGGGAATTTAAGGTAATGTACTTATTTCAAATGAGGTTTATGAGCATTCTTGCTCATAAGGTGTTTTGAGGATGAGTTATCTAATAAGAAAGGCCCATTAAATTGAGTAAGATGATTCTCAACATACTTTGAATAGAGTAAGATGATTACTTTTTATCTCAGTTGTGCCCCTCAGATCTCTAATTCCCACTGAAACAGAGGGAATATGCCCAGGAAAGAGCCTCTATTACTATTCCTACTTGTGACTACAACATGACTTGAAGTTCTGCTGCAAAGGCAGCTGGCAGCTGAGACAACATGTTTCTGGATGAAGAGCAGTCTCATTTCCAGCCTATAATCTCTTTCTGCTACTGATGTAAATATATTTTTCATATAAATGAGTGAGTCTGGTCCCTAAAGATTATAGGGGGCAGGAAGACAGCTTCCCACCTTCTTGACAACACTTTGAGTCTAGGCATTTCTTTATATTTCTCTGTGCGCAACCAAAAAAGACCTGACATCAGGATTAGAGACATCTGTAAAGTCAAGCACATCAGCTTTTGTAGAACTAGGAGCAAAATGTGAAGTTATAAAAATAGTGGAAAGGCACCATTATTTGAAGTTGAGTCTCCATTTAACCACATTTAATGTCATTATCACCCATCTAACATGCTCCATTTTCTCTTTGGAAGGAGAGGAATCAGTCCCACTGGATTCAGTCATTCTTTTTGAATTCTTTCAGGGCCCCAGGGAGACACCTGAAACAGAAGGAGGAAAGCAGCCCTGCTATTCAAAGAAAGAAGAGCAAGAAAGATGCTCTCACTTTGTGAGAAGCTTTACTTAAAGCAGGACAGAAACTCAAAATGTCCAAGGAAGGACTGCCAAGTAACAGGAGAGATAAGCTAAGGTGGGAGAGAGGCCTTTTATATCGAGGGATGTTGTGATGCATTTTATCTCCAATACTGGGGATATTGCATTTAAATACATCAACTGCTGCTGTACACTGACTGCACTGCAAATCTCTGATTAGGTTGGGCACCAGTATAAAGCAAATATGAGAGACTATCAACAGTGATAGCTTTTCCAAAGAGTTTCTTCTTCACCTGCTATCATCAGAACATGTACTCAGGAATCAGTAGAGCAAACCTTTTCAATGGGTAATACCAATGCACTTTACATCCCAGGGACTTTCTTTTCAGTGGATAGAAACACATCTGCTGGAACCCATCAACATCCTGCAACACAACAACCTCCAGCCTCAAGTCTGATGGGTCTGGATGTGTGATGGACAGGCAGCTATGTAAGTCTGTGCCAAAGCATTTGGGGAATACATGGATCTTTTTAAATATGACACTTTTATTGAGGTTTCCAGTTCACTTACTAGAGCTGAATTCAGTCAGTATGGCAACTGCATACCAAGTACCACCACGTTTTGACCAGGAAGTCAGCCAGATCTGCAGATTTTTAGGGAACAGAGCTACTGCTACAGACATTTGGCTCCGTAGTTAATGAAGTTCTGGGCCAAAAATGTTAATGAAGTTCTGGGCCAAGTCCTGGCCCACTGTTAAGGGAGAGCTGTCCAGGAGTAGGCTTGAGCAGATTCTTCACCAAGGTCACAGTATGTTTGGTATGCACTTAGTTATGCTTTCCTGTGTGATCTACCAGTCTGGAAGTCAGTGGGTAATGTTATCTTTATGACTTAGACTTGATTTAAGTTATTTACTTAATTTCCCAGCAATATTCAAGACACATTCAGCCAGCTTTGCACCATCAATATGTCTTGAAGTAGGGAACACAAGGTTTTGGAGCTCCTGGCTGAAGACCCAGACAGCTCTGTGCTGACAGCAGAAAGAGTGTAGGCTGCAACTCCTGCTAGTTCTGAAGTTACTACATTATGAGTAGATTTTGATGGTCAAACTTCTGCCATCTGTATTTCTGCTTATTGGACTCTGCCCATCTTGCTATATACCGAAACTGGAAAAAGTCTATTTCCATTCAGTCCACCAACTATTGTTTAGAAAAAAACTAACCACCCAATCGAACAAACAGCACCATATTGGATAAGACTCTTATTTCAGCACATACAAACATGTTTTGTGACTTTTCCAAGGCCCTGTTTCTATAGAATTTAAATATATTACTAATTCTAAATATGAGAAAATTGCACCTTCCAGTAAGTAAGTCAACCAAGACTGCTAAAATGCATTACAGTGTGTTAGCCTGGTTTTTCTGAGTTTTTTATAGCCTTTTGATGTTTCATAAAATGGAGTCAGATCTTTTTAGTTATTGTACAATATTAAGAGTAGTTTTCTACCTTTTCCCACAGATGTAACATAAACAAATCCTTTGTTTTTCATTCTCTGTCCTTTGTTTACATATTTCTAACCTGAAAACAATTGTAACTGACAGTTGGTTTAGCCACTTGGCTGAGGGGTGAAAAACCCCAGAAACCAATCTTCTGCTAGACCCACAAATGTATAAAAAGTAAGAAATAAAACAAAGAGGCTCTCTCTCCGCCTGGTTTCAGCTTTTTGAGCTGGACAGAGAAACCTCTGCTCTGCAAAACCTCTTGTCTGCGTGTGGCTGCTTTGTGTGTCTCGGTGACAACAGTGTAACTCCTGACTCCCAACATAACAAGAAGCATAACATTTCCAGTGTGTTACAAGAATATTGGTTACACAGGCTTGTCTTTTCATTCTACTAGGCTTCAGACAAGACTGCTTGTTGCCCTAGACTGAGTACAAGGATAAAAGTCCAAAGGTTCGGGACACATCACAGCATATCCAAGATAACAGCATTAATACTCTCAATTCACAAGCATTGTTACGCAAAATTGTTCAAAATTATAGCACATACCTGTAGACTCACAAAAGAGTTTAGGTTTGAGGGGACCTTTAGCACTTACCTGCTCTAAAGTCTTGCTCAAAGCAAAGTCAGCTTTGAAGATAGGACTGACTCTGAAGTCAGGACAAGAGAGAGCCCTGTCCAGTCAACTCTTGTGTGTCTCCAAGGAAGGACACAGCCAGAAGGTCAAAACAAGTCATTATTTCCCTCAACTCAGCAGCCACGAGATGACACTAAAGTGTTGGACCCAGAACTTTGGCCTCCCTAGTGTGAGAAAGACACTGACAAACTGCAGCTAAGGAGAATTGGTTTTTCCATACAGAAACAGCAATATCAAATAAAACCAGTACCAGTTTTTTGCCAATCTAGTAGACAGTTGCCTTTTTTTGTCATTAGAAAATATTGCTTCTTAAGGTTCTAAGGAATTATTAAATAATTGAATATAAATATTTAATTTATATTAAATTTATATTTAATATAAATGTATTAATTTATATTTAAAATAAAACTATTTTATTTGCCATTTCAGACAGTCTGTTTCTGGTTGTCCCATTTCTTTTTTTTTTTTTTTTTCTATAGTAAGTTTATATTCCAAACAGAGACATTGCACTTCAACCTGAGGCTTCCAAACAAGCACACCTCTTGCCTTTCATATTTACTTTTACTCCCTAATCTTGATCAAAAAAGTATATTTAGAGGTTCCTAGATCCAGTTTTCAAGCACACGAATTTTTTTTTGAAAAACACCTTCAGCAAGGAGACACACAATTTGTTTCAGTGTCACAGTCTCCTTTCAAATATCAGAGAACTCTTACCATGAATAACTTGTACATATTTCTGGGGGATTTTCATAGACATTACAGGAAACAAATCAGCCTTAAGCAGTGTCCTTATGAAACATACTGCATACCACATTTTTATTAATTTCTGTAAATCTTCAAATGTCTGCTTCATAGCTTATGTAATAGATGTGCAAAAGTACCTGCTTCTTTCTCAATGCACTAACACTCAGAGAATGCAATGGCTGC
Organism: Hirundo rustica; assembly: GCF_015227805.2. Taxonomy (NCBI): domain Eukaryota; kingdom Metazoa; phylum Chordata; class Aves; order Passeriformes; family Hirundinidae; genus Hirundo; species Hirundo rustica. The sequence goes on from NC_053450.1 coordinate 18,863,733, forward strand.
ATGTATAAATAAACATCAGCTATTATGGTTACCAGAGAGTCAGCACAAAATACATTTTCATTTGGAATATTTTTTAACACCCACTGTGTATAGAAAAACAATTTTTCATCACTAAAATATCTACAAATAGACAGTGACAGAGCCGTAACCACTCTCCCACGTGGGTCAGGATGGCCGAGCGGTCTAAGGCGCTGCGTTCAGGTCGCAGTCTCCCCTGGAGGCGTGGGTTCGAATCCCACTTCTGACAGTTCCCTTTTGGGGCCGCGGCTGAGGATTTTGGTTTTGTCTACTTTGGAACAAAAGAGGCTGAGGGAAAACTTTATCGGCACTCCACAGCTTCCTGAGGAGGGAAGGGGGCGACGCTGCTCTCATCGTCCCGGTATCCGCTGACAAGAGGTGCGGGAATGGGTCAAAGTTGTGTCAGCAGAGGTTCAGACCGGACTCCAGGAAGCACTTCTTTACTGAGAAGGCAATGGAAAACTGTAACAAGCTTCCCAGTAAGGTGGTCGATGTCCCAAGCCTGTCAGAGCTACCCCGAGCCTTGCTAGAGGCTTTTGGACAACCCACTTAAAAACGTGCTTTAACATTTGGTCAGCCCTGAATGGGTCAGGCAATTGCAGGTCCCTGCCAACTGAGCTTTCTATTCGGTTCTATTCTATTCTAAGATGTAAAATCGCTGTCTTAAATTAAAATGGAAAATCCTATTGTTTCAGCCTAAAGCAGGGAGCAGTTCGTAGTGCAACGCCCATAATCTGGTGGGGTTTTGCTTGCCCTCCCCCACCAGGGGCACGGGCTGTGACGCGGGATGCCAAGCCAGGCACATCCCCTGGGGTGCGGGAAGTGTGACCGCCCCAGCCCGGGCTTCTGCCGCCAGGCAATCACCCGCACACTTACGGCACTTGCTTAAGTGGCAGGAGAAGGGGAGTGAGCAAAGGAGAGCACAAAAAGGAGAAGGAAAAACCTCCCTCTCTCCCTTTTTTGCCAGAGGCGAGCTGTTATTTTGGCTCCAGATGTCTTCTAAAACTACAGCCTCCAGCTCAATGTTAGATGCTTTTTTCTTACTTTTACTTGCTGTTTAAAATACTCTGGATATTTGTTTTCTTGATTTTTAAAAAATTTAAAAACCACTCAAAAGCACTGATATGAATCAGTGAACTAATTACATTTTCATGTTATATATTTAGAGTTAAATACAAATTAAGTGAAATTCTAGAACATAAAGTATTTCTGAGAAACAAGATCACAATCAACAGTCACAAGAACATTCTTCCCATGAATGAAGTGGAAGACTAGGATTTTTAGTCAATGTTAAATATCCAGCACTGCAAACACTCAGCAGACATACAATAATGACCTCTGAAAACACACAACACTAAATCATTATAAACAAGCAGCTAAAATAGGTGAATCAATGAATTATTCCAGGAGAAGAAACAAACTAAGGTAGTGTTTTAATGATGTGATAATAAGATAAACTCTGACAAAGGTAACTAATTCCTTCCATCTGCAAATACTACTAAACAGTCCTTGAGTAGAGTGCTTATCTGCACAAAATATTTCTCTGTCACACCTTGTATACAGAAGATATATAGCTGTTTTTCTCCAGGATTTAACCCATGGGGTGATGTTAATCCCTTCATTCTTACTAGGCAAGAAGCACTACAGCTGTCAGCATATACAGGGATGCTTTCATCTCCTGAACTGTTAAAGTATTTAATTCCACATTCCTGACAATAATTCTACCAGTATTGGAACTATGAAAGCAGCACATTTGCCTGCTACGAACACAGAAAAGTCCAACATGTCTGGGTCTGCCAAACACAACAAAATCAATAGGCAGCCCATCTAAATCAGTAACCCTGCACTCTGAAGTTGCAAGAGGCAGAGCTGGATGGTCTTCCTGTGGAGTCCATTTTGGACAAAACCTGAAATCAACATCAAGTCCCATCAACACAATTTACAATAGTAGTATATTATCTACCTTATAGATGCATCAAATCAATATTATTAGAAGTAATTTATCTAAACCAGGAGTGTAGACTCTTCCTAAAGTTAGAAGTAAAAAATATAACTGGGGTTATATATATATATATACTGGGGTGTATATATATATATATATATATACACACACACATATAAGCCATTAAATAATTATATGTCAGAAGATAAACAGTAACTTTGAGGTCTTGAACCTCCTTAGCTTACTTTCAATTATAATATGAATATTGAGATCATATGAATCAGAACACAGGTACCCACAGTATGAGATGGTTTAAGCATCCTGGAAAACTGCAAATGAGAAGACCATTAAATAATTATGCATTCAAATACCTATTCAGGACTGTAGCTTTTTTCTACAATCCCTTCTTGGCCCTACTTTGATCCCAATTGAGAGGCTTGCATGGCAGGCAGAGAGAGGGAGAACTACAGAAGGAGAGAGGGAGAACTACAGAAGGAGAGAGGGAGAACTACACAAGGCTCTGGCCACAAATCAGGATAAGAAAACCCCTAATTCCAGTGGCAGTTCACAAGTTACTTCAGTGGTCCTAGGATTCACCCCATGGTACAAATCTTCTTTGAAACAACAGCAACGTTACAGATGCAAAGAGCCACAGGATAAAAACCTAGAACTCTTCATAGTTTGTAGTTAAGAGCATTTCCTTTCTAGGAACACACTGTAATGGGGAAATTATGGATACAGATAAGATTTAATTTGGATTTTCAATGTAATCACAAAGTAAAACATAATATTCTTCAAAGCCAGTTCTTCCATAATTACAGACTATAAGAATGGAGAGGGAGGGTTAAATTCCAGGCCATTATAAAAAACAGAGACCATCGGACTTCATTAAGAAATCTCTGTATAAAGTTCAATTCCTTATTCTCAAGCACATCATTTTTCCTGGATTAAAGGCCTGAATAGAACAAAACAATCTGTCAAATCCTTCATTAATGTTATGTATGTAACAGTTACTTTTACAAATACGCACCGAATTTTGGCAAAACACAAAACCTGACAGAACTGACATAAACGAATTCTGTGGAGACAAGCCTCTTCCTATAAATTTGCTTTCAGGAACTTTCACAGGATGGACTAGACAGAAGCTAGAGAGGTATTTGAGGGAGAGAAAAACAACCACTTCAAAAAATCTGATTATCAGCATGTATGCTTGGCATTTCATAATCGCATGCTGATATCTGCACTCTTTTATATACAAGCTATTTAGTGAGGCTAGGAAACTCTTCACATGAGTATGTCCAGCTCTGTAGTAAATTTAAAACTAAAATAATCTTATTAGCTAGACAAGATCTTCAGACTTAAACCACTTTCATTATTAAAGAAAGCACATGATCAGCTTTTTCTGAGATAGAAACTACATATATCTTAGCCATTGCTAATCACAAGCATTGAGACCAAACTCTCAACATTTGCATGTGCTGTGAATATTTTCTGTGAGAAAATGCCACAAGGTGAGAAGTACAGAAAAAGAAAGAGCTCGGAATTTTTTTCTGTCTATGGCATGATGCATGAGGCAGCGCTTTTGGTAAATAAGACACACTGAGAATGACAAACCTCTCTCTCTCTCTCTTTTTTTTTTTTTTTTTTTGAGAAAGAGAGGGAGCGATAGGGACTATACACTTTTTCAAACAAATGTATTTCAGGGTGCCAATGCAAACAGGATGTAAAAGCCACAGAAAGCTGTTGTGCTTTACCAAAGGACAGTTTGCTTTAAGGAAGCCTCTATTAAATACAACCTTTAAATTAATAAGGAATAAGGATTCCTCTGCAGCTCCAGCCAAAGGTGTACATGTGAGCAGAGTCCTTACTGATCAGAAGGGCAAAGAACAGAGGCAGACCTCACACTCTATGTGAAATCCCCTTGAAGGAGTTTCAGGGAAATTGATAATTTTATGGACAAGCTGGGGCTCTGCCATTACCACTACTGCACCATCCTACACGTGAGGATATTGCTACATAGAACTTTTTCCTTCAGATAAATCTTTTTCTTGCAAACAAATGGTTATCAGCAAACTTTCCTCATCCTGCTTTTATGAATGTTGCCTATATGGACTAGGGGAGAATACAGCACAGCAGAGACCATCTCATATGCTCATCGCAAAGTACAATAGATATCCAGATCAGATCTGATCTTGCCACTCAGCATGAATCACTGAACGACTGAAATAGATGGAAACTACTTCCAGTATTTCTCTCCTGACACCAAAGCTACACATCACTTTGAAAAGATTTAGATGAAGTTCAGACAAGTATATGCTAAGTATGTGGACACTGAGGGAGTTCTGAGATATCTCTTTACTTCTATTGCTCATTAGTGGATAGAACAGCATATTTCCAACACTGAGGTTTTCAAAGTTGTGGTTTTTTTAACCAAAGTTAAAAGAATAATCAGGATACCACAGCTCACCTGCTCCCTTTGTCATTGAAATAAGCCTATACTGACAGTTCAAAGCATGTCTGAATTTGTGTTCATCTTACCAAGAAACAATCCATTACCAGCTGCTAATGATCTCTTTTTTTTTTTTTTTTTCCCTAATGAATCTACCTTGAAAGAAACCTACCTGGGGTACCATGCTGTTCACAGTTATTAAAACATGAAAATTGGACTAACTCTGCTAAGGACATTGATGGTTAACTCTGATGTTAATTAAACGTCTGCTTTATGAACTGGAACCAATTCAGACAGTGCAAGTCAATTGTTGTATTAAACATGATGCATGCACCAGCTCATCTCTCAGTACAAGCGTCCTGGATCTCTACTGGCATAACCCATACTGCAGAGTCAGGCCTAAAGGGCAGCTTTGACATAAGGAAACACAAGTGTCTGGAAAGTGAAAATAACACAGAGCTGTTTCTGATGGCACAGAGAGCCATGTGACAGCAGGGGCAAAAAGCTACCTGCCACAAGCCATGCTTGTATCTGAATCTCCTACAGACAGACATGATCAGAGTATGGGGCAACTTGTTATTCTTTCTGCTGCTAGTGCTCTTCATAAAAATGATTGGATAAACCAGTATTTTTTGGTAGGCATGCCTGTCCTTAAGCCAGTCTTGCTGAATTTGCAAAAGCCACATTCCCCTTTTAAAGGTAATGTTGTCTTTTTACTGTCAGCCAAACCATTAGTTGTTTGCTGCTAGAAATAGTAACCCTTATCTCAGAGCGGTAATGTCACACTCACGTTTAACTGGAATTAACTTATTTTCCTGTTCCTTCAGTGCTAGTGCCAGTGCTAATGCTAGGCTCTGGCATCCCCCACTCACCCCAGCACTGTACATCATTAGTTGGATGGCCCCCATTGCTGCTGCACAGCTACACAGACTCCTCACCAAAGCATTCAGGATCTTAATGTATCTGCAAACAGGAGGCCCACCAGCCTTACATCATAGAACTGATAAGAAAACAAAACCTCATATAAAATCTCAGTGTTAGGACTCTCCCTGGGCTGCCCTGCCTGTATCACAGGTGTACCTGCCACTGCCTCCTCTCCTAAATAATTGGTCCTCCTTAATCAGACTTACTCCTCATCTGCAGTCTAGCCCAATATCCTCATAAGACATGCAAGAACATCCATGCTGGATCAGACCAATAGTCAGCGCAGCTCAGCATCCTCTGGGATGGTGGCCAAGACCAGCCCTGAGACAGAAATCAATAGAGACAGTGGTAATCAGCAGGACAAACAGTAGGACAAAGCTTCATTGCTTCCAGAAATTTGGGGTTCAGAGGTTTCTTATTGTAGAAGTATTTCTTTGTTTCATAGCCTGCAAGAGGGTCACTGGGGCTGGTGGGGCCTCTTGGGATCCTCCCCACTCAGAGCCAGCTCAGCTGCAGCAGATTGCTCAGGGCCACAGCCAGTTTTGATTGTCTGCCAGGACAGAGACCTTACAATCTTGTGACAAGAGACCTTACAATCTTGTGACAAACTCTTTGGTGTTTAACCACCTTCCCATTAAAAAAGTGGGGTTTGGACATTTTCTGAAAGTTTTAGCATTCACATGCTGCTGCAAAACATTCCAGAGCCTGCCTGCACACTGCCTCAGGAACTGTGTGCAAGCCAGTGTATGGGTAAGGGCAATGTTCCTCATGACTTCCTACACTCTGAACAGGACCACTGCTCTACCTTAATGTGAAGCATTATGGTTTTATAAAGGTTTTAAGACCATAGAAAAGGTTTCAAGACCACAGCATTCATTATTTTAATTTGAATACCCTAAGATACATATTTTTTCTTGTTTCTGTACTTTATCTATGTTGTTCATAAGGATTCCTGTCTTTGTCACGAGCTGTGGAGGCATCTAGCATTGCTCCATAATACCCAGAGAAACAAGATCATTCTGTTTACAACTAGTTTATCATAATAAATACCAAAATATCTCTCATCTCTCATACTAATGAAAGTCAGGTAAAATGCAATGATTTGCCAAAATGTCAATAACCTTTTAATGCCATCTTCAGTTCTTGGAACTACTTTCACAACTGTTTTGCTCTTAATGTGCATCTGTTGCATTTATTTCTCCCCTTGCCAGGAGACTCCCCATCTACTATATACATTTGAAAGAAATATACAAGGCTGAGAAGGAAACTTTACCTCTTCCAGTCTCCAGACTTCCATTTTCATAATAATAGCAGGAATAGAGAAAGATATTAGAATAGAATTATAGAATATTTTGGGTTGGAAGAGTCATCTAGTTCCAATCCCCCTACCATGGACAGGGACACTTCCCACTAGACCAGTCCCAATTGGCCTGGCCTTGAACACTTCCAAGTACCCACAACTTCTCTGGACAACCTGGTCCATGGTTTCAGCATCTTCACAGTAAGGAATTTCTCCCTAATATCTAATCTAAACCTATCCCCCTGGTGGTTTAAATACTTATCCCTTGTTCTACCACTATAGATGTCATTATATGCAAAAGGTCCCTCTTCAGCCCTTCCATAGCCCCTCTTTAGGTGCTGTGAGGTCTCTCTGGAGCCTTCTCTTTTCCAGGCTGAACAGCCCCCAGTTCTCTCAGTCTGACTTCACAGGAGAGGTGTTCAGCCTTCTGACTATCTCTGCTTCTCTTGACTTATTCCAATGGATTTATTTCCTTTGTGTGTTGGGGATCCCAGGGCTGGACACAACATTTCAGGTGGGATCTCACAAGAGCAGAGCCAAAGACCAGAATCCCCCCCATAGCCCTGTTGCCCATGCTGCTTTTGATGCAGCACAGGACACATTTGGCTTTCTGGGCTGCAAGTGCGTATTGTCAGCACATCTTAAGTTATCGATCCACTAACATACCCAAGTCCTTTTCCTCAGGGCTGCTTCCTCAGGACCTTGTACTTGGCCTTGTTGAACTTCATGGAGTTTGAACGGACCCACTTCTCAAGCCTGTCCCTGCCGCTCTGGATGGCGCCCCTTCCCTCCAATATGTCAACCACATCTCACAGCTTGGCATCATTGCCAAATTTGCCAAGGATGCCTTCATTCCCCCTGCCTATGTCACCAACAAAGCTGTTAAACAGCAGCAGCCCAATACTGACCCCTGAAAAATGCCACTTTTCACAGCTCTGCACAGGGATATCGAGCCCTTGACAGCAACGTTTTGAGTTTGAACAACCAGCCAGTTCCTTATCCACCCAGTGGTGTATCCATCAATTCCATGTCTCTCCATGTTAGAGTCAACGGATGTCACAGTGTCACAGTGGGACAGTGTCAAATGCTTTGCACAAGTCTCAGTAGATGACATCTGTTGCTCTTCCCTTATCTACCAACACTGTAACCAAATTTCTGAGGCTACCAAATTGCTAAGGCATGATTCGCTCTTAGTGAAATTGTGTTGTCTGTCACCAATCACATCCTTATTTTGCATGTGCCTTAGCACAGTTTCTAGGAGAATCTGCTCCATGATCTTGCCAGGCACAGAGACCGACTGGCCTGCAGTTCCTCAGGTCTCTCTCTCTTCTTCTTTTTTTTTTTTTTTTTTTTTTTTTTTTTTTTTTTTTTTTTAAAAAAAAAAAAAAAAAAAAAAAAAAAAAAAAAAAAAAGAAAAACCAAAAACTTGGGGTTCTGTTTCCCCCTTTCCAGTCAGTGGAAACTTCACCAGACTGCCATCACTTCTCTCGAGTATTATGGATAGTGGCTTAGAAGCTCCTCTGAGAATTCTCTTAGGTCCCACAGATGCATCTCATCAGGTCTCATGGACTTGTGCCTCTTCATGTTCCTTACATGGTCTTGAACCTCCTCTTCTCCTCCAGCATGTGGTTCTTCATTCTCCTGGTTCCTGCTTTTGCTTTCTGTGACTTGGGCAATGTGGCTGGAGCACTTGTTGGTGAAGAAGACTGGGGCAAAAGAGGCATTGGATACCTCAACGTTCTCCATGCCCTAGGTAAAAAGGTTGCCCATTTCCTTCTGAAGAAGGCCCACAATTTCCCTAATCTGTCTTTTCATTACTGATGTTCCTATAGAAACTTTTCTTGTTGCCCTTGATGTTCGTGACTAGATTTAATTCTATCAGGGTTTTAGTTTTCCATACTTGATCCCTGATTGCCCCGACAATTGCTCTGTATTCCTCCCAAGTTACCTGTCCTTGCTTCCACACTCTTTTCTGAGTTTGAGTTTACCCAGAAGCTTCTTGTTCATCCACACAGGCCTCCAAACATTTTTGCTTAATTTCCTTTTTGTTGGGATGCATCTCTTCTGAGTTTGAAGGGGATCTTTGAGTATCAACTAGTTTTCCTAATTACCTCTTCCCTATGAGTCTTTATGCTATGGTACTCTACCAAAAGGAGTACATCAAGAGGGACAAGGTCTGCTTTCCTGAAGTCCAGGGTAGTGAGACTGCTGTGCATTCTCCCCAGTGCCCTAAAGGGTATTGAACTCCACCACTTCATGGTCACAGGAGACAAGGCTGCCTTTGAGCTCCACATTCCCCTCCAGCCTCTCTTGCGTGGTGAGAAGAAGGTCCAGCATTAGCACCTCTCCTTGCTGGCTCCTCTATCCCTTAGAGAAGGAAGTTACCATCAATGCTTTTCGGGAACCTCCTAAATAGTTTATGCCCTGCTAAGTTGTTCCTCCAACAGACATCAGGGTGGTTGAGGTCCCCCATGACAGCCAGGGCTTGTAAGAATATGAGACTGCTCCTGTCTATCTACAGAGGGCCTCATCTGCTTGGTTTTCCTTGTTGGGTGGCATGTAGCAGACCCTATAATGTCACCTGTCCCTGTCCTAAAACATAAGCCATTGGTCAGCTCTTTGTCCATCCCAGAGCTCCATGTACAGCTGGTCATTGACATAAAAGGTGGTGCCCCTCTTCATCTTCATTTCCTGTCCTTCCTACAGAGCAACATTCCAAAAACCTACCATTCCAACACTCCCGTCGTAGGAGTCATCCCATCACATCTTTGATACTAGGAAATCATAGAATGTGGGCTTGACATTTCTAAGTTTGAAGGGATTTTAGCCTGCTAGCAGTGCAAACTGTTTCCCAAGGGAAAAATTCTCAAGAAAGCTTCTTCTCAAAACAATCTTGGCAAAACAAGTATCTTTCCCAAAACAGTATTTCTCCAGGTGGTGTTTTGCTGTCTGTCTAGTTTACCCAAAAGGATTAGAGAGGTGTCACTCCTAGTCACCAATCATGTTAAGTCTGTATCAGAACACCTTATAAAAGGTGGTAAGAATTAGACAATAAAGCCTACTATACTCTCTGCCTTCTGAAAAATACTTGGAGTCTTTCGTCTTTCTTTCATGCCCAACAGTGGCAATAGAATTCTGCGTTCAGAAAATAACCTTGTCTGTGTCAAGAAAGAAACAAAACAAATGGGGCTTTGGGAATGGGGGAAGCTTCCATCTGACAGTTCACAGAAGAACATGCATTTAAGCTAAGATGTCATACAGAGGAACAAAAGAGATCATCATGACAAGTGTTGTTCTATCACTGTAGTTATTTAATGCAAAGAATAACTCATATTTACATTACAGATGGAAGATCAAACAGGGACAAAAGCTAAGACTGTGTGGTCATTCCTAGCTCCTCACAGAGTTTGTTGCAGAGTTTTGGATTGGGTGTTGAGAAAACTTCATTTCTTCTGGAAAAACATTTTGTGAACAATAAAGCAGGTTTCTAACTTGGCTGAAAGATGTATAAAAGGGTGGAAAGCACACAGTATTAAGGCCTTAAAAAGATTATAGGGATTAAGGGAAATACAATATGACATAATGAGCCTTGTACAAAAAAAAAAAAGTTGCCCCTTTTGAGCTTTGCTGTAATGCAGATAGAACAATTAATTATATACCAAACATTATCCAAAATAAATCATGGACCACATCTAGAGGTAAATGAATTATTCCTGCTCCTCAGAACTTCTCTTTTTCATAAAGAGCAATCCCTCTAGACAGTTTGAAGAGAACGGAGTGCACTTTTTTCCCTATAACTATGAGAAAGATGAAATAGGGCTAAAATTCCTGTGTGATAAATTCAATTTCAACAGCTAGAATTTTAATATGGCTACCTCATTATAAAATATTTGCTATAAAATTTTTACTTGAAATAATGAATTTTTGGATGTTTGCAAGCTTAGAAACTGCTACGGAAAGGACGACTCAACTATATTGTCTGTAAGCAAACCAGTTTCCAATGTTCTTCTAATAATTACAGTTAGGGAGCTTAATGAAATCCAGCGTAGCAGATTAGTTTTACAACCTCTGCTTCCCTAACATGTACTACCATGACATCTTACAACAAGTATGGGTCAAATGGGTTAGATCTACAGGATAATGTTAGTGTTCCCTTCAGATTTTTTGGCCTTTCTGATAATATTTAAGAAAATATTTTCCAATTAATTGAAAGCCATTTAGTACTCCCAAATTATTCCTCAATGATTCTAGAGCAGATACACTTTCTTTTTCCCAAATGCCTTTGATTTCTCCTCTGCACACACAGACATGCACTTAATTAAAACTTTCCATTGAAGTGGCATTAGTTAGACACACAAGGCATAACAAGTTGCTCTTAGGCTTCCGGCCAGAAAGCCAGCAGTGCTGATGCTTTCCTTCATTTACTTTAGAAGTGTCAGCAAAACAGGCAATTCATGGCCACATAAATATGGAGTAAACAGCCCATGACCACTATCTGCAGCAATACAGTTCAGACACAGACAGTGAGTTGGTCCCGTTCCCTGAGACTGATTCATGTTGCTGAATACAGAATCAGATTACACTTTACCAAAGTGTCTTCTGTAACACCATAATAAAACACATCACCAGTATGAGTGTTTAAAAAGGTATCAGGGAGCAGCATAAACAAATCTCATTAACAAAGCATGTGACTTATGCAGATATCTATTATTCACCATGCTGAAAATTTAACCTGGGGATTTTATACACACACGAGCAGGATGCAGACATATCACATTGTGAAATGAGGTTTAGGTTTTATCAGGGTATTGGGATTTTTGTTAAGAAATAAAGAACAGGGGAAAAAGCCTTTTGGTCTGATACGGTGTTGTCCTTATGGGCAGGGATTTAAAAAATCATCCAAAAAAAGGGAGACATCTGAGAATTCATGTAATTGCCAGAAGCATCTGAAAAAGTCTGTAAGACACAGCAACTGCTTTCATTATAAGGTACCAGTTCTGCTTCAGAAGGCTTCAGAGATGTATCTGCCAAGCTGACCCTGAGAGAAAACGTATTTTTGACCACCAGTGTAGCTATTCTTCCATATGAAAATGCAGCAGAGGTTGGATGATGCCACTTAGCTCTGTTAGGTGCTGATTGTCATGTGTGCTTTTCATACTGAAGCTGGAATTAAACAAGAGTGGTTTCAAACTGAGAGTAAGTTTCACATGTAGCAGCAATAATAATAATCTAATCTACAGATTTAATTTCCTAGAAATCAGAGAAATGCTACAAAGCTATTTTTGCAGCCAGAATCTAGCAGGAGCAGCTCTGCTAAAACTAGATATATACCACCAACAGGAGACATCTGCAGGGCACTGAGGCCCAAGCTCAGCATGAAATCTGAGCATGAGGAAAAGTTCATCCTTGCCTGGGAAATTTCTTCATGCTTTCCTATGCCTAAAGAAATGACTGAATTGGGGCATTGTCTTGGATTATATAACCTAAAAATATATATTCTATTTCATCTGTTGAAAGCTGGTTTTTTGGGAGATGTTTTATCCTTCTTACTCCAGGCTGGAGGAGGGCAGATGCCTTCTGATAATGGCCCAGCCATTAAAACCAGGTGGGGCAGTGTTTCTTATCTCTTTCACCACCCCTCCATCCTCCAGGTGGATGTCTTCTGATAATGGGCCATTGGGGCCCACCAATGACATGACACATTCCATCATCCCATAGCAAGATGCTCCACCCAGTGCGGGAGGAGCCAACTGTTCCTAGCCAGATAAAAACTGGGACTGAAGGACCCAAGGGACCAAGTTTTTCCACTGGATTCTCAGGGGAAGACCAGACTCATCTAGCCACCACTGGACTTTCTACAGGACCATCTCTATTCCACAGAACCACATCTGTTATTCCAGGAGGACTTATTTGGGCTGCTTCCAACACCCTGACCAACAAGGTGCCAGGTTGTATCCCTGACCCTGTCAGGGTTTTTTCCAGGATCTTTGTTTGCTTCCTTGCTTGTTTTTTGTACTACTACATTTGTATTCTCCTTTTTTTTTTTTTTTTTTTTTTTTTTTTTTTTTTTTTTTTTTTTTAAATATTCCTAGTAATGAACTGTTGCTCCTATTCCCATATCTTTGCCTGAAAGCCCCTAATTGCAAAATTTAAATTATTTTGAAGGAGAGGGTTCACATTCTCCATTCCAAGGGAGGCTCTAGCTTTCCCTGGCAGACAACTGTCTTTCAAAACCAAGACAGGCATGAGTGCCCTCAACTGACTTCATTATTCAGCAAGACTGACCTTCAGTTTATACCTTGGCTTATCTTTCTTCCAAACACACTTTTTAAAAAGAAAAACAAAACATTTTCCTCACCCTGCATACTCATGTTAAAGAGCATTATTAGAAAATTCATGTGAAATCCTGACTTCTACAGCAGAAGCAGAAGAACTCCACTGATTATGGAAATGCAGCAATTTGCCCTTCAGCAGGAACTGGGTGTAACAGGAAACACATCCCTGTACAGTAAAAAGCCAAGCCACACACACACAGTTTATCTGAAGGTCTTATTCAGAAATTTTATGCCTCCTGAATCTTCTAAAGCATAAGGGATCTGAAACCACAAATAGAAAGGTGTCTGCAGTTTTGATCACACATTTATTGTTTGAGATCAACTGAGAAACAAATAAACACGGTGGAATAAATTCCACTGCAAAGAAAACAAACAAGAAAAAAAAAAAAGAAAAAATCCTGCCATTAAGAGGTTAGGTCCTTTTTGTATTTTCAAGTGCCAGCCTTTGAAAGTTTTTTTTCCTTTTGAAGAAGGAACTTCTGGTATTAAAGTTTATAGCTGAAGTGTAATGTAATCCTATAATTAAATGATTTCTATGCAATAATCAGAATCTCCTAAAGAAACTCCAAGATATAGCAAATAAACATATTAGGATAATTAAATACTTCTGAGTACTAGATCTGCAGCATGATGTTGGTGTGGAAATAGAGATGACTTTCTCTAACAAAATATACATGCCAAGTTAGCTTGTTAGCTCATGTAAATTCCTTTAAAATGCTCTACATAAGGCAAAGTAGAGCCTTATTGTGAAATAGAATTCTGTAAAAATAAAATTGAGAACACATTAATAATTTAGAAAAATTTAAACAGACTTAAATTTATTTTATCTTTTCATTTCCTATATGCAATATATTTCTTACATACAATATCTTCAGGTATTAATTCAAATTTTCTAATTAGGGATGCAGTTGCCTAAAGCAAATTTTTAAAAGCTGTTCACCATCGTGTAAAAGTTTTGTGACTTTATTTGTATGTATAGGAAGCCAAATTTTTATTGGATCAACTGCTAAACTAAAAATATGTCCTTTCTATTTTTTGGTTTTTATACAATCATTCTCTTGGAGCTTAAGCTTCAGTCTGTGAACATTTATTGGGCTTTTTACATTAGACTGGGTTGGACTGGGATGCAGTTAATTTTCTTCACAGCAGACCATATGGTAGTGTGTTTTGAATTTGTGATTAAAAAACTGTTGATAACACATCAGTGTTTTGGCTACTGCTTACACAGTGCCAAGTTCTTCTCTGTGTCTGTTTCAAACTGTGTTGCCCATGTACATCTGTATTCAAGACTGCATCTGTTCTGGTTGAATAAAATCCAAGTCTCACAGCTGCCTTATCATTTTACATTAGTCAGCCTCCAGTTCCCTTTGCAATGAAACAGTGCAAGAAATTAAAAGTTTGTATTTTGGAGTCAGTAGTAAACTTAAAAAGAGTCCTTGTCAATAGATATTATTTTGCGGTTCACTGTCAAAACAAAGTTCAGCAATAAAAAAGTTAATTCTGCAACAGAGAAGAAGACAGAAAGTATGTTATAGCTTCATTCAAGGAGCGTCATTTCCAATTAAAAAGCAAAAGAAAGGGGATGGTGAGCACCACGTGAATTTAGGTCAAGCCAGATAACTATTTTTGTACACTTACAAATCCCAAAGAAAAAAATCTTTGGCATAAGCTCCCAGTACTCAGTAATGGACAGAGCTTTGTGGGCATCCACTGGCCATGCTTTAGAACCTGGCAGGGGTATCAGAACAAACACAGCAATAGTCCAGGACTAATGCAATTGAAAACATGAAATTTAGAAACCCTGTGTAAGCACAGTATCCCTGCAACTATATGAAAATAATAAAGCAGGCTTATATTATCTTGAAAACATTACAGTCTGTTCATATCAGGAGTTTATAAATAAACATTATTTCCTTAATTTTCTTATCAAAACCAGATATGAAGAAGTCAGTAATTGTCAGTGACTACAAAGCTGACGTGTCTTTCCAAATCTCATCATCCTCTTATACCAATCATATTCTTTGTCCAGCTTAACTATTATCTGAGCTTAAAATCATAGCAATATGATTAGACACTGGAAGAAAGGTTTGTTTTCTATTTATCACAGGACTCAAATTGCTGCTGACAGACCTGGCCTAAGAAAATTGACTACAGCTTTCCAGGATGGCTGATTGGAGTACGATTTGGAAAGAAAACTATTTGCCTCCAGAAACAACGGCTCTGTTATGAAACTCTTAGACCACTGGCCAAGACTGACATGGTCAACCATCACAAAGCACCAAACCAGCCATCAGCACCTAGCAGAAGCTACTAGCTGCAATGGCCACAGTGCCTCAGGATGGAATCACACCCTATAAATAAAATGCTCTCCATAAAGAAGAGTACAGTAAAATAAAGGCTGAATTCATATCAGGGCAATCAGGGTCCCTAGAAATCAGAGTATTTGCCTTTCTATTTCTTTATTTCTCTATTTCTTTATTTCTCAAAAATAAGCCTGGTAACACTAGCCCCCAACTGCCTCAGTGCTGACATCAGATCACACAAGAGCTACTCTCTTAGCTCTATGGACCTTCCTGAGGTTCAAACCAAAGGAGGAGAAGGAGGCACCATCCTTACTGCAGAAAACAGAGTTGGATGTGGCAGCTAATTTGTAATTACCCAGAGTTACTACTGGACCTTCACAACTAGTGGACTTCACAGGACTATGTGGTATTCTCTGCAAGATCAACCCAAACATATACCATGTGCAAGGCTCTTCAACAAAGGGACAAATGGATGCAATGGATGCAGCTCCAGGAACAGAGCAATATCAAACACACTTAAGCAAATGCCCTTGTACTCCTCACACCCCATGCGGGAATTGCTTCCTTCAGTCTGCTAAACCCATTTAGGGACCAAATTACTTGGCTCTGAGGGCTGAATTTTTCACTTAGGCTATATTTTGAAGCACTCCAATCTAGACTATAGAAGGAAAAGAAAACTGAGCATGTTGCACAGGAGAAATATCTCCATTTGCATGGACACCGTTTAAATGAGGTGTACAACACAAGGTTTCCAAACTGCAGAACATAAATAACTGCAGGTAAGAATATCCCTGAACATCATAATAACAGTGGTAGGTAGACAGTCAGACTGACCTTGCAGGGGCTATCTTTGCAGAGCATCTTCCACACAAAAAGTTGGTTCCCACAAAGTAAAAATCCCTTCCCTAAAGTTATTTAAGTAATTTTCCCTTCCACATGAGGAGAGTGGTATTGACAATTGCTCTTGAATGATGGAAATAAGTACACAACATGAATAACACAACACACAGGAACTCGTTGGTATATGTATTAACCTCTGCTATTTCAATGTTGGTTGTTTATTGTAGATTAAATTAATTTGGGAAAATTAGCATGGTACAGAAACAGATGAGAGCAGAATACAAGAACAGTACAGAGAAACTACAACAGTTCAGTAGTTAAAATCATGGGATCAGCTCTCAAATTAAACTGAAATTAAGAAGAATTCACCTCTTTGTTAGCTGTGTCAGTTCACATTAATGACACAGTCTCTTATAAAGCAGCTGAGAAATATATGCCTCACATACAAAGTTTGTTAAAGCTGTTATGGTTGGAGAGTCACTTTTATCAGCCCAACAGGGATTATGCACTAAAAATTAACTTTATATGCAAAATTAAGAGAAAGTTATCAATGAAAAAGCAGTTGAGATACTATATACACCTAATAACTTCCAAAGATCTGGTGACAGGAGATAACTCCATTTTTCAGTCAAAATTATGCAATTTCATGGAAAGTTTAATGGAAATTATAATTAGTAATGTATTATTAGAACTAATTAAAAGCAATTTTTTTTTTCCAAGAAAACAAATCCTAAGTCATCCTTTCCTCCAGAAAATGTATTTTTTCTTAATTATATTTCCAAATTAATACACTATTTCTTTTTTGGAAAAGATTTAATTCATTTAAAGATTTCAAAAAATCTCGACAGAGGCAGTTTATATATAGGAATTTATGGCCTTTAAAAACAATCAATTGTAATGGTTTTAGTTTAATAAAACCAGGCAGAAACACTAATTAATGTTGGAGTTTTAGTATTTATTTTCTTTTTGTGGGAGGGAGAGATTAGCAGAAAAAAAAAAACAAAGCAGGCTTAAGCTTAAAAATGAACATAAATAGTTTTATTAACATACACTAAAAGAATGAAAGAAGAAAAGAAAGTTTAGAAAAAGAAAAACTAAAACAGAACGACACTTTAAAATACACTTCTCTCCTCTTTCAAACTATTAACTTTCTTGCTGAACAACATAGAAAGACACGACTTGAGATTTTCAGTCAGTTTCACTATTTAGACATAATTACTCATTACTTTTTAGGAGAAGAGTCTCTTTAAGATCTTTTTAATGAAGACGTTTGCCATGAGACAAAATAGTCCAGTGCTCTCAATGTCACACATCTGCTGCCGCCCGGAGTTTTCGCAGACTGTGATGTTCTATCAGCAAAGATTCTCAGTGTATCTGGGGTACTACTTATGAATACTTCTAGCCTAAAATCATCTTTGTCTCAAAGGTTGAGACTTCCTTTTAACTCAGGAGTGGGGGCTTTACAGTTCCTAAATAAATCTTAATTATTTCAGTTCTTAATTTTAATTAGAATAGCATTCTACCTAACAACACTAAGATGCTGCAAAGATCAGTCTATTTTTTCATAATTTACTTTAGAGAAGTCTGGTTAAAAGTGTCCACTTCTTCAATCTTATTCCAATATTATTAGTTCTCTCACTTCTAATCTCACTGACTTCATTCAATGTCTGTTCTATGTACCCTCTGTTTTCTTTCTTCTCTCTCTCAAGGAAGAATTGTGCTTTAAAAGTTCCATGTTGCTAGGAAAGGGTTAAATCCACCCAGGCTTGCAAGGGCCACATGCAAGCACGGAGGCTGCATGAGGCTGAAGAAAATACAAAGCTGCGCTGATGGAGGAAGCTGGTAGATGTCCTTTTTTCCACCCCTCGGTGCCATCTAGGGCAGCTTGGCTCGGAGTTGTTATGAAGCTGCAGGTTTCCTTTGCTGCCAGCGGCGATTAAGCTGAGCCATGGCTTGGCCCCTTGTGCCACAGTCCGAGCACGTGGCCAGCACTGCCGAGCTGCAGCCGCCCTTCTTCCCTACAGGCAAGTGAGGGAAAGGGGCTCAGCTGGCCCAGGCCCTCCCCGTGTGTGCAGTGGCCCTCAGAGGCTAGGTCCGGCCGGTCCAGCTGCCTACAATGTTACCTCATAGCTGATTCCAAAGTAAGAGGGCGACTGATCAGTAGCAGATTAGTTTTAAATGTCCTCTCCAAAGTCGCTTCAACATTTCCCATTGGTCAGCTTAGCTGCCAATATCCCGGTCAGCTTTTCGATAGGTCCCTGTCCTCCCCCCACCAGACCACTCCACGGTTAAGGCAGGGAAAAACATCTTACATTTCTCTATAACCAGAAAACAAAATTGTGCCACCCATAACATCAATAGAACCTCAAGCTTTTCTCAGTCACAATAAATAATTTTCTTTGAAAATTAAATTCAAAATGCACTGCAATAGTCAGAACAAAACACCTGACAAGTACTCAATCACTGCCTAACTAAAACAATCTCAAGAATACTTGATGTAATGTCCCAGTTTAGACATACAAGACTACTATTATGGAGACCCACTGCGGCTCTTTTCCTCCAGAAAGCAAAACATCCTTTATTTATTGCAAGTGATTCAGAACAGCCTGCATAAAGTGAGACACAGCAGAACACAGTACCATTGAGAACAAACAGCTTCTCTTCCCCAAATGAACCTTTTTTCATAAAACCTTGTTTGCAGATATGGAAGAGAATTTCCTATTGTTTGTATTATTCTTTATGAGGATAGTAATCAAGATTTAAATTGTAAGGAAAATATAAAAAATGAAATTTCAAGCCTACCAATCAAACACAATTCTTAATTTTGCCTTTGCTTTATAACACTAAGAAAAGATAAAAAGATGATACTAGGAGGGAAAAATTGTTTAGGTCAGGTCATAGGGAGTTCATAAGGGGTTAAACTACACATTAGCAAAAATAACTAACCCACCTAAATATAATGATATATAATAAATTATTTCACTTAGTAGAATGTCTGATTTACTTGAGTGTTAATATTCTGCAGAGACAACTAATTACAAGTAGAAATCCTCAAGTGGGAAGTTTGTAATTGTTACTATACCCTCTTCAGCAGTTATCTCAAACTCATTACACTGACAAAACAACAGATTCTGTCCTTATTCTAAAATAAGACATTTTAAGATCTAAAACTAGAAATAAAAGTTTCCTTTTACTGGAAAGATACCCTGAAAATGTATTACATATGCATCTCATATACAAGGTAAGAGTCTGGAGTCAGCTGCCAATCCCACCTCAGCCAGACACAAAACACCCTGTTGAATTCTTGGCCATGTGAGCAGGAGTGCAGGGGAATGGGGAGCCCCTGGCAGCGCTCGGATTCCAACAAGGCTGCAGCTCACACTGAAGCCCTGTGCAACTCAAGCAGGAGCTTCAGAAAACCAAGCTGATTTTTCTTATCATTTGCCACCTCTGACTCCTGCAGACGTGCAAGATGCTGCATCATAATGTGCTTCTTAAGGGCAAGGCAGCCTCCCCACTTCACAACAATTCAGAAGAGTGATGTATTTCTCCAGGTACCAGATTACAGGTGTTCTGCCACTGCGCAGGACAAATATTTCACTAGGCTTCCATACAACTGGGGCACAAGTGCTGAAGTCTTTGACTAGCTTCTACTTAAAAGCCTACCAACAAGCACAAAAATCAGGGAGTTCACAATGAAGAGAATGGTCTATAGCATCTCTGTTATGCAGGGAAATCACGCTCCACTGCAGAAGACCCACAGGTGCAGTAGCTGATGACCTGACAGGGTGCCTTAGGGTGCTATGAGGGCTCCTGTGGGGCAGGAGCAGTGGGGGAAGCAGGGGCACTGTCTGCTGACAGACAGATTACCTAATGCTTATCAAAGACACAGGAAGTAGATACCATGGACTCAAAACTTGATTTTTTTGAGACATTTGGGGTACGACATTGAATCACAAAGAGTAAGAGATGGATGTTACCTTATATCAGTCCAGACTCCCTAAAATGACAGAAAAGAACCTGTCTCACATGTGCTTTGTTGTCCTGGTGTTATTTTCCATACTAGAAGCAGGAGGGATGTCCTGTATCACTAGTTCAGTGTCTTATTTGGCATTCTTGCCTCGGGGATGATATTTGCCATTTAGGCTACCTGGCCTGCATGTCATTACCTGACAAGGTAGACCAGAGCTTTACAGCAAAGAAAGCCTAATCATTATAACAGAAAAAGTAACCTATCTAGCTGATATGGTTTGTATAACAATATTTTTGGAAAAGGCAAAAAATTCAAATTAGTCACAACAGCCACACTCTTTTGGTTTTTTGAGATGAAAAGCATAGCAAAAATGGTGGAAACTGACCTCTTAGTGCCAAACATGATGGTGCAGGCTTGTTTTCACATTTATGAACGCAGTGCACTGCACAGGCTGATTATATCGACCTGGATGAGAAAAAAAAAGAGATATTTTTAAATCAAGAAGCTCAGGACCTTGATTTTAATATCCTGAACAATAAGTACATTAGTAAACATCTTCCAGTGAAACTTCAGAGAATACCTGGCAATTTTACAGAAATAAAAAGGTTAGCAAAAGTACGCAAAGGCTAAAAAACACAAGATAAAAGTTTAAAAAAACATAAGACCAAATCCTATTAGTAGAGGTTAAACCTGACATTATTAGAGCAGTTACTCAACTAGAGTTAGGCATAATACGATATGATAGTGCAACATCTAAAAGTCCTTATCTCTTACAGTGAAATGCATGTGCCAATCTGAAATGCACGTGCTTTAAAGCAGCTAAACAGGTCTTCCTGAATTTCCAGCCTGAACAAAGCTATGTAAATTTATATCTTAACTGCATTTTGGTGCTCAATTAGTTGAATGACTATCTCAGTAAATTAGTAATTTTTCCAGAAAGAAAACTTTGCTATAAATAAGAAATTCCTTGGTGTGGGTCTACTTAATACAGACCTCAGAAAATAGTAGTAGTAGTAATAGTAGCAGTACTAGTACTAGTATTAGTAGTACTACTAGTAGTAATACTAAGAGAAATTCCAACTTTTACATTAAAAATATGAGATTACAGAATATTAGAATAATTAGGTCAGGAGAGGCTTCCAAGTCCAGCCTTCAACTCAAAACAGGTATAATTAGATCAGATTGCTCAGGATTGAACAGGTCTTGAACATGTCCACAACCTCTTCTGGAAACCAGTTCCTGTACCTCATCACCAACATGGTAAAAATATTTTTCCTAACATCTAATCAGATTTTTCCATGTTATACCCTATGTCCACTGCCTCTTATCATATCTGTATACCTCCAAGAAAAATCTAGCTCCATCTCCTCTATACTCTTCACTCAGGTACTTGCTGACAGTACTAAGGTGGTCTCTTGCCATCTCTTCTGACCCTGAGTTGATTCAATTCTCTCAGCCTTCTGTTGAATGCCATTTGCTACATTCCCTTGGCCACCTCATTTAGTCTCCATAAGTTAACATCCTTCTTGTTCTGTATGTAGCTGGCTAAGCTTTTTCCCATGCAGCCAAGGGAAACAGGTGACTTTCTTTGCTGTGAGGGCACACTGCTGGTTCCCGTGCAAATTGTGGTTCACTAGGCCCCTCAGATCCCTTTCTGTACCACTGCCTCCCAGGCACGTCATCCCCAGCCCATCATTTTACACAAGGTTATTCCACCCCATTGGCAAGACCTTGCACATGCATTTGCTGAGCTTCATAGGATTCCTGTCAGCTCATTTCTTCAGCCTGCCCAGGTCCCCCTCAACGGCAGCATTGGCCTCCAGCAGCTCCTTGCCCAGGAAAGTCGGTGCCTCACTCAGTGCGCGAGTCCCTGGGAGAGAGGGTCCCCTGAGGCTCTGCAGCCCCACACAGGCCAGCAGCAGCCTCCCTTGTTGTGCCACCCAAGTCAAGGCCTTCAAAATGCAAAGGGCTTTAGCACCTTGTGACAGGGAAAATGTCCTGTGGGTGCTGAGACCACCCCTGCACACCCTCCCCACTAATGCAGGCAAGTTTGAGCAGAGATGCTGCATGCCTCTGCTATGCTAACAGCTGTGGCAAGGTTGACACTGCTGTTCCCCAAGAGCTTCGCCCTCCCAAAGCAGGATTCAGTCATTCCCAGCAGTAGCCAGAAGCAGTTCGAGCTGTTCTGAAAGCAGAGAACTGAAAGCAGAGACTCAAAATGCTGCACAAACTGGGAAGAGCCACCATGATGAGAAGCCCATGCAGTGCCCCCGATGCCCTGCATCCTCCCAACTCCACAAATCAAGTGTTGCTTTTGCAACACCTGTTCACAGCACTCTGGTCCATCATTCCCTAAGGAACAGCTATGTAGCACCTGGAAAGTGCAGGCATGTCCCAGCCCTTCCAGTCTGAAGCTTCTGCCACCCAGTCCTTCCCACGAGAATGCTGCAGCTCCAGCCCTGGCTCACGTCCCTTTTGATTGCCATTGCACACACCCACTGCCCTCACAATGTGTAATATTGGTGCTAATGAAACCTTTCTGCCCTTTTCTTAAATGTTCAGCTTAAAGCAAAAATAGCTTACAAATTCAGACATTCTATCCTAGTTTAGTTGATTTGTTTAATGTAAATGTGATATCTAAATACAAATGTTTCATCCATCAGGAAGAAGCTGTGATTACATGATCTTGATTGACAGGAGAATTCTTGTCTACAAACTCTCTTCTAAATTTGTAAGATGCTCTAGGGGCCTTCACATCTCCATGTCAGATCAGATAAAATGACACCAGGTGAAATGTCTTGTTACTTCCAGATGAGGAAGCAGCATTTTCACAGCACTATATTTCATTATGGGTTGGGGTAATGACATTTTTGTCTCAATTTACCAGTTGCTCTTAAAGCATTTTATTTTTGGTTTGTGTAGGGTTTCTTTTCTGGTTGTTGTTGAAGGGAACCTCCGTCTTCCTTTCCATGCCCTCTTGTTCCAGAATCACAGCCTTGCAGCTGGGCAAGGAACACAAGTATCATCAGCCTGAAGTACATTTTCCTTCCCATGCAATTATTCTCCCTGCCACTTACTAACACCAGTCCCTCTACACTGAGAGCATAACAAATGCCTGTTTCCAGTTAGTTGTCTTGATTGGGAATTTCTAAAGGCTTCAAGCAGGCCAAGTGTCCACTCCAATTGAAAATCAATGGATTTGGGGTATACACATTCCCTGCATGTTCTGAAAAGTCACACTCCAGTTCTCTATTTGTGATTGTTAGGCTAACCAGAAGCTATGCCTACACTGTCAGATATGCAGCTCGGAGATGAAACGTGGATGAGATTAGGGATTGCAACTCAGCCTCTGCACCAGTGCACGTATTAAGTGTCTCAAGCCATTCAGCTGATTATACAATGTGGAGCCTAAATGTGTAAATGTGCTAAGAGATCTGAGTCAGACATTCCTTTTCTCCTGGAAATAACAAGGTTAAAGCTCCAGAATTCAATTTTCATAAGTATTTAAGCTGTGACCTAGAAGTCCAGCTCCCATATTTAAAAACTGAGCAGTCACTTATGATCCTGTGAGCATCAGTGGAACTTTGACACTGAAAATTTTAAGCCAAATTTATTCAATCATTTGATGACCTTTTCCATTTCCACTAAAGAACATCATTCATAAGCATCTTACATTAGTAGGTAGGACTGCCTTTATATTGGCAAGAACTTTAACTGAAGGGCTCTGACGTTTTCTGTCTCTTTTTGGATATAAATAAAAACGTTAGGGATTGACATAAGGTACTGAAGTTCTCAGGAAACGGGACAAGCTATTTGAGGGAAACCAACAGGTATAAAATTGATGAGTAGCTGAAGCAGGTTCCCTTCCCCTGAAGGTGACTGGTGCAGAAGAAGGAAGAAGGTGGTGCTGGATACAGAATCACTGAATTGTTTATGTTGGAAAAACCCTTTAAGACCAAGTTCAGCCATTAACCCAGCATTGCTATCTATCTCAGCAGAAAGTTTGCTGGCCTCATCAACTTCTTTTTCCTCCAGGCACATTTTTAACCTTTAAAAAAAAAACAAAAAACCCAAACACAAACAGATACAGTAACCAAATATATTAAATGAAACAATAATTCAATAATTTGGACTTTTTTTCCTTTGCACAGGAAGTTTTTGTTTTGCACAGAAATGTTTCCCATAGCATTTCACTGGCTTATTGAGAGTAATTGTGTGTCAACTGCTGCCTTTCAGCTGAACCTGCTCCCTGGTGGAAGGTACTGTTCTCAGGGCAAGGTGGCATAACAGCCTTGGAAAACCATCCTCACTTTCTTGGGAACAGTCATCTTGCATGGAAGCAAATGCAAAATATCATTTATCTACTTGGAGATAAATTCTGAAAGCTATGACTTTCAAATTGAGAACCTTCTTAACAGCAGTACTGATTTCTGGAATGTCTTAAAGATGCCACTGAAACTGGCACAAAATATCAGTGAACCTTTTCATTGGTACCAGATATATTTCAGCATAATTTAGAGAGATTCACACTCACTACTTAAAGCCATGCAAATCTAAGCAGAAGGATCAAGAATAAAAATATTTTTAGTTAAGAAACAAATGTATTATAGCAAAAAAAAAGGCAAAGTATGTTCATACAGAATTACACAATAATATCTTTATCAAAGACCTGGAGGACGCAATGGAATGCACAGCTATCCAGTCTGCAGATGGCCCCAAACTGGGGGAGACCAGTTAATACACTTAGGGACAGGACTGCCACCAGGGAGAGCTGGACAGGCTAGGGGCATGAGCTGACAGGGATCTCATGAAATTCAGCAAGGACAAAGTCCTGTATTTAGGAAGGGAGAAACTCTTGCTATGGCATAGGTTGGGCACTGCCTGGCTGGAAGGGCAGCAAATTGAGCATGAGTCAGCAGCATGTCTGGGCAGAGAGATGGTAAACAGCATTCTAGACTTTATTAGCAGGAACATGGCCAGCAGACAGAGGGGAGGGATCATATTGCCTTATTAAAAAGTCATCAGACCCTTCCTGAAATACTGCATGCAGTTCTGCAGCCTGCCCTTGATGCAAGAAGGACGCTGATAAATTGGGGTGAGTTCACGTGAGCACTGAACCACATGGCCCAGAGAGGTTGTGCAGCCTCACTCATTCGAGTGTCTCAAAACCCATCTGAATAAAGCTCTGAACAACCTGGACTGACCTCACTGCTGACCTTCTTCTGAGCAGGAGGATGGACTAGAATCCTTCAGAGGTCCCCTCCAAATTGAGTTATCCTGTGATCCTATAAGTCTAGGTATAAAGAAGGGAAAACATAGAAGGGGATTTGAAGTGATGGTTGAAGCTGGGATAATTAAAATACAATGTTGGTACTAATAACAGATAACAGATTGTCCTCTGCTTGAATGAAACAGTAAGTGTAGCCTCTGTTACTAAATCCACACAATATATTCAATGTGGTGGTGTAGCTGTGCTCTATCATTCCCCGTTAGATCATCCACCTCTGCCTGTAGGCAATTCAAGATAAGTCCTAACTAATGTAATAGGAAAGAATTTCTTTGCATGCTCTCTGGGGGCATGTTAAAGAAATGTATTGATTTCTAAATCAGAGAAAAAGATAGAAAAAAATAAACAACCATTTGCCCTGGGCATTTTACCTTCCTTCACCTTTGTGGTAGCACAGAGCTTCATTTCCTATGATTTCAGGATAAAGGAACATTCCTCTACATCTTTTAGATGGTCTTAAAATCCAAGTTCCTTGGAAATCTAAAATGGAGGGGGAAGAAGAAAGACTGCTAAAAACTGCTTGTCCTTCTCTAGGCACAATTGCTGGACCATCAATTATTTATTATTAATTAAGCAGGGGATGTGCAGAAAACAGCATGAATACAGAAAAGACTCATAGGTATTAGCCAGAACTGATCAGGCTTTCATTATTTTTTTTTATTTATGAAGATTTATAAAGCTTGATAAAGTTTCTCCCACCCCTCCCTTCTTTCCAGGCTCAGCTTCACCCCTGACTTCTATCTCCCCTCTCAGGCAGCGCGGGGGATGAGGAATAGGGGTTGTGGTCACACCCGAATGCTTAATCTCAGCCACTCCTGCTCCAGTGTGAGGTACCTCCCAGAGGAACCAGGCCTTCAAGAGCTGCTGCAGTGTGGGTTCTTTCCAGGGGGTGCAGTCCTTCTGGAATGGACTGATGCAGCACGGATGCCCTGCAGGGTCACAGGTCCTGCCAGATGACCTGTGCCAGCGTGGGCTCCTCTCCACGGGCTGTCTGTGGGATGCAGTCTCCTTCAGAGCTCGTGCGTTGCTGTGGCATGGGCTCTCCACTGGCTGCAGAGTGGGTATCTGCTCCACCATGGTCTCCCACGGGCTGAGGGTGGGCAACTTTCTCCTGGTCTTTTGCTGCAAGGAATCTCTGCTCTGACACCCAGACCACCTCCTCCCTCTCCCTCTTCATCTTGGAACATCCACAGAGTCATTCCTCTCTTCTTCCCCTCACTCCTCTCTCACAGCTGCCCCAGAGCTTTTCTACCCTTTCTTATAATTGTTATTACAGAGGCACCACCAGCATCACTGATGGGCTCAGCTTTGGGCAGCAGCAGTTCACCTTGGAAAACCTGGAACTAGCTCTTGAGACATTGGGATGGCTCCTGATGTCACCTCAGGGAAGCCACCCCTGCAACTTCCCCACTACCAAATCCTTGCCGTGTAAACCCAGTTTTACTTCTGACTGATTACAAGCCACTGGAGAAATTGTATCAGATTTCCATACATCATGTGCTAATGCTGCAGACAAAATATAACACAGTTATATAATTTACAGCAGCAGAGGAAGGACTGCAGGGATCATATCCACATAAATAAAGATGTAGAGATAAGACAATTCCTGGGATGAAAGCTGATGAACTGCTCTTTTCTGTACTCTTCTGCTCCATTATGAAATGTAGTGGCACTGTAAGTTAATCCACTATTTCACAAGCATTGTATTTTTAATAGAGAAATGCCCTCTCTCCTCAGAACAAAATAATGTCAGCTAAATGTGATCAGCAGCAGGGAACAAAACTGTAGAGACCTGAATCTCAGTCAGCCAAACCAAAGGTAGCAATATCCAGAGGACAGAGAAATGAAGATGGGCTTTGGCTGTAATTATCTGAACTAATTGAAGAGAGTACAACTCAGATAGATAAATATGTCAAGTACATGAGTTTATTAGCTATTATCATAAAAAGAGACATAACGGGGGGGGTTGTACCTAATTACAGATGCTAGAGACAACAACAGTAGTAGATTCATCTTAGGAATACATAGATTCTGTTTTTCAAATTTTGACTTTTAAACTAATCCTATTATAATGATTTTCATTTTAACTACAGCTCCAGTGGTAATTATTTATATCTAAATTAAAGATGTCACTTAACTGTACAGAAATAGTGATTTCAATATATCAATTTCTTATTAAATAGACATTCAAACATTTTATTTTCATTTAGCTTGCTGTTCAAAAAGCAGAAAATAAAAAGAATTACATTTATTCAATATTATGTGAAGAGTATTTGTGCTTAGTCACTAGCTGGTTGAAGACTGTACCCCAAGATATGATAATGTACATTTTCCTAACTGTATTAAATAAAGCTCTTCTCAGTTCACTTACTAAGCCTCCCCTAATCAGCTGCCAAATCTATTTATTCCTATCTTATCAACACCAAAATATCCCTTTCATTCATAATCACTGTGGTTGTCTCACTGCCATTCACTTAATGACATTAATGGTTTTCATTCTATCTTTTGAAAGTCACAAATACAGAAATGACAATATAAAATATTTACAGTACCTTATTTTCCTTTCACAGATTATATAGATACAGTTTTGCTGCTTTCTGCTTCTGCACCTTTTGAAGAAGAAAGCTATACAGTGAAGTTGTCATGCAGAATCAGATCCAAGAGTGCTGCTGCCTTTATACTGTGTCACTCTCAGACCAAAATTTTGGGTCAGATCTGTAAGAACTAGTAAAGGGGTCTTTTAGATCAAAGCTTATCCTTTCAGTTTGGTAAATAACTAAAGTATTCCACTTCTTGGCACTACGCAGCTTTTACCTCACCAAGCACAGCTGTAGCTAAGGTGGATTTATCATAACACAAAAGGCTCATGTGTGACTGTGGCCCCTAAAGGTAATTCTTCACTAAATTCTCTCTCAGTACCATCCTGAAAAACACAGGTTGCAGCCACAGTTCTAACTTTCCACTCTTGAATATCAACAGACCAAGTTCTACTGTTTTGCTTTCCAAGCAGAGATTACAAAATTAGCTCTCACAGAAGATACTATTCTTAGAAGACACATTTATTTCTTTATTTTACAAAGTCGGCAAAAAATAGAGAGGGGAAAAAAAACCAAAACAGGAGTGCCCCAAAACTGAAACCAGCCAAGGATATGCTCAATGAAGAACATGCTCAACTTTGTAAGGCTCTATTTGGCAGACAGGTGGAACAAACAATCAGTGCATCACAGGAGTGTTAGAAATTTAATGAACATAGAGGAGTGCTAAACAGCTAAAAGTTATCAGGAGACTACTCATTGTTTAATCTTTGTCCAAAGCAAAATATGAGGCATTTAAACAATTTCTAATGTCTATTGGCCTAACCATAACCTGTTGTTAAAAACCTCGAAAGATGGACATGGTACAACGTGAAATACTTCGTGATTCTAAACGTATTTGTTCCTGAAAACAGAATTCTTTGCCATAACTCAAGTTTGTTATTTTACTTTCCCAGCAGACACAGAGAACAATTCTTTACTCTTTCTCACAAAAGCGCTTTGCTTATTTGAGTGCTTTTCCCATGTGTGATGTGTTTGTTTTTTACGCAAAACATCCACTTAAAATGTATCTTTTACTAGACATCATGTTTTTAGGTTTCTGATCACCTTTATTATCGTATTTTAAACAGTGGATGCCCAAAACTGGAGATGGTATTCAGTGCAAACTGAGTAAAATAGGAATTATTTACTATCTCGCATATGACAGTGCTGGTTCTACATTCCATTTTGGTATTTTTCTTCTTCCTCATCAGTCTACATCAGCAGCTAATATTCAGTTTGCTGTTCTTCTCTCAGGATTTTTTCCTAGTGTTCCTACACGTTCCTAAACATTCCCTGTCTCATATCTGTAAATTCTTAGAACTCAGCAATATATCACACTTCTCAAAAAGAATTTATTAATGTGATTGCTTCAGCCAGCTTCCTCAATATCTTAGTGAGGAAACCACTAAGCACATAGGAGTTAAGGTTCAACTAATAAAAAAAACCAATTAAATATCTAGTCCAACAATCATCTGTGGGGCCAAAATATCTTTTACATAAAAGCTAGAACAGGTAGACTGAATGCAGCATGTTTTACCACCATCACCCTCCTCACTGTCATGTAGAAGCACTGGAAATATTGTACCGCTGTTAATCTCTGTGGTCCTCAGGCCAAGAGCTGGTAAGAACAAACCATCTCAAAGAATAAGAGATTAAAATGAGTTTCCCATCCCTTACATCTTCAGATAAGAAAAGTCTTATCTGAATTGCACTAGAATACGAGATATATTCTGCATTTTCTTGCCATGTCTTCTTTTATCTCTTAACTTTCAATTTATTTCCTCTACTGCCCTCCCCCTGCCAAAAAAAAGGTCAGATCTAGACTGCCACAATCTCATATTCTGCAACAGCAAGGTAGCCTTTAACCAGAAAGACAATTAAAGATAGGTCTTACACAGTCCTGAGCTGCTACAAGTTTGCCAGATCTCTGAATAGGCACCTGTGTCATACATACCCTTCTCTAGCAGCTTTATAAATGTGGGTAGAAGGAACAGATCACAGAATCACAGAATATGTTCAGTTGGAAGGGACTCACAAGGATCATTGAGTCCAACTCCTGGATCTGCACAGAACACCCCAAAAGTCGCATGATGTGCCTGAGAGCATTGTCCAAATGCTGCTTTAACTCTGCCAGGCTTGGTGCTGTGACCAGTTTCCTGCAGAGCTTCTTCCAGTGCACAGCCGCCCTCTGATATCCACCTTTGTCTAATATCCAAACTAATCCTCCCCTGACACAGCTTCAGGCCATTCCCTCTGGTCCTGTCACTGGTCACCAAAGATAAGCCCCAAGGTCTTCAGCCACTCCTGACAGGATGGTGACTTCCAGCCCTTTCACCAGGTGCATTGTCCTCCTCTGGCCACATTCAAGCACCTGCACATCCTTCTTAAATGGTGGGTACAGAACTGTGCTCAGTGCTCAAGATGAGGCCACATCAACACCAAATAAAGCAGGATAATCCCCTCCTTAGTCCAGCTGGTCATGCTGTGTTTGATGCCCCTGAGATGCAGTTTGCCCTCTGGGCTGCCAGAGCACACCGCTGACTCCCACTGACATGCTGTCCCAGATCCAGCACCCCCAGATTCCTCTCCGCAGGGCAGGTCTCCAGCCACTCCTCTCACAATTTATAATTGTGCCCAGTGTAACTTTGTTCTAGATTCCAAATCTGGCATTTGGACAAGTTAAATTTATGATTAGCAGAGCAGATGCCAAGAGTTAAAGCTAAGTATTAATATGATCTCTTCAAGTATAGAAAAACATCTCTCAGACCACATAGGCTGTTGGAATGAACAGCCCATAAGACTACTCACATTAAATAGTTTATTAATAAAAAATAAGATATTTAATTTTGCATTTGAAACTATGTTCCAAGAAAATTTTGCACGGTGTCTAACTCCTCCCAGCAGAAGGCTAAACATGGGAATTACAGATCTTTAATATAAACACTTGTGCCTGTTCTACAGTTTAAATGAGGGCTCCTCCAGATTATAAAAACCTAATCAATGTAAGGATGTTGAAGGAAGTTTTATTTTCATTTTAATAGTTCATAATTTGCTGAAGTTAAAAAAGCAGGGAAGGAGTTTTTTACGTGCCTAATTTTACCAGTCAAAATTTGACAAGGAAATTGATACTCTTGCAAAACTAAATACAAGAGTTGGAAAGCTGTTTTTTGGCATCTATTGATACAATACTTCATCCCATCTCTGCAGGGAAAAAGATCTTTTTGCCAAAAGTACAAGATATATGGTCCGAATAAAAGGGAACAAACACACAAACAAACAAAAAACACCATGAAAAAATCCCAGCTCATTTTAACTGTTTGGAAAGTTTTGGTGCAATCTCTTGGGTAGCTGTGATGCCGGATAAATGAAGGGTTGAGGTCATGAGGTCTGCAGGTCACTACTACAAGCATGCAGAGTCCCCTCTGCAGTGCACGTCATTATCTTGGTGTCCAGTAGAAACCACCAAGGGTTCTCCACAACTAAAGATTTTTCTTTGGGATGCAAGGGACCATATCTGATGTTCAAAGCTGAGTACCAACTGCTGCGTACAGGACCAGTGGAGAGAAACAAAATATGTGCTGATACAAGAAGTGCAGTGATCTGCTGGAGACCCAGAAACTTTATTTTGTAAGATTAAAATCCCCAAGAAAGTATTACACAAATGTCTTTTTTACTTGTTGAATCAAACACATGGCTTAGCAGAACAGCCCCAAGTTACAATACCACCTGTGAGTATTGCACTTGTCCTGTGTGACAAGAATGAACTGCCTTTTTTCCCCCTTCTTTATGCTATTGTTATTTTATTGGAGTTGGGTTTTCCAGAAGTCACTAGTGGACTTCTATGTAACATGAAAACAAAATAGCAAAACTAGATTACTACATGCTTATCTTCAGTGTAACTCTCAAAATCTTTGGTGTGACAGAAGAGTACATTATCAACATTGAAATGCAAACTTTCAGGAGAAGAAACAATAAGCCTTAGCTTTCACCAAATTTATTTCATGTTTTGCTTTGGAAAGCCCTTTCTTGCCTCAAATCCATGTAAAAGCAATCATTTCTCCCAAAAGATTTGGAATGGATACACTAAGAGACATCTTAATCCTGTCTATCAAGTTGCAACTTTTATGGGAGACATCAGTCTCAGGGTTACATTTTCCCAAGCGCTCATGAATTCCCCACCTGCACATCAGCTCAGACGACAGCCCCTCTTGGGTTCCAAGTATGTAAACACAGAGGGCTGTTCTGCAGGCTTGGAGAGAGGGCTGCTCAGATATCAGTGAACTATAATGCAGACCAGGTCCCAGACTGCCAAACTACCTTCAAACATAGGATCTACTACCTTTTTTTCTAGGATGCTTTTAGGGAGATGATATCACAAGAGGTAAGACTATTGTATCTGTTGGCCCTGGCACATCTCTGGCACTCTAAAAAATGGCTGCTAGAATAACTGAAAATAATCCTTGTCAAGGATAATAATGTAGGTATTACAGGATTTTGCAACCAGAAGAAGAAATTTGGGTTATATGGGAAACTGATTACAGCTGGTCAAGAATACAGGTCAAGTTAATGATTTTGGGGTAAAACCTCCTGAAGTGGGTCACATTCAACTGTTGGAATAGTTTCAAAGCACTCCATTGAGAGTATCTCCTCAAAAAGAGCAAAAATGCCACACTGGGAGCTGAGCCCAGGAAATCCCAGTTGTAGAGATGCCATAGCCTTCAGTAAGCCAGAAAACCAGGCAACCTGCAGGCACTCTGCAAATCCTGGCACACCTAATTAAAAAACTGAGACTCTCACTCAGTGTGTGCAAGTAAAACTGTTCTTGCATCTCTTTCCTGACATGTTATTCTAAATCAAAATTTATCACAACTGTTTAAGAATCTTTGGAAAGCATTGCTTTTTCCAGGTTCTAGACATTAGAATGTTCTGTTTGGACAGCAGCCTGCATGTCCATGTCACTATCCTGTAAGAGTCTACAGCTTCAATAAAGTCAGACATAACGACAGGTTTTGAGAGTAAGACATAAGCAATAAATAGGTTATTCTGCTTGCCTCTGCACCCTGAGGAATGAAATACATCTATTGCATAGTAAGTTCTGAAAGATTTAGCAACAACCTGTTAAAAAACAGGTGCTTGTTAAGAAATAGGCAAAAGCCCAGTGTAGCTTTGCTGTAACAAAAACATTGCACATCATCACTGAAGATCAGGAAAATGTTGTAGGATAACTGAATTGACCCTAAGATTTTTTTACCCCCAATAGCCATCCTTCTTCAGTTGAGAGAGGCAGTGTTGTTTTTTTTTTTTTTAAGACAAAAAATTCAAAACAGCATTTGAAAACTAAATAATGTAAACAAAAGCTAAAGGATTTTTCCAAGTCTTTATAATCAGAATGCTACAGTTTGTGACACACACTTTTTAAGATACCAATCAAACCAAAAGATAAATGTAAAATGAATTAAAGTCAAGCATCAGACAAAAAAAAAAAAAAAAAAAAAAGGAAATTGACTCTTAGAAATAATTTCAAATTCCAAATTCATTAACAAATGGTAAATTACTGCTGTAATTATCTAAATATGTGAATAGAGTCTTCCTACAAGCAGATAAATGCTGCATTTTTGGGTTTATTTTGTCTGAGAGAAATCAAAATCTGATCAGTAAGAAGTCTTGATCAGCTTTATTTATGAGCAGCTTGGAGCAACCATACATAAGTTAGATGTTGAAATGCATTTTTTGAAGCCTTGAGAAAAAATAAAAATTAAAAGTTGCCAAGCTGTATAGAGAAGACTAAAAAACATTTTTCCTCCATTTGTGCTAACTTGCAGTTCCTTGCCTGTTAACAAAATGAATTTTGTTAGCTGGTTACTTTTTACACAACAATAAACTGTAACACTTTTCATTTTTTAAAGTTTTTTTTTTTTAATTTATTTCACCAGTTAAGAATAAGTAACAAAACCATAGATCAGTTTATTCTTAAGATCTTTCATATGGGTCTGCTGGGAGGCACAGTCAGCAGCTCAGAAGTGAAGTCAGGAGGGATGTCATTGCCCTTGGGTAGCCAGCATTCATCACTGCAGGCAGCCTTTATTGTCCAGCATGCTATAATAGTTTCTCAGTAGGGAAGGCAGCATGTAGTAGCATGATGACGTGCAAGATAATGCCTAAAAACACAAAACTGTTTGAGAGGGTCTGTTAGGAGTGAGTGTTTATAGTGGCAGCGGAAGGGAAGAAAGGCAGAATGACCTGGTTCTCTTTTTAGTTATGAACACTGGTAAGCATTTTTTATTCTGTATCATGTTTGGGGAACCAAAATAAGTTTCCTTCCATTATGCAGTTTTTATTTTGTCATTGCTTGCTTACCTCTCTTCTGCAGTCCTTTTCTTAACTCTGCCATTTATGATATCCTGTTTTCCCAGAACAGAAACTGAATATAAGCAGGAAACACTTAGGTCTTTAACATACTGCAAATGGCTTCATAGTTCCTTATATGATAGGAAGATCAATCATCACTGTCACTGAACATACTGTTGAGGGTTAAGTTTTCCTGTAGAATTTTTCCCCCCCATAAGTTGCTAGGAGACTAAATACTGATAGTTAAAGGGCGCTCAACCCAGACAAAGAAAGCTGATCACTTAGTTTTGGGGGAAGGAAAAGGCTCCCGAGAGCTGAGGGTGGGTGGACTCATCTGCTCTCAGTTTTCCGGGCAGGACGGTCGGGCGACTGGTAGCTACCTGGAGTCCACGGTTAATGGAGGAGTTTGGTCCTGGGAATTCTATCATCTGTTAGAGCGCCCAGGAATTCAGAGTTTCTTCGCTGCCCTGCTGGATTTTGGGTCAGCCCGGGTCCAGCCACTGCGGGTTCTCCGGCACTGCCCACTTTGCCTGCCAGGGCACCCCCCTGCCTGCCGAGGACAACCCACCGCCTCCAGCCATCAGCGCCGGAGCTTCCACCGTTTGCCCCTCCAAGTTCTTGGTTCTGTTTTACTATTATTATAATTGCTGTTGTTGTTTGTCTGTCCTGTTATATTTACTAGTAAAGGACTGTTATTCCTTTCCCCATAGCTCTGACTGAAAAGTTTTTCTTAATCTTCCAAATTATAATAACACGGAAGGAAGGATTTGAATTCCTCATTCCTAGGGAGGCCTGCCTCTCCCTAGCAGACACCTGTCTTTTCAAACCAGGACACATACTTTACTTACTTAAAATGGTTGGAGAAGCTGAAGTCACAGAATCATAGAACAGTTTGTGCTGGAAAGGACTTTAACAGGCCATCTTGTTCCAACCTCCCTGCCATGGGCACCAATACCTTCCACTAGACAGGATGCTCAAAGCCCCATCCAACTTGACCTTGAACACTTCTAGCAACAGGGCATCCACTACTTCTCTGGGCAAACTCTTTTAATGCCTTACCATCCTCACAGAAAATAATTTCTTCTTTATCTAATCTACTCTTTCTCAGTTCAAAGCCATTGAAGTCAGTTATGGTCATTAGAATCAGCTGAGGAAAAAAGAAAATAAAAATGGTTTACAGTCAATAATTTTATGCAGAAAAATGGGTAATTCAGATCCAAAATCTTTCTCTGAATATTGGGCCACAGTATAGCATGTTAAGCCAAATTGCAACTGACTGCAAATTTTCCATTAGAGACACTACGAAGTGCTGTGCACATGGGTCTTTGTGCACACATGTGAACGTGAGAGAAAAAGGTAGTGCTTTGCAAGATGGCCATTCTCCTGTTTCTCAGTAAGTTTCTTCCAGATTTCCTTGAATCAGATTTTGAAACTCTGTTTACAGATTTGCTCCTAATTAAGTAGTTCCACTCACCTCAATGAACTCGGATGTTATTTAGTGTGAATTAAAATGGCAGCAGTTGGCATTATAGCACACTGAGTAACAACAGATTCAGTGAAGGACTAAAACACCTGCAGGCAAGATCCAAAATACCTTCCAGAAGCCTGTCAGCTTTTCTAGTGATGCAAGGCGACACTGATATCAGGGATGCAAGAGGCATGAAGCCAAGACAGCGAGTAGGTGCGACAGATGCTTCAGTCTGCTATAGAGTTACTCAATTATGCTTTACAGAGTATCTGTCCACTGATTGCAAGACTTTGTGTGCCAGGACATGATGTGCTGCATGCCACCTTTGCAGTGGTGCAATATTCTCCAGCATCAGAGCCTACTCTCTTACTTTGGGAAGATGCAGGTGTCCACTAAGCATAAAGAATTACAGCAGCTCCTGCAAAACTTTGGGAGACTTCACAAATCAATGAATATAAAATCAATTAAAAGTTCTTCTGATAAAGATATTGCTTAGCCATGTGCTCTTTGGTCAGCTTCAGGTATACTTCTGGTTTAAAAAGGAAGCAAGAGTAAATGGATTACTTCTCTCTTAGGAGGGGGAATTGGCTGCAGCCAGCGCTTCGAATAATTCTAGCTACTTGTTTCTGGATTTGATGTTTTTAAATCATGAGGTAAAAAGGTCATATAAAAGGAAAATTATTTGCTACAGAGCAGTATTTAGAGCAACAGTCTCCACTACACTCTCACTCTGCAGCTAGAATTCATGGATCAAGTACTGATACTCCGAGTGGGCATAGAGTATGAAAAGCTATCTTTTGTATGGGAGTTAATTTCCCATACAAAAGGCAGCAGGAATACCATCACCCCCACTGCCAAACTAAAGCACCACTGACACAAGAATAGATATGGTGGACGTGGCATAAACTGGGTTGAGGAAAATGCAAAGGTATGCAGTCTTTGTGAAATCTGGTCCTATTTTCTTGATAAAATTGCTACAGTATTACCCAACCTGACACTTTTTTGGTTGGTTTAATCTTAGAAAGAAAAAGGTATGCAAGTAAACTTCTAAGGATGAGATGTCTCTGAGATGCCCACTAAGTAACTTCTGCCTTCTGTGTGAGAAATTGAAGATACGAGCCACTGGATTACTATTTTACATATCACAGCAGTAGTATCTTTTTAATAATTTTAATTCCTTTTCAAGTACCTTTTTAGAAAACAAACCTACTTGATGTTCCTTCACTCTTGCAGATGTTTTGCTTTCATGCAATTATAGTAATATTACCTCTCAAGACAGCTTCTACTGCGAAGCACAATTAACACTCAGCACTTTAAAGACGTAGAATTCAAGACTTTGGTGTTCAACCTTTTTTAGCCAGCTAAATGACAAGCATGATTTATTTTACATAATAAAAACAAGAATTAAAAAAATAATAGAAAAAGACAACAGGCCCAGCAGCAGAACACTTAAATACAGCTTGTTATTAATCAACTTATTTCACACAGTGGTTTGCAAGAGGCACAAGTATATGTGTACTGTGAGCCCATAAAAATAATGGGAGGGAAAAACTGGACACTAATTCTTACAGGATTCCGATCACTGAGGATTAAAAGCATTGCATAAGAACATGAAAACAACATGTTTGGCCCTCAGCTATGGGATAATGCAGTTATTTGAGAAATCTATGGCAGAAAACTCTGGCTTCCATTTTTATTTGTGCAATTTAGGCAATAGGTGAAATGTATTATGCTTTTCTGAAACTATAGTGATGAAGCATATCCAGAATGAGCAAGGTCATCTACTGTATCTGTTTACAAACAGTCAGATTAAAAATCTGCTAACTTGCATCCTGAAAGCTCCTTACTAAGTCAGATTAACATGGGAGTTTCTGTTTATCATCCTGACATAGCTAAAGAACATAGCCCAAAGAATACAAATCACTCAGTTTTCGACATTGTACACTTCACTAAGAGCTGCCTAGTTCCTGAATTTACAGTAGAATGTGTACAATATTTCCAAAAAGCTATATAGGAATCAAAACTCATCTATTCAGGTACATCAACTGTAATCTCATCTGTTGCCTAAATGGATTTCTGAAGGTTGAAAAAATAGTTACTATATTTTATTAATAATTTAGGCCTTCAGCATACATATGTATGCAAACTAGAAATAAAAACTCTTTGGCCAGCAATGAATGAACAGAACCACCATGTTTAAATGCATAGATCTAGTGGGGCACACACCCCACTTATGTGGGTTTATGGAGATTTTCATTTTAAGTCATTCAGGACTAAGTATATGTAGCAAATGACAGCGAGACAAGCAGATTGGCTGGATTGCCCCATTTGTCACCCCAGCACAGGTATTAAAGTAGGCTTACCTTTTTGGGAAGCAGAACTACTGTTTGGAAGCATATTTGCTTCCATCAGAAATCCCATTTTGCAGTGAATGCAGTTATTCACAGCTCTAAATGTGGTTTTTAGAACTGATGTCCTTCCTTTCACTTAGATTAAATTAAGAATGCAGATGATGACAGAAATTAAAGACTCAACATTACACATACACAGAACTTAGGAAATATGTTGGTTTACATATCCTGCCTTTTAATAAACTAAATATCCATTGCTCTAAGCCCTCAGTCTACTGCTGGGTTAAGAGAACGCAAACCATCACTGTTCAAGACATGCTGGTTTATGAACACACAAACACACACAGGAGAGAAAATAAAAATGAACAAATATCAGTACATATGTTTAAGGAAATGAAGTACATGTGAATAAAGTGGCCCAGATGGCAAGTGATGGCAGCAGAAACATGCTCTGGGTCCACCCTTCTCCCAGAGGGGACTCCTAGTAGGCATCCCTGCAAGAAATTCCAGTTTCCCAAGGAGGAGTGGGCAAAATCTGGAAAATAAAAGGATTGTACAGAAGGAACACACTCCCACGAGACTGTGAGGAAAGAGAGCAAGTCACTTACAAAGTCTACTGAGTATCAGATATTGTCTGTGATTAGGCTTATCTTTAAACAATTACATTTTCATTTGCTGCTATATGTCTGTGATCTAACTGCTGTATTATGCAGCAGCCAAATGTAGGTAAAGGTTAGAAGAGAACATTCTTTCTTGCAAAAATAGTATTTTCTTATATTTTCTTTTTTTTCCCTAAGTAGTTTACAAAGGAAAATTAAGTCTAAAATGAAAAACTTCAACTCATGAGACTGTCTCCAAGACGCTGCTGGAGAACTTTTTTTTCTTTTTTGTCTTATCTCAATGTTACATTTTCCCCTAGTTTTCTTCCTGATGCAAAAGGATGCCACTGGGCTTCTTTTTGTTAATTAGAAACAAGCTCTCAAGACCAAGCTAGCTACAGCAGAAGAAATAATTCCCTCCATGAATACTTCACAGTGATCTTCTGTTATATGACAGGAATTTTAGACCTTATAAAAAATTGCTCACAAAAGGTTGGCTCTTAATTACCAACTTTCAATTCCATATGGAAGAGACAATACTTCACACAATACTTGACACAATATTTCATCTAATGGTTAAAATGCAATTTAAAAAATAAATAAACCTTCCCATTCAAACTGAACTATAATTTCCAATTAGTATGTGCAATAGAACCTAAAGAATTTGCAAGAAATCTAGGTCAAAGCAATTTTATTTTTGACTTCATAAAAAAAAAAAAATTAAGAAAATAGATTAATCCACAAGAAAATTAACATATTTGGGACAGAGACAGACACAGACAAAGTCACAGACATCCTTAAGACAACATAGATCAAATAGGACATGAAACAGTCTGAAACTCTATGTACACACCTAAATATACTAAAAGAGATTCCCAAGGGTGTCACTCTTTATTTAACATACCACTGGTCAAAGAAGTCCCAGTCCAAAACAACCTCAAAACAAGCTGCACCAGAATTAACAGTTTGGATTAATATCTTCTTCGGATGCAGTTTTCAATTTAACAAGCAACATGTAGCATGAAATCTCACTGCCAAAATTATACCGACTCCATTCTGAGCAAAGAAAGAAGCACAGAGATGAACAGAACACTTTGGGTTGCACTAACCACCTTAAACACGTGACTAAAACAGTCTTTATCCTAAGCACTCGAAAGGACATGTACGATGAATGAGTCAAGATATTAACATCACGCCATTCACTAAAACACTGACTAGAGAAATTCTGAGGAAATGTGGTATGACAAGGCCAGAGCTGGATCAAAAAATCCTATCAAACATCCTAACAACAGCCTTTAAAATCATTTCAGTGCTTATCCTGTACATAGAAATTTGCTTCACTCAAATAGAAAAAGCAGACCAATTTCACAGCAAGGAGCTTCTTGACTCAAAAAACTGAGGTCATAAAGTCACTCTCAAGAAGAAATTAAAATATAAAGCAAATTAAAATTCACCACTGGGGTAATGAAACAGCACACAGGTTTACTTTGTCAAATGAGAGATATTGTAGAAAATACATGAATCACGCTGACAAGGAAGTAATTGAATAAAAACTACAGCATTTTCAAAAGTAGGAGGCAT
This sequence comes from Hirundo rustica, assembly GCF_015227805.2. Lineage (NCBI taxonomy): Eukaryota > Metazoa > Chordata > Aves > Passeriformes > Hirundinidae > Hirundo > Hirundo rustica. Next base: position 18,904,027 of record NC_053450.1, read on the forward strand.
AAGATTCACATTTAGATACTCAGGAAATTTAACACCACAATTAGAGAAATTTAAAAGCAGGTTATATCAATTCCAAAAGGATAACTGTAAAATATATCAGAAAAAATGCTCAGTTCATTAGCATGCTTCTAAAATCTAGTTTTGTGGCCAAACACCTAACAATGACTCTTTGCTTTTAGTTTTCCTATAAAATGTTCACAAACAAAAAAGAAGTTAAAGGGTTAAACCGAGTTACCCGTACTGCCATTTACAAAACATGAAAACAAAAGATGCCATTCTCAAAGTGAAAAATAAAGACACAGTATTTGTGAGGGCTGAATTTAAGAAAATAAGGTAGTATGTCAAATAGTTTCAGTCACCTATGGATAGAAAGATAGACACCCTCACTGGAAAAATTCAAAAGCAAAGTTCAAACTTAGCTATGCAGAATTAAATGATGGAGCCTGGAGAGACTATCCTTGTGTATACTGTGCCCTGGCATGCAACTTTTTGTCTGATTTCAACCTCATCACCACACACAGCTCTTACTGCCTTCAGTAACAGCCCAAGTATTTCTGAACTTCTAAAAATTAGTAAGAATTTAACACTGCAGAAAATCATGTCTAGCAATGACTGAATTTAATTCTATTTAAGAACAGCTAAGACCCAAGATTTAGAACAGCAAGAAATATCAGCACAGACATTACACTGCTTTGATCTTAGCGCTGAAACAGAGTATTGTATCAACCAATTATATGAACCTTTTATTGTGATATTTCTTTTGTTTTCTGGCCAATTACACTTACAGGCATAAGACAGGAGCCACAAGCACCACATATGCTCTTAAGTCATTATGTTTTATTTTCAACACTAAGAATGTTACAAATGCTACCAATACTAGATTTTTCTTATTTGAAGATAATTTATGCCATGACAGTTAAGTTTGGTTGAAGCCTTAGATTCCATCTTATGAAGCTGTAATTCCACTAAAAATTCACAGGAGAAACAACATAATTATTTGGTCTTTCAGAGAACCTTGAAATTATGAACTGTTACTATTGCTTTCTGAACTTATACTAATCAAGTTGTTTGAGAACATTCCTTAAAAACTACTTGAGACTGAAAACAGCATGGAAAAAGAAAAGGGACTGAAATAAACCTGGATGGATTCAGAGGCATTTGCATTACAATATTAAAGTGCAAGAAGTGCTGAATGACAGCAAATGGTAATTGAAAAGACAGATCTTAGCTAGAGAAGCCTCATGAGACAACATCATGAAAATGGCAAGTACTTCAATTTTAAGATGGAATTGCAATTTCCTATTTGTGAGTGTTGATAATACCTTAAGATCAATAAGACAGAAGTGAAATATGTGGTGCCTGTATTCAAGTCTCCATTTGCAGAGTTTTAAGATTTATAAATGCTCACTTGGGACATTTCAACTGCAACACATAAGAAGAAAATGGGACCTAGTTATGCCTCTGTAATAAAGCTAATTATACAGTTAATCTTTTTCTAATTAAAACTTAGAATTAGTTTTAAATTTTCCTTTTCTTCTTCCTAAGAAACATATATCTAGTTGCTTTTTAATGTTCCGACTTTTTTTGCAAGTCATTATTAATATGAAAACCATAAAAAAGATTAAGTAATATCTTGGTTTTTATTATTAGGTTTAACTCTGTATGCAATGATATTAATAATAGCAGTGCTTGCTCAAGTGCTACTAAAATGACACTGGACATTCATTCCACTGTTTAGTAGTCTGATTTTTAGGATTACAATAGTAGAATTGAAATCAGGATTGAGCAAAGACATCACATATTACCTACCAAACATTTTGACAGATCACTGAATACAGGTCAGAAACCTACCTGCTTTAGGAGGCTGTTCTCAGCGGATTAAAACTGGAGGTGACCAGTATGGGAATCCCCTAGGTCTCATTAGCTGAGGACAAAGGGAGTTTTTATGTACTCTTGCTATTCCAGGTAGAACTCCAAAGGAAAGCCTACACGTGCGTCACCCTCAAGCTTAGCACTGTTCTTTTTTTATCCAAAAGGGGCTTATCTTATTACCCTTCTTAGCTGTGATGTGCACATGTAACCTGAGAACTGCATCATCCCAAAAAGTACAGGCAGCACACAGGAAACGAACCATCCAGACACCTGTGCCTCACAAACGCCTAACTGGACACTGCTGTTAGTTCAGCTTTGTGCACCTCATTAATGTAAGATCATACTGCTTCCTTTCCCTTAATTCAGTTAAAATTGATACACTGTAATAATTAAGCCGATGCCTATGAGTTTTAAAAACTCATATGGTTTTGTTGAACTAGAGTGGAAGCCACTATTTTTTCTGCCTGGCTAAATGCACACGAGTTTTTCACCAACAGCTGATGATCTGGGCTGTTGCTTTATTTGTGCATAAATAGTTTCCTCTATTCTGTTTCAGGTATTAAAGTGCAGCTATTCCAAGTAGTTTTCACATAATTTCAGACTGTCTGCACTAGGCACTTTGTCCAGCAATATTCAACCATGGCACTCACAAAGCATTTCAGGGAAAAAGAGCAGCGAGACTGACAGTGTGCATTCTTACCAAAATTCCTTCACCACTATCCCAACAGAACATATGAGAGTACAAATTACCATCCATTCACTGCAAATGTATGCACATAATGGGGGTGCTGGAGAACAACAGGGCCCTCTGACAGAAACCAAACACTATCACATAATTGAAATAAAATTTCAACACTTGTCAGAGGTGATTCATTTAATGTTGGTGCAGGCTTACAAATTCTCCATTCATGTAGAAAACTCACTACCATGACTATAGCCTCGTAAGTAAGAGATGGAGTTGCCTGCACCAATATAATTACAACAGTTTCTGAGTCACAGGCAAAAAACTGGCCCATGCTGATATATTATGTAGAACATCTATAAAAACTACTGTGCTGATAGCATTAAATAAGAGCTATGACCACGGAAAGGGAAATGTCATTATTGATTCCACAACACTAAATTTATCCTTCATACAACAAATAGAGGGGCATGAAAAAAATGAACACCTTAAAAAGATAATGAGAAATTCAACAGCAAAAGATTCTACTGTCCACTCATTATTTTTACTCAGGTCACCCAGTATATAAGCCAATATTTACCAAAATATTTGAACTGTGAACTACAGTGTTTCAAGGTCATTCCTTTCCAATGATAAACATGATTTTAGCAGGAATCAATTTAATTGGAGGAGAATGAAGGGGGTTTTGCTCTGTTCCGGTAATCTCTTTGTTTTACTGGCAAGCAGAGTAGAGCTACTTGAAATTTTTTGAAACAAAAGAGTTACACAAGATACTGTTGTACAAAAAACTTGTGCAAATTATTTTTTTCAACATGTCAGGCTGGACATTGCAAAGAACAAAACTGAGGCTTTTGTTCCTATCTATACTACAATGAAAATACTCAAGGGTTTATATCACAGAATGAGTTCTCTCTTCTGACCACATCACCAACAGCAATATGTTTTGCCACCATTCTGTCCATTGGGGTGAACAACATTTAGGTACCACTCACATGTAAAAAAAAAAAAAAAAAAAGCCTCATGTGTTTTTAATGCTGATTAAGAAAAAAACTATAAATTCATACTTTTAGTAGCACATATATCCAGTTCATGGCAGTTTAGTTCCACCAATTAACCAGAAGGTAGAAGACAAAAAATACACATGGACTTAATTATAATAAATATATAAACATAAATGTATGATGGTTGCTTCTCTACCAGAAGGTAGGAAAATTCTCCACACATGGCTTGAAGCTGCTCACTATATCTATCTATCTGACCCTTCACTAACACATGGGAAGAACCCATTTTTCACTACTTGTTGATTTGTAGAGATGTTCAAGGGAAAATTATCCAGCATCTTCCATATGGGGAAAAAAAAAAAAAAAAAATTAGTCAAAGTCTGTCCTTATCCTAGACTCTAGAGCCTGATGAAGTAGCTTCTTAAGGGTAGGTTTAAATTTCTTTGTTTTACTGAGGCACTACTCTCTGTTGCTTTTTACAGTTTTATTGGGTTGAGACCATAAATTCATAGTAAAAACATCTGTTGATAGGAAAGATCAGAACGAGAACTTCCAAATATAGACAGCATGCAAGAAGGAAAAAAAATTACAGTTTTAGGCATGTCTCAAGTTCAATTTGTTAGTACCTTAAATTAAGGTTGAAATTAAATGTTGTTCTTGCAGCTCACCTTTAACTAACCATTCTCAAGTCATTTTATGAGATTAGGCTCCCAAAGTGCAACCACTCGTAAAACTCCCTAGCAGTCTCACATAAACTACTTTTTTGCATCAGCTTTTTTTTTTTTTTTTTTTTTTTTTTAAGGAAAAACTAGTGTAGCCAATTAGCTATACTAAAAGTGTATCCATAATAACTAAAGATTCAAGAAAGCCAAAGTCTGCAGAGGCAGGCTAGATGATTTGGAGTAGCCAGAGAAAAGTTTTGACCCAAATGGTCACCTGAGATCCAGTGTCATTCTTCATAATTAGGAGCGCTCTTACAACTACATTAAACCATTATTATATTGTATAAATGCAAATGCTCGTTTGCACAGAGTAAAACCTTTTCTTCATACAAAGTGATACATATATTTTATGCACCAATACAAGCAGGTTTTCTTCAACATCAAGAGCCTAGTTGAGACAATATCAAAACTAGTAACACAAAAAATTACTGTTTCAAAGAACAGAAACTTTTTCTAAATGTCACATGCTAAGGAACAATGACATTGTTTAGCTGCGATGATTTACCAGAATGAAGAAGACTTGCCTCTGTTCCTCCTAACTGCTCTTGTACAAGGCAATAGATGCATGTTTGGAGAAAGTGTCTTAGAAGGTTATATTCTGAAGTCTTTCAGGAACAATGTTGTGTTTCTAATCCACAATCAAGAAATGGATGATAAGCTTGTTTTCTTTGGAGAAAATATTATAATTTTACCTTTCTTTACCAGTGAGGAGGTATGATTAACAATGCACCAAGAACAGACTGGAAGATGTATTGTCGTTCACATTAGCCCATTACTTGTATCTTAAGCATAAACACATTTGCAGGATTCAGATGTCCTACAGCTCAGAGTTGGTCACAATCATTAATTTATCACAATTCAATTTGTATTAAATGGGAATCTTCCTACACAAAGACACATGACAAAACACTAGTGGTTTAAAATTGCAACAGTCCAGAACTCCAAACAAACTTGAGTAATATAATCCTGGCATGGAAACTGAATGCTTGATGCACTGAAATTTGCATGGTGCCACTGTTTAAGCACTGCAGTATAAAATGTCAGGTACAAGCATTTAGAACACTACAAGCTAGTTACACCAGCTTCACTGCTTCACACCATATCAGTCTGTATTTCTGTAGATTGGCACAACTTTTATTCATTTATCCCCACTTTTCACAGACTACTCTTTAAAATCCTTCTAATAGGCATCATAGAATGATTCTGGTTGGAAGCAACATCAAAGATCACCTAGTTCCAACCCACCTGCCGTGGGCAGGAGCACCAGGTTGGTCTCAAAGCCCCATCCAGCCTGGCCTTGAACACTTCCAGGGATGGGACATCCACAGCTTCTCTGGACAATCTGTGTCAGTGTTTCAACATTCACTTAACAAGAAGTGACCTAACTCATAGGTATTAAAGCACATTGGTAACGGCTTTTGCCCTCACATGGGTATAAAACTAGCTCATTTTGGCAAATGTGAATTAATACACCTGGAAAATATTTACATTGCTTTGGAAAATTGAGTTATTGGAGCTTTTCACAAGAAGTTATTAAACCCAAATCCTCTTATTATCTAAAGATCTACTGGCTTACATAGAGATCTACATTCTGAAAACTAAAACCAGAAAACTGGTCTAGAGCATGACTGAGTATTTCAAAAGAGTGGAATAAATAAAGGAATTTTTTCTTCTTCTTCCCTCTTTTGGATTCTCTCAGACAGCAACAGAGACAGGTACTTTTGCCATAGTGAGTTGTAATTAAAATAACTGCAAAGGGGAAGTAGAAAACAGGATGCAATTAGCAGTTCCAGGAATTTTGAGATCATGGAGATGGAACAATTTCCTCCGTATCAATGACAACTTTCATGTTTCCTCAAGATTTCCTTTATTTCAGCTGAAGAAAGATACATGGGTTCCAACCACTGGTCTCTTATGTTTCCCAAAGGAGGTGACAAAAGATGACATTAATCAGGAGAATTCATTTTTACTGCCTGTTGCCACAAAATCTTACAAAACCTCTGCCTTTGGGTGAGTACCTAGAATTGACTGGGCATACTGGGAAGAGCAGTAACAAGTTTGCATTCTGCCTGTGCTACAATTTTACCACGTCTGACTCACAGGACCCTGAAATCTGGGGAAAGCAGAAGGTAAAGGAATTTGGGGAAAATACATATGGGAAGGTGAGGGTATCTTTTCTGGGTGTTTCTCAGTATTACTATATTTGCAATACCTTCCCTTTAAAGTTTTAGTGAGGTCAGGCTTTATATCTAGGTATAATCTAAGCCTTGCTCAAAACTTCCTGCAACACTTAGTGCAACATTTGTGACAGAACTACAGTGTGACAATTTGTTGTTCACCGTGTCACAGTAAATAATCAGATACAGATTGCCCACAGAAGTTGTGGATGCCCCATTCACTGGCAGCATTCATGGCTTGGTTGGATGGGGCATTGGGCATCCTGGTTTAGTGGGAGATGTGCCCAAGGCAGGGGGATTGGAGCTAGATAATCTTTAAGGTCCCTACCTGTAATGTCTGGTACATTTCATTATTGCATCACTCTCCTTCCAAACATTGTAAACTCCACCCAGCCATGCTGTTCCTCCACCTGGGCAACAACAACCACTGCCTCCATCACTGGGTTTAACCACCTTGCAGACCTCTGCTAGTGCTGTTGGATATGATGCACATATGTACAGTTCCAGCAGACACATAACATGACTTTGACACTATTCCCTTTTTGGGGTAAAGAAAAGTGTCAGTCTCACCAAAATCAGGACCATTTGTATATTAATTCTGTCTCACTTGCCACTGTCTGTGTTTACTTACTCTCACTAATGATTATGCAGACTGTTACACAGATTTCTTCTTTCATAGTCACATTATCAGTAGAAGGAGCTTTTCTCCCCCAATTCAGAAGGCTGGTTGCAGTCTGATGAGGACTTTGTTAGGTACCAACACCTCATATACTCTGGCTGCTATTTTCAACACAGTTAAGAACCACAGATCACCAAGAGTCTAAACAATTTTCTCCAAAAGGAGAGATGGACAGCTTTACACAATTTTCAGCTGTGTGTTCACAGAGCACTTCACTTTCCACCAAGACTGCTTCCACCAACACCCAGAGAGCACCATTTACTGAGTAAGCACATGAGGTATTTGGTGTCTAGTCTGATCAGAGTTGTTCAGTCTATAGCCTTAGGGTACTCTAGTTAAGCTCTGCTAGGATGCCAAAACTATCATTTTCCTTGGGAGCCTCTCCAAGGTAATCACTACAGTATCAGAGTATGTCACCAACATTAATGAACTTATCTTCTCATATCACACTATGTCATGCAGCTGGTAATATCTTCATTTTACAGATGTTACTGCCACTTCAGTTTGTGCCACCTCAAAACTTTCCTTAGAATTTGTTATATTTAGCTATTCAACTGTTCCCATTTTAGAGGTGTCTAAGTCTCTCATTGCCTCAGGTAAAACTTCTCAGTGGAGCATGAACTCGGTATGTAAGATTTCAGGTGAGGCAGATGTCAGTGAAAAAGAAATACAAGAAAAAAGAAAAAGGAGGTATGACAGTTTGCAAATGGAAAAAGTTTCACAGTCAAGAGGTCCACATGGGCCAGCTAATTCCTGCTACGATCATCTTTTCTGGCATATGGAAACTGCATGCAAAGAAAGATAATTTATTTTTGCCATGGTGATATAGTAATGGCAACAGAAGGTATGAGTGGGAATTCTACCAGTAGTTTAACTCCATATATAAAATTAGTGTGGTTCTTTGAAAACTCTTCAAGCAGAAAGTACAACAAGGGGTTTGAGGTTTCATGTAGAAATGAGATTGACTACTAATGAATTAGCATTACTCCTATGGCTATAATATTTCACTGCAGTTAGTGTTTATAGTGACTCCGGGAAAAATGAAAAAAGAAAAAAAAAAAGAAAAGGAAAAAAGTAATCCCAGAGAAAATTACTGAAAACACACGAACACTTACAACAATATCCCAATGAAGATTTAAAGCCAGAAGAAAAAACCCTTTTGTTTCCCATTGCATCCTTTTTTCTTGCTATTCCTTCTGGTAGTCCTGGATAAGAGTTGTTTCCTTCTCTAAAGGGGATTTAAAGGCTGCTACAGTTTCTCTTTTCAGAATCTACAAAAGATTTAATATTAATTGATCAATCACCTTGGAATATCCTTTTATCAACAACATGGATGCCCTCGGTTTTTTGTGCAACAAAATGCATAAGACCACTTGGAATTCAACTGCCAAAGATTCAGATGACTGAATAGATTGAGTTTACATCAACAGTATACAAATATCAATTTCTGAAATAGAACAGTGTTAATAATTTAAAATCAGAAAGGAAGTATAAAGAAGACTCACAAGTGATTCCAATTGCACTGCAGTGACTATAAATACTAACATTTTTAGTATGCTCTGTATTATTTATGAAATACGATTTATTACTAAGGCTTTATATAGCTACGGTTAGATTAAGGAATATCTAATAACATATTTACAGTTATTTTAGGAAGAATCTTAATGGACTCTGGTTGTGTTATGCTCTGGGGAAAAACACAATTCTGAATATCGTATCAAAGTCTTATCTTTGTATGTATGTCATCTCTAAAGTTCATGTAAAGATTTCTGGATACTATTTATCTATGCAAGTACTTCAGTTGAACTATGTTTTACCTATGAAATTTGTTTCACACCTATGTGTCCCCAAAAGCATTTTATAAGGAACACAGGAAGCAGACAATTTTTTTCTGTTTCCACAAGTCAGGTTCACGGTGAAATGAATGAGAATTGTATATATAATGTCTGGAAAGAAAAAGCATATCAATTAAGCAGCCATGCTATGTGTTTGCATTGCATATTTTTTCCAGAACACAAGTATGTATAAACTACATCAACTGAACAAACAAGATGCCTACACTTTCAGGAGGCAATACTTCCAGAGTCATCCCAAGTTTGATACAGAACTGCTACAGTTTTATTTTACACGGTCAGTAAGAAACACCTTACATCCATGATTGGAAATACATCAACTGTTCTTCACAGGGATGCAAAGGGTGTGTGTCCCAGGCTGACCCAAAGCACCAGTCTTTGGTCATTGATGACTGAATATTGTGCAAACTACAGAAGTGGATCTTGCACAGCTACAGCTGCCATTCACAGCCTAACAAAGATCCCATCTTCCACAGAAATGGTCTTATTTTGCTAAGGTCTGCTTAAGCTCTGCTTAGTGTACAAAATTTCTTTCATTCCTCTTTTGCTGTTGACTGCTGATAGATTTATCAATGAAGTATAAGACAACTTGTACCTACTTCACTATCAGAAAATTCTTTCCATTCTCTCCTTCCTATTAGGGCCCTGATTTTTTCTTGCCCTTACCATTTAATTTGTGTATGAAGTTATTGTACATTAGGAAAAGCATTTGCATCCAGGAGGCAATAGGTGTATAGCTTCCAAGAGACAGAAAACTTGTGCTAATTAATAACTGGAAAGGGCACAATGGATCTGGATGCGTACACAAGTATTGAGAGGAATCTACTCCAAAATATTAAATTAAGAATTTTTTTCATAAGTGGTAAGTCTCATTCAACTAGAAATTTACTCAAGTCATCCAGTTTCTATTACATAGCGAGTCACTTCAAGTCCCTCAAGGTCCCTTCAAGTTTTGCAATGCCCAGGGCTGTCCTGGAGAAATCTCCTTGCTCCTTCACAAGTTTTAACTCTCCTTTTCAAATCAGTCAGGCTTCCAGTGTTGAATAACTATTACACAGAAAGTATAACCATGGGGTGGGGGAGGGTAGTGAATAGAGCCCAAATAACATGGAGTAAAAGCTCACCAGAAATATATAAATCAACTTAGACTTATCAGTCTAAGCCTGAAAACAACCAGCTCCAGCAACAAGAAAATCAAGAGGAGACTGATACACCTTTCATATTCTCAAGCTGTTCATGAAGGAACTCACACAACCCCATTTTTTCCCCTCATGTTACCAACCCTGGGCCATATGGGCAAGATATTACACATTGGCCTCAGAGAAAGTCCAATCCTTTGTTTTGTGACAGGCAGTGGTTTTGCTCTGTGTTCATGCTCTGCTGAGAGCTCCATTATGACACACATCCAGCTTGTAGGTAGCTGTCCTCTCTTCCCTTTGCTCCCATGTCTAACACCCCTCTCCTTCCATGATTTCTCAGTCATCAAATAATAATGAGTGTACCCCTGAGGAGTAACAAAGTGGGGCTGAGTTAGGAAGCGAAACCTCAAATTAGTTCTCAGTATATCTGTGGAAGATGGAAACTGACTGGTTTTCCCGCTACTTCTCTCTCACATTTTACCCTATTAATAGATAGTAGAATAACAACAAAAAATCTAACATGTCTTCAATCCTTGTTTTGCCAGAACAATGTAAGAAAGCGGGAGGTCATCACCTGCTTCAATGAGTAGTTGAGAGATACAAGTAGTAGCTTTATGCACAGGAGGAACTCACTACTTGTACTGCTGCAGCCACAGATAAGGTTTTTCTCTGACAGAGGCCTCTGCTCCATCTGAAAGATTTTAACCTGCAGATCAAAAAACTTCCTGTCTTAAACTGTATGACACATCACGAGATATCCCGGAGCTACCTTTTCTGTATCCATATCTAATCTTCAGTAAAACTTGCTGGAGCAGATGCTAGAATAGCAGGGTAATTTACAGCTCACTGCTACATGAGCCACACAAGCATCTGGCCCTGGCACAAAATACCCCTGATGATATTAAGAGAGCAATGTCTGTTTTGAACACCTGAATGTCTTCCCCACGAGCTTCAAAACATGCGCAATTCTTTGCCTGTCTCAAGAGGATCCTCCTGCCTCTGATGGCAGCAGTTCACACACCAGAGACCCCTACTTAACAAATACCTGCTGCCATGAACAAGGAAGCCATCCCAATTTTAAGTAAATTGCTCTACTAAACAAAAACATCAATATCTCCTGAGCTAAGCCATTAACAATCATGTAACAATCTTGTGCTAATCTGACACCCGACCATTCTTGTCAGTAGTAACTGTCTGCTTCTGTAAGGTTGTCACCTTCCACAGGTTTCAATAGTATGCATAATTTAATGTTTTTGCTACAGCAACTTAAGAAACAACAGCAACTCACTAAAGGGTGAAGAAGTCATAGTAGCTCATCAACAAAAACAAGACCTTTTGAATTAACAGCTGATCATTAGTGCTGACAATCCTAGACAAACACCTTCTGCTACCAGCATTAAATAATCATCACATCCCTATGAAAAAGTTTTATGTCATTATTATCAGGGTTTGAGTCTTTGGGAATCTGGGGCAGTGGGGGAGCAAGGACCAAGTGCGGGTGTAGTTCTTAAATTAAGTTTAACTAAATAAAAAAGGTATTTTTACATTTCTTTCCATAGTTCTGTTATTCCCCCAAATCCAGGAGGACTAAGTATGTAAATTTCCTTCAATGCAAGATGACACACTGTTAAAACAAACAAACCCATGGAAGATATTTCTTCAGATTAAGCAAACAGTGGAGAAAAAAGTTTTCATGGAAAGAAAGATATGCACTGAGAAACAAGATTTGTGACTTTTTTTTTTTCTAAAGGGAAACATAGCTGTGCAAACACTGCAGTTGCTAACTAGACATTCTCAAACAACTAATATGTAACCCCATTGTTACTATAATAATTTTCTCATCTCCACTAGTTGAGCTTAAACCTAGATAAAAAAAACCAACAACTGAGACTCTACAGGAATTATAATTCACAGCATAAATTTTAAGGATATCCTTATATACTCTATTAGCATATGCTTTGACTATCAAAGAATCCTTATCTGGTTAGAATGCTGAAATATTTCTATTAATATGTATGAGCTCTGGAACTAAAATAAATAGTATTAAAACATCCTAACAGTAAAATACAACCCAAATAACCAAACAAATTATTACTCCAAGAACATAAGGAAAGGCATTTTTAACGTTCTTACTTTGATGATTTCTCATATTTTACATATTTTTTAATACCTGGTATTATTTCAGATTAAATCTAACCACGTGAGAAAAATGGCAGGTTGCCATGCACAAGAATTTCCCTCCTTATTCCTCACTATGCTGTCAACATAGACTGTTCTTTCTTGCTGAATTCTCTTGTGGTCTTTGCAGCAGGCAGAAAGCATCAATTCAAGAACTCAATTTTTCCCCATTATTGCATACTCATAAAAATGGAACTGACAGGACAGCAGTTTATTCATGCACAAACCAGAGCCGAATCACACAAACCGGCTATCAGAAACCCACGGATCAATTGCTACTCTCTGGGAGCGCTGCTTTGGTGGGCGGAGGTGAGGGAGTTTCATTTGGGAGAAGGAAAAAGTTGAAGAGTTGCAGAGATGCGGAACGCAGCAGCCTTCCCGTCTCCACTGCATAACGCTAATTAACAGACTCAAGAATATACACAGTAGGAATAGCATCTTCCGCTTCTGTAACTATTTTTAAATGCACCTAAATTCTGACGAGGCTTAACATGCAGACATATATGACTTACATCAATATTCATGTCTGAGTACTGCACCAAATCTAAGTCATTGTGCAAAGATAAGCACGGCTGAGAAGTGTAAAAAGTCGGGTCATTAGACTGACAGCACCTACAGGCATAACCAAATGAAAATTAAGACAGACTGTCCACCAAGAGCACCTTACTGGCCCTCAGTCCAATTATTTCACCGTGACACACTAAGCTGCTCAAATTCCCCTTCCCCTATGATGGTTTTAATCAGAAAACTATTTTAATACAACTCTGCAAACATGAAAAAGCTTCTTTTGAATAGGGAAGCAGTTTCGGAAACCTTTCCCTGATTTCGAGCACAGGAAAGGAAACTAGCCACACCATGCCGTTTTCAATGTTAAGTGAGAAACTTTACATTCCCTAATATTAGGAACACATAGCATTAAATCGATTTATATGTGAACGGAACAACAAAACAAGCATTATTAAAATTAATATAGAATCAGATTTTTAGAGGCAAAAATCTCGGGGCATACTTCGGTATTTGTTGGTTACCGACAATAAGTTAAAATACTGCACCTCTTCTAAACTGAAAGAACACCCTGAAAAAATTGTCACACGAGAGAGCAAAAAAACCCCTGTGTCATTACAGTTTCTCTCCAAAAACTGTTTCTTTCCTGCGGCACGATCTGTTAAAACAGAAACTCCTTTGAACACCGCAGCCTCGCCGACTCTTACGGCGCGCTGGATGCGCCGACACTCGCTCAGTATTTTCGCATCGCTCCCTCTCCGCGGGGCAGCTCAGCCGCCCGCCTCTCTCAGCGCCGCTCGCAGCCGCGGACCGCGCTCGGACCGCGCCGCCGGCGGGGCCGCACACGCACCGAGGGGACGCGCTCTCCCGCCGCCGACCCGCGCAGCGCGGAGCCGCCGTGGCCGAGCGGAGCCGGCCAGGCCGCGAGCCGCTGACCCCGGGGCGGGCAGAGGAGAAGTTGCGGCCGCCCCGAGGCGCGCACCGAGGCGCCCGGGCGGGCAGGGGCAGCGGTCCCGCCGCGCGTCCCGCCCGGAGCCAGCCCCCGGGGCGGGGGGGGGTGGGCGCCGAAGCCCGAAGCCGAGCCCCTGCCCCGGGCCGCCCCTGCGGCGCGGAGGCGGCACCGATGCGGCGGCGGCTCCCCTCGCCCGCCCGCCCCTCCGCGCCGGCACCGCGCCCGCGGACAAACTTACTTGCGGGCGGCGGCGCCCGCGCCCTCCTTCCCGCGCTGCGAGCGAGCGCAGCCCCGGCGCGGCGGCCGCTGCCGAGCGCGTTCGGACATGCTCAGTCCCCCGCCGTGCGGAACCTACCACCGGGGGGGACGGGGGAGCGCGGAGAAACGGGGCAGAGCTGGATGCTACCAAGAGGACGCGCTAAAAATAGGCACCGCAGAAAGGAACAGCTGGGGCTTAAAGGGGCGGCCTCCTCCCCGGTCCCCGCAGCGCCGGGCAAGGCGCACCTCCTCCCGCCGCGGAGCCCTTCCCGCGGGGCCAGAGGAGAGGCTCTGCAACCGGGGCCTGCGCTGCCGCGGGGCTCCTGCTCGCGGAGCCAGCGGAGGGGAGGCTCTGGAAGCGGGGAGATGCCGGCGATCCCGGCGATGCCTGCGCCACCGCGCCCGCGTCCTGCCCGCTCCCTCCCTTTGCGGCGGGAGCGCTGCGGTGCGCTCGGCTGCGGCCGCGGCCGCCGAAGAGCGCAGGGGTGCGCAGGGCGCCGGGAGAGCTCTGGGGAGCCTCTGACGGGGCGACTGCCGGGCTCTGCCCCCCTTCGCCCCAGCGCCGAGCCGGGAGCCTGCCTCGGGGCCGGGCTCTTTACCTCGGGGCCGGGAGCGTATCTCGGGCCAGGCCGTTTACCGCAGGACCAGGCCACCCCGTGAAGCAGCAGTTTCAGAAATGAGTTCTAGATAGTGAGCGAGAGGATGCCGAGCGGCGTTTTCATGCCGTGTTTCTCTGGAGACATCTCCATCCTGCTCCGAGGCGTTAGGTTGTGCGGACGAGGCTTGGGGAGTGAGAAACACTTAGGAGGTCTCCCGTGAAGCTCAGAGCAGTCAGACGAGAATGTGACAGGTCCGAGGCGAAGAGCGTGAAGAACGGCCCTCCTAAATATAGTTTTCTAGGCTGGAAGATCTATGCAACACGAGAAATTACATGATCACTCTCGCTGACACTACTGTGTTTCAAAACCAAGAGCTGGTTGAAATTAAAATCTGCCTAAGTATTTGTAAATGGGAATTTCTGATGGGGTTTTTAAGCCTTGGTTTATCATTCTCTACCTTCCTAAAAGACTGACAAGAATAAACGCAAGAGCACCACATTGTTTTAGATTTATATAGATACTACAAAGCCTAAAATTGTATTACTCTATCAGGAGTTCAGAGGTATTACTGAATTCCACTTTTATGGATACAGAAAACTGTTATTGCACAATTTAAAAAAAAAAAAAAAAAAAAAAAAAAAAGGCATTTTTACATAATACTAAACTACTTCTAAAGAAAGTATCAGACAACATCTGTATCATGATAATTTGTTATTCTGATGATATCAGATACAATAGTATGTACACTCAAGTCCGCATTAAAAATATTTCATTTATTTCATTAGACATGAGAGATCACTGGAAGTTTATCTTCATCAGAAATCTAACACAGCCTTGAGCAAAAAACTACTGCAGGAAAAAACCCTCAGTTATGTGTAGGTGGGTATAATCAGGAAAGGAAGTGTTACTTGTCAGTACTGTCAAATAAAGTGAGAGTAAGGAAGCAATTTCCCTTTCAGATTGACATACAATGGGATAGATAATTAGACAAGATTGTGTAGGTAACTACGGCAGTACTTTGAGAAACGAAAGATGATGTCACAAAGATTATAGTGTAAAAAAGGGAGCAAATCAGGTTGTATTGGGTTTTTAAGGCCAAGCTTTCATATGAGGGAAGGCGGGGGGGTGTGCAGGAAGATGGAGAGGTACAGGCATGGCTTCTGTGAGAAGCGGCTGGAAGCTTCCTCCATGTCCGACAGAGCCAGTCCCTGATGGCTCTGAAGATGGAAGCGGCACTGACCAAGGCTGGGCCAATTAGAAGTGCTGCTAATGCCTCTGTGATAACAGATTTAGGAAGAAATTTAACACAGATATACCGTCAGTTGTAATTGTGGCCAGAGCAGAGCAGAGTGAGAATATGTGAGAGGAACAACCCTGCAGACCAAGGCCAGCAGAGAAGGAGGGGCAGGAGGTGCTCCAGGCACTGGAGCTGGGATTCCCCTGCAGCCCATGGTGCAGCCCATGGTGAGGCAGCTGTGCCCCTGCAGCCCATTGAGGTCCAAAGGGATGCAGAGATCCACTGCAGCTGTGGAGGAGACCCACACTGGAGCAGTGGATGCCTGGAGGAGGCTGTGACTCTGTGGAACAGCCAGTGGAGAGAGGATGTCCCTGCTCCCAGGCTGGAGCAGCCTGCCTTGGAGGTGGCACCCCATGGAAGAGCGGCCCACGCTGCAGCAGTTTTGGGAGGAGTGTTGGCCATGGGATGGACTCACATTGCAGCAGTTCACAGAGAGCTGTTGCTCATGAGATGGACTCACATTGGAGAAGTTCATGGAGAACTGTCCCCTGTGGGAGGGACCCTCCTCCTCTCCCTGAGCAGCAGGAGAAGCCTCAGGTGATTAACTGAACATAATCCCCATTCCCTGCCTCCTTGAGCTGCTGAGGAATGAGGTAGATCTGGGAAGGAGGAAGGGATGAGGTGAAGATATTTTCATGGGTTTTTTTTTACTTCTCATTATCTTGCTCTGGTTTTGTTAGCAATAAATCCAATTAATGTCTCTAACTCAAGCATGTTCTCCCCATGATGATGTTTGATGAGTGATCTCTCCCAGTCCTTATCTAAAGTAATTAATCCTGTTTTATATTTATTTCCTCTCCCTTGTCTAGCTGTGGAGGGGAGTGAAAGACAGCGGCTTTAGTGGGTGCCTGGGATCCAGCCAGGGTCAGCCCACTAGACATGTTCATTAATTCTTCTCAATCTCCTCATTCTCTGTTCTCCTAAAACGAGGTACAGTTTATTCTCTAGTCTGTGTCTAGCAGCCACCATTACACTATGTATTACAAAAAGTTGTATGCTATGCAGGAGGCATAACTGTACAAAGTGAGGGGAGGCGGGGGGGAAATTATGTAATTCTTTCAACTGAAGCTATTGATCTTGAGATAGCAGGGGAAACAAAAAAGGCAGTATTCTGAATGCAGACTCAGATTTGGGATAACAGCGGGATAATGTATTTCTGGCTGCAGCTGGATCTCTGCAGGAGAAGTAGGCAGCCTCTGGAGAATTTCCTAGAACAGTTTGCACCTTTACCATCATACAGCTCTGGGTAAATCAGTCTCCTGAAAGATGTCCTGAGTCTCAGGAGAGTAGCTCCAGCTGGGGATTTTTACTGTCTAGGGAGTTCAGAAAACTCTTCATCATGAGAACAAATGTTAAAATAATGGCAAAGGGAGCATGGGCTTTTCTGCAGTCTGCATTATCATTCTCCTCATATCTACCCTATGTGGGTAATTATACTATAATTCTCACACTTTTCTTTGTTTATGAAGAATCTCCTTAGAACTTGTCAAATATAGTTGCTTCACAACAAGAGACAAACATATATGGATTTTCCTCACCCAAACCACAGCGTCGCAAATTGCATGAAATTTCTTTGTGTGTGTGTATATATATATATATATATATGTATGTGTGTGTGTGTGTGTATATATATATATATATAGCATAAGATAGCAAGTTACAGCATACAAAAGACCATAATCACCCAGATGCCAAGATGCAGATTACCAAATTGGACATTAGCAAGTAAGTGGTGGCTGCATCTGCTGCATCAGCCAGTGAACTATATTTAGAGGTAGAAACCCATCTGAATATTGAAAGCTCTTCCTTTCTTTTTCAAGTTGTGCTCAGCAAAAATATCCATAGAGTTGCATCTTGTACCGACACAGCAGCAAAGATTTAAATATCTGCTTGCTTCTGTATCCCATCAGTCAGAAGGGGAACAATTCCTCATTGCACAGAAAACATTCAGCTTTGCACTCCATGCAAAGCACAGCACTTTATCAATCTCTCGTCATATTGCTTGAGGAGGCTCTAGTGAAATCTTTTTTTTTAAATGTATCCCCTATAATTCCATATTGCTGATGAACTGGGGCTCTGACATACTACTTACTGATGGCTTCTGGCTCTCAGACCTTCACCTCAGCCCTTCCAGCTGTCTCCTCTCATTGTTATTTTTAATGCTTCTTCTTGACAGCAATATTCAGATTCTCTACTGTCTCCTTGTGTAACTCAAAGGTACATTCTAGCATCCTTACCTTTTGAGTTCACCATCCTGGGGAACTTTTCCATATAGTGGAGTACCCAGGCTTCCTGTGTTAGATAGATTTTTTTAAAAAAATTTTTATTTTTATTATTGCTTATAGGACAAGGCTTATTTTCAAGGGATGGGACTTGGATGTTTGAATATCATAGATTTATCATAGAATGGTATAAACTGGAAGGAAGCTAAAAGGTAATCCAGTTCAATCCAGCAGCCATGGGCAGGGATATCTACTACACCAGGTTGCTCAAAGTTCCCATCCAGCCTGGCCTCTCCAACACTTCCAGGGATTGGGATGAGCACAGCTTCTCTGGGCAGCTTGTTCCAGTGCCTCACCACTCTCAGAATGAAAAATTTATTCCTAATATCTAATCTAAACCCCACTCTCAGTTTAAAGCTATTACCTCTAGTCCTAACACTACCTGTCTCTGTAAAGACCCTCTCCAATACTCTTGCAGGCCCTTTTTTAGTGGCAGTTTGCCCTAAGTTCTCCCTAGAGCTTTTTCTTCTCCAGGCTGAACAACCTCAACTCTCTCAGCCTGTCCTCAGAGGAGAAATACTCCAGCCCTCTGATCCCCTTTGTAGCACTTCTCTGGATTCAGTCCAAGGCATCCACCTACTTCTTATGTTGGAGGTCCCCAGAACTGGATGCAGTACTCCAGAGCAGAGTAGAGAGGCAAAATCAACTCCCTTGATCAGTTGGCCATGCTGATTTCGATGCAGACCAGGATGTGGCATCACATGAGAGACAAGCAGAGATAATTCAGCTATCAGTCTGTGGTCCAAATGGGAGAGATTCTTTAGAGTAACAGAAAAGATTGTGTGATTGATATGTGTAAAGTTGTGCTCAAGGCAAGAGATTTTGGGTTACAGTTAAGAAGCACAAAATAAAACTAGATGACTGATGTTTCATAGTGCATTTAAATTGGAAAGGGGACCTACTCCCAACAAGTTGAAAGTATGGAAATTCCAGGTTGGGGATAGAAATGGTGGTATGGATAATAAAGCAGGGAACTCTGGCACATGAATGTGGGGCTTATAAATCTCCTTGCTGTGGAGACTGCTTTTGGAGGGAATAAGAACAGAAAACAAAGAACACTTTTGTTAGAACAGGAAAATAAGACCTAGGGATAGAGAAATGTGGGATTTCCATAAGGAATAACAGAGACTATTGCACGGAGTCCCTGGAATAAAGGGGAAAGAGAAGGAATCACAAGGCATATGATAATAGGCTTAGATGAAATAGTCTAAATAGTGTTTACTGAGCTCAAAATTTTCAGCTACAATTCAGAAATGATCTCTTGGAGTCATTGTTGCCCACTCTCTGGAGTTCCCAGTTCAATGTGTAGCAGTGGTCAAAAAATCCAATGAAGGGTTGGGCTTCATCTGTGACCGTGAAGGACAGAGCTGGAAAAGATACAGAGAAAGGCAACTGTCATGAGCGGGCAACTGCATAGTGAGGTGAGAGTGAAATGGCTGGGATTCTTCCATGTGAAGAGAAGCATGAAGGGCCATGTGGCTGGGATTTACAAAATTTTGAAAGCAGTGTATACAGCAAAAAGTGAATGAGAAAGATTTTTTACCAAATCCCACAGTACCGCATAAACTCAGTGAAACTACTGCAAATGTGAAAACAGATGAAAGAAAGTACTTTCACCCCCTTACCTGGACACACTGGACAGTGGTCTTCTGGAAAGTATGACCCCAACAAGTTCTATAGGCAGACCAGCAGGTTCAAAGAAGGATCAGCAAAACACATAGGCAATGTGTGTGAAAGTCTGGGAAGTGCCTTCAGAACTTGGAATCACAGGGCTGTAAATTCTAGAGGAACAGACTTCAAAATTTTAGTCTTATATACTGTCTTCTAATAGTATCTCCTGTTACTGCTGGGCTAGATAATACCTGTGATAAATTCAGTGGTAGTAAATTATGTGTGATCTCCAGGACGGATCATATCTATGCTTTCAGCCATGAGTGTGATCTCTGTTAACTCCGGAGGCAGCTGATGGTGTGATGCTACATTTTAGAGTTTAAGGGTTATGCAGTAAAAACTTTGTTTGCATTTGGTAAACCAAGATGTTATATAAAAATTCCCACTTCCACTATTAATATTCATTAAGCATTAAGCCTTTGGAGGCTTGGTATAAATAGCTTTCCCTGAACTGGAATTCACAATGGTCCACATCCCATCTCCCATGTAAGTCCTGAATACCCAGATATCTTGCAGGAGACATTTAGAAGATTTCTATAGAGGAGTCTAACCATATCCCACAATTCTTGATAATTTGTGGTTGCTGTCAATGACTGTACCTTCCATTTAATACCCAAGGGGTTTTGCTACCATACACTCCATAAGAAATGGCCAGTGGACTTGAATGGCTTGAAACCCTTGGAAATACATCCTTCCATAATTCATTATCTTTATGGCATGCTTTCTCTTTCCCTGACCATGTGAAACATCAATTTGTTGCTAACAGCTCCAAGCAGCGGTTTTTGGTCTATGAGAGGAAAGCAGTGACAACCCACAGCTTTACTACAGCCCCCTGATGGAGGAGTTTGATAAGAGTACAGCTGTAAAGATTCATTATGCCATTGCTACAAGGAAAATGCACTGACACCAACGCAAGTGTTGCCCAGTGGATAGGTCTCCATTCTTTATTGCACAAAAGGTTTTGCATGTAAAAAATAGAATTGTTAGAAGAAACAACTCAAAATATAGCTGGATTTCAAACAACAAATTTCATGTTAATTCCTTATTAAAGTGAAAGGAAAATAGCATTATATACTAATATAGGAAGAATAAGGAATATGTTTTTACTCAAAGTAAGCACTTCCAGCATTTAAAATTTGTTCACAACCATTGTCGCAGACATTTTCTTCATTGTAATCAATATTTTTCTCTCAATCAGTCTGAAGTTATCTACTTTTTACTGCCCTTTGTGGACTTTGAGATTGTTTTTTTTTTTCCTTAGACACTGATTTTAAATATCCATCCTTGACTTCTTTAACTGAAAATTCTGCCAGGCAGTTGAGGGCTTGGAAGTCAACATTCTACTGTAAAATTTTTTGTGAGCTGTTTTCAGTAGGAAACTTTTTCAGTTCATGCATTACTTTTATGCATTATGCAAATTTGTATACATGAGATTAATTTGCTTTGTTTTCAAAGACACCAATAATTGAAAAGCATGATATAAAAGCAGTCACAGGCTTATATTACTATGGAAATATAGTAAATGCTTCAGAAAGGTTTTCTTAGTTTCCTTCAGTAACAAAACTAATCATAGATCTGTTCCAGCCTTCCTTCAACACTACTCCAGCTGAGTGAACTAGAAAATCATAGCTTTTCTGTTATTTAATTATTGTAGGACATACCCAAAATAAATCGAGAATATGAGATTGTTAATGTGGAAAGAAGTGGATGCGTGGAGTACTCTGTACCAGGAAGCAGCTGGAAGCATCTGCCTCTCAGAGTGCTGCAGTAAAAGCAGTGTGCTATTAGTGCTACTATTAAAAACCCAAGAGAGAAGTGCAGCATACTACTTTGAGATCAATATTCAATCTAATACGGTCCCTTGCTTTCCCTCGGTAATCTCTAACAAGTCATATGGTGGTTTACAAAGGAAGATGAGGCTCTGGTAGTCAGCAGAGCCTGGCCAGCAGCATGCACCAACATGACTGAGCCCTTGGCTGTCTTCAGTAAATAAGTACAAGGACTAGAAGTATCCTGAGATCATCTAAGATTTCACAGAAAGTAAATATCCCACTGTTGTAAAAGCCAATAGCAATCAAGGTATGATCATCTTTAAAAGGGGACTCCTCCAATAACCATCAGGAATATACTATGGAGGAAAAAATGCAGCTTTGAAACTAATTAAAAACTTAACTTCCATGCAATTTCCATGTGGATTTATAAAGCAAACCCCATTAATTAAAAAAAAAATCAACAAAAACAAACAAACAAAACCACCACCACCAACAAATTTTAAAAATAAAGGCTTTCAGTAACCTTTATTAAGAAACAAAGCTTGCTGAAAATAGCAATAACTCATAGATACTATGCTAAGGAGAATTAGTTATATGCTTAAAAAAGAAAGACTTGACAATGTTTCATAAAGACTTATGAATTTTCAACCAGCCCTGGAAAGCACGGCTTTTAACCACCTAGAAAAATGGTGCCACCATTTAAGATAAATCTCAAAAAACAATGCAAACAAGAACCAATTGAAAAATAAATGTGCAATCTCACTTCTTAAATACTACATGTCATTCCTGATATTCTAACTGGTAGAAAAATACAGAATTGCAGCAAGCCAAAAGATAAACTACTTCTGAGCTTTTTAAAGGATAAATGCAAAATTTAAATTCAAGCCACTGGAGAAAATTATTTTAGTTAAATCAAAATCTATATCTATAGCATATGTGCTGTTATATAATGACATATAGGCTGCCCAAAAATAGCTGGTCAGGGTACCTACTTGAAGTGGCATTGCAGTATTTGTATTCAGGCATCATGCAGTGTTGGCATCCAGCAAAAGCAACGTTAAGGAGCATGGAGGATGATATAAGGCAAGGAAGGCACAAAAAAGAATATGAAACATTCATGCATTGTAGAGTTTGCTGAGATATTAATGAAGATGAAGGAATCTGGCTACCTGATTGAATGTGGCCCTTTAGCACTTCACTCATGGACTTGCTGTGAAAAAATTGCCCTGAGATTTGGTAATTTCACCTAGGTCATTATCAGCCAAATTTCTTTTGCATGCTTTGTGTAAGCTTTAAGAAAAACTACCTAGAATGAAGCATTAATTACAACTGCTAGCTGTCATGGGTGTCCTTGGGAATTTGTTGACAAAACAGCAAGGTGATGGAAGTTTTAGTGTTGATTCTACTGAAAATCAAATAAGTATTTTAGGATGAGGAAGACCACAGCCATGCTTGTCTGGTGAAAGCAGCATCATTATGTCAGTGTAATTCTGTCTGGAGGTAAAAAAAGGAATGACTGGGTTGTAGAACTGACATGGCTGCTCCCAGACAGCTGCTGAAAATTTCTTATTCACCTCCAACTTTGTTTGAAGTTAGACTAGGAAAACAAATAAATAGATAATTTATTGTCTATCTAAAAAGAAAATTCTCCAACTACCATAAAAATGCTGAACTAGCTTAAATAAAATATTAAATTTGTCTATATTTTGATAGAAATTACATAAGAACACACCAATTTTTTTTTAAAAAAAGGGAAATATGGTGATTTTTCTTTAGGAAAAAAAACCAAACAAGTGTTTCCTTTTATATGAAATAAAAAGAAGAAAAAAAAATTCTGCTCATCAATGATCTTTGATCTTGAAAAACAGAAACGATTTACCTTTCCTTTAAAATATGTATGGATAATTTTTCTAAAAAATTCATTTCAAAATAAGAACAAAACCATCCAAAATTACAAAAGTGAGATATTTCAGAATTTTTCAATTCCATGTTGGAGAGAAAGGTGGAAAAATACAGAGGGATTTCCTTTATTAAACCAAATTTTTAAATGTTTTAATTCCATACCTTTGTTTTGATAAAATACTCACAATAAATTTTCCCATGCTTAAAACCTGAATGTCCATACCACTTTTTGCTGCCACTGTGAATTTCTGGCCCCCATTATCTTTTCTTTGCTGAATGATTCAGAGGTAAGTGGCAGCAAACAACTCATATCATATTTTTAAGTAGTATTTAAGCCAATTCAAACAGAGGCTCTGATTGTGCTTTCTGTTACAGCAAAAACCTGCTGCTTCTCAGCAGGCTGGACACTTCTGGCATCTTCTGCTTTCAGGTTCTGCTTTGCTTTTAGTTTTAGAAATTAAGATAAAGCATTTGCAAAAACAAGTAAAAGGGTCACAGGTGCACATTACTGTCTATTTTGATTGTGAATTTTCAAAGATCCTGAGTCACAGTAGATATTTTTAGCTGTGCTTTTAACCACTATTTCTGCTACATTGCCTAGATGGAAATTATTTTAATAGCAGTTTGATCATGGTGCTCATTTGCAATTAGATCCTTTGTCAAACAAGTAAATCTCTCAAATTTCTTTCAATGCAGAGAACTCTAGCTACCTGATTTTTGTACCATTAAGCTTGTATTTTAAAAGGCATATTCCTCATATATCCTAGGACTGAAATCTCTTTAATTATGTTTTTGGATATATATTGTATCATATACAATTACCAATTACATTGTTGGAAATTCCAAAAGAGGGACTGATAGAAAATTTGTGGGGCTTTATAAAAAAAAAACCTGTGTTAGTATTGTTCTTTTATATCTTAAAACATCATATACTACTTGTATTTTAGTCAAAGAAGATTTCTATACGAAAGGCTGAAGTACAACTTCTGGTCTTACAGGCAAAGTAAAGTTTAAATTATACAAAATTTAAAAAATTTTTAGAAAAAACATCAGTTCTATTCAGGTTTGTCATCAATCTTTGCTCACTTGTGAGTTCCAAAAGCAAACCCCAATTTTTATCTGTAAATTGATGACCATTGAGGATTACCTCTTGATTATAATTTTATTTCTGATTCACATCTTTTGATTGAGCTTTTAATTGAAGAATGATCATGTTTGGAAATATGACAGAAAAAACATTGTTGCTGTGTGTTATTTGTTTTCATATTGTGTTTTATTTTTATATTGGGTTTTATGTTATAATGGTTTGTTCTGTACTCCTCTGTTCTCCTGGAAAATGTTATATCCCAAGGATTGTCCCTGCCCCTCTTACCTGTCCATCCTCCCACACTCCTCCCAGTCCCCTCCTACGGGCCCTGTCTGCCATTTGGCTGTTCCTCCCCTTCTGGAGAGTTCAGGTAAAGGCATCGAATGATAGGGCAAGAGCCAAGGAGGTTCCTTCCTTTATGTTCCCCACTGGTTTCCTTGAATGTCCCTCCAACCCTGTTCCACTCCCACCTTATCCCTCATTGGGTGTTGGTTTGTCCCCTCCTTTAGCTCCTCCCCTGTATGTAAGCCCAGACCACAAAGCCGGGTGAGGACTTGGCCTGAGTTGCAGACCTGAGGCAGAAGTCCAAACAGAACAGGACAAAGACTGGAATAAAGACCTTGGATTCACCCTCTCATCAAGTCTGACTCCTTTCCTCCGCCACAGACGTGGTCTCTCTCGTGATAAGGGAAAAAAGCCCCTTCACTTCTCCCCTGGTTTTAGGACCCAGGGGAGTTTTCCTGTTCTAACGCAGTCTCAAGCTGCCCTGGGCAAAACTGAGATAGCGTCGCTGAAAGCGACAAGCAACAAGACCTATTAGTAGGAAACATCCCAGGGGGCAAAAACCCGAAAAGTTATGCAAATATAGACCTAATAGATCTTCTCTGTTTCCGATTTTTGCATGTCCTCACCTAAATTCATAAATATGACCAACTCACTCTTTAATAATAATAAGCGATGTAAAGTGGAACAGGTATTGCAAAGTTGTACCAAGGATGTAGAATGTTCACTGGGTGAGAAAAGGAGGAACAGTTTAGCTCATTTAGCTTTTTGAAGCAGAGGCTGAGAAGAGAGATTTTGTTTTCCCTAGATATACAAGAGGAATGCTTATTGACAAGAGGAAGGACTGTGGCTTTTTTAACAATCTGGAATTGAAACTCAAGATCATTTAATAAGGAGATAATATAAAAGGACGTCTTTGTTTGAAGACCTTCAGAGGCAGTTATGGAAAGATGTCCACAAAAGCCCACCCCCCACCCCCCAGGGGTGAATACATTTTTATATGTTTTAGGAAATTAGCATAATTGATAAGCACCAGTCAGGAGGACATGTGGTGATGCAATTCCTCCCCATGTCAAGCCCCTTCTGTGGAGCCCCCCCTTCAGCACTTGTACTTCATCCATGAGAATGTATCTGGCAGAATTGTTCTCAGCCTTGGTTCCCAGGAAGAGCCAAGACAGTACAGAGCCTTGCACCTCCCGGGGCTTGGAGCTCTGAATTTGTTTTGTCTTTCTGCTTAGGGAAAGGCCATGGAAAAGTACTGGGAGAACTAGTCACTAATACAATAGGCTGCAGAGCTACAAATATATGTGTGAAGAACACAGAGAGCATAGAAAAGAAAGAAAGGCAAAACCCAAATAGCATCAGAACAACTTCCTTCTCTGAGGGCAAATATTAGTAGAGGAGTAAATTACTAAAAATTAGCGATGTATATATATGATAAAAAGAGAAGAGGATCCTTGTATTACGAAACAAGATTCCAAGATTCGGGATTGTGCAACCTGTCTGCTTATAAAGCCAAGGTTGAAAACCAATGAATGGAGTTGTCTTTCCATTCCTGTTTCTGGCCTCTAGGCAGCCCTGGTCAAAAATTGCATTATTGAAGTTCCTGAGAGACTGGTCAACACGGGGAAGAGATTGTGAACCAAATCAAATTTTGAATAAAATTTTTTATATGATTCTAATATTGTGAATCAGAAATTTCATTATTATAGATTATAAATCATGCTGAACTCTCCGCACATTTTCATCTTAAGACTCTAACGATCATTAGAGTTATATTTTTCTGCATCTGGGTATAATTTGTTGGTTTGCTTTTTTTGCTCCTTTGTGAAGAAAATGAAAGGATACATACACTGGAAAGAACCTATGAACTCTGAAAAGGGGTTGAAAATATCAAACACACAAAAAAATACGTGTGGTATTTTTTTCCTGCAACTAGTTTATTTACTATCTTAACTATTCACAAATTCAAACTTAAATTCTATTATGATTGAGTTCAATTCTCTTTACTGAAATGAAATCCTCATCAGCCTTCATGAGAAAGTACCCCAACTGAATATGCTGTCATGGCCTATTCCTGTTTGCTATTTAATTAATGCATGTGAAAGCTGGACCCTGACAATCCCACTGGGTGACCAAATACCTTGGAAGTGGTTTTAAACTAAAACTAGTCAGATTGAAGGACATGAGACATCAATGATGCAATGCCTTGATCAGATGGATCAGAATATACTAATTGACAGTTAAAAAACCAAGCCAAAACAAAACAATGACAACAACCCTAGAATTTTGGGGCATTCTGGTGATTTGAATCCACATTCCTTTTGTAACATGGGCTTCCTCTATGTTTTCAAGCTGCTGGGGCCTATTTCAGTGTGCATGTGTGTGTGTGACATTCATATTGTACACTATCAGTCTTAAGATGTCCACCAGAATTCATAGCCTTGTGTTAGATGCTCATAATTCCCATAGAGAGTTCCCCCATTGGAAGAGTTTGCAACCTGAGGATGACATTCACAAATGAAGGGAACCACTTAAGCAAACCAGTAAGAAGCTCCAGGGAGGGATATCAGGAAAAAGCTCTATTACCCACAGTAAATTAAAAGGTATCTGCGCAGTATGGTGAACTCTCTTCTAGAATGGTTTTTTACTTAAGCAAAAATACACCATGCTAATACACTATTTACATGATTTTTGGGGTTTTTTTCTCCTTCATAAATCTCAAACAAAGGTCTATTTATTCAAGAAACAATTCCCTGTGCGGGATTTGAACAGATCTGCCCTTTACCCATGTAAGTCCCAAGCCATCTGGATGCAAGCACATTGCACTCAAAACCTGCTGTCTTTGAGTTAAAAATCCCACAAAACAAAAGTATTTTGAGACAGGGTTGGTTTGTTGCCCATGGCTTGGGAATCAAACACAGGTGAAGCAAAAAGCTGTAAACCTAGAAGGACGTTTAATGTTAGATGATGGGAAAAGTCCATGTAAGAGCTTTTCTGATTTCTCCTTTGCAGTGAAAATTCAAAGGTTGTCATTTGGATGTGGCAGTTACCATGTCTGTTATTCACACCTGCCAAAGAGGCAGAGATGGCATTATTTGGCCAGTTCACAATTTCCAGGTGTAAGGGAATGAGGGATTGTGGTGGTTTCAGGCAGATTTTGGGAGAAACCCTCCCACGGGGCCCCCCTCCCCAAACCGGTTCGGGAGAAGACTTCCTCAGAGAGAAGTGGAAAAAACCTGTTTATTAAACAGGCAAAGCACTCCCAGCACAATACCCGATGACAAGAACTTCAGGCTGCTTATGGAGGGATAACAAACTTAAAGAAAGAAAGTCTCCTCTTGAAGATAGTCGCTATGCTCTGCCGCTCTGTCTCCGCTGGCGTTGGGAGAAAAGGAGATGTGCAGGGCTGGTCTTGGTGGGGTGGGTCCCCTGTGGAGGCCCCTGGTGCTTCCCCCAGTCTGGAGAGGTTGGAACAGTTCTGAGGAGAGGGCAAAAAAGAAAAAAAGGAAGGAAAAAAAAAAAAAGGGAAAAAAAAAAAGCATAAAAGCTTCAGCTATTCTACAGCGTCTAACTATGCTAGCACTAAACTAACTAACTAACTGCCGGGGAAAAAAACAACAGAGCTTCTTTCGTCTTGCAGTGTTCCAGCTCCCCCGCTTCAAGGTCACTCCGAGGAGCAGAGTTTTCCTGGGGAAAAACAAACCACGCTTGCCCTCCCTTTTGCACCCAACAGAAGACTGGGGGATACACAGTCACCCTAGGACATGGATGAATGTAGTTAGCTGTGGTGAACTCTCCTACCTCCTTAAGCGGGGTTCTTAGAGTTATCAAATATAATGTATGGCAGTGAAAGTACAGATGCATAGCTGTATTGATACCTACTTGCTAAATTTACTCTTTTTTTGTGACGTGTTGAATGATGAGGAGATATTTCCTCAGAACATTTCTGCA